>NC_133127.1:201066631-201666631 GCF_048418815.1 Hemitrygon akajei | reverse complement strand
TGCCCACTGGTCACAGCCTGCCATTCCGAAAGGGACCCGTTAATCGCTACTCTTTGTTTCCTGTCAGCCAACCAATTTTCAATCCATGTCAGTACTCTGCCCCCAATACCACGTGCCCTAATTTTGCCCACTAATCTCCTATGTGGGACTTTATCAAAAGCTTTCTGGAAGTCCAGGTACTCTACATCTACTGGCTCTCCCTTGTCCATTTTCATAGTTACATCCTCAAAAAACTCCAGAAGATTAGTCAAGCATGATTATAAAGGCCAATGTACCAAAAGATCTCTTTACAACTCTATCTACCTGTGACGCCACTTTTAGGGAATTTTGTATCTGTACTCCCAGATCCCTCAGTTCTACTGCACTCCTCAGTGCCCTACCATTTACCCTGTATGTTCTACTTTGGTTTTTCCTTTCAAAGTGCAATACCTCACACTTGTCTGTATTAAACTCCATCTGCCATTCTTCAGCCCATTTTTCCAGCTGGTCCAAATCCCTCTGCAAGCTTTGAAAACCTTCCTCGCTGCACACTTCACCTCCAATCTTTGTATCATCAGCAAATTTGCTGATCCAATTTACCACATTATCATCCAGATCAGTGATATAGACGACAAATAACAATGGACACAAAGCAATCCTCCACTACTATTCTCTGACTTCTCCCGTTGAGCCAATGTCTAATCCAATTTACTACCTCACCATGTATACCTAGTGACTGAATCTTCCTACCTAACCTCCCATGCAGGACCTTGTCAAAGGCCTTACTGAAGTCCATGTAGACAACATCCACTGCCTTCCCTTCATCCACTTTCCTGGTAACCTCCTCGAAAAACTCTAATAGCTTGGTTAAACATGACCTATCATGCACAAAGCCGTGTTGACTCTCCCTAATAAGACCCTGTCTATCCAAATACTTGTAGATCCAATCTCTCAGTACTCCCTCCAATAATTTACCTACAACCAATGTCAAACCTAATGGCCTATAATTTCCTGGATTACTTTTAGAGTCTTTTTTAAACAACAGAACAACATAAGCTATCCTCCAGCACCTCACCCGTAGATACCGACATTTTAAATATATTTGCCAGGGCCCCTGCAATTTCAACACTAGTTTTCTTCAAGGTCCAAGGGAATACCTTGTTAGTTCCTGGGGATTTATCTACTCTGATTTGCCTCAAGATAGCAAGCATCTCCTCCTCTTCAATCTGTATAGGTTCCATGACTTCACTACTTGTTTGCCTTATTTCCATTGACTCCATGCCAGTTTCCTTAGTAAATACAGACACAAAAAACCCATTTAAGATCTCTCCCATTTCTTTTGGTTCCATACATAAGCTGACCACTCTGATCTTCAAGAGGACCAATTTTATCCCTTACTATCCTTTTGCTCTTAATATACCTGTAGAAGCTCTTTGGATTATCCTTCACCTTGACTGCCAAAGCAATCTCATCTCTTCTTTTAGCCCTCCTGATTTCTTTCTTGAGTATTTTTTTGCACTTTTTATACTCCTCAAGCACCTTATTTGCTCCCTGTTTCCTATACGTGTCATACATCTCTCTCTCTTCTTCTTTATCAGAGTTCCAATATCCCTTGAGAACCAAGGTTCCTTATTCTTATTCGTTTTGCCTTTAATCCTGACAGGAACATAAAAACTCTGCACTCTCAAAATTTCTCCTTTGAAGACCTCCCACTTACCAATCACACCCTTGCCAGAAAACAACCTGTCCCAATCCACGCTTTTTAGATCCTTTCTCATTTCTTCAAATTTGGCCTTTTTCCAGTTTAGAACCTCAACCTGAGGACCAGATCTATCTTTATCCATGATCAAGTTGAAGCTAATGGTGTTATGATCACTGGAACCAAAGTGTTCCCCTACACACACTTCCGTCACCAGTCCTAACTCGTTTCCTAATAGGAGATCTAATATTGCATCCTCTCTAGTCGGTACCTCTATATATTGATTTAGAAAACTTTCCTGAACACATTTTACAAACTCTAACCCGTCTAGACCTTTAACAATATGGGAGTCCCAATCAATATGTGGAAAATTAAAATCCCCTATTATCATATAAAAATATGATTTTTTTTGTAAAAGGAACAATACTACGGACTATTATCCAAATGGGGAGAAAATTCAAACATCAGAGGTGCAGAGGGGCTTCGGAGTCCTCGTGCAAGACCCAGAATGTTAATTTACAGGCTGAGTTGTGGTGAAGGAGGCTAATGCAATGTTGACATTCATTTTAAGGGGAACAGAATATAAAAGCAAGGAGGTGAGGCTGAGCTTTTATAAGACACTAGTCAGGCAGCACCAAGTATTAGCAACGGTTTTGGGCCCCTTATCTCAGAAAGGATATGTTCCCAATGGAGAGTCCAGAGGAGGTTCACGAGGATGATTCCAGGAATGAAGGGGTTAACATATGAGGAGTGTTTGGCAGCTTTGGGCCTGTACTCACTGGAATTTAGAAGAATGCAGGAGGATGTCATCGAAACCTACCAAATGTTGAAAGGACTAGATAAGAGTGGATGTGGAGAGGATGTTACCTATGGTGGAGGACATCCAGAACTAGAGGGCACAGCCTCAAATTTGAGGGGGCGACCTTTAAAAACAGATGTAAGGAAGATTTTTTTTAGCCACAGAATAGTGAGTCTGTGGAATGCTCTGCCACAAACTAAGATGGAGGCCAAGTATGTGAGTATATTTAACTCGAAAGTTGATAGTTTCCTGATCGGTCAGGGCATCAAAGCATGTGACGAAAAGGCAGGTGTATGGGGTTGAGTGGGATCCGGGATCAGCCATGCTGAAATGGCGGAGCAGACTTGATGTGCTGAATGGCCTAATTCTGCTCCTATGTCTTATGGTCTTATGTGCCTACCTAAGAGCCTAAAACATACCCCTATACTTTCCTCCAAACACCTTAAAATTATGCCCCCTTGTAGGCCATCCTAGAGAAAAAGTCTGGCTGTGCCTTTATCATCTTGTACACATATATCAAGTCATCTCTCCTGCTCCTTTGCTCTAAAGAGAAAAGTTCTAGCTCACTCAACCTCTCCACATAAGACATGCTGTCTAATCCAGGCAGTAGCCTGGAAAATCTGCTCTGCAAGTATAGCTGGGCAAAAAGGTTAGTATGACTGTGATGGGCTGAATGGACTGTTTATGTTCTGTACACTTTATGACCTTATGAATCTTGTTATGAATTGCATTCCTCAGAACTTATCCTCTGCACCCCCCACCCCGGTGTTGTGCCTAGCTTGTCACATATCACTGCCTAACGAATACCTCTCATTGCAGACACAACTTTTGACAGTCCAACAGGCCCAATACTCAACTTCAGTTAGACCAAACACTTTCACCTGTGAAATGGAAACATTCTGTTTTGTCAAAAGCACAGACACAAGGGAAGCTAGAGAGCAGCCCATCAGTGCTATAAACCACTTTCCTTTCCATACACAGTCACAAAGATGTGCCTAGCAGGGACACTCTCAGAACTTAAATGTTTACGATGCCTAACAGCAATGGCAACACTTCAGGCTGAAAGGGGCTGCTAGTGTGACCACTCCTCCCCCCCCTTATCACTTCACAACACATTCTTCCTTGTCCATTCCACTAACAGGATTGTCCAACAATACAGAACCCATTCCCCAATCATCTCTCCTGCCCCCACCGAGAAGCTTACTGATCCACTCAGACACCTAATCTAAGGCCTACGCTAACCACCAAGTTCCGTGGTGTCTGAGGAGTGGATCAACCGTCCCTCAGTGAGGGTGGGGGCAGGTGAGAGGATATGCAGCAGTTAGCACAACAACCCCTTCCTTATCCATTCCACTTTCCCAGAATCCTCCAACAAAACCCATTCCCCAATCCTCTCTCCTACCCATCCCAATGAGTTCACTAATCCACTCCCCAGACACCATGGTACATGGTGATTAGTGAAAAGCTTTACAGCACTGGTTCTAAGATTAGGATTCAATTCCCATTGCTGTCTTTAAGGAGTTTGTAGGTTCTCATGACACATGGGTTGCCGCCAGGTGCTCCAGTTTCCTCCCACATTCCAAACATGAAAGAGTTAGGGCTAGAAAGTTGTGTAGGCATTCTATGTTGGTGCCGGAAGCATGGTGATATTTGTGGGCTGTTTCCAGCACATCATCAGCTAATTTGATTTGACACAACGTATTTAATTGTATGTTTCGATGTACATGTGACAAATAAAATTAATCTTATTTTTTCAATTACCCAGCCTCTTTCCCAGGTAATTCCTCAGTCTGTCAGTGACCTTGCAACTCTCTCCCCTCCCTCAGGCACAGACTGTTCCCCAGTGCAGGAGCAGGCCAATCTGCACCCCACTGTTCATTATGATCACAGCCGATTGGACCTACCTTTGATAGTGCCGCTGGCGATGATTCCCTCTGCTGTCCCTCCATAACCTCCGGAAACGATACTGGTCTCATTGAGATTTGGTCCAGAAACCATCACCTGCTGGAGGTCCTGCAGACCAAGGCAAGAGAACAGAACCAGTTTGAGTGTGGAGCAGCCGCAGCAGGATCAGCGGAGGGTGGTCTCTGCAACAGCATCCCGGCAATTACAGAGACCTGTGCCGTGATATACAGCACACGCTGCAGTAACTGATTGGGATTCAGCCTGAGCTGAGAGCCAGTGGCTGGAGTGAATTCAAGGGACAAGGTCTAAGGATGAATTACTGTGGGCTTTGTTAGTAGCTAGCGCAACAATTTACAGTGCCAGTGATCTGGATTCAATTTCCGTTGCTGTCTGTAAAGAGTTTGTACATTCTCACCGTGACCATGTGGGTTTTCTCCAGGTGCTCGTTTCCTCCCATATCCCAGAAATATACCAGCTAGGGTTAGTAAGTTGTGGCCATGCTATGTTGGCACTGGAAGCATGGTGACACTTATGGGCTGCCCCCAGCACATCTTTGGAGTGTGTTGTTTCACTGTATGTTTTTATGTACAGTGACAAATAAAGTAACCTTTAATCTTTATCTTTGAGGGTAGGAACAGGTCTGCAGGACTGGGTCAATGAAGGGCTGCAGAAGCAGTGAGTTGCATGAACACCTTTGAGATTGAGTCCGAATCTTTCAAGGTCCATTTGGACTGTGAGTTTGAGAGTTGAGACCTGAGTGAGTGTCAGTGTGTGTGAGGAAGTCTGCGTGTGCAGCAGGGTTAGAGTTGGGCATGTCAGAGATATATACAGATTACAGCCTAACCCCATCAGGACCTTGCCATCTTCTTACAATTAGCATCAGGCAGAAGGTATTGAAGCCTAAAGTCCCACACCATTCGGTTCAGGAACAGCTACTTCCCTTCGGCTAAGGTTGCTATGGCAAGTAAGGTGAAAATAAATCCAAAGGGTTTCTACAGTTATATTAATAGCAAAAGGATAGTGAGGGATAAAATTGGTCCCCCAGAGAATCAGAGTGGACAGCTATGTGTGGAGCCAAAAGAGATGGGGGAGATTTTGAACAATTTCTTTTCTTCAGTATTCACTAAGGAGAAGGATATTGAATTGTGTAAGGTAAAGGAAACAAGTAGGGTAGTTATAGAAACTATGATGATTAAAGAAGAGGAAGTACTAGAGCTTTTAAAGAATATAAAAGTGGATAAGTCTCCAGGACCTGACAGGATCTTCCCTAGGACCTTGAGGGAAGTTAGTGTAGAAATAGCAGGGGCTCTGACAGACATATTTCAAATGTCATTAGAAACAGGGTGGTGCCGGAGGATTGGCGCATTGCTCATGTGGTTCCATTGTTGAAAAAGGGTTCTAAGAGTAAACCTAGCAATTATAGGCCTGTCAGTTTGACGTCAGTGGTGGGTAAATTAATGGAAAGTATTCTTAGAGATGGTATATATAATTATCTGGACAGAAAGGGACTGATTAGGAACAGTCAACTTGGATTTGTGCGTGGAAGGTCATGTTTGACAAATCTTATTGAATTTTTTGAAGAGGTTACGAGGAAAGTTGACGAGGGTAAAGCAGTGGATGTTGTCTATATGGACTTCAGTAAGACCTTTGACAAGGTTCCACACGGAAGGTTAGTTAGGAAGGTTCAATTGTTAGGTATTAACACTGAAGTAGTAAAATGGATACAACAGTGGCTGGATGGGAGATGCCAGAGTAGTAGTAGTGGATAACTGTTTGTCAGGTTGGAGGATGGTGACTAGTGGTGTGCCTCAGGGATCTGTACTGGGCCCAATGTTGTTTGTCATATACATTAATGATCTGGATGATGGGGTGGTAAATTAGATTAGTAAGTATGAAGATGATACTAAGATAGGTGGCATGGATAATGAAGTAGGTTTTCAAAGCTTGCAGAGAGACTTAGGCCAGTTAGAAGAGTGGGCTGAAAGATGACAGATGCAGTTTAATGCTAATAAGTGTGAGGTGCTACATTTTGGTAGGAATAATCCAAATAGGACATACATGGTAACTGGTAGGGCATTGAGGAATGCAGTAGAACAGAGTGATCTAGGAATAATGGTGCATAGTTCCCTGAAGGTGGAATCTCATGTGGAAAGGGTGGTGAAGAAAGCTTTTGGTATGCTGGCCTTTATAAATCAGAGCATTGAGTATAGGAGTTGGGATGTAATGTTAAAATTGTACAAGGCATTGGTGAGGCCAAATTTGGAGTATTGTGTACAGTTCTGGTCACCGAATTATAGGAAAGATGTCAACAAATTAGAGAGAGTATAGAGGAGATTTACTAGAATGTTACCTGGGTTTCAGCACCTAAGTTACAGGGAAAGATTGAACAAGTTAGGTCTTTATTCTTTGGAGCGTAGATGGTTGGGGGGGGGGGGGGGACTTGATAGAGGTATTTAAAATTATGAGGGGGATAGATAGAGTTGATGTGGATAGGCTTTTTCCATTGAGAGTAGGGGAGATTCAAACAAGAGGATATGAGTTGAGAGTTAAGGGGCAAAAGTTTAGGGGTAACACGAGGGAGAATTTCTTTACTCAGAGAATGGTAGCTGTGTGGAACAAGCTTCCAGTAGAAGTGGTAGAGGTGGGTTCGATTTTGTCATTTAAAAAAAATTGTATAGGTATATGGACAGGAAAGGAATGGAGGGTTATGGGCTGAGTGCAGGTAGGTGGGACTAGGTGAGAGTAAGCGTTCAGCATGGACTAGAAGGACCGAGGTGGCCTGTTTCCATGCTGTAATTGTTATATGGTTATTCAGTTCCGTAACCAATTGGCACAACCCTAATCGCTAGTTTAGAATCAGAATCAGTTTTAGTATCACTGGCACATGTCATTAAATTTGTTTAGCAACACTATGACTACTTTAGCAATATACACAAAATGCTGGATAACTAGTGAAGGGTCTCAGCCCAAAAATTTGACTGTTTATTCCTTTCCACATATGTTGTCTGATCTGCTGAGATCCTCCAGCATTTTGTGCGTGGATCTCCAGCATCTGCAGAATCTCTTTGATCACTTTGCACTAAATATTTTTTTTTGTTCTAATTGTGAACTTGCTTGTAAAAATACAGTCAGCCCTCCTTATCCGCAAATTCCGCATGCGCGAATTCAACCAAGCACGAATCGCGAAAACCAGGAAGTGCTCTTCCAGCACTCCTTGTTCGAGCATGTACAGACTTTTTTTCTTGTCATTATTCCCAAAACAATGCAGTATAACAACTATTTTACATAGCATTTACATTGTATTAGGTATTATTAAGTAATCTAGAGATGATTTAAAGTACATGGGAGGATGTGCATGGGTTATCCATTGAACCATAGAACACTACAGCACAGTACAGGCCCTTCAGCCATCCATGTTGTGCCGACCCATATAGTCCCTAAAAAAAGTACTAAACCCACACTACCCCATAACCCTCCATTTTTCTTTCATCCATGTACCTGTCCAAGAGGCTCTTAAATACCCCTAATGTTTTAGCCTCCACCACCATCCCTGGCAAGTCATTCCAGGCATTCACAACCCTCTGTGTAAAAAACTTACCCCAATGTCTCCCCTAAACTTCCCTTCCTTAATTTTGTACATATGCCCTCTGGTGTTTGCTATTGGTGCCCTGGGAAACAGGTACTGACTATCCACCCTATCTATGCCTCTCATAATCTTGTAGATCTCTATCAAGTCCCCTCTCATTCTTCTATGCTCCAAAGAGAAAAGTCCCAGCTCTGCTAACCTTGCTTCATATGACTTGTTCTCCAAACCAGGCAACATCCTGGTAAATCTCCTCTGCACCCTCTCTATAGCTTCCACATCCTTCCTACAATGAGGCGACCAGAATTGAACACAATACTCTAAGTGCAGTCTCACCAGAGATTTTTAGAGTTGCAACATGACCTCTCCACTCTTGAACTCAATCCCCCTGTTAATGAAGCCTAGCATCCCATAGGCCTTCTTAACTACCCTATCAACCTGTGCAGTGACCTTGAGGGATGTATGGATTTGAACCCCAAGGTCTCTTTGTTCATTCACATTCTTAAGTAACTGACCATTAATCCTGTACTCAGTCTTCTGGTTTGTCCTTCCAAAATGCATCACCTCACACTTGTCCGGATTGAACTCCATCTGCCATTTTTCTGCCCAACTCTGCAGCCTGTCTATATCCTCTTGTAACCTTCGACCACCTACAGCTCCATCCACAACTCCTCCAATCTTCGGGTCATCTGCAAACTTACTCACCCATCCTTCCGCCTCGACATACAGGTCATTTATAAAAATCACAAATAGCAGGGGTCCCAGGACAGATCCCTGCGGCAATCCACTAGTCACCGACCTCCAGGCAGAATACTTTCCTTCCACAACTACCCTCTGCTATCTTCCTTTAAGCCAATTTTTTATCCAAACAGCCACGGTTCCACTTATCCCATGCCTCATGACTTTCTGGATGAGTCTCTCATGAGGGACCTTGTCAAATGCTTTGCTAAAGTCCATGTAGACCACATCCACTGCCCTACCCTTATCAATTTCTTTTGTTACCTCTTCAAAAAACTCAATCAGGCTCATAAGGCACGATCTTCCCTTCACAAAGCCATGTTGACTATCCTTGAGTAGACTGTACTTCTCCAAATGCTCGTAGATCCTATCCTTACGAATCCTTTCCAGTAGTTTGCATACCACCGACGTAAGAGTCACCGGTCTATAGTTCCCAGGTTTCTCCCTATTACCATTTTTAAACAAGGGAACTACATTTGCCATTCTCCTCCGGCACTTCCCCTGCAGCCAAACAGGATTCAAAGATCATAGCTAATGCTCCTGCGATCTCTTCTCTCAATTCCCACAACCACCTGAGGTGTATCATATCCAGCCCTGGATATGATCCAGCCCTGTTTTTAAGAAGATCCAGCACTTCTTCCTTAATCTCCACATTGTCCAGCACAGAGACCCGCTCTACTTTGACCTCATCCTGATCAAGATCCTTTTCACTTGTGAATACTGAAGCAAAGTATTCATGTAGGACCTCCCCAACCTCCTCCGCCTCCAGGCACATGTTGCCCTCTTTATCCTTTAGTGGTCCCACCTTCATTCTCGTCATCCTCCTATTCTTCACATACGCATAGAACGCCTTGGGGTTCTCCTTAATCCTACATGCCAAGGCCTTCTCATGCCCCCTTCGAGCTCTCCTAAGTCCTTTCTTTAGCTCCTTCCTGGCTACCCTTTATTTCTCATAAGTGCCTCCTACTTCCTGCTTCTTATATCTAACATATGCTTCCTTCTTCCTCTTGACGAGTTGCCTCACATGTTTCGTCAGCCACGGTTCCCTTTTCCTACCATTTTTTCCTTGCCTCAGTGGGACAAACCTATCCTGAACCCAGCTCAAGTGGTCCCTAAACTTCTCCCACACTGCTTCTGTGCTTTCCCCTTTGAACATCTGTTTCCAATTTACTCTCGCTAGTTCCTACCTCATCCTTTCAAAGATAGCCCTTCTCCAGTTAAGCACTTTCCCATTTTGTCTGATTTTATCCCTTTCCATAGCTATGCTGAAGCTAAGGGAGTTGTGGTCACTCTCACCAAAATGCTCCCCCACCAAGAGATCTGTCACCTGACCAGGTTCATTACCCAGAAATAGATCCAGTATAGTCTCTCCTCTCGTCGGCCAGTCCACATACTGTGTCAAGAATCCTTCTTGAACACACGTGACAAATTCAGCCCCATCTATCCCCCTTGCACTCAGGAGATGCCAGTCGATAAGAGGGAAGTTGAAGTCACCCATAACTACTACCCTGTATTTCCTGCACCATTCTAAAATCTGCCTGCTTATCTGCTCCTCGGTGTCCCGAGGGCTATTTGGGGGACTATAGACTACTCCCAGCACAGTGATTGATCCCTTCCTATTTCTGACTTCCACCCAGACTGACTCCGTGGACACTCCTTCTGCAGCGTCCTCCCTTTCTATAGCTGTGATACTATCCTTGACCAGCAATGCCACTCCACCGCCCCCCCCCCCCCCCCCACTTTTCTACCTCCCATCCTATTCCTTTTAAAACACCTGAACCCCGGGACCTGCATCATCCAATCCTGCCCTTCCTCCAACCAAGTTTCAGTAACGGCCACAACATCATAGTTCCACGTACTAATCCATGCTCTAAGTTCATCCTCCTTGTTCCTAATACTCTTAGCATTGAAATAGACACATTTCAACCTCTTTAACTGGTTACAATCATGTTCTGTCCCCTGCCTGTCCTTCCTCATCAACTCAGAACTCTTAGCATCATGCCCTTGTCCTTCTACCTTAATCTCTGCACTCTCATTCTGATTCCCACCCCCCATGCCAAACTAGTTTAGACACTTCCCAACAGCTCTATCAAATCTGCCCGCCAGGATATTGGTCCCTCTGGGACTCAAGTGCAACCCAACCTTTTCGTACAGGTCACACCTGCCCCAAAAGAGGTCCCAATGATTCAGAAATCTGAATCCCTGCACCTTGCTCCAATCACGCAGCCACACATTTATCCTCCACCTCATTCTATTCCTATTCTCACTGTCGCGTGGCACAGGCAGTAATCCTGAGATTACTACCTTTGAGGTCCTGCTTTTCAACTTCCTTCCTAACTCCCTGTAGCCTTCTTTCAGGACCTCTTCCCTTTTCCTACCTATGTCATTGGTACCAATATCTACCACGATCTCTGGCTGTTCTCCCTCCCACCGCAGGATATCTTGGACGCGATCAGAAACATCCCGGACCCTGGCACCTGGGAGGCAAACTACCATCTGAGTTTCTTTCCTGCGTCCACAGAATCGCCTGTCTGAACCCCTGACTATAGAGTCCCCTATCGCTACTGCCTTCCTCTTCCTTTCCCTACCCTTCTGACCCACAGGGCCAGACTCTGTGCCAGAGGCACGGCCACTGCTGCTTCCTCCAGGTAGGCTGTCCCCCCCAACAGTACTCAAACAGGAGTACTTATTGTCAAGGGGTACAGGGGTACTCTCTAGTACCTGACTCTTCCCCTTCCCTCTCCTGACTGTGACCCATTTCTCTGTCTCCCATGGCCCCGGAGTGACCACCTGCCTGTAACTCCTCTCTATCACCTCTTCACTCTCCCTGACCAGACGAAGGTCATCGAGCTGCAGCTCCAGTTCCCTAACACGGTCCCTTAGGAGTTACGTCTCAATGCACCGGGTGCAGATGTGGCCGTCCAGGACGCTGGGAGACTGCAGGACCTCCCACATCTGACACCGACCACAGAAAACAGGCCTCACACACATACTACCTCCTTTTGCAATCAACAACTGCCTCACCTCGTCCCATTACCGCCGAAGCCCGTGGAGCCAAAGCCCTCTCACTCCACTGCCCGCTCCCAACTCTGCCCGCTGGATATGGCTGCCTTTTTTAAAAATTGTTCGCACTCAACTGGCTGACTTAATGCGCCTGCACAGTCTGGCCTCTCTCTTCCCCCGAGAACTCAAAATGTCTTCCCGCTGGAAATCCTTAGGTGCTCTTCCGCTGCCTTCTTGATCCGAATCAAAAACTTCTGCAGATTCCTTGCCCTTTTTAAACTGTTCGCGCTCAACTGGCTGATGTCACGCGCCTGCGCAGTCTGGCTTCTCTCTTCACCCAAGAACTCAAAATGTCTTCCTGCTGGAAATCCTCAGGTACTCTCCTGCTGCCTTCTTGTTCCCAATCCATGGATTATCGTGGATCAGGATCGAAAAAAAATCGGAAGTTCTCTTACTAAGTAAGTCATAGGAAGTCATTCCTACCTGTGGCCATCAAACTTTACCAGCCAATAGGCTGGTCCTGGACTTATTTCCACTTGGCATGATTAACTTATTATTATTTAATTATTTATGGTTTTATATTGTTATATTTTTTCACTATTCTTGGTTGTTGCGGCTGTAATGAAACCCAATTTCCCTCGGGATCAATAAAGTATGCATGTCTGTCTGGAACAGGTACATCCAGTATTATTTAGCGTCAGTTAGTCAAACGTTTGTCTTAGTATATAATATATAATTTACCTTTCTATGCACATAAAACACTTAAAAACGTATGCTTCAGCGCCAGGCTCCAGTTCAATCCATCGACAGACCACTTCCGAGTGCGCTCTCCACCGTGCCGCATTGATGTGGAGGATCAAAAACCCAAAGCCCCAAAACCCAATAATTAAACCACTGCGTTGCTTAGTAATAAATACAGCTTTCATTGGGGCAGAGCTTTTCTCACTTTATCCTTTAAAATTGTTCCGATCGTTGACTGACGTAGTGTAATGTGTTTCCAATGACCGATGGTGTTTCACCTCTTTCCGATCACTTTATTATTTCCACTTCATTTTCAATCGTGAACGTAATTACTTTTTTGAGCAGAAACACTGCAGATTCAGAGCTCTGACGCCGAGTCCTTATGTCCAGCGCACTGAGACAGGTTAAATAAGGTCTGGGAATCCGCTGAGTCCTAAGGTTCACCGCATTGAGACAGGCTGAATAAGGGACTTGAGCATCCGCGAGGGGTCCCGGAACCAATCCCTCGTGGATAAGGAGGGCCAAATGTATGCATAATTTTTGTTTATGTTTTTCCTGTGAATGGCGTTTATCGAACACTCTGCCCCTGCAATACTTCTGCATGTTTTTCATTGTACCTGTGTGCACTTGTACTCATGCATCGGACAATAGCCTTGACTTTGACACGGTGACATCCACAGCGTACACAATGCCTGGATATTAACACTGTGCTCCTCCATAGGGAGGTAATGAGTGTGGAGCAAGTTGGTTCTTTAACTGGGAAAGTGTATGAGTAAAGTTTTGGACAAAAACAAAGATCTTGTGGCCTCATCGCCAACACCATTCCACATCGTGCTGGCATGCATTTGCAATCACGTTAAGGAGTCATGACTTGTTCCCCAACACCATTCCATATCTGGTCTGGGACGTTCCTGCCTAACACGATGAGTGACCATTACCTGTTCCCCATCACCAGCCTACATCCGAACTGGGGCATCGCTGCACTTACCTGCTCCAGGCTGTCATCCTCTGGCAGCTGGGCACTGTCACCGTTGCTGTGTATAGTGATCTCCATCGTGGCAGCTTTCCCCATGATCCCGTCGCTCATTGTTTATGTCTGCTAGGGACACAAAGAATCCAGAGAACAGTGGGTCAGTACAGGGACACCCCCAAGTCCCAAATCCTCTCCTGAGTTCCAAGTATAAAATGGTTCCCATATTGGCTAAGGGAAGCAAGAGGGAAAGGGTGGGAGTGACAGGAACACAGACACACTCTCAAACAGACTGGAAACAGCTGCAGAGGGGGCTTACTGACCTTTGTTCTTCCAATGATCCTCAAACCCTCATAACACACTGGACTCCAGCCCATCTCTTAAAAATCCCTGATGTATCTGTATCTACCACCATCTCAGGCAGTGCATTCCAGTCACCCACCATTCTATGTGTAAAAATACTTGCCCGTTGCATCTCCTTTGAAATTACTCCTTAGCTTAAATGCATTCCCTCTGGTATTAGACATTTCAACCCTTGGAAAAAGATATTGTCTGTCTCTCATAAACCTCTATCAGATCTCCCCACAGTCTCCACCTCTCCAGAGAGAACAATCCAAATCAGGGTTGATCTGATTGTCACCTTTGCCCGGAGGAAGAGTTTATTATTGTTAAAGGCACCAAATACAATGAAAAGTTCGTCTTGCAAACTGTCCATACAGATAAGAATACAGAGTGCATTGAGGTCTACCATATAACCATATAACAATTACAGCACGGAAACAGGCCATCTCGGCCCTTCTAGTCCGTGCCGAATGCTTACTCTCACCTAGTCCCACCGACCTGCACTCAGCCAATAACCCTCCATTCCTTTCCTGTCCATATACCTATCCAATTTTACTTTAAATGACAAAATTGAACCTGCCTCTACCACTTCTACTGGAAGCTCATTCCACACAGCTACCACTCTCTGAGTAAAGAAATTCCCCCTCGTGTTACCCCTAAACTTTTGCCTCCTAACTCTCAACTCATATCCTCTTATTTGAACCCCTCTACTCTCAATGGAAAAAGCCTATCCACGTCAACTCTATCTAACCCCCTCATAATTTTAAATACCTCTATCAAGTCCCCCCTCAACCTTCTATGCTCCAAAGAATAAAGACCTAACTTGTTCAACCTTTCTCTGAAACTGAGGTGCTGAAACCCAGATAACATTCTAGTAAATCTTCTCTGTACTCTCTCTATTTTGTTGACATCTTTCCTATAAACAAGATGGCGGCGTGACGCAGCTTGCAGCGGCCATTCCAGAGCTGATATGTTATTTGTTAAGCTGGGAGCCGTGCGCAATCCTAATCTAATGAAAAACAGATGTGGGAGCACGAAACATGGAGAAACATCTGGAAATCTCAAGGAAGGCCCTCTTCGTTGCTGCTGCTGCTGTGAGGTCCGGGTCTCTGCTGAGAAGAACAGGCCCCCAGTCCTCAGGGTCGCGGTGCCGGTGGCTGTTGGCGGGGGCATCTTAATACGCTCGGCAGAGGATGGAACTCGGAGAAGCTGTGCTGGAGGGGATGGTCAGAGGCTCAGAGGTTCGACGGACTCGGAGTCCACTGCAGTCAGGTCACTTTCAGTGTGTGCTGTGTTTGCAAGGCTGGGTTCGACGGAGCTTTTAATGTGTGCTGCGAGGCTGAGTCGGGCGGCGCCATGGAAGTCCATAGCGGGGGTATTCCCTTCTGCCACCAGCATGGGATGATGAGTCTATCAGGACCCTGAGGACTTGTAGAAACTGTGTGGTGGTTTCTTGTCTGCCAAATCTGTTAGAGTTCTTCGAGCAAGTAAAGTTCCACATGGAAGGTTAGTTAAGAAGGTTCAGTCATTAGGTATTAATGCTGGAGTAATAAAATGGATTCAACAGTGGCTAGATGGGAGATGCCAGAGAGTAGTGGTGGATAATTGTTTATCGGGATGGAGGCCGGTGACTAGTGGGGTGCCTCAGGGATCTGTTTTGGGCCCAATGTTGTTTGTAATATACATAAATGATCTGGATGATGGGGTGGTAAATTGGATTAGTAAGTATGCTGATGATACTAAGGTAGGAGGTGTTGTGGATAATGAGGTGGGTTTTCAAAGCTTGCAGGGAGATTTATGCTGGTTAGAAGAATGGGCTGAACGTTGGCAGATGGAGTTTAATGCTGCGAAGTGTGAGGTTCTACATTTTGGCAGGAATAATCCAAATAGAACATACAGGGTAAATGGTAGGGCATTGAGGAATGCAGTGGAACAGAGAGATCTAGGAATAACAGTGCATAGTTCCCTGAAGGTGGAGTCTCATGTAGATAGGGTGGTGAAGAAGGCTTTTGAAACGCTGGCCTTTATAAATCAGAGCATTGAGTACAGAAGTTGGGATGTAATGTTAAAATTGTACAAGGCATTGGTAAGGCCAAATTTGGAATATTGTGTATAGTTCTGGTCACCGAATTATAGGAAAGATATCAATAAATTAGAGAGAGTGCAGAGACGATTTACTAGGATGTTACCTGGGTTTCAGCACTTAAGTTACAGAGAAAGGTTGAAGAAGTTAGGTCTCTATTCATTGGAGTGTAGAAGGTTGAGGGGGGATTTGATCGAGGTATTTAAAATTTTGAGAGGGGTAGATAGAGTTGACGTGAATAGGCTGTTTCCATTGAGAGTAGGGGAGATTCAAACGAGAGGACATGATTTGAGAGTTGGGGGCAAAAGTTTAAGGGAAACACGAGGGGGCATTTCTTTACTCAGAGAGTGATAGCTGTGTGGAATGAGCTACCTGTAGAAGTAGTAGAGGCCAGTTCAGTTGTGTCATTTAAGGTAAAATTGGATAGGTATATGGACAGGAAAGGAGTGGAGAGTTATGGGCTGAGTGCGGGTAGGTGGGACTAGGTGAGATTAAGAGTTCGGCACGGACTAGGAGGGCCGGAATGGCCTGTTTCCGTGCTGTGATTGTTATATGGTTAACAAGCGGGGTTGACAAAGCAGAGGCAGTGAATGTCATTTACTTGGATTTTCAGAAGGTGTTTGATAAGGTGCCATATATGAAGCTGCTTAACAAGATAAAATCCTATGACGTTGCAGGAAAGATACTGACATGGAGAGAGCAATGACTGACAGGCGAGGCAGTGAGTGGAAATAAAGAGGCCTTTTCTGGTCGGTGACCAGTGATGTTCCTCGAGGGTCAGTAGTGGGACCGCTACTTTTCACATTGTTTGTCAGTGATTTAGAAAATGAAATTGATGGCTTTGTGGCAAAGATTGGAGATGATACAAAGATAGGTGGAGGGGTAGGTAGTGCTGAGGAAGCAATGTGATTGTAGTGGGACTTAGACAAATTGGAAGAATGGGCAAAAAAGTGGCAAATGGAATACAGTGTTGAGATAAGTATGATAATGCATTTTGGTAAAAGGAATAATAGTGTGGACTATTATCTAAATGGGGATAATTTAGTCACTGACAGTTCCCGGGGTGACAGTCCAAGGGATAATCAGCTGAGAATGCAATGACCCAAAGAGGAATGAGATGAAAATCACAGTCAGTGACAGTGAACAGGGCAACAGCCCAGAGGGGAATGAGCTGAGAATCACAGACACTGGCAGTGGGCAGGGAGACAGACCATAGGAAAATTAGCAGAAAATCACAGTCACTGACATTATACTAGTCGACAGTCCAAAGTGGAATGAGCTGAAAATCACAATCACCAACAATGTGCAGGGACACGGTCCCAAGCAGTATGAAATGAGATTCACAGACACTGACAGTCCGTGGGACAACAGTCCAAAGAAAAATTAGCGGAGAATCACAGTCATTGCCAGTTCCCGGTGAAACTGTATAAAGGAGAATGAGCAGAGAACCAGTCACTGACTTTGTGCAGATAACAATCCAAAGGCGAATGAGCTGAGAATCAGCCATTGACATTGCGCCAGTCTACAGTACAAAGGACAACGAGCTGAGAATCACAGTGACCCACAGTGCGCAGAGCAACGGTACAAAGAACAACGAGCTGAGAATCACAGTGACCCACAGTGCGCAGGGCAACGGTACAAAGGACAACGAGCTGAGAATCACAGTGACCCACAGTGCGCAGGGCAACGGTACAAAGGACAACGAGCTGAGAATCACAGTGACCCACAGTGCGCAGGGCAACGGTACAAAGGACAACGAGCTGAGAATCACAGTGACCCACAGTGCGCAGGGCAACGGTACAAAGGACAACGAGCTGAGAATCACAGTGACCCACAGTGCGCAGGGCAACGGTACAAAGGACAACGAGCTGAGAATCACAGTGACCCACAGTGCGCAGGGCAACGGTACAAAGGACAACGAGCTGAGAACCACAGTGACCCACAGTGCGCAGGGCAACGGTACAAAGGACAACGAGCTGAGAATCACAGTGACCCACAGTGCGCAGGGCAACGGTACAAAGGACAACGAGCTGAGAATCACAGTGACCCACAGTGCGCAGGGCAACGGTACAAAGGACAACGAGCTGAGAATCACAGTGACCCACAGTGCGCAGGGCAACGGTACAAAGGACAACGAGCTGAGAATCACAGTGACCCACAGTGCGCAGGGCAACGGTACAAAGGACAACGAGCTGAGAATCACAGTGACCCACAGTGCGCAGGGCAACGGTACAAAGGACAACGAGCTGAGAATCACAGTGACCCACAGTGCGCAGGGCAACGGTACAAAGGACAACGAGCTGAGAATCACAGTGACCCACAGTGCGCAGGGCAACGGTACAAAGGACAACGAGCTGAGAATCACAGTGACCCACAGTGCGCAGGGCAACGGTACAAAGGACAACGAGCTGAGAATCACAGTGACCCACAGTGCGCAGGGCAACGGTACAAAGGACAACGAGCTGAGAATCACAGTGACCCACAGTGCGCAGGGCAACGGTACAAAGGACAACGAGCTGAGAATCACAGTGACCCACAGTGCGCAGGGCAACGGTACAAAGGACAACGAGCTGAGAATCACAGTGACCCACAGTGCGCAGGGCAACGGTACAAAGGACAACGAGCTGAGAATCACAGTGACCCACAGTGCGCAGGGCAACGGTACAAAGGACAACGAGCTGAGAATCACAGTGACCCACAGTGCGCAGGGCAACGGTACAAAGGACAACGAGCTGAGAATCACAGTGACCCACAGTGCGCAGGGCAACGGTACAAAGGACAACGAGCTGAGAATCACAGTGACCCACAGTGCGCAGGGCAACGGTACAAAGGACAACGAGCTGAGAATCACAGTGACCCACAGTGCGCAGGGCAACGGTACAAAGGACAACGAGCTGAGAATCACAGTGACCCACAGTGCGCAGGGCAACGGTACAAAGGACAACGAGCTGAGAATCACAGTGACCCACAGTGCGCAGGGCAACAGTACAAAGGACAATGAGCTGAGAATCACAGTGACCCACACAGTGCATAGGGCAGCAGTCCATAAGAGAATGAACTGATAATCACAGTTTCTGACAGAGCACTGAGCAACAGTCTAAAGGAGAATGAGCTAAGAATCAGTCAGCGACAGTGCGCGGGGAAACGGTCTGAAGGGGGGAATGAGCTGAGAATCCCATTCACTGATAGTCTGCAGGGAAAAGGTCTGAAGGGGAAACAACCCAAAGGGGAATGAGCTGAGAATCAGTCACTGACAGTGCGCAGGGTAACGATCCAAATGGGAGACACAAAATTCCAAATTAACTAGATCTGGATTACAGCCTCTCATGTTCCATGATAATTTCATAACACCCAGATTTTGGGGAACCAGATAGCAAAAAGCAAGTAGAGAAGAGGTGATACAAACAGCCTAAAGAGATGTATGGATGCACACACAGACCAGGAAGGAGATGCAGCAGGTGAGAGCGTAGGTGACTGATGCTCAAGTCTGTTCTGTTTGCCACGTTGTGCTGCAAAAAACGGCAATCCAGGGGCTCGGACAGCAAGAGAAACTCCAGGTTCTGACTCGCCTACAGGGAGCATCAGCTTCCCACCCTCTGACTCAGCGCTTACAGAATGCGTGGCCTAACACTGGCCGCTCCCACATTTCAGCAATAACCTTTTCCTGCATGGCCTACTATCCGAAAACGCTAAATGTCTGTTTACAATACTGGGAGAGGACACGGTGACTGGCAGAAGTATGTGACAATGGGTGGTGCTGAAAGGGCAGTCAGCATTGCGTTCTCAGCGTTTCCCAGGGATTGCGAGGAGTGTGTCAGTATTTCCAGAGGGCCCCAGTGAGCATGTCAGAATTTACAGTACTGCTGATACAAAATAGTAAACTTTACATCTTATAAATCCGTAATGATCAATGTGATTCTGACATTGCTCTGACTTGTTTTTGTTGAATTGTGTACTTTCATCTGAGGATCATTCTTGTTCTTATTAATGCCTGGATGGAATTGGAATTCCACCACAATGTAGTGTGATGAGCAAACCAGGCTGAGATAGGGTCCAGAGTTGACCACCCTGTGAACTATGATACTAATGAGAGAGAGGGAAGAGGAGGGGGGAGGCATCCTGCTGCAGATGAGAGAGAGAGAGACATGATTTAATATTATGGCTCCTTGGCTGATTGTTTACCTTTACTCCAAGGACACTTTCTTTGCCTGCTTGTGAGGATTCTTGCTGAGACAGCAAGGCGGGAGCAGGTGATGGACGGCCTGATGGACGGCAGGTGCCATGCAAAGGAAGACAAAAAGCAGGTCTGCGAAGACACAAGCAGACACACCACAGGACACTGAAAGGGTGTTGTGCATCCACGTGAAGGTGGAGGTTTGGAGGATCGATTCGGGGGAAGCAATCAGAGGCTCACAGTGTGTGAAGGTGCAACTGGTGGGGGCTTGTTTGTGTGTCCACCCTTGCCTGGGTGATAGGCCTACCACTGAAGAACGGTCGTATCTGGTACGGTCACAGTCGGTGACTGCAACAGGAAGACAACAGGAAGATTGATGGCAATGGCATCACCTCTCCCTCTCTCTCTCTCTCTCCAACGTTACTCCAGCAACTACCTCGACTAAACTAAACTGAACTGAACTCTACACCATCGTAAGACTATCCATTTACCCCTAGACTTTGAAAGAGCTTGGTTTTGATTCCTATTTCCACACTTCTGTATATATCATTGCTAACCTGTTTCATATATTTGCATTTTATAATACTGTATTACTTAGTTTACTAATAAACACCATTAGTTACAGTAATACCAGACTCCAATGTGTATTCCATTTCTGCTGGTTCGGTAACCTGGTCACGGGGTATGTAACAGTAATGTGACAACAATAAAATAATTGTGACCGTCAGAATGTGTGATGTCACGTGTGGGCTGCCTCCAGGTTGTACAGAATCAAGGTACAATGAAAAAGCTTGTCTAATACTCTTCATATAGATCAATTCATTACACAAAACAATATACTTCATGTCATCTAAGCAGCGATGATCAATCGGATTGTGATAGGGTGTAAGCACTGGGATTTGACAGCCTTACTTCCTCAGAACAAGAAAAGATTCAAGATTGCTTAATGTCATTTCCTGTACAGAAGTGCAAAGGATAATTAAATAATTGTTACTCCAGATCCGATGCAGCATCAGAAAACGTGACGACAAAATACAGAACAACATTAAAAACAACACAATAAATATAAATACGTAAGATATAAGATAGCTTATATACACAGACTGATTGTATGCCTATAAGATGATGCTAGGTACAGGAGTGTCTACATAAGGTCACTCTGACAGGAAATGATAAAGTTGTGGCGACCCACTTTCTGCACAGGCGAACCAGCTCACAAATAGCCCGCGCGTGGGGAGAGACTTTGGTAATGCACCTCTGACGTTTTTTCTGCCCGGAGAGGGCGGGAGCTAGGGATTAAAAGCCAGCGCTGCGAAGTTTGAATGAACTAGTCTCGAAACGACTTACCAACTGCGTGTCATTGTTTCTAGCTCTGTATGTAGTACGTTGCTACATTGGTGACCCCGACAGTCCGAACGGGATTTGGACCAAAGATGACCGACTCTTCATCTGTTCACGCAGTTTCGCTAAAACTGCCGACTTTCTGGATGCTGCGACCACACATGTGGTTTAGCCAAGCAGAAGCCCAGTTCCAGATTCGGCAGATCTCTTCTGATTCCACGCGTTACTATTACGTGGTGAGCGCCCTTGATCAGGAGACAGCCGCCCAGGTTGCGGATTTCATACAGTTGCCCCTGGAAGAAGGCAAATATGAAGCATTCAAAGCACTGCTCATTGGGACCTTTGGCCTCTCACGGCATAAGCGAGGTGCCCGCCTGCTGCACCTGGACAGTTTGGGAGACAGGCCGCTGTCAGCATTAATGAATGAGATGCTGGCCCTAGCTGACGGACACAAGCCCTACCTCATGTTTGAGCAAGCGTTCCTAGAGCAACTGCCCGAGGACATACATCTACTGCTGGCCAACGCAGATTTTAGTGACCCCCGGAAGGTGGCGGCCTGGGCAGACGTGCTGTGGAAAGCCGAGAGGGAGAGCGTGACATCCATCGGTCAGATTACCAGGCCACACGCCCAACAGCAGACCAGACCAGGCCCGGCAGGGGGGCACACACAACACAGAGGCAGGAGTGAGGAGGCCAATGAACAGTGGTGTTTCTACCACCAGCGGTGGGGCACAGAAGCCCGCCGTTGTCGCCCTCCCTGCAAGGGACAGGGCCAGGGCCAGCTGCCGCTAATGGCTATGGCGGCTGGCCACCAGGACAGCCTCTTTCTTGTATGTCTGGGACAAACAGCTGGGATGCCGCTTCTTGGTCGACACCAGAGTAGAAATCAGCGTCTTACCCCCAACGGGGTATGACACCCGCAACAGGAAGCCAGGACCCACCCCGAGGGCCGCAAACGGCAGCACAATACGGACCTACAGCACCCGCACAGTGCAGCTGCAGTTCGGCGCCAGCCAGTTCACATGGGACTTCACACTGGCCGCCGTGGCCCAACCACTCCTGGGGGTGGACTTCTTGCGAGCTCACAGCCTGCTGGCCGACTTGCAAGGGAAAAGACTGGTACATGCCGAGACTTTCCAGACGTTCTCCCTGGGTGAAGCCAAGTTGCCGGCCCCACACCTGGACTCCATCAGGCTGTTGGACAACGAATTCAGCAGAATCCTGGCAGACTTTCCATCGATTCTGGCACCGCAGTTCATGGTGGCCATGCCCAGACACGGAGTACAGCACCACATCCTGACCCAGGGACCACCCCTCCACGCCCACGCACGAAGGCTCCCCACGGAAAAGCTCCGCCTGGCGAAGGAGTTCAGGAGGATGGAGGAATTGGGGATCGTACGGAGATCCGACAGCCCATGGGCCTCCTCCCTGCACATGGTGCCCAAAGCAGCCGGGGGTTGGAGACCATGCGGCGACTACCGCAGACTGATCGAGGCTACAACCCCAGACTGCTACCCCATGCCGCACATACAGAACTTTGCAGCAAACCTGCACGGGGCAAGAATCTTTTCCAAAGTAGACCTCGTCCGGGGATACCGTCAAATCCCAGTACACCCTGAAGACATCCCCAAAACAGCACTCATCACCCCGTTCGGCCTGCTCGAATTCCTCCGAATGCCGTTCGGCCTGAAGAATGCCACACAGACGTTCCAGCAGCTAATGGATGCGGTGGGACGCGACCTGGACTTTGCGTTCATCTATTTGGACGACATCCTTATAGCCAGCAATAGTCGTTAGGAGCATCTGTCCCACCTCGGCCAGCTCTACTCCCGCCTGAGTGATTTTGGCCTCACGATCAACCCAGCCAAATGCCAGTTCGGTCTCGACCTCATCGACTTCCTGGGCCACAGAATTACCAAAGATGGGGCAACACCTCTGCCCGCCAAGGTAGACGCGATCCGCCACTTTGCCCAGCCCAACACAGTCAAAGGCCTGCAGGAGTTCATTGGTATGGTGAACTTCTACCACCGTTTCCTCCCCTCAACAGCCTGTATCATGTGCCCTTTGTACACCCTGATGTCGGGTAAAGGCAAGGACATTACTTGGGACGAGGAGGCCGCGGCCACTTTCGTTAAAGCCAAGGAAGCCTTGGCAGATGCCGTGATGCTGGTGCACCCCAGAACAGACGTTCCGACCGCCCTCACAGTGGACGCATCCGACACAGCAGTCAGTGGGGTGCTGGAGCAGCTCATCGAGGGGCGCTGGCAACCCCTGGCGTTCTTCAGCAAGCACCTACAACCACCTGAACTCAACTACAGTGCCTTCGACCGGGAGCTGTTGGCACTGTATCTGGCAATCTGGCATTTCAGGTACTTCTTAGAAGGCAGGCCGTTTACTGTGTTCAATGACTACAAACCGTTGACCTTCGCGTTCACGAAGGTGTCCGATCCCTGGTCGGCTCGCCAGCAGCAACATCTGTCCTACATCTCCGAGCACACGACGGACATCCAGCATGTCTCGGGAAAGGACAACGTCGTGGCGGACGTACTCTCCAGACCAGCTATCCAGGCCCTGTCCCTGGGGGTGGACTATGCAGCACTGGCGGAGGCACAGCAGGCAGACGACGAGATGCCCAGCTACAGGACCGCAGTCTCGGGTTTGCAGCTGCAAGACTTCCTCGTAGGCCCAGGATGAGAGGACCCTCCTGTGCGACGTGGCTACTGGCCAATCTCACCCCATCGTCCCGGCAGCCTGGAGGTGACGAGTTTTCGACTCCATACACGGTTTAGCGCACCCATCTATCAGGACAACCGTCCGGCTGGTCCAGCAAGTTCGTGTGGCACTGACTTTGCAAGCAGGTCAGCGAATGAGCCAGAACGTGCACGCGGTGCGAAACAGCCAAGGTGCAGTGGCACACCAAAGCCCCGCCGCAGAAGTTTGAACTCACCCGCCAGAAGTTCGACCACATTCATGTGGATATCGTGGGGCCCCTACCAGTGTCATGAGGAGCACGGTACCTCCTAACTATGGTAGACCGGTTCTCAAGATGGCCAGAGGCGGTCCTGCTCACTGACACATCTGCCGATTCCTGCGCCCAAGCGCTAATTGCAACCTGGGTAGCACGCTTTGGGGTACCGGCCCACATTACCTCCAACAGAGGCGCCCAGTCCACCTCCAGCCTGTGGTCGGCTGTGGCCAGCCTGTTGGGAATGCAGCTGCACCACACAACTGCCTACCACCCACAGTCGAACGGACTAGTGGAACGCTTCCACCGTCACTTGAAGTCGGCTCTCATGGCCCGCCTGAGAGGACCTAACTGAGTGGACGAGCTTCCCTGGGTCCTGCTTGGAATTCGTACAGCGCCCAAAGAGGATCTGCACGCCTCGTCGGCCGAGTTGGTGTACAGCGCACCCCTGATCGTTCCAGGAGAGTTCATACCAGCCCCAAGGGGGCAAGAGGAAGAACCCGCAGCAGTCCTGGACAGACTACGCGAAAGGCTCGGCAACCTGGCCCCCCTTATCAACTTCACAGCACGGACGGACCCCGACCCATGTACCCAAAGACCTGCAGAACTGTAAGTTTGTACTTGTACGAAGGGGCGCACACCGGGCACCGCTACAGCGGCCGTACGAGGGGCCGTTCAAGGTGATCAACAACAACGGGTCCACGTATGTTCTGGACATTGGGGGGAAAGAGGAAGTTTTCACGGTGGACCGACTCAAACCAGCCCATGTGGACTTGGCGCAGCCGGTCGAGGTTCAGGCACCAAGGCGCAGAGGCAGACCTCCCAAACAGAGGCTGATCCAGACTGTGGACATTGGGGGGTGTATTGCCAGTTCTTTGGGGGGGGGGGGTTATGTGGCGACCCACTTTCGGCGCAGGCAAACCGGCTCACAAATAGCCCGCGCGTGGGGAGAGACTTTGGTAATGCACCATCGCTACAAAGTAGTGGTAGTTGGGGGTGGGTTAATGGGTGGAGGTGTTGATCAGCCTTACTGTTTGGGAAAAGTAACTATTTTTGAGACTGGCAATTCTGGTATGGATGTTGCGTAGCCTCCTCTCAGATGGGAGTGGTACAAACAGTCCACGAGCAGGGTGGGTAGGATACATGACGTCTCTCCATCATGCAAATATGTGTAACCGCCTTGCAGTTGACATCAGTCTGACTTCAGCACTTAAGGAGAGGTGACTGCAGACCATACCTACAGTAGCTACCCAGTGCAGCTCTGCTGGCACTCGTCTGGTTCAGAGGCAACGGCTCTGCTCAGATGACAAGTCCCAGAGACAACTTCACTTCAACCTGAGCCACCACAGCCTCAGTCACCTCTCTCCAGCAGTACTGTTTATAAAACAGATCCAACAGCAGATGCTCCAAAACAAAAAACAGACCTCAGTGAACAGCCGCCCCTCCCTCACCATCATCCTCAATGCAGGAGGGACAGCGACATCAGGGGAGGATGGTGCCAGTGATGGGGGGGGGGGGTGAACGAGAGAGTAGATACAGGAGCAGCAGCAGGGTCAGGAGAGGGAGTGCAAAGGGAAGCTGCTAAAGAAGTGGTACACTGGTATGAACAGTGAGGAGAGGATTGGGGAGAGTGGGACTTACGGTCGGACAATGGTCGTGACAGGAACTGGAGGGATCGGGTGAGGATTAGGGAGAGTGGGGGGTTACAACTGGGGAGTTACTTCAGTGGTTGGTAAGTTGATGGGGAAGATCTTGAGAGACAGGATTTATGAACATTTGGAGAGGCATAATACGATTAGGAAGAGTCAGCATGGCTTTGTCAAAGGCAGGTCGTGCCTTAAAAGCTTGACTGAATTTTTTGAGGATGTGACTAAACACATTGATGAAGGTAGAGCAGTAGATGTAGTGTATATGGATCTCAAGAAGGCATTTGACAAGGTACCCCATGTAAGGCATATTGAGAAAGTAAGAAAGCATGGGATCCAAGGGGACATTGCTTTGTGGATCCAGAATTGGTTTGCTCACAGAAGGCAAACAGTGGTTGTAGACGGGTCATATTCTGCATGGAGGTCAGTGACCAGTGGTGTGTCTCAGGGATCTGTTCTGGGACCCCTACTCTTTGTGATTTTTATAAATGACCTGGATGAAGAAGTGGAGGGATGGGTTAGTAAGTTTGCTGGTGACACAAAGGTTGGAGGTGTTGTGGATAGTATGGAGGGCTGTCAGAGGTTACAGCGGGACATCGATAGGATGCAAAACTGGGCTAAGGATTGGCGGAAAGAGTTCAAACCCAGATAAGTGTGAGGTGATTCATTTTGGTAGGTCAATTTGAAGACAGAATATATTAATTGTAAGACTCTTGATAATGCGGATCAGAGGGATCTTGGGGTCTGAGTCCAGAGGACACTCAAAGCTGCTGCGCTGGTTGACTGTGTGGTTAAGAAGGCATACGGTGTATTGACCTTTATCAACCATGGGATTGAGTTCAAGAGCCAAGAGGTAATGTTACAGCTATATAGAACCCTGGTCAGACCTCACTTGGATTACTGTGCTCAGTTCTGGCCACCTCACTACAGGAAGGATGTAGAAACCATAGAAAGGGTGCAGAGGAGATTTACAAGGATGTGCCTGGATTGGGGAGCATGCTTTATGAGAATAGGTTGAGTGAACTTGGCCTTTTCTCCTTGGAGTGACAGAGGATGAGAGGTGACCTGATAGAGGTGTATAAGATGATGAGAGGCATTGATTATGTGGATAGTCAGAGGCTTCTTCCCAGGGCTGAAATGGCTAACACAAGTGGGTACAGTTTTATGGTGCTTGGATGTCAGGGGTAAGTTTTTTTTAGGCACAGAGTGGTGAGTGTGTGGAATGGGCTGCCGGTGACGGTGGTAATGAGGATACAATAGGGTCTTTTAAGAGACTCTTGAATAGGTACATGGAACTTAGAAAAATAGAGGGCTGTGGGTAACCTTAGGTAATTTCTAAATTAAGTACATGTTCAGCACAGCACTGTGGGCCAAAGGGCCTGTAATGTGATCAAAGTTTTCTATGACACTGGTAAGAGGGAAAAGGTGAGGACGGGGGAGAGTGGCGTTACAACTGGGAGATGTACTAGGGGTGGAGTGGGGAAAAGGAGAGTGGGGGCTACAGTTCGGACACTGGGATGGGGGAGTAAGGAGTGGGGAGAGTGGGGGCTACAGTTAGGACACTGGGATGGGGGAGTAAGGAGTGGGGAGAGTGGGGGTTACAACTGTGTCACGCACAAGGGGTGGGATGAGGAATGGAGAGAGTGGAAGTTACAGTCGGACACTGGTATGAAGGGTGGGGTGACAAATCAGGAGAGCAGGAGTTATGGTTGGGCCACAGGTAGGAAGAGTGGGGTGAGGAAAGTGAAGAGTAGGGGTTACAACTGGGACACTGGTACAAAGTGGGGTGAAGAAAAAGGAGTGTGGGGGGGTTACAGTTGGGACACTGGCATGATGGGGTGGGGTGAGGAATGGGGAGAGTAAGACAGTGGTACAAAGAGTGAGGCAAGGATAGGGGAGTGTGAGGGGTGGTGAGGGTTATGATTGGACACTGATACAACAGGTGGAGTAAAGAATCGGAAGAGTGGGGATTAGGATTCAGACACTAATACAAGGGGTGGGAGAGGATTGGGGAGAGTGGGGGTCACTATTTGGATATGAACGACGGGTGGGGAGTGGATTGGGGAGAGTGGGGTTACGGTTCAGACACTGATACAAAGTGTGGTGTGACTTTTGGGAAGAGTGAGGGTTACGATAGGATCACTGGAACAAGAAGTGGGGTGAGGAATGGGGAGACTGGGAGTTATGGTTGTGACACTAATATGAGAAATGAGGTAGGAATGGGGAGAGTGGGAATTACAGTTGTTACACTGATACAAGGGGTGGGGTGAGGGATGGGGAGACTGGGGATTATGATTCAGACACTGGTACAAGGGGTGGGAGAGGATTGGGGAGAGTGGGGGGGTTACTGATCGGACACTGGCATGAGTGGTGGGATAAGGAATGGGGATAATGGGAGTTACGGTCGGACACTGGCACGAGGGGTGGGGTGAGGATTAAGGAGAGTGGGAGTTAAAACTGGGACAATGGAGAGGATTAGGAAGAATTGGAATGAAACATGGAACACTGGTATCAGGAGAGGAGGGTGAGGATTGGGAAGAGTAGGGGTTACAGCTCGGACATTGGTATGAGGGGTAGGGTGAGGAATGGGGAGAGAGGGGTTACAGCTCGGATATTGGTATGAGGGGTAGGGTGAGGAATGGGAAGAGTAGGGGTTACAGCTCGGACATTGGTATGAGGGGTAGGGTGAGGAATGGGGAGAGAGGGGTTACAGCTCGGACATTGGTATGAGGGGTAGGGTGAGGAATGGGGAGAGAGGGGTTACAGCTCGGACATTGGTATGAGGGGTAGGGTGAGGAATGGGAAGAGTAGGGGTTACAGCTCGGACATTGGTATGAGGGGTAGGGTGAGGAATGGGGAGAGAGGGGTTACAGCTCGGACACTGGTATGAGGGGTAGGGTGAGGAATGGGGAGAGAGGGGTTACAGCTCGGACATTGGTATGAGGGGTAGGGTGAGGAATGGGGAGAGAGGGGTTACAGCTCGGACATTGGTATGAGGGGTAGGGTGAGGAATGGGGAGAGAGGGGTTACAGCTCGGACATTGGTATGAGGGGTAGGGTGAGGAATGGGAAGAGTAGGGGTTACAGCTCGGACATTGGTATGAGGGGTAGGGTGAGGAATGGGGAGAGAGGGGTTACAGCTAGGACATTGGTATGAGGGGTAGGGTGAGGAATGGGAAGAGTAGGGGTTACAGCTCGGACATTGGTATGAGGGGTAGGGTGAGGACTGGGAAGAGTAGGGGTTACAGCTCGGACATTGGTATGAGGGGTAGGGTGAGGAATGGGAAGAGTAGGGGTTACAGCTCGGACATTGGTATGAGGGGTAGGGTGAGGAATGGGGAGAGAGGGGTTACAACTCGGACTGGAATGAGGGGTAGGGTGAGGAATGGGAAGAGTAGGGGTTACAGCTCGGACATTGGTATGAGGGGTAGGGTGAGGAATGGGGAGAGAGGGGTTACAGCTCGGACATTGGTATGAGGGGTAGGGTGAGGAATGGGAAGAGTAGGGGTTACAGCTCGGACATTGGTATGAGGGGTAGGGTGAGGAATGGGAAGAGTAGGGGTTACAGCTTGGACATTGGTATGAGGGGTAGGGTGAGGAATGGGAAGAGTAGGGGTTACAGCTCGGACATTGGTATGAGGGGTAGGGTGAGGAATGGGGAGAGAGGGGTTACAGCTAGGACATTGGTATGAGGGGTAGGGTGAGGAATGGGAAGAGTAGGGGTTACAGCTCGGACATTGGTATGAGGGGTAGGGTGAGGAATGGGGAGAGAGGGGTTACAGCTCGGACATTGGTATGAGGGGTAGGGTGAGGAATGGGAAGAGTAGGGGTTACAGCTCGGACATTGGTATGAGGGGTAGGGTGAGGAATGGGGAGAGAGGGGTTACAGCTCGGACATTGGTATGAGGGGTAGGGTGAGGAATGGGAAGAGTAGGGGTTACAGCTCGGACATTGGTATGAGGGGTAGGGTGAGGAATGGGGAGAGAGGGGTTACAGCTCGGACATTGGTATGAGGGGTAGGGTGAGGAATGGGGAGAGAGGGGTTACAGCTCGGACATTGGTATGAGGGGTAGGGTGAGGAATGGGAAGAGTAGGGGTTACAGCTCGGACATTGGTATGAGGGGAAGGGTGAGGAACGGGGAGAGAGGGGTTACAGCTCGGACATTGGTATGAGGGGTAGGGTGAGGAATGGGAAGAGTAGGGGTTACAGCTCGGACATTGGTATGAGGGGTAGGGTGAGGAATGGGGAGAGAGGGGTTACAGCTCGGACATTGGTATGAGGGGTAGGGTGAGGAATGGGAAGAGTAGGGGTTACAGCTCGGACATTGGTATGGGGTAGGGTGAGGAATGGGAAGAGTAGGGGTTACAGCTCGGACATTGGTATGAGGGGTAGGGTGAGGAATGGGGAGAGAGGGGTTACAGCTCGGACATTGGTATGAGGGGTAGGGTGAGGACTGGGAAGAGTAGGGGTTACAGCTCGGACATTGGTATGAGGGGTAGGGTGAGGAATGGGAAGAGTAGGGGTTACAGCTCGGACATTGGTATGAGGGGTAGGATGAGGAATGGGGAGAGAGGGGTTACAGCTCGGACATTGGTATGAGGGGTAGGGTGAGGAATGGGGAGAGAGGGGTTACAGCTCGGACATTGGTATGAGGGGTAGGGTGAGGAATGGGAAGAGTAGGGGTTACAGCTCGGACATTGGTATGAGGGGTAGGGTGAGGAATGGGGAGAGAGGGGTTACAGCTCGGACTGGTATGAGGGGTAGGGTGAGGAATGGGAAGAGTAGGGGTTACAGCTCGGACATTGGTATGAGGGGTAGGGTGAGGAATGGGGAGAGAGGGGTTACAGCTCGGACACTGGTATGAGGGGTAGGGTGAGGAATGGGGAGAGAGGGGTTACAGCTCGGACATTGGTATGAGGGGTAGGGTGAGGAATGGGAAGAGTAGGAGTTACAGCTCGGACATTGGTATGAGGGGTAGGGTGAGGAATGGGGAGAGAGGGGTTACAGCTCGGACATTGGTATGAGGGGTAGGGTGAGGAATGGGGAGAGAGGGGTTACAGCTCGGACATTGGTATGAGGGGTAGGGTGAGGAATGGGAAGAGTAGGGGTTACAGCTCGGACATTGGTATGAGGGGTAGGGTGAGGAATGGGAAGAGTAGGGGTTACAGCTCAGACACTGGTATGAGGGGTAGGGTGAGGAATGGGGAGAGAGGGGTTACAGCTCGGACATTGGTATGAGGGGTAGGGTGAGGAATGGGAAGAGTAGGGGTTACAGCTCGGACATTGGTATGAGGGGTAGGGTGAGGAATGGGGAGAGAGGGGTTACAGCTCGGACATTGGTATGAGGGGTAGGGTGAGGAATGGGGAGAGAGGGGTTACAGCTCAGACATTGGTATGAGGGGTAGGGTGAGGAATGGGAAGAGTAGGGGTTACAGCTCGGACATTGGTATGAGGGGTAGGGTGAGGAATGGGGAGAGAGGGGTTACAGCTCGGACATTGGTATGAGGGGTAGGGTGAGGAATGGGAAGAGTAGGGGTTACAGCTCGGACATTGGTATGAGGGGTAGGGTGAGGAATGGGGAGAGAGGGGTTACAGCTCGGACATTGGTATGAGGGGTAGGGTGAGGAATGGGAAGAGTAGGGGTTACAGCTCGGACATTGGTATGAGGGGTAGGGTGAGGAATGGGGAGAGAGGGGTTACAGCTCGGACATTGGTATGAGGGGTAGGGTGAGGAATGGGGAGAGAGGGGTTACAGCTCGGACATTGGTATGAGGGGTAGGGTGAGGAATGGGAAGAGTAGGGGTTACAGCTCGGACATTGGTATGAGGGGTAGGGTGAGGAATGGGGAGAGAGGGGTTACAGCTCGGACATTGGTATGAGGGGTAGGGTGAGGAATGGGAAGAGTAGGGGTTACAGCTCGGACATTGGTATGAGGGGTAGGGTGAGGAATGGGGAGAGAGGGGTTACAGCTCGGACATTGGTATGAGGGGTAGGGTGAGGAATGGGAAGAGTAGGGGTTACAGCTCGGACATTGGTATGGGGTAGGGTGAGGAATGGGAAGAGTAGGGGTTACAGCTCGGACATTGGTATGAGGGGTAGGGTGAGGAATGGGGAGAGAGGGGTTACAGCTCGGACATTGGTATGAGGGGTAGGGTGAGGACTGGGAAGAGTAGGGGTTACAGCTCGGACATTGGTATGAGGGGTAGGGTGAGGAATGGGAAGAGTAGGGGTTACAGCTCGGACATTGGTATGAGGGGTAGGGTGAGGAATGGGGAGAGAGGGGTTACAGCTCGGACTGGTATGAGGGGTAGGGTGAGGAATGGGAAGAGTAGGGGTTACAGCTCGGACATTGGTATGAGGGGTAGGGTGAGGAATGGGGAGAGAGGGGTTACAGCTCGGACATTGGTATGAGGGGTAGGGTGAGGAATGGGAAGAGTAGGGGTTACAGCTCGGACATTGGTATGAGGGGTAGGGTGAGGAATGGGGAGAGAGGGGTTACAGCTCGGACATTGGTATGAGGGGTAGGGTGAGGACTGGGAATAGTAGGGGTTACAGCTCGGACATTGGTATGAGGGGTAGGGTGAGGAATGGGAAGAGTAGGGGTTACAGCTCGGACATTGGTATGAGGGGTAGGGTGAGGAATGGGGAGAGAGGGGTTACAGCTCGGACTGGTATGAGGGGTAGGGTGAGGAATGGGAAGAGTAGGGGTTACAGCTCGGACATTGGTATGAGGGGTAGGGTGAGGAATGGGGAGAGAGGGGTTACAGCTCGGACATTGGTATGAGGGGTAGGGTGAGGAATGGGAAGAGTAGGGGTTACAGCTCGGACATTGGTATGAGGGGTAGGGTGAGGAATGGGAAGAGTAGGGGTTACAGCTTGGACATTGGTATGAGGGGTAGGGTGAGGAATGGGAAGAGTAGGGGTTACAGCTCGGACATTGGTATGAGGGGTAGGGTGAGGAATGGGGAGAGAGGGGTTACAGCTAGGACATTGGTATGAGGGGTAGGGTGAGGAATGGGAAGAGTAGGGGTTACAGCTCGGACATTGGTATGAGGGGTAGGGTGAGGAATGGGGAGAGAGGGGTTACAGCTCGGACATTGGTATGAGGGGTAGGGTGAGGAATGGGAAGAGTAGGGGTTACAGCTCGGACATTGGTATGAGGGGTAGGGTGAGGAATGGGGAGAGAGGGGTTACAGCTCGGACATTGGTATGAGGGGTAGGGTGAGGAATGGGAAGAGTAGGGGTTACAGCTCGGACATTGGTATGAGGGGTAGGGTGAGGAATGGGGAGAGAGGGGTTACAGCTCGGACATTGGTATGAGGGGTAGGGTGAGGAATGGGGAGAGAGGGGTTACAGCTCGGACATTGGTATGAGGGGTAGGGTGAGGAATGGGAAGAGTAGGGGTTACAGCTCGGACATTGGTATGAGGGGTAGGGTGAGGAATGGGGAGAGAGGGGTTACAGCTCGGACATTGGTATGAGGGGTAGGGTGAGGAATGGGGAGAGAGGGGTTACAGCTCGGACATTGGTATGAGGGGTAGGGTGAGGAATGGGGAGAGAGGGGTTACAGCTCGGACATTGGTATGAGGGGTAGGGTGAGGAATGGGGAGAGAGGGGTTACAGCTCGGACATTGGTATGAGGGGTAGGGTGAGGAATGGGGAGAGAAGGGGTACAGTTGGACATTGATATGACGAGTGGGGTGAGGAATGGGAAGAGGGGGGTACAGTTGGACACTGGTATTTGGAATGGGGAGAGGGGGTACAGTTGGACACTGGTATGAGGAATGGGGAGAGGGGGGTACAGTTGGACACTGGTATGAGGAGTGGGGTGAGGAATGGGGAGAGGGGGTACAGTTGGACACTGGTATGAGGAGTGGGGTGAGGAATGGGGAGAGGGGGTACAGTTGGACTGGTATGATGGATGGGGTGCAGAGTGGGGAGAGCGAGGGTTACAAATGGGACACTTGTACGAGGCGTTGGGTAAGGAATGGGGAGTTTGGGGATTACAGTTCAGACACTAATAAGGGGGACTGTGAGGATTGGAGAGAGTGGGGGTTACCACTGTGACACGTACAAGGGGTGGGGTGAGGATTGGGCAGAGTGGGGGGTTACAGTTATGCACTACTATGAAGGGAGGGGTGAGGATGGGGGAGAGTGAGGGGTTTATGTTGGGACCCAGTCCAAGGGGTGGGGTGAGGAAGAGTGGAGCTTATGGTTCAGACATTGGTACAAGTGGTGGTTGGAGAAATGGGGAGAATGGGGGTTAAAACTGGGACACGTATGAGGGATGTGGTGAGGATTGGGAAGATTGGGGCTTACAGGACAGTCACTGAAACAATGGGTGGGGTGAGGATTGGGAAGATTGGGGCTTACAGGACAGCCACTGAAACAATGGGTGGGGTGAGGATTGGGGAGAGTGGGAGTTACTGTTGGACACTGGTACAAGAGGTAGGCAGAGGACTGGGAAGAGTGGGGGTTACAGTAGGGGCACTGGTACAAGGGGTGGGTGAGAATTGGCTAGATTGGGGATTAAGCTTGTGTCAGGATTAAGAGGGGTGGGGTGAGGAATGGGGAGAGTTGGGTTACTGTTGGCACACTGGTACGAAGGGTGGGGTGAGGAATGGGGAGAGTTGGGTTTATTGTTCAGACACTTGTATAAGGGGTGGACTAGAGATTGGGGAAGGTGAGGGTTACAACTGGGACACTCGTTTGAGGAGTGGGCTGAGGATTAGGGAGAGTGAGGGTTACAACTGGGACATTGGTATGATGGGTGGGGTGAGGAATGGCGAGAGTGGGGATTAAGTTCAGACACTGATAATAGGGGTGAGGAAAGGTCTGGGGAAATGGGGTTACAGAAGGGGTACTGGTGTGAGGAATGGGAAGACTGGGGGTTACAACTGGAACACATACGAGGTGTAGGGTGAGGAATGAGGAGAGTAGGGGGTTACAGTTGGGAAATTGGTCTGAGGAGTAGTTGAGGATTGAGCAAAGAGGGAGTTACAGTTGGGGCCCGAGCACCACTCCCTCCCCACCAGCAGTTACTCTCCACCCTGTCATACCCAAGCCTGCGCAAACTCCTCAGGCAGGTCACCCCTCCCTCTAGCACATACACAGCTCTTATACAGACTGCTCAAAACTCACACTGAGCCACGTCACCAGCCACCAGTCTGGGGGAGGAGGGGAGCGGCAGCCTGTTTGATCAGTGGACTTTGTACACGTGTGAGCCATGAATGGTTCAGCAGTCTCTCTCGCTCGCTCTCACACACACAGTGTGTGCTGTACACAGTATTGCAGGCAGACTCACCGATAGCACACACGCCTGTGAGCACGCAGTGAGCCAGTAGGAACAGCTTTGGCAGCCTCAAAACAGCAGCAGACGTGAGTTTAGACAAGGCATGGATGTTGTGCCTTGTCATCAGCCCTCAGCCATCTTTAGATTGTTTCTTATAAACCCGCCCACCACCACCAGCTCTGGGAGGAACCTTCACCCCTCCCCCCCCGAATAAACACGCCTCACCTGTCTCCACTCCCACATGCCAGAGATGGCCAGCGGCCACATGAGCATATCAGGCAGAGATCACTGGAGAGCATGGTGTGTTCGTCGGTAGCTGATACCAGGAACTGACTACAGACAGTCCTCAACCTTGGTCACTCTAACCCTAAAGGACCGTGATCAAACTAAACACGGTGCAGAGCTACCGTGGATGTGCAGACCTCAGAACCACTGTCTCAGGGAGTAAAGATGGATCCCCACATTATTTCCTACCCTGTTCCAATTTGCCTATATCCCTCTTTCATATCTTTCATATCACTGCAGATACTGTGATCAAATCAACACGTACAAATAAGCTAGATGAACTCAGCAGGTCAGGCAGCATCCGTTGACTGCTCATTTCCATAAGACCATAAGACAAAGGAGCAGAAGTCAGCCATTCAGCCCATCGAGTCTGCTCTGCCATTTCATCATGAGCTGATCCAATCTCCCATTTAATCCCATTCCCCCGCCTTCTCACCATAACCTTTGATGCCCTGACTACTCAGATACCTATCAATCTCGGCCTTAAATACACCCAATGACTTGGCCTCCACTGCTGCCCGTGGCAACAAATTCCACAGATTCACCACTCTCTGGCTAAAAAAACTTCTTCGCATCTCTGTTCTGAATAGGCGCCCTGCAATCCTCAAGTCATGTCCTCTCGTACTAGACTCCCCCACCATGGGAAACAACTTTGCCACATCCACTCTGTCCATGCCTTTCAACATTCGAAATGTTTCTATGAGGTCCCCCTTCATTCTTCTAAACTCCAAGGAGTACAGTCCAAGAGCGGTCAAACGTTCCTCATATGTTAACCCTCTTATTCCTGGAGTCATTCTAGTGAATCTTCTCTGACCCCTCTCCAATGTCAGCAATGTCTCCTACGTGGGACCTTATCAAATGCCTTCTGAAAATCGAGGTACACTACATCCACTGGATCTCCCTTGTCTAACTTCCTGGTTACATCCTCGAAAAACTCCAATAGATTAGTCAAGCATGATTTGCCCTTGGTAAATCCAAGCTGGCTCGGCCCAATCCTATCACTGCTATCTTTCTATGTATCATCCGTGTCCCTCCATTCCTTCCCCCATCATTTGTCTAAAAGTCTCTTGAATCCATTATCCCTTGTAACCTACTCCAGGCACCTATCACCCCTCTTAAAAACCTGCCCCTCACATTGCCTTTACACACTACCGTAAGCCCCCCCCAACCTTAAAAGCATGTCCTCTGGCCCAACACAGCCATGCTATCAGTGGCTATACTTCATTAGGAGTTTGAGAAGATTTGATAGGTCACCAACAACTCCCGCAAATTCCAGAGATGTACCACGGAGACCATTCTAACAGGTTGCATCACTGTTTAGAGTGGAGGGACCATTGAACAGGTTCAGAAAAAGCTACAGGAAGTTGCAACTCAGACAGCTTCATCGTGGGCACTAGCCTCCTCAGTATCAAGGCCACCTTTGAATATCAATCCATCATTGAGGACCTCCATCACCCAGTACATGCCCTCTTCTCATTGCTACCATCAAGGTGGTGGTACAGGAGCCTGAAGACACACACTCAATGTTTCAAGAACAGCTCCTTACCCTCCGCCATCAGAGTCTGGAACAGGTAATGAACCCATGACCACTACCTCACTATTTTTTGCTCTGTTTCTTTTACACTCAGTTTTTTTTATTACAAGGAATTGCAATGTACTGCTGCCACCAAACAACAAATGTTATGACATTTGATGGTGATATTAAACCTAATTCTGATTTCCACCCATTTTGCTGAACTTTCCTCAACTACTCAATGCACCTGTGCCCTTGTACCTCACGATTGCACCTGCCTCTACTATCTTCTCCAGTAGCTCACTCTATATGTGTATCACCCTCTGTGAAAAGGTTACCCCTCAGATCACTTTTAAATCTCTCTCCTGTCTCCTGCACCCTTTAGTTTTCAACTCCTTTTCCCTGATAAAAAGACTGTGTGCACATTCCCTGTGTCTGTTCATCATGATTTTAAACAGCCCGTTAGCACCTTAGTCCTCTACACACCAAGGAATAGATTCCTAGGTGGATTAACCCTCATCTATAAATTCAAGTTTATCATCTGACTGTACATACATACAGCCTAATACAGGGTCACCAACCTTTTTTGCACCGCGGACCGGTTTAATATTGACAATATTCTTACGGACTGGCTGACGGGGGGGGGGGGAGGGGGTGTTAATCATGACTGGAATACAGGTGGTAAGTTAATTATAAGTCACTTATAAGTGGCTAATACATTCAATTTTGTTTCTAAAAGGGCTTATCTAATGAATTTAATATTAAACACACAGCACATATTTTCCTCGCATGAACATATAAAATCATTGCAACACACCAGTGAGAGGACAAGGTAAGGGTTGGAGGTCCCCATGCTGGGGCCGCGACGGTCGCAGTCCGGAGAGAGCGAACGGCCAAGCAAGGAGTGCGACAGGGCGTGCGCCTGCCCCCCCTTGTAGGTAGGTAGGATCTATCGGCCGACAAAAGTTTGGCTCGAGGGATGACTTTCAGTAGGTGGCAGCGAGGTAGCTGCTCTGCTACTTACGAATCCCTGAGCCCGAATTAGGTCGTCTGCAAATATTTTAGCACCAGGTTCCCCACGAACATTCGGTGTGCTAAATAGGTTTAGAGGCGGCGCCCATCTGTCTGTGCTCCAGGCCAGTAGCATTGGCACTTCTCGCTGGCCGCGCAAGGCGGCCGGTTACCCGAAGCCAACCAGTGATTCCTGGCGCAAGGGTATCACTGCGTTTAGGTGACTGATGACCTCGTGTGCGTTCAAGTTCAACAGTGGGCGTGACAGGGAATAAGGAAAGGTGCAGCTGACTCATATCGTTTCATATCGCCAAATCATATCATTTCCTCGCGGCCCAGTACCGGTCCACGGCCCGAACCACTGGCCTAATAAAACAACATCCCTGTAGACCGTGGTACATCCACATTACATATATCACACACAGCACATAAAACAAAATATTACCACAAGTAAGTTAATAAAATATAATTTAAACTGCAAGCTGTGCATAGCACAGGGCAACAGGAACCAACCTAGTGACAGACCTCAGTGGTGACAGGATAATCATTAGCATTCATATGCTCCAGCCCCTCCCACATCCCAACAACATTTCAGTTGATCTGCCCACTCTTCATTGTCATGAAAATATACATGAGGAAGCAATCTGTGCCAATATGGGAACAGTCAAGTGGCAATTGTGTAAATAGCTGGCACGTGTTTGGTGCCGATTCTGGGCTGAAGGGCCTGGTTCCATACTATGTGACTCTGATTATAATGATAGAGTCATAGGTCACTACTGTACAGAAACAGCCTTTGGCCCATTTAGTCCATGCTAAACTATTAATCTGCCTAGTCCCATTGACCTGCACCCAGACCATAACCCTTCATACCCTTCCCATCTATGTACCTATCCAAATTTCTCTCAAATGTTGAAATCAAACCTGCATCCACCATTTTCATTAGTTCATTCCACACTCTCACTACCATCTGAGTGAAGAAGTTCCCCTTCATGCTCCCCTTAATCATTTCACCTTTCACCCTTAACCTAGTCCTCACCCAACCTCAGTGACCATTTTTATACCCCTCTTAATTCTGTATCTATCAAATCTCCCCTCATACTCCTACGGTCCAGGGAATAAAATCCTAACGTATTCAATCTTTCCTTGTAACTCAGATCTTCAGCTCCAACAATATCCTTGTAAATTTTCTGTGCACACTTTCCTGTCAGTAAATGATTAAATCCAGTTACTGCCACTTTACCCAGACAGGCTAAGAACGTTTTCCCAAATCCACATAAGGAGCTCCATACCCTTGGAACATTTCACATTGGGTCTGTTCAGTGCTTCTGGCCTCCTCTACCATGTCCCGGACCACCCTCTCGCACATCAGTCTCCTTAATTCCACCTAACGATAAAAAAATGTGTAACCTGAAACCTCTTTCCACAGAACTATCCAGTTTTTCTGCTTCTGGTCTCAGATTTCCACAATCTGCACGTCTTCTCTTTCCCACCCACTCTCTTTGTTTACACTAACTATTGCTGTGAACAGAGACAGCCCTCTGTCCACCCACACTGGTCAGAAATTTGCCTTCAGATTCACTATTTAGCTCAATACACATAAACTTATCTGATGACTCTTTGAATGCAAGAGTCCCACCTGGCCCTTTATATTCCTTCCCCCATCTCATTTGAAACCCTTGTAATCCCGAATAATTACTGCCTTCTTTAATCTCCAATTTACGTTTCAGTATCAACCAATCTATCATACTTACAGCCTCTAGTTTCCCAGACCCAGGCTGTTCATACCATCATACATCAGCACACAGTTCACACCAGAACACCAGCATGCATGATACTCAACTTTATTAATAATCCTACTTGTACAGGATGTGAACTCCTCTCATGTGGGAGCAGGAATAACACTATTAACAACCACATCTCCCCTTCTTGAAAAGGAGAAAAACTAGGGATGTATTTCTTGTCTATTAGACCATAAGATCTAGGACCAGAATTAGGCCATTTAGCCCATCGAGTCTGCTCTGCCACTTTATCATGGCTGACCCACTTTTCCTCTCAGCCCTCATCTCCTGGCTTCTCTCAGTTCCCCCTGAACTGCATTGAAATTATAGTCACTGAAATTGAACAATTCAGTTCACTTTGCCCATAGGATACATAGAAACATAGAAAATAGGTGCAGGAGTAGGCCCTTCGGCCCTTTGAGCCTGCACCGCCATTCAGTATGATCATGGCTGATCATCCAACTCAGAACCCTGTACCTGCTTTCTCTCCATACCCCCTGATCCCTTTAGCCACAAGGGCCATATCTAACATCATCTTAAATATAGCCAATGAACTGGCCTCAACTGTTTCCTGTGGCAGAGAATTCCACAGATTCACCACTCTCTGTGTGAAGAAGTTCTTCCTCATCTCGGTCCTAAAAGGCTTCCTCTTTATCCTTAAACTGTGACCCCTCATTCTGGACTTCCCCAACATCGGAAACAATCTGCCTGCATCTAGCCTGTCCAATCCCTTTAGAATTTTATACGTTTCAATAAGATCCCCCCTCAATCTTCTAAATTCTAGTGTGTATAAGCCTAGTCAATCCAGTCTTTCTTCATATGAAAGTCCTGCCATCCCAGGAATCAATCTGGTGAACCTTCTTTGTACTCCCTCTATGGCAAGAATGTCTTTCCTCAGATTAGGGGACCAAAACTGCACACAATACTCTAGGTGCGGTCTCACCAAGGCCTTGTTCATCTGCAGTAGAACCTCCCTGCTCCTGTACTTGAATCCTCTTGCTATGAATGCCAACATACCATTTTCCTTTTTCACTGCCTGCTGTACCTGCATGCCCACTTTCAATGACTGGTGTACAATGACACCCAGGTCTCGTTGCACCTCCCCTTTTCCTAATCGGCCACCGTTCAGATAATAATCTGTTTTCCTGTTCTTGCAACCAAAGTGGATAACCTCACATTTATCCACATTAAATTGCATCTGCCATGAATTTGCCCACTCACCTAACCTATCCAAGTCACCCTGCATCCTCTTAGCATCCTCCTCACAGCTAACACCGCCGCCCAGCTTCGTGTCATTCGCGAACTTGGAGATGCTGCATTTAATTCCCTCGTCTAAATCATTAATATATATTGTAAACAACTGGGGTCCCAGCACTGAGCCTTGCAGTACCCCACTAGTCACTGCCTGCCATTCTGAAAAGGTCCCATTTACTCCCACTCTTTGCTTCCTGTCTGCCAACCAATTCTCTATCCACATCAATACCATACCCCCAATACCGTGTGCTTTAAGTTTGCACACTAATCTCCTGTGTGGGACCTTGTCAAAAGCCTTTTGAAAATCTAAATATACCACATCCACTGGCTCTCCCCATCCACTCTACTAGTTACATCCTCAAAAAATTCTATAAGATTCGTCAGACATGATTTTCCTTTCACAAATCCATGCTGACTTTGTCCAATGATTTCACCTCTTTCCAAATGTGCTGTTATCACATCTTTGATAACCGACTCTAGCATTTTCCCCACCACCGATGTCAGACTCACCGGTCTATAATTCCCCGGTTTTTCTCTCCCTCCTTTTTTAAAAAGTGGGGTTACATTAGCCACCCTCCAATCCTCAGGAACTAATCCAGAATCTAAGGAGTTTTGAAAAATTATCACTAATGCATCCACTATTTCTTGGGCTACTTCCTTAAGCTCTCTGGGATGCAGACCATCTGGCCCTGGGGATTTATCTGCCTTTAATCCCTTCAATTTATCTAACACCACTTCCCTACTAACATGTATTTCCCTCAGTTCCTCCATCTCACTAGACCCCCGGTCCCTTACTATTTCCGGAAGATTATTTATGTCCTCCTTAGTGAAGACAGAACCAAAGTTGTTATTCAATTGGTCTGCCATTTCTTTGTTCCCTATGATCAATTCACCTGTTTCTGACTGTAAGGGACCTACATTTGTCTTGACCAATCTTTTTCTTTTCACATATCTATAAAAGCTTTTACAGTCAGTTTTTATGTTCCCTGCCAGCTTTCACTCATAATCTTTTTTCCCTTTCCTAATTAAGCCCTTTGTCCTCCTCTGCTGGTCTCTGAATTTCTCCCAGTCCTCAGGTGTGCTGCTCTTTTTTGCTAATTTATATGTTTCTTCTTTGGACTTGATACTATCCCTAATTTCCCTTGTCAGCCACGGGAGCACTACCTTCCCTGGTTTATTCTTTTGCCAAACTGGGGTGAACAATTGTTGTAGTTCATCCATGCGATCTTTAAATGCTTGCCATTGCATATCCACCGTCAACCCTTTAAGTATCATTTGCCAGTCTATTTTAGCTAATTTGCCAGTCTATCTTAGCTAATTATACAAAGCATACAAATTATGCTCTTTACATTAACATGAAAAGGAAGTGCCAACATTATAACTGTCTCTTTGTTTTTAATGGTCTCTCTCTCTAACTTTCCTCCTTTTTCTTCACCAGTTCTTTTTTTTAAGAGCCTCATTTTGTGAAATGTTTTCAACACTAGAACACATTTTAAAAAACACAATCTAATGGAGGTCAGCGTAGGCTATCTGAACACTCCGACAAAGTGAAAGGATTAAGTAAGTCCCGCTAAATGGTCTTGGCCTGAAACATTGACTGTATTCTATTCCATAGATGCTGCCTGGCCTGCTGAATTTCTCCAGCATTTTGAGTGTGTTGCTTGGATTTCCAGCATCTGCAGATCCTCACTTGCTTGAAAGAGGATTATTCTGCCTCTTAAGTCACTTGTCAAAAGCTATTAGGCTCTGTGGTGGGACAGATAAATGACCCAATCTGGTACAGGTTCCTGGAAGTGTTGGAGCAGATGGAGATCTTGAACAGATATGTCCACCTCAAGAAAGAGATCCTGGTCATAAAGATCAAGCCACTTTTTTTTCTCTACTTTTCGTGGACTTCAAAGATGCAGGAGTGCACACCTGTTCCACCTGATTTTACCTAGTGATGTTCTGATCACAAACAATCATGGTGAATGCTGCTGGACTTTTGTTCCTTTGGTGAATTGGTCTGAACCACTAACAGCTTCACCATTCCTGAGCGGCGACAAAGGTTTTGCTCTGTGTCTGAGATCATGCATGCTCTTCTGTTTTCTCACGCTGTGCTGTCTCAAAATTTCTCACTTTGTCTAATTCCAGTAAGTGAGGTTGCAGAAGGGAAGGAAGAACGGGAAGGCTTGTTTTCAATGTCCAGCCCATTGACAGCTCTGATGGACTGTGGCCATTCAAAACAGGTGTGGAGCAATAAGCTAGTAGTGCTTTATAGGGATCTTTTGCCTTCAGTAGAAGTTTGCACTGCTCTTTCCACTCCTCCATTTGCCTGTGGATACTGTGAACTGTTTGTCTGGTCTTTGAACTCATAATCCCTAACAGAGGCTTTTAATTCTGAGCAGCTGAATTGTGGACTGTTGTCTGACACAAGTGTCTCTGGTATTCCATGGCAAGTGAAAACAGCTTTCAGGTGCTGTATAACTGCTGCTGAGGATGTGGAGGACAGCTTGGACTCCTCAGCGTTCTATGAGTAGTAATCCACCGTGAGAAGGTACTTGTCTCTTCCACTGGAACACGTCTGTGCTGCAATTTGCCACGGGAAGTCTGGGAATTCTGTGGGTCAGAGAGGTTCAGCATGGTTTTTGTGCAGGTTTCCGTGTGCTTCATTTTGTTTTACATCGTCTCCGAACAGTGGCTCAGACCAGGCCATGGCACGGGATTGCCTTGCTCTCAGGCAGCATTTGTTGATGCCTTGATGTCCTTGGTGCATTTGACTGATGATTTTGGCGTGCAAAGAAGCGGGAATGACGAGTCTGGAGCCCTTTATCAGCAAACCATCAAGAATGGTGAGTGCAAACACGAGAAAATCTGCAGATACTGGAAACTCAAGCAACACACACAAAATGCTGGTGGAACACAGCAGGCCAGGCAGCATTTATAGGGAGAAGTACATTCCACGTTTCGGGCCAAGACCCTTTGTCAGAATGGTGAATGTCTCTTTCAAGCCAGTAAGGTCTAAGTTCAGGAGCTCTGTTTGGAACAGCTGGGCCATCCATGCACAGTTTTGCTGCAGATTTGGCCCTTTTTTCAACTCAGCGCAAATTTCGTCCACTTTACTCTGCGATGCAGGAAACCTTCCACAAACATGAATTAAGTAGATGTTGGTATCTTCCACGACAGCGGAGTCAGCTTCCGTCCACTCACTTTTGCATGGCATCCTCATCGGGGTGTCTGGTGTTGTGAAAGATTTGCTGGGGACAGTATTACATAAGCCTCATTCTGAATCTTTGCAGACGTGGAGGTAAGTCATCCGTGTTTCAAGCTGAGGAGGCTGACAGGTGGCTTGTGGTCTGTTTCAAGCAGGAATGTTGTGCCTATCAATAGCACTTGAAGCATTCACAAACCCACACGAGAACCAGCGTCTCCTTTTCGACTTGAGCGTAATGCTGTTCAGTAGGAGTCAGTGTTCTTGATGCATATGCCACCAGTTTCCATACACCACTGCAGTTTTGTATGAGCACTCCCACCCCCGACCCCCCCCACCCCCAGGCCAAAGAAGAGAAGTCTGCTGAGACCTTGGATGCTTCGTTCGGATCAAAGAATGCCACTGTTGGCGGAGAGATAAGCTCTGCTTTAAGTGACGAGTATGACCTCTTGTGATGCATCAATATCCGCAAGGCTGTGAACAACTCTGGGTACTTCTCTTGCCCCTGAACATTGATTAGCAAATCCAACCTTGCAATGAGGTTCAGCTTCTCGATGGCATGTATTCCCAGTAGTGGTAAGAGAGATTCTGAACAACAGACATCCTCTTTTGACTGTTTCTCATTTTTCCAGATGGAAGTTTCACACAGAGTTTACGTTTCCCTGGCCCTATGAACACTTTCTTTGTACGCTTTAGTGAAATGCCTGTTTTCTTCGTCAGCTTTGTGAACGGACGTTTAGAGATGGCTGTGACATCTGCACCAGTGTCCATTTTGAACATCACTATCACATTTTGCAACTGAACTGGACTATACCAGCCTTGTCTATTTGAATCTTGAGCAACAAGGAAAGCTCTCTCTCCTTCATGGTCTTCTTTGACAATTTTGAGTGACACTGGCTTCTATAATGGCTGCCTCTATAGCATTGGTGGCATTTCACTTCTTTTGCTGGACAGAAGTTTTTCACGTGGGATAGAGACTTGCCGCACCTCCTGCTGATGGACATTTTACCTGGTCTTTGTTTTGCTTGTCTGTTTTGTTTGAGCTGAGCTCTACTGTCACCTCTTTCTGTACTTTTTCTGAGTGCAGAACCCTTGTTTGTACCCTTCTTTTTGTGCAGCTTCTATCATTGCCTCAGCATCATTTTTGTGCCTGAGTTCTGCCTGTTGCTGACAAACATTCTCACTCTGCTGACCATAGTAATACCTTTCTCTAGTGTGAAATTTGCCTGCAACTGAAGTCTCTCTAATACTGGTTTCTGGTAGCCCAACAACAATCCTGTCTCTAATGAGCTAATCTCTCAGATTTCCATTTGCACAGTTCTCTGAAAGGGCATAAAATGCTGTGATAAAGTCACTTAAACTTTCATCTGGCTCCTGTTCTCTAGAATTGAACTTTTCCCTGTGAAACAGCATTTCACTTCCCTGTGAAATATTCTTTGAATTTGTCCTGCACTGTTTTGTACTCATTTTCCTGAGCATCTGTCAGTCATCCACCCATGACGTCATCTTCTTTGTCCCCATGCGGTATATCAGTGTGCTAACTTGATGCTCTTCTGAAGCCTGGGTGAGATTGCTTCAACCCTAAATCACACAAAAGCCCCCTGGTTTAGAGAGATCAAATGTCTCAGAGGGCTTTATTAGGTAAGCAGATGTAGGTACTGCAGGCATTTGTTCCTTTTTCCTGTTTATTTAGTTGAACTATGAAAGTCTTTTCTCACCCTGGGAGCTTGACTGACTTCTTTAGCATGTCTGTGCGATTCCCCAGGCTAGTAGCCCACAGATGGGTGCAGCCTGATGGCATTGCCTAGCAACCCTAGCCCTTGCTCAGCTAAGCCTCGTGGTGCATACAATTAATAAACTAGCATAGGCAGTTTAGGTTGGATTTTGTTTTCATAGATATATGCAAACCAGAACAATCATACTGTAAATTCTATCTCGTTGGGGATCTCACTTGCCGAATTCATCAACGATCAACCACTTCTGATACTTCACAAACAAGGGAAAATCTGCAGATGCTGGAAATCCAACCAACACAAACAAAATGCTGGAGGAACTCAGCAGGCCAGGCATCATCTATGGAAAATAGTACAGTCAACGTTTTGAGCCGAGTCTCTTTGTCAGGACTGGAGAAAGAAAGATGAGACGTAGATTTAAAAGGTGAGGGGGAGGGGAGGAAAGCGGGAAGGGAGGGATGAAGTAAATAACTGGCAAGTTGATTGGTGAAAGGTACAGGGCTGGGGGTGGGGGGGGGGGGGAGTCTGATAGGTGGGGATAGAAGGCCATGGAAGAAAGAAAAGGGGGAAGGAGCACCTGGGAGAGGCAATGGGCAGGCAAGGAGAGAAAAGGAAAAGGGGATGGGAAATGGTGGAATAGTGAAGGAGAGGATGGGGGGGGGGGGGCATTGTCCAAGTAAAGTGACACTTCACCTGTAAGTCTGTTGTGGTCATATACTGTGTCTGGTGCTCCCGGTGTGCCCTTCTGTACATCAGTGAAACCTGACATAGATTGGGAGACTATTTCACCAAGCACCTACACTGCTTGCCCACAGAAGGCAAAGGGCGGCTGTAGACGGGTCATATTCTGCATGGAGGCCAGTGACCAGTGGTGTGCCTCAGGGATCTGTTCTGGGACCCCTACTTTTTGTGATTTTTATAAATGACTTAGATGAGGAAGTGGAGGGATGGGTTAGTGAGTTTACTGATGACACAAAGGTTGGAGGTGTTGTGGATAATGTGGAGGGCTGTCAGAGGTTACAGAGGGACATTGATAGGATGCAAACCTGGGCTAAGAAGTGGCAGATGGAGTTCAACCCAGATAAGTGTGAAGTGGTTCATTTTGGTAGGTCAAATATGATGGCAGAATATAGTATTAATGTTAAGACTCTTGGCAGCGTGGAGGATCAGAGTGATCTTGGGGTCTAAGTCCATAGGACATTGAAAGGGGGCTGCGCAGGTTGACTCTGTGGTTAAGAAGGCATACAGTGCATTGGCCTTCATCAACCGTGGGATTGAGTTTAACAGCCAAGAGGTAATGTTGCAGCTATATAGGATCCTGGTCATACCCCACTTGGAGTACTGTGCTCAATTCTGGTTGCCTCCTTACAGACAGAATGTGGAAACCATAGAAAGGGTGCAGAGGAGATTTACAAGGATGTTGCCTGGATTGGGGAGCATGCCTTATGAGAATAGGTTGAGTGAACTCGGCCTTTTCTCCTTGGAGCGGCGGAGAATGAGAATCGACGTGATAGAGGTGTATAAGATGATGAGAGGATGAAAGTAGATGCAGAGATGTCGGGGTAAGTTTTTTTTTACGCAGAGAGTGGTGAGTGCATGGAATGGGTTGCCGGCAACAGTGGTGGAAGCGGATACAATCGGGTCTTCTAAGAGAGGTACATGGAGCTTAGAAAAATAGAGGGCTACGAGTAACCCTCGGTAATTTCTAAAGAAAGTACATGTTCACACAGTTTTGTGGGCTGAAGGGCCTGTATTGTGCTGTAGGTTTTCTATGTGGCGCAGCCCAAAACGCCGACTGTACTTTGTTCCATAGAAGCTGCCAGGCCTGCTGAGTTCACCCTGCATTGTGTGTGTGTGGCACTTCTGATACTTGTTGTGTTTGTTACTGAGGGAGAGTGCAGAGCACACTATTACACCAGCATGCAGGCTATTCGCCTGAACTTTACTGATAACCCTATTTGTACAGTATGTAAACTCATCCCATGTTAGAGTGGCTAACTGAATGACACAAGAATAACACTATTATCTACCAGTACAGACTCCATCATACACCACCACACAGTTCACACCATCGTTCACTACCATGCTGATTACACGCAGCCAGAGTCCACACCGTTATATACCCCACCTCCCCCTTCCTCCACTCACCGTCCTCCCCTCCCATTCCCTCCGCCACCTCCCTCTCCCCTCCCCTTCCTTTCCTCCCTCTCACCTTTATCCTCCCTCACCTTCCTTCTCCATCTCCTCCTCCACCCCTCCCCCATCCCCACTATAACCCTCCCCATCCCTATCCTCTCCCTCCCTCCATCCCTCCTCTCTCTCATCCTCCCACATCCCTCTTCCCAACCACTCTCCTTCCTCCTCATCCCCTCTTCCCTCTTATCCCCTTCTTTCTCCCCTTCCCCTCAACCATAACCTTCAGCTCTTCCTTCACTCTTCCCATCCTCACTTCACTGCCTACCACCCCCCTTTCCCTCCCTCTTACCGCCAGCCGCCTCCTCCCTCCGCTGCGGTCCGACACCCCGAGCTGCACCGGGGCCGCCGCCAGGAAGTGACGACATCCATTCACCTGTCAGCCGGGTCGCCCGGAAACCAGGGTGCAAAGGTTAGCGCAAGATGGCAGCAGAGCATGGACAGTTACGGAACGTGAGTGAGGGAGAGGGGAAGGAGAAAGGCTACGAGGAGGGAGAGAGGATAGGGGACGATGGACAGAGAGTGAGGACGAGGAACGGAAAGTGGTGGGGTCGAGGGACTGTGAGGAGGAAGAGACAGGAGAGGGGAATGAGGGAGAAACGGGGAGGGGGATGATTGAAAGAGGGAAGGGTACAAGTGAGTGTAGATGGAGGGATGAGAGTGATAGAAGCAGAGTGTATGGATGGACTAGGGAACAGCCTCCTACATTTCCCTCTTCCCCCTTTCCTCCCCTCCCCTCTCCCCACCTCCCTCCTCTTCCCCTCCCCTCTCCCCACCTCCCTCCTCTTCCCCTCCCCTCTCCCCACCTCCCTCCTCTTCCCCTCCCCTGCCCCCGCTCTCCACCTCCCTCCTCTTCCCCCTCTCCTGCCCCCCTCTCTCCCCACCCTTCTTTCCTTCCCCGCCCCCTCTCTCCCCCCGTCCCCTCTCTCGCCCCCACCACTTCCCCACCTCTCTCCCCCCACCCCTTCCCCACCTCTCTCCCCCCACCCCTTCCCCACCTCTCTCCCCCCACCCCTTCCCCACCTCTCTCCCCCTTCCCCCACCTCTCTCCCCCTTCCCCCACCTCTCTCCCCACCCCTTCCCCCTCTCTCCCCCACCCCTTCCCCCTCTCTCCCCCACCCCTTCCCCCTCTCTCCCCCACCCCTTCCCCCTCTCTCCCCCACCCCTTTCCCCCTCTCTCCCCCACCCCTTCCCCCTCTCTCCCCCACCCCTTCCCCCGCCCTCTCTCACCCTTCCCCGCCCTCTCTATCTCTCCCAGCCCCTCTATCTCCCCCCACCCCTCTCTCCCAGCCCCTCTATCTCCCCCACCCCTCTCTCCCAGCCCCTCTATCTTCCCCAACCCCCTCTCTCTGCCTTCTCTCCTCTCCCCTCCTCCTCCCTCTCCCCCTCCTCCCTCTCCCCCTCCCTTCCTCCCCCTCCCTTCCCCCTCCTCCCTTCCCCTCCTCCTTTCCCCCTCCTCCCTTCCCCTCCTCCTTTCCCCCTCCTCCTTTCCCCCTCCTCCCTCCCCCTCCCTTCCCCCTCCTCCCTCCCCCTCCCTTCCCCTCCTCCCTCCCCCTCCCTTCCCCTCCCCCTCCCTTCCCCTCCTCCCTCCTCCCTCCCCCTCCCTTCCCCCCTCCCTTCCCCCCTCCCTTCCCCCCTCCCTTCCCCCTCCTCCTTTCCACTTCCTCCTCCCCCTTCCTTTCCTTACCCCCCGACCTGTCTGTCTCCCCATCACACCCAACATCTCTGACTCTTGCTCTCTTTCAGCTGCGAGATTTTCTGCTCGTTTACAACAAGATGACAGAGAGCTGCTTCAACAAATGTGTAACCAACCTGAACTACAGAAACCTGACTCACATTGAGGTAACAGCATCACCTCATCAGATTTCAGATCAGGAACACAGACCGAAACAGCTAATCGTCCTGGCCATTGATTCAATCCTATGATTCACATCTGCCTGTGTGTGAAGGGTTCTGCCATTTGCTGTACACTTGTCTCTTGTATTTGACATCCCAAAGCATATCACCTCAGACTTGTCCAGCTTAAACTCCACCTGCCATTTCTCCACATTTCCAACTGGTCTGCCTCTGCTGAATACTTTGACAATCTTCCTCTGTATTCACAATGCTGCGAGATATTGTGATGTGGAATCAGGTTTAATTTCAATGACGTATGTCATGAAACAGTTTATTTTGTGGCAGCAATACATAGTAATACGGTACTACGACTGTGTATATATATGCGTGTGTGTATATAAAACCCTCAGGTTCGGCCAGCATGCATTTGTCTAGAAGACAGCCCACGGCCCAGCCAAACTTGAGAAGTATTGTTTGCGTGGTGTGTTGCCTGGTTCCAAATCTGTACCGCAAAATATCAGACAGTACACCATATGCAATTAAACGATTCAGCTTTATAATTCTTAATCTAACTATAGGGTTAGTAAAGAAAACAAAAAGAAAAAGGGCCCATTTTAATGAAACAGTCTAACGTGCACGTTGGAGCTCACAATTGTCCATCCATTCGTTCCCTGTCGACCTCCTCTGAGCATTGTCAGCTCCCAGACCCCACTCTTAAGTCCACTCCATCCTCCAGTGTACCAGCTCTCTCCAGTGGCATCTTCTCTCTTCATCTCTCGCCGACAAAAGACCGTGAAATCCCTTCTCTTGGACACACAAAGAAATAGCACTCCTCTCATTGGATGGCGCACATTCCAAAGCCCCCGTTACCTCTAGTCATAACCCAAACACTGCTGCTACAGAGGAACCATTACATTAGCAGTGAAACCTTACAGAGCATATAAAATATGTAAGCATATAAACCTTACAGAGCATGTAAAATATTAAATAGTGAAAAAAAGGAGCAGAAAAAGGAAAAGAAAAACATTAAGGTAGTATACATAGCTTAATTGGCCTTTCAGCAATCTGATGATGGTGTGACTGAAGCTATTCCTGCAGATCTGGTCTCTATTCAAGTATAGGTGTACTGGCTTCATAGGCGTTGCAGAGGAGGTTCACCAGGTTGATTCTGGACATGTGGGGATTAGCCCATGAGGAGAGATTGAGTTGTCTGGGACAATAGTCACTGGAGTTTAGAAGAATAAGGGGGAAATCTTACAGAAACATGAAATTATTAAAGGGATAGATAAGATAGAGACAGCAATGTTGTTTCTACTCGTAAATGAGATGAAAACTAGGGGACATAGGTTCAAGATTCAGGGGAATAGATTTAAAATAGAAAAGAGAAACTACTTTGCCCAGGAAGTAGTGAATTTGTGGAATTTGCTCTCCAGGGAAGCAGGAGAAGCTACTTGTTACATATGTTTAAGATGCACTTAGATTTTTGTATAGCAGGGGAATTAAAGATTCTGGGGGAAAAAGGTAGCTGTTGCTTAGTCTATATCCAGATCAGAATGGCAGAGAGGGCTCAGCAGGGCAGATGGCTGGCTGACTCTTGATCCTTGTTCTTATTGAATGGCAGTGCAGCCTGGATGGCCGACCCCAGCTCCTAGTCCTTATGATCTTATTGAATGGCAGTGCAGCCTGGATGGCCGATCCCAGCTCCTAGTCCTTATGATCTTATTGAATGGTGGAGCAGGCTTGATAGGCCAGATCGCCGGCTACTCCTAGTCCATGAGATCATAACATGTAGGAGCAGAATTAGGCCATTTGGCCCATCACGTCCTCTCTGCCATTTCATCATGGCTGATTCATTTTCCCTCTCAGCCCCAATCTCCTGCCTTCTCCACGTATTCCTTCATGCCCTGACCAATCAAGAATCTATCAACCTCTGCCCTAAATATACATAACTTGGCCTCCACAGCTGCCTTTGGCAAAGAATTCCACAGATTCACCACTCTCTGGCTAAAGAAATCCCTCCTCATCTTCATTATAAGAGGACACCCCTTTACTCTGAAGCTCTGTCCTCTGGTCTCTGATTCTCCCACGATAGGAAACATCCTCTCCACATCGACTTTATTAAGACCTTTCACCATTCAATAGGTTTATTTAGGTCACCCCCCCTTTCTTATGAATTCTACAGAATACAGGCCCAGAGACATCAAACACTCTTCATATGGCAAGTCATTCAATCCTGGAATTGTTTTAGTGAACCTCCTTTGAATCGGGTCTCGGCCCAAAACGTCAACAGTGCTTCTCCCTATAGATGCTGCCTGGCCTGCTGCGTTCCACCAGCATTTTGTGTGTGTTGCTTGAATTTCCAGCATCTGCAGATTTCCTCGTGTTTGCTCCTTTGAATCCTCTCCAGTTTCAGCACATCCTTTCTAGTTTCCTCAAAACTATGTACCCTTCCACCTATCTTCGTATTGTCTGCAAACTTTGCAACAAAGCCGTTAATTCCATCGTCCAAATCATTAATATATAAAGTGAAAAGATTCCGTCCCAACACAGACCCCTGTGGAACACCACTAGTCAGCGGCAGCCAACCAGAAAAGGCTCCCTTTATTCCCACTCTTTTTCTCCTGCTAATCAGCCACTGCTAGAATCTTTCCTGTAATCCCATAGATTTGTAGTTTGTTAAGCAGTTTCTCGTGTGGCACCCTGTTAAAGGCCTCCTGAAAATCCAAGTATACAACATCAGAAGCGGACAAACCAATTCGCGATTCATTAGCAGGAGCAAATTAAAGTAAAGCAGGGTCAAAGCAGAGCAGCCTTCGTGTGAGTGGACCAGCGTAGGAGTGGAAACTTGGGCTTTGTTGGGGAGGCACAGGTAAGGCTGTTGTAGTGGTTGAATAAAAAGTCACTACACTGTAGCTAATTAAATTAAATAAAGTAGGGATGATGCAGGATCAGGTGATGTGCTGTAGCTACATGATGTAGGAGCTGGTGGACCCCACTGTGGTTCCTGGTGACCGCATCTGTAGTAAGTGTTGGCTGCTCAAGGAACTCAGGCTCAAAGTTGATGACATGGAATCTGAGCTTCAAACACTGTGGCACATCAGAAGGGGGAGAGAGAGGGATTTTCCGTTTCAGGAGGTAGTCACACCCATTAGATCAGCCGACTCAAGTTCGGACTGTGGTCAGGGACAAGAGGGTGTGACTGTGAGTGAGGCGGGTAGTGGGATCCAAGAGACAGAGCTGGAGGAGCCTCAGGCCTTGTGATCTTTGCTTCATCTGATTCTTGCTTCCTAAACCTCATGTGTGCTACCTTCTTCCACCTGACTAGATTTTCCACCTCACTTGTCACCCATGGTTCCTTCACCCTACCATTCCTTATCTTCCTCACTGGGACAAATTTATCCCTAACATCCTGCAAGAGATCCTTAAACATCGACCACATGTCCATAGTACATTTCCCTGCAAAAACAGCATCCCAATTCACACCCGCAAGTCCTTTCTGATTCTATCCTTTTCCATGATAATGCTAAAGACCAGGGAGCGGTGATCACTGTCCCCCAGATGCTCAACCACTGAGAGGTCTGTGGCCTGACCCAGTTTGTTACCTAATACTAGATCTAGTATGGCATTCCCCCTAGTCGGCCTGTCAACATACTGTTACAGGAATCCATCCTGGACACGCTTAACAAACTCTGCCCCATCTAAACCGTTGGAACTAATCAAGTGCCAATCAATATTAGGGAAGTTAAAGTCACCCATGTTAACAACCCTGTTATTTTTGCACCTTTCTGAAATCTGCCTCTCAATCTGCTCCTCGGTATCTCTGCTGCTACCAGGGTGCCTATAGAATGCCCCCAGTAGAGTAACTGCTCCCTTCCTGTTCCAGACTTCCACCCATACTGACTCAAAAGAGGATCCTGCTACATTACCCACCCTTTCTGCAGCTGTAATAGTATCTCTGACCAGTAATGCCACCCCTCCCCTTCCCCCCCCTCTCTATCCCTTTTAAAGCACTGAAATCCAGGAATATTGAGAATCCATTCCTGCCTTGGTGCCAGCCAAGTCTCCGTAATGACCACTACATCATAATTCCATGTATGTATCCAAGCTCTCAGTTCACTACCTGATGCTTCTTGCATTGAAGTACGCGCACTTTAGCCCATATACCTTACTACCTTTACACCGTTTATTCTGCTTTTCTTTCTTCAAAGCCTCTTTATTTGTTAGATCTGGCTTTACTCCATGCACTATACTTGCAGTTCTCGCATGACCTTTATCCCCCTCCACCTCACTATCTGCTCTAAAACTCTGGTTCCCCTCCCCCTGCAAACCTAGTTTAACACCCCCCCCCCCCCCCCCGGAGCAGCACTAGCAAACCCCGCAAGGATATTAGTCCCCCCCTCCAGTTCAGGTGCAACCCGTCCCGTCAGAACAGGTCCCACCTTCCCTTGAACAAGGCCCAATTGTCCAGAAACATGAAGGCCTCCCGCCTGCACCATCTCCTTAGCCATGTATTTAGCTGCATTATCTTCCTATTTCCAGCCTCACTAGCACGTAGCAATCCTGAGATTGCAACCCTGGAGGTCCTGTCCTTCAACTTTGCAACTAACTCCTTAAACTTTCTTTGCAGGACCTCCTCTTTCTTCCTATCCACGTCATTGGTCCCTACATGGACCACGGCATCTGGCTACTCACCCTCCCTCTTGAGAATACTGAGAACTCGATCCAAGATATCACGGAGCCTGGCACCAGGGAGGCAACAGACCATCCAGGATTCTCAATCTCTCCCACAGAGCATCTTATCTGTCCCCCTATCGAATCCCCTATCACTACTGCTCTCCTCTTTTCTCTTCTGAGCTGAGGATCCATTTGGTGCTAGAGATGCGACCACATCAACTTGTCCCTGGTAGTCGTCCCCACCAACAGTATCCAAAACGGTATACTTATTATTGATGGAAATGGCCACAGGGATGCTCTGCTCTTCCTGTCTATTCCCCCTCCCTCTCCTGACAGTCACCCAGCTACCTGTCTCCTGACTCCTAGGGGGTGACTATCTCCCTGAAACTCCTGTCTATTTCTGCCTCTGCCTCCCGAATGATCCGAAGTTCATCCAGCTCCAGTTCCCTAACTCGGTTTGTCAAGAACTGCAGCTGGATGCACCTTTTACAGGTGTCGTCATCAGGGACAATTATGCTCGCCCTGACTTCCCACAAACTGCAAACGGAGCACCTGACTGCCCTAACTGCTGCCACCATTACCTACTTCTAAGCTAATTAGATCAATTAAAGGAGCTTACCCAGCCTTACCTGACTGGGAGCAAGTCCGTTTTCAGCCTCTGCTCGCCGAAGCCTCTCGAGCCAAAGCCTTTCTACTCCATCGCCCGCTCCATTAATCTGTTTGCTTTTTAAACTCTCTTGCTTTCTTAGAGGCGGACCTTCACACACTTGCGCAGTCGTGTCCCGTTCAAACTGCCGAAGAAATGACCTTCCTCCCTCAATCTGCTTGCTTTTTGAACTATCCCGCTGTCTCAGAGGCGGACCTTCACAAGCTTGTGCAGTCATGCCCCGTTCAAACTGCCGAAGAAATGACCTTCCCCTGCCTTCTCCCCATTCCCTTTGATGCTCTGGCTAATCAAGAGCCTATCTATCTTTGCCTTAAATACACCCAATGACTTGGCCTCCACAGCCTCTCGTAGCAAGAAATTCCACAGATTTCTCCGCATCTGTGTTCTAAATGGATGTCCTTCAATCCTGAAGTCATGCATCTTGTCCTAGACTCCCCTACCATGGGAAATAACTTTGCCATTTCTAATCTGTTCGGACCTTTTAGCACTCGGAATGTTTCTGTGATATCCCCCCCTCATTCTCCTGAACTCCAGGGAATACAGCCCAAGAGCTGCCAGATATTCCTCAGACGGCAACCCTTTCGTTCCTGTGTGGATAAAGCTAAAGAAGAAGCAAAAGATAAAAAAAAGAAAAGTAAGAGTGGAGTAAAGAAAAGTCAAGGGCAAAAGAGAAAAAGATCACAAGATTTTAAAAGCACAATGAGTGTAAGGGCACTTTATTTGAATGCCCACTTTATCTGAATGCCCAGTGAACTTGTGGCACAAATCAGTACAAAGAGGTATGATTTAGTAGCCGTTACAGAGACGTGGTTGCAGTGTGGAGAGGACTGGGAATTAAATATGCAAGATATCAGGTAATACAGAAGGATAGGCAGGAAGGTAAGGAAGTTGGGGTAGCACTCTTAATCAAGGATGAGATCAGGGCGACAGTGAGAAATGATAAAAGATCTAAGGAGCAGAATGTTTAATCCATCTGAGTAGAAATTAGGAATAGTAAAGGGAAAAAAATCACGTGTGTGAGTTGTCTATCGGTCACTGAATAATAACATTACAGTGGCACAGGCAAAAAACAAATATCTGAGGCATGTAAGAATGGAACAGCAGTTATCATGGGGGACTTTAACTTACACATAGATTGGGTGAATCAAGTTGGTCAGGGCATTCTTGAGGACTTCTTAGAATGCATCTGTAAAACATACAAAATTTTGAAAGGGATAGATAAGATAGAAGTAGGAAAGTTGTTTCCATTGGTAGGTGAGACTAGAACTAGGGGACATTGCCTCAAGCTTCAGGGGAGAAGATTTAGGAAAAGATGAAGAGAAACTGTTCTTCCCAGAGAGTGGTGAATCTGTGGAATTCTCTGCCCATTGAATACTTAAGAAACAGTTAGATAGGTTTTTAGATAGTAGGGGAATTAAGGGTTATGGGGAAAAGGCAGGGAGATGGATCTGAATTTATGGACAGATCAGCCATGATCTTATTGAATGGCGAGGCGGGCTCGATGGGCCAGATGGCCGACTCCTGCTCCTATTCCTTATGTTCTTATGTGACGGCTTTCTTGAACAGCATGCTACTGAACTAGGGGACATAGCCTCGAGATTTAGGGCGGAGATGAGGAGGAACTGCTTTTCCCAGAGGGTGGTAAATCTGGCATTCTCTGCCCAATGAAGCAGTGGAGGCTACCTCTGTAAATATATTTAAGACAAGGTTGGATAGATTTTTGCATAATCAGGAAATTAAGGGAAAAAGGCAGGTAGGAGAAGATGAGTCCATGACCATGATCTTATTGAATGGCGGAGCAGGCTCGACGAGCCAGATGGCCTACTCCTGCTCCTATTTCTTATGTTCTTGTGTAACTGATTCTTCTTTGTCTATCCTGCTTGTTTCTTCAAAGAATTCCAACAGATTTGTAAGGCATGATTTTCCCTTGAAGAAACTATGATGACTATGGCCTATTTTATCATGTGCCGCCAAGTTCCCTGAGACCTCATCTTTAATAAGCAACTCCAACATCATCCTAACCACTGAGGTCAAGCGAACTAGCCTATAGTTTCCTTTCTTCTGCCTCTCTCTCTTGAAAAAATGTAGTGACGTGCAATTTTCCAGTCTTCCGGAACCATTCCAGAACCCAGTGATCCTTGAAAGATCATTACTAAAGCCTCCACAATCTCTTCAGCCACCTCTTTCAGAACCCTGTGGTGTACACCATCTGGTCCAGGTGATTTATCTACCTCCAAGCCTTTCAGTTTCACAAGAACCTTCTCCCTAGTAATAGTAACTTCATACACTTCATGACACCGCCTCCTGGAACTTGAGAGAACCAATAAAATGTGGTGGGAGGATTAATCTCCTTCCAATTCAGCAAAATCGATCTTTTAGCCATTAATGTGAGAAATGCAATTATCCGATGCGCTGAAGAGGTTAAATGGTGCGGTTCTATCATTGGTAAACCAAAAATTGTCATGATAGGATGAGGTTGTAAATCAATATTCAAAACAGTTGAAAACCAGATTCGTTTTCCAATGGTCTGATGTCCACTCTCACTTCTCTTTTACTGTTCATGTATCTGAAGAAAATTTTGCTATCCTGCTTAATATTATTGGCTAGACTACTTTTGTATTCCATCTTTACCTTAATGACTTTTTTATTTGCCTTCTGTTGGTTTTTAAAAGCTTCACTATCTTCTAATTTTCCACAAATTTTTGCTCTATAATATGCCCTCTCTTTAGTTTCATGTTGACTTTGACGTCTCTTCTTAGCCACAGTTGTGTCATCTTTCCTTTAGAATACTTCTTCCTCTTTGGGATGTATGTATCTTATGCCTTCCAAATTGCTTCCAGAAGTTCCAGCCATTGCTGCTCTGCCAATGTTCAATCAATTCTGGCCAACTCCTGAGAGCATGCCTCTTTAATTCCCTTTACTCCACTGTAATACTGATACATCTGACATCACCTTCTCCTCTAATTTCAGGGTGAATTCAATCATATTATCACTCCCCTAAGGGTTTTTTTTTTACCTTAAGCCCTCTGATCAATTCTGGCTCATTACACAACACCCAATCCAGATTAGACAATCCCCTAGTAAACTCAACCAGAAACTGCTCTAAAAAGCCATCTCATAGGCACTTTAGAAATTCCCTCTCTTGGAATCCAGCACCAACCTGATTTTCCCAATCTACCTGCATATTGAAGTCTCCCATGACTATTGTAACATTGTCCTTTTGGCATTTTCTATCATCCGTTGTAATTTGTAGGCCACGTCCTTACTACTGTTTGGGGGTCTGTATACAACTAACATCAGTGTCTTTTTACCCTTGCAGTTACTTAGCTCTGTCCACAATGGTTCAATATCTTACAAACCTATGTCACCTATTTCTAATGATTTGATTTCATTTTTACCAACAAAGTAACATCGCCCTCTCTGCCTTCCCACCTGTCCTTACGGTACATTGTGTATCCTTGGACATTAATCTCCCAGCTATACTCTTATTTCAGCCATGATTCATTGATTCCTACAACATCATATCTGTCAACCTGTAACTGTACTGCAAGTTCATCTCCTTTATTCCATATACTGTATGCATTCAAGTACAACACCTTAAATCCTGTTTTCACCCTTTTCAATTTTGTGCACCTTTCACCTTTAGCAACTCATCCTGTTGACTGAAATTTTGCCCTATCAACAGCCTCTCCTCACTACGCATTGCCTCTGTTTGTAAACCAGCTTCCTTTAGCTTAATTATCTGTCTTTAATATGATACTTCTTGCATTGAAATATACGTAGCTCAGGACACTAGTCGCACCATGCTCAACCTTTTGATTCCTAACTGTCTGAGGTCTTACCAACAACTGCTTCCACAACCTCTCCATTAACAGTTCTGGCATTCTTAGTTCCCATCCCCCTGCAACTCAGGTTTAAAGCCCACCATGCAGCTTTAACAAACCTTCCCGCTAGGATATTAGTCCCCCTCCAGTTCAGGTACAAACTTTTCCTTCTGTTCCCCAGAAGACAACCTAGTGATTCAAAAATGTTATGCCTTGCCTCCTACACCAACACATAGACTATAAGACATAGAGCAGAATTAGGCCATTCAGTCCATTGAGCTGCTCTGCCATTCCATCATGGCTGATCCCAGATCCCACTCAACCCCTTGCACTTGCCTTCTCACCAAATTATTTGATGCCCTGACCAATCAGGAACGATCAACTTCCATCTTAAATATACACAAGGACTTGGCCTCCACCACAGTCTGTGGCACAGCATTCCACAGTTTCACTACTCTGGCTAACAAAATTCCTCCATACCTCTGTTCTAAAAGGTCGCCCCTCCATTTTGAGACTGTGCCATCTAGTTCTGGATATCCCCACCATAGGTAACATCCTACCAAGCATAGGTTTCCTCTTGTCCTCACCTACCACCCCACCAGTCTCCACCTCCAGCACATAATTATCCGAAATCTCTGCCACCTCCAACTGCATCCCATCACCAAACACATCTTTCCCTCCCTCCCACTCTCTGCTTTCCGCAGGGATCGCTCCCTACGCGACTCCCTCGTCCATTCCCTCCCCACTGATCTCCCTCCTGGCACTTATCCTTGCAAGTGGAACAAGTGCTACACCTGCCCCTACACCACCTCCTTCACTGCCATTCAGGGCTCCAAACAATCCTTCCAGGTGAGGCGATGCTTCACCTGTGAGCCTGTTGGGGTCACGTACTGTGTTCGGTTCTATTGTATATCAGTGAGATCCAATGTAGATTGGGAGATCGCTTTGCCGAGCATCTATGCTTCGTCTGCCAGAACAAACAGGATCTCCCAGTGGCCACCCATCTTAATTCCACTTCCCATTCCCATTTGTCCATCCATGGCCTCCTCCACTGTCAGGATAAGGCCATACTTAGGTTGGATGAACACACCTTGTATTCCGTTTGAGTAGCCTCCAACCTGATAGCATGAATATTGATTTCTCAAACTTCCAGTAATGCAACCCCCCCCAAAACCATTTCCCATTCCCTTTACCCTCTTTCATGTTATCTCCTTGCCCACACATCGCCTCCTTCTAGTGCTCCTCTCCCACCCCCACCTTTTTTTCCTTTCTTCCATAGCCTTCTGTCTCTTTGTTAAATACCTCCCCTTCCAAGTTTTATCTATAGCCTGGTGTTTCTCTCTCCCCTCCCCCTACTTTTCAAATCTATTCCTCAGTTTTTTTCTTCAGACCTGCCGAAGGCTTTCAGTCTGAAATGTCAACAGTGCTTTTCCCCATAGATCCTACCTGGCCTGCTGAATTCCTCCAACATTTTGTGTGTATTGCTCATATTTCCAGCATCTGCAGATTTTCTCTCGTTTGTGATAGGAAACATCCTCTCCACATCCACGCTATCTCGTCCTTTCAACATTCAGTACATTTCAATGAGATCCCCACGCATTCTTCTAAATTCCAGTGAGTGCAGGCCCCAAGCTACCAAACACTCCTCGTATGTTAAACCCTTCATTCCCAGAATCATCTTCGTGACCTCTTCTGGACCTCTCCAATGACAACACATCATTTCTGAGATATGGGGCCCAAAACAGTTGACAATGCTCCAAGGGCACCCTGACTAGTGTCTTATAAAATATCAGCATTATAAGACCATAAGACATAGCAGAATTAGGCCATCTGGTCCATCGAGTGCTCCGCCATTCAAGCATGGCTGATGCTTTTATTTAATCTCCTCCTTAACCCTAGTTCCCAGCCTTCTCCCCGCAACCTTTGATGCTATGTCCAATAAAGAACCTATCGATCTCTGCCTGAAATACACCCAATGACCTGGCCTCCACAGCTGCATGTGAGAACAAATTCCACAAATTCACCACCCTTCGGCTAAAGAAATTTCTCTGCATCTCTGTTTTGAAAGGGCCCTGTTGACTTAGACTCTCCCACCATGGGAAAAAATCCTTTCCAAATCTACTCTGGCCTTTCAACATTTCAAAGGTTTCAATGAGATCCTTCCTCATCCTTCTGAATTCCATTGAGTACAGACCCAGAGCCATCAAACGCTCCTCATATGGTAACCCTTTCATTCCTGGAATCATCTTCGTGAACCTCCTCTGAACACTCTCCAATGCTTGCATGTCTTTTCTCAGATAAGCAGCCCAAAACTGTTCACAATACTCAAGGTGAGGACTCACCAGTGCCTTATAAAACCTCAGCAATACATCCTTGCTCTTGTATTCTAGACCTCTTGAAATGAATGCTAACATGGCATTTGCCTTCCTCACCACCAACTCAACCTGCAAGTTAACCTTTAGGGTGTTCTGCGCAAGGACTCCCAAGTCCCTCTGCATCGCAGATGCCTGGATTTTTTCCCAGTTTAGAAAATAGCCCGCACATTTATTTTTCTACCAAAGTGCATGACCATGCATTTTCCAATATTGTATTTCATTTGCCACTTTCTTGCCCATTCTCCTAATCTGTCTAAGTTCTTCTGCATCCTACCTGTTTCCTCAACACTACCTGCCCCTCCACCAGTCTTTGTATCACCTGCAAACTTGGCAACAAAGCCATCTATTCCATCATCTAAATCATTTATATACAGCATGAAAATGCTGACCCCTGTGGAACACCACTGGTCACTGGCAGCCAACTAGGAAAGGATCCTTTTATTCCCACTTGCTGCCTCCTACCAATCACCCAATACTCTAACCATGTTAGTAACTTTCCTGTAATACCATGGGCTCTTAACTTAAGTCAGCAGCCTCATGTGTGGCACCTTATCAAAGGCTTTCTGAAAGTCTAAATATATAACATCTACTGCATCCCCTTTATTTATCCTACTTGTAATCTCCTCAAAGAATTCCAACAGGTTTGTCAGGCAGGATTTTCCTTGAAAGAAACCATGCTGACTTTGTACTATCTTGTCCTGTGTCACCAAGTACACCATTACCTCATCCTTAACAGTTAACTCCAACATCTTCCCAACCACTGAGGTTAGGCCAACTAGTCTATAATTTCCTTTACCATAGAACCATAGAACACTACAGAACAGAAAATAGGCCATTCGGCCTTTCTAGTCTTGCCAAAACTTTTTTCCACTAGTCCCATTGACCTGCATCCAGTCCATAACCCTCCAGACCTCTCCCATCCATGTATCAATCCAATTTATTCTTAAAACGTAGAGTGAGCCCGCATTTATCGTGTCAGATGGCAGCTCGTTCCACACTCCCACCACTCTCTGAGTGAAGAAGTTCCCCCTAATGTTCCCCCAAACCTTTCCCCTTCACCCTAAAGCCATGTCCTCTCATATTTATCTCTCCTAATCTAAGTGGAAAGAGCCTATTCGCATTTACTCTGTCTATACCCCTCATAATTTTGTAAACCTCTGTCAAATCCCTCATTCATTCTTCTACACTCCAAGGAATAAAGTTCTAACCTGTTCAATCTTTCCCTGTAACTTAACTCAACTCCTGAAGACCCAGCAACATCCCAGTAAATCTTCTCTGCACTCTTTCTATCTTACTGATATGCTTCCTGTAGTTAGGTGACCAGAACTGTACACAATATTCCAAATTTGGCCTCACCAATGTCTTATGCAACCTCACCATAACATCCCAATTCCTATACTCAGTACTTTTTTTTATGAATGCCAGGATGCCAAAAGCCTTCTTTACAACCCTGTCTACTTGTGACGCCACTTTCAGGGAATTATGTATCTGAACTCCCAGATCCCTTTGTTCCTCCCTACTCCTCAGTGCCCTACCATTTACTGTGTATGTCCTATCTTGATTTGTCCTTCCAAAATGCAACACCTCACACTTGTCTGCATTAAATTCCATCTGCCATTTTCCGGCCCATTTTTCCAGTTGGTCCAGATCCCTCTGCAAGCTTTGAAAACCTTCCTCACTGTCCACAATGCCTCCAATCTTAGTCTCATCAGCAAACTTGCTGATCTAATTTACATTATCATCTAGATCATTGATATAGACAACAAACAACAATGGTCCCAGCACAGATCCCTGAGGCACACCACTAGCCACAGGCCTCCAGTCTGAGAAGCAATCATCCACTACTCCTCTCTGTCTTCTCCCACACAGCCAATTTTGAATCCAGTTTACAGCCTCTCCATGGATACCCAGTGTCTGAACCTTCTGAACTAACCTCCCATGTGGGACCTTGTCAAATGCCTTACTAAAGTCCATGTAGACAACATCTACAGCCTTTCCTTCATCTACTTTCTTGGTAACCTCCTCAAAAAACTAACTGCACCCACTTCTCTTCCTTCACACACTACAACTTCAGACATACTGCTAGTGTCTTCCACAATGAAGACTGATGCAAAATACTCATTTAGTTCATCAGCCATCTCCTGTCCTCCGTTATTATTTCTCTTGCCTCATTTTTTAGCGGTTCTATATCCACTCTCATTTCTCTTTTAGAAACATAGAAAACCTACAGCACAATAGAGGCCATTCAGCCCAGAAAACTGTGCCGAACATGTCCTTACCTGAGAAATTACCTAGGGTTACCCATAGCCCTCTATTTTTCAGAGCTCCATATAACTGTCCAGGAGTCTCTTAAAAGACCCTATCGTATCTGCCTCCACCACCATCGCCGGCAGCCCATTCGTTGTACTCACCACTCTGCGTAAAAAACTTATCCCTGATATTTCCTCTGTACCTATTTCCAAGCACCTTAAAACTGTGCCCTCTCGTGCTAGCCATTTCAGCCCTGGAAAAAGCCTCTGACTATTCACATGATCAATGCCTCTCATCATGTTATACACCTCTATCAGGTCACCTCTTATCCTCTGTTGCTCCAAGGAAAAAAGGCTGAGTTCACTCAACCTACTCTCATATGGCTTGCTCCCCAATTCAGGCAATATCCTTGTAAATTTCCTCTGCACCCTTTCTATGGTTTCTACATCCTTCCTGTAGTGAGGTGACCAGAACTGAGCAGAGTACTCCCAAGTGGGGTCTGATCAGGATCCTATATAGCTGCAACATTACCTCTCGGCTCCTACACTCAATCCCACAATTGATGAAGGCCAATGCACCGTATGCTTTCTTAACCACAGTCAACCAGTGCAGCAGCCTTGACTGTCTTATGGACTCGGACCCCAAGATCCCTCTGATCCTACACACTGCCAAGAGTCTTACTATTAATACTATATTCTGTCATCATATTTGACCTACCAAAATGAACCACTTCACACTTATCTGGGTTGAACTCCATCTGCCACTTCTCAGCCCAGTTTTGCATCCTATCAATGTCCCTCTGACAACCCTCCACACTATCCACAACACCTCCCTCCATTTTTTCATCCAGGTCATTTATAAAAATCAGGAAGAGTAGGGGTCCCAGAACAGATCCCTGAGGCACACCACTGGTCACCGACCTCCATGCAGAATATGACCAGTCTACAACCACTCTCTGCCTTCTGTGGGCGAGCCAGTTCTGGATTAACAAAGCAATGTCCCCTTGGATCCCTAGACACTAGACACAAGAATACTACAGCACAGTACAGGTTCTTCAACCCATATATTCCTTTTAAAAAAAAGTACTAAACCCACACTATCCCGTATTTTGCTTTCATCCATGTGCCTGTCCAAGTGGCTCTTAAATACCCCTAATGTTTTAGCCTCCACCACCATTCCCAGCAAATCATCCCAGGCACCCACAACCCTCTGTGTAAAAATCTTACCCCTGATATCTCCCTAAACTTCCCTCCCTTAACTTTGTACATATGCCCTCTGATGTTTGCTATTTGTGCTCTGGGAAACAGGTACTGACTATCCACGCTATCTATGCCTCTCATAATCTTGTAGACCTCTATCAAGCCCCCTGTCATCCATCTACGCTCCAAAGAGAAAAGTCCCAGCTCTGCTAACCTTGCCTCATAAGACTTGTTTTCCGATCCAGGCAACATCCTGGTTAATCTCTTCTGAACCCTCTCCATAGCTTCCACATATTTTCTATAATGAGGTGACCAGAACTGAACACAATACTCTAAGTACGGTCTCACCAGAGATTTGTAGAGTTGCAACATGACCTCTCTACTCTTTAATTCAATCCCCCTATTAATGAAGCCTAGCATCGCATAGGCCCTCTTAACTATTCTATCAACCTGTGCAGCGACCTTGAGGGATGTATGGATTTAAACCCCAAGGTCCCTCTGTTCATCCACACTCTTAAGTAACTGACCATTAATCCTGTACTCAGCCTTCTGGTTTTTCCTTCCAAAATGCATCACCTCACACTTATCCAGATTGAACTCCATCTACCACTTTTCTACCCAACTCTGCATCCTGTCTATATCCTCTTGTAACCTTCGACAACCTACAGCTCCATCCACAACTCCTCCAATCTTTGTATCATCTGCAAACTTACTCACCTATCCTTCCACGTCTTCATCTAAGTCATTTATAAAAATCACAAAAAGCTGGGGTCCCAGGACAGATCTTTGTGGCACTCCACTAGTCACCGACCTCTGGGCAGAATGCTTTCCTTCCACTACTACCCTCTGCTTTCTTCCTGTAAGCCAATTTTTTATCCAAACAGCCAAGGTTCCACTGATCCCATGCCTCATGACTTTCTGGATGAATCTCTCGTGGGGGACCTTGTCAAATGCCTTGCTAAAATCTATGTAGACCACATCTATGGCCCTACTCTCATCAATTTCTTTTGTTACCTCTTTAAAAAACTCAACCCAGAGTGATAGAGCAGTGAAAGAAGTGCATGGAGTAAAGCCAGATCTAACATATAGAGAGGCTTTGAGGAAAGAGCCGCAGAATAAAGGGTATAAAGGTAGTAAGGTAGAAGGGCTAAAGTGTGTGTACTTCAATGCAAGAAGCATCAGGAACAAAGGTGTTGAACTGAGAGCTTGGATACATACATAGAATTATGATGTAGTAGCCATTACGGAGACTTGGCTGGCACCAGGGCAGGGAATGGATTCTCAATATTCCTGGATTTCAGTGCTTTAAAAGGGATGGGGGGGGGGGGGAAGGGGAGGAGGTGTGGCATTACTGGTCAGGGATACTATTACAGCTGCAGAAAGGGTGGGTAATGTAGCAGGATCCTCTTTTGAGTCAGTATGGGTGGAAGTCAGTAACAGGAAGGGAGCAGTTACTCTACTGGGGGTATTCTATAGGCCCCCTGGTAGCAGCAGAGATACCGAGGAGCAGATTGTGAGGCAGATTTTGGAAAGGTGCAAAAATAACAGGGTTGTTATCATGGGTGACTTTAACTTCCCTAATATTGATTGGCACCTGATCAGTTCCAAGGGTTTAGATGGGGCAGAGTTTGTTATGTGTGTCCAGGATGGATTCCTGTAACAGTATGTTGACAGACCAACTAGGGGGAATGCCATACTAGATCTAGTATTAGGTAACGAACCGGGTCAGGTCACAGATCTGTCAGTGGTTGAGCATCTGGGGGACAGTGATCACCGCTCCCTGGCCTTTAGCATTATCATGGAAAAGGATAGAATCAGAAAGGACAGGAAAATTTTTAATTGGGGAAGGACAAATTATGAGGCTATAAAGCTAGAACTTGCGGGTGTGAATTGGGATGATGTTTCTGCAGGGAAATGTACTATGGACATGTGGTCAATGTTTAAGGATCTCTTGCAGGATGTTAGGGATAAATTTGTCCCGGTGAGAAAGATAAAGAATGGTGAGGTGAAGGAACCATGGGTGACAAGTGAAGTGGAAAATCTAGTCAGGTGGAAGAAGGCAGCATACATGAGGTTTAGGAAGCAAGGATCAGATGGGTCTATTGAGGAATATAGGGTAGCAAGAAAGGAGCTTAAGAAGGGGCTGAGAACAGCAAGAAGGGGGCATGAAAAGGCCTTGGTGGTAGGGTAAAGGAAAACCCCAAGGCATTCTTCAATTATGTGAAGAACAAAAGGATGACAGGAGGAAGATAGGACTGATTAGAGATAAAAGTAAGAAGATGTGCCTGGAGGCTGTGGAAGTGAGCGAGGTCCTCAATGAATACTTCTCTTCGGTATTCACCACTGAGAGGGAACTTGATGATGGTGAGGACAATATGAGTGAGGTTGATGTTCTGGAGCATGTTGATATTAAGGGTGAGGAGGTGTTGGAGTTGTTATAATACATTAGGACGGATAAGTCCCCGGGGCCTGATGGAATATTCCCCAGGCTGCTCCACGAGGCAAGGGAAGAGATTGCTGAACCTCTGGCTAGGATCTTTATATGTCCACGGGAATGGTACCAGAGGATTGGAGGGAGGCGAATGTTGTCCCCTTGTTCAAAAAAGGTAGTAGGGATAGTCCAGGTAATTATAGACCAGTTAGCCTTATGTCTGTGGTGGGAAAGCTGTTGGAAAAGATTCTTAGAGATAGGATCTATGGGCATTTAGAGAATCATGGTCTGATCAGGGACAGTCAGCATGGCTTTGTGAAGGGCAGATCATGCCTAACAAGCCTGATAGAGTTCTTTAAGGAGGTGACCAGGCATATAGATGAGGGTAGTGCAGTGGATGTGATCTACATGGATTTTAGTAAGGCATTTGACAAGGTTCCACATGGTAGGCTTATTCAGAAAGTCAGAAGGCATGGGATCCAGGGAAGTTTGGCCAGGTGGATTCAGAATTGGCCTGCCTGCAGAAGGCAGAGGGTCGTGGTGGAGGGAGTACATTCAGATTGGAGGGTTGTGACTAGCGGTGTCCCACAAGGATCTGTTCTGGGACCTCTACTTTTTGTGATTTTTATTAACGACCTGGATGTGGGGTTAGAAGGGTGGGTTGGCAAGTTTGCAGATGACACAAAGGTTGGTGGTGTTGTAGATAGTGTAGAGGATTGTCAAAGATTGCAGAGAGACATTGATAGGATGTAGAAGTGGGCTGAGAAGTGGCAGATGGAGTTCAACCCGGAGAAGTGTGAGGTGGTACACTTTGGAAGGACAAACTCCAAGGCAGAGTACAAAGTAAATGGCAAGATACTTGGAAGTGCGGAGGAGCAGAGGGATCTGGGGGTACATGTCCACAGATCCCTGAAAGTTGCCTCACAGGTAGATAGGGTAGTTAAGAAAGCTTATGGGGTGTTAGCTTTCATAAGTCGAGGGATAGAGTTTAAGAGACGTGATGTAATGATGCAGCTCTATAAAACTCTAGCTAGGCCACACTTGGAAAACTGTGTCCAGTTCTGGTCGCCTCAGTATAGGAAGGATGTGGAAGCATTGGAAAGGGTACAGAGGAGATTTACCAGGATGCTGCCTGGTTTAGAGAGAATGGATTATGATCAGAGATTAAGGGAGCTAAGGCTTTACTCTTTGGAGAGAAGGAGGAAGATGACAGAGGAGACATCATAGAGGTGTACAACATATTAAAAGGAATAGACAGAGTGAACAGCCAGTGCCTCTTCCCCAGGGCACCACTGCTCAGTACAAGAGGACATGGCTTTAAGGTAATGGGAGGGAAGTTCAAGGGGGATATTAGAGGAAGGTTTTTCACTCAGAGAGTGGCTGGTGCGTGGAATCCACTGCCTGAGTCAGTGGTGGAGGCAGATAAACTAGATAAGTTTAAGAGACTACTAGACAGGTATATGGAGGAATTTAAGGTGGGGGTTTATATGGGAGGCAGGTTTTGAGAGTTGGCACAACATTGTGGGCCGAAGGACCTGTAATGTGCTGTACTATTCTATGTTCAATTAGGCTCGTGAGGCAAGACCTTCCCTTCACAAAGCCATGTTGACTATCCTTGAGTAGACTGTACTTCTCCAAATGCTTGTAGATCCTATTCTTAAGAATCCTTTCTAATAGTTTGCAGACTACCGATGTAAGACTCTCCAGTCTACAGTTCCCAGGATTCTCCCTATAATGTTTGTTAAGCAAGGGAACTACATTTGCCATTCTCCAATCCTCTGGCACCTCCCCTGCAGACAAAGAGGATTCAAAGATCTTATCTACTGCTCCAGTGATCTCTTCTCTCACTTCCCACAGCAGCCTGGGGTATATCACATCCGGCCCTGGGGACTTATCAATCTTGATGTTTTTAAGAAGATCCAACACTTCTTCTTCCTTAATCTCCACACTGTCCAGCACACAGGCCTGTTCTATTTTGACCTCACCCTGATCTAGGTCCTTTTCACTTGTGAATACTGAAGCAAAGTATTCATTTGGGATCTCCCCAACCTCCTCCACCTCCAGGCACACGTTGCCTTCTTTATCCATTAGCGGCCCCACCTTCATTCTTGTCATCCTTCTGTTCTTCAGAACGCATAGAACGCCTTGGGGTTCTCCTTAATACTACATGCCAAGGCCTTCTCATGCCCCTTTCGAGCTCTCCTAAGTCCTTTCTTTAGCTCCTTCCTGGCTACCCTATATTTCTCATGAGCCCCTCCTGCTTCCTGCTTCTGATATCTAACATATGCTTCCTTCTTCCTTTTGACGAGTTGCCTCACGTGTTTCGTCAGCCATGGTTCCCTTTTCCAACCATTTTTTCCTTGTCTCAGTGGGACAAACCTATCCTGAACCCAGCACAAGTGGTCCCTAAACTTCCTCCACATTACTGCTGTGCTTTCACCCTTGAACATCTTTTTCCAATTTACTCTCGGTAGTTCCTGCCTCATCCCTTCAAAGTTAGCCCTTCCCCAGTTAAGCATTTTCCCATTTTGTCTGATTTTATCTTTTTCCATAGCTATGCTGAAGCTAAGGGAGTTGTGGTCACTCTCACCAAAATGCTCCCCCATCAAGAGGTCTGCCACCTGACCAGGTTCATTTCCCAGAAATAGATCCAGTATAGTCTCTCCTCTCGTCGGCCAGTCCACATACTGTGTCAAGAATCCTTGAACACACCTGACAAATTCAGCCCCATCTATCCCCTTGCAGTCAGGAGGTGCCAGTCAATATGAGGGAAGTTGAAATCACCCATAACTACAACCCTGTATTTCCTGCACCATTCTAAAATCTGCCTGCTTATCTGCTCCTCGGTGTCCTGAGGGCTATTTGGGGACCTATAGACTACTCCCAGCACAGTGATTGATCCCTTCCTATTTCAGACTTCATCCCACACCGACTCAGTGGACACTCCCTCTGCAGTGTCCTCCCTTTCTACAGCCGTGATACTATCCCTGACCAGTAATGCTACTCCCACACCCCCCCCCCCCCTTTCTAGCTCCTATCCTATTCCTTTTTAAACACCTAAACCCTGGTACCTGCATCAGCCAATCCTGCCCTTCCTCCAACCAAGTTTCAGTAACTGGAACAACATCGAAGTTCCACGTACTGATCCATGCTCTAAGTTCATCCCCTTTATTCCTAATACTCCTAGCGTTGAAATAGACACACTTCAACCCCTCTGACTGGCTACATTTATGTTTTGTCCCCTGCCTGTCCTTCCTCACCAACTCAGAACATATAGCATCATGCCCTTGTCCTTCTACCCTAATCTCTGCACTCACAGTGGGATTCCCAATCCCCTGCCAAACTAGTTTAAACCCTCCCCAACAGCTCTAGCAAACCTGCCCGCCAGGATATTGGTCCCTTTCCAGTTCAGGTGCAGCCCATCTTTTTTGTACAGGTCAGACCTTCCCCAGAAGAGATCCCAATCATCCAGAAATCTGAACCCTTGCCCACTGCACCAACTCTTCAGCCACGCATTCATCTGCCATAACTTCCTGTCTCATGGCACAGGCAGTAATCCCAAGATTAACACCATTGAGGTCCTGCTTTTTAACTTCTTTCCTAACTCCCTATATTCCTCCTTCAGAACCTCATCCCTGCTCCTGTCTATGTCATTGGTCCCCATGTGGACCACAACATCTGGCTGCACCCTCTCTCCTGAGAATACTGAGAACTTGATCTGAGATATTGCGGACCCTGGAACCAGGGAGGCAATAGACCATCCAGGATTCTCGATCTCTCCCACAGAACCTCTTGTCTGTCCCCCTAACTATCGAATCCCCTATCACTACTGCTCTCCGCTTTTCCCTCCTTCCTTTCTGAGCTGAGGGTCCAGTCTCGATGCCAGAGACACAACCACTACAATTTGTCCCTGGTAGGTCGTCCCCACCAACAGTATCCAAAACGGTATACTTATTGTTGATGGGAACGGCCACAGGGGTGCTCTGCTCTTCGTGACTATTCCCCTTCCCTCTCCTGACAGGCACCCAGTTACCTGTCTCCTGACTTTTAGGGGTGACTGTCTCCCTGAAACTCTGATCTATTTGTGCCTCTGCTTCCCGAATGATCCGACGTTCATCCAACTCCAGCTCCAGTTCCCTAACTCTGTTTGACAGGAGCTGCCTCCTTACTTTCTCAATAAGCCTTGCATGGGGTACCTTGTCAAATACCCTGCTGAAATCCATATACACTACTGTACATCTACTACTCTAACATACTTGGAAAAAACTTTTACTATGCACTTTGATATTATTTACTATTTTCATATTTCATCTTCTCCCTTCTAATGATCTTTTTTTAGTTGTTCTCTGTAGGTTTTTAAAAACTTCCCAATCCTCTGTCTTCCCACTAATTTTTGCTTTGTTGTAGGCCCTTTTGCTTTAATGTTAGCTTTGACCTCCCTTATCAGCCACAGTTGTATTATTTTGCCATTTGAGTATTGATCATTTATAAAATACACATGTCCTGCACCTTCCTCATTTCCCCCAGAAACACACGCCATTGCTGCTCTGTTGACATCCCTGCCAGCAGCTCCTTCCAATTTATTTTGGCCAACTCCTCTCTCATACCTCTGTAATTTCCCTTACTCCACTGAAATACTGCTACATCAGACTTCACTTTCTCCCTATCAAATTTGAAGTTGAACACAATCATATTGTGATCACTGGTTCCTAAGAGTTCTTTTACCTTAAGCTCACTAATCACCTCTGGTTCATTACATAACACCCAATCCAGTATAACTAATCCCCTAGTAGGCCCAATGACAAACTGCTCTGAAATGCCATCTCTTAGGCACTCAATAAACTCACTCTCTTGAGATCCATTACCAACCTTATTTTCCCAATCGACCTGCATGTTAAAATCTCCCATGACTACCATAACATTGCCCTTTTGACTCGCCTTTTCTAATTTCAGTTTCTTAACTCAACCCACAAGGATTCAATATCTTCCGATCCTATGTCACATCTTTCTACTGAAAGCAGAGCCACGCCTCCCTCTCTGCCTACTTTCCTATCCCTCCGATATAATGTGTAACCTTAGACATTCAGCTCCCAACTACAACCATCCTTCAGCCACAATTCAGTGATGGCCATAATGACGATCTCCTTCTGTTTACATTCTATTCCCCTTGAAATAAATACCAACATTGCATTTACCTTCTTTACCGCAGACTCAACCTGTGAATTAACCTTCCGGGGGTCTTGCATGAGGACTCCCAAGTCCCTCTGCACCTTTGATGTTTGAACCTTCTCCACATTTAGGTAATAGTCCATGCTATTCTTCCTTTTACCAAATGCATTATCATACATTTCCCAACACTGTATTCCATCTGCCATTTTTTTGCCCATTCTTCCAATTTGTCTTAGTCCTGCTGCCATCACATTGCTTCCTCAGCATTACTTACCCCTCCACCTGTCTTCATAACATCCACAAACTTTGCCACAAAACCATCAATTCCACTATCTAAATCATTGTCAAACAATGTGAAAAGTACCGGTCCTAATACTAACCCCTGAAGAACACCACTTGTCACTGGCAATCAACCAGAAAAGGTCCTTTTATTCCCACTCGCTGCCTGTCAGCCATTCCGCTATCTATGCCAGTGTCTTTCCTGTAACACCATAGGATTTTATCTTGTTAAGCAGCCTCATGTGAGGCACCTTATCAAATGCCTTCTGAAAATCCAAGTAAATGACATCCACTGCCTCTCCTTTGTCCACCCTGCTTGCTACTTCCTCGAAGTAATGCATCTATTATCTCTTCAGCAACCTCTCTCAGGACTGGGATGTAGTCCATCTGGTCCAAGTGACTTATCCACCATAAGACCTTTGAGTTTGCCTACCACTTTTTCCTTTGTAATAGCAATGGCACTCACTCCTGCTCCCTGGCATACTGCTAGTGTCTTCCACAGTGAATAAAATGCAAAGTACTCATTAAGTTCATCTGCCACTTCTTTGTTCCCCCATTACTACCTCACCAGCATTATTTTCCAGTTGTCCCATATCAGCTCTCACCTCCCTGTTACTCTTTATATAACTGAAAAAACTTTTGGTATCCTGCTTTATATTATTGGCTAGTCTGCCCTCATATTTCATCTTTACCCTTATAGCTTTTTTAGTTGCTTTTTTTTTGGAGTTTAAAAGCTTCCCACGCAGTCTTGCTACCTTATGCCGTTTCCTTGTCTTTTATGCATTCCTTAACTTCCCTTGTCAGTCACAGTTGCCATTTGAAAACAACTTCCTCTGTGGGACATATCTATCCTGTAACCTGGTGAATTATTCCCAGAAACTTCAGCCATCTCTGCTCTGCCGTCATCCCCACCGGTATTCTCCAATCCACCTGGGAATTCCCTTTATTCCATTGTGATACTGATACATGTGACTTAAGCTTCTCCCTCTCAAGTTGCGATATTATTCAATCATATTATGATCACTGTCCCCTAAGGGTTCTTTTACATTAAGCTCCCTAATTTTTTTTGCGTGTCGCACCAGACAGTCAGCCATTCTTGTCTGGCAAGTGGTGTCAGGATTGGTCTCCTTTTGGATTAACCAGGTCACAATATGAACGTTCCTTTCTTTCTTTTTACAATATTTTTATTCAGAAGAAAAAAAAGATTTACAGAGTGCAACACATAGATACATCTCAACATAACTTGTGTACATTCATATATTGTAATAAAATTGATCAAAATGTTATAACATAACACATAAAGGTATATCACTCTGTAATCAAAAATTTAAAGATAGGTCATACATCATAAAATAATTTTTTTTATATATAAAAAAAGTCAACCCCCTACCAACTACCAAGGAAAAAAGCTGATGGATGACAATGGATAATTAGAAAAAAAAACATATTCACTTAAGAAGAGAAGATAAAAATATACATAAAAGTCTGTGCACTGTTAAACTTTATAAATTGGAAAAGTAATTTAGGAAAAGTCCCCAAATATCATAAAAAGATTGTTTCGAATTTAAGACTGAGCAGCGGATCTTTTCTAAATTTAAATACGACATAATATCACGTAGCCATTGAAGATGTGTAGGAGGGGTAGACTCCTTCCATTTAAGCAAGATTGCTCTTCTTGCTAAAAGAGAGGTAAAAACTAAAACCTGTAGGTTAGGAGTATTTAAAGTTATATCTTCATTTGCAATAATACCAAACAAGGCAGTAAGGGGATTTGGGTCAAATTGGACCTTAAAAAGTTGAGAGAAGGTATGAAATACTTCCCGCCAAAACTTTTCAATTGTAGGGCAAAACCAAAACATATGAATTAAAGAGGCATCAGCAGAGTTGCATTTATTACAAAGTGGAGAAACATTCGGGTAAAAACTGGAGAGCTTCTGTTTAGAAATGTAAGCTCTATGAACCACTTTACATTGTAGAAGAGAATGACGAGCACTGAAAGATGATTTATTAACCCGTTTAAGAATTTTATTCCATCTATCATCAGAAATCTGACAATTTAGGTCATCCTCCCAAGCTTTATTTATTTTATCTAAAAAGTCTTGTCTAGAATCAATCAACAAGTTATAGATACCGGTAATAGAACCATTAACAAAAGGTTTTAAATTTAAAAGATCGTCCAGTAAATTTTTATCAGGACCTATAGGAAAAGTAGCTAATTGGAAATGTAGAAAATCTCTAATTTGAAGGTATCTGTAAAAATGTGATTTTGGGAGTGCAAATTTATTTGACAATTGGTCAAATGAAGCAAGAGATCCTGAGATAAACAGGTCCCAAAAACACTTAATACCTAATTCATCCCAATCTTTAAAGACTTTGTCAGTCATGGAAGGGATAAAAAAAAATTAAGGAGAATGGGAGATGATAATGAAAAATTCGCTAAACCAAAAAATTTTCTAAATTGAGACCAGATCCTTAAAGTTTGCTTAACAATTATGTTATCTGTTGTTTTATTTGCTGAAAAAGAAGAGTATGATCCAAGAAGAGAGACAATAGAGGAATTTTTTACAGAATTAACTTCTAAGGAGACCCATGATGGGCAATCCTTATGATAAATATAATAGGACCAGAAAGTAATATTCCTTATATTGCCAGCCCAATAGTAAAATCTAAAATTGGGTAGGGCTAGCCCACCCATCTCTTTATTTCTTTGTAAGTAAACTTTACTTAAACGAGCTTGTTTATTATTCCAAATATAAGAGGTTAAAATTGAATCTAAAGAATCAAAGTACGTCTTAGGAATAAAAATAGGTAAGGCCTGAAAAGGATATAAAAATTTAGGAAGAATCTTCATTTTAATTGAATTAATTCAGCCAATTAGGGATAAAGAAAGAGGGGACCATTTAGAAAGCGTCTTTTTCACATAATTCAATAAGGGGTTTAAGTTTTCTTTGAATAAATTCTTGAAGTTTTTAGTAATTGTTACACCTAAATATGTAAATTGACTTGTAACAACTTTGAACGGAAATTTGGCATTTGATGACATTGGGTCATTTAAAGGAAATAGCTCACTTTTATGTAGGTTCAGCTTATATCCTGAAAAATAAATAAACTGGGAGATTAAAGAAAGAACCAAAGGTAAAGAAGTTTCAGTGTTAGAGATAAAAAGTAAAATATCAGCGTATAATGAAATTTTATGAGACATACCTTCCCTTAGTATACCAGAAATGTCCTTAGCTTCTTGAATTGCTATTGCTAAGGGTTCTATAGCTAAAGCAAAAAGTAAAGGACTAAGAGGACATCCTTGTCTAGTTCCCCGCTGTAATTTAAAGGGCTTAGAAATTTGGGAGTTAGTAATAACCTGAGCGGTAGGAGACAAGTAGATTAATTTAACCCAACGAATAAAATTAGGCCCAAAATTAAACTTTTCTAAGGTCTTAAAAAGATAATTCCTATCAAAGGCTTTTTCTGCATCTAGGATAACTCTGATTTTTTTTGGATGGTGAATATATCACATTCAATAACCGACGTATATTAAAATGTGAGTAACGATTCTTAATAAATCCTGTCTGGTCATGTGATATAATAGATGGTAGGATATTTTCAAGTCTTCGAGCTAAGATTTTGTTTAAAATTTTTGCATCAACATTTAATAAAGAAATCGGTCTGTATGAAGAACATTCAGCTGGATTTATTTTTTTTAAGAATAAGAGAAATAAAAGCTTCATAAAAAGATTGAGGGAGTTTACCTGATTTAAAGGACTCTGATAAAACAGAGGATAAATAAGGTGTAAGTAATGTAGTGAAAGTTTTATAAAACTCCCCAGGAAAGCCATCAGGTCCTGGGGTCTTACCAGAATGTAAAGCACGTATAGCCTCAGCCACTTCTTCATTGGAAATAGGCTGATCTAACTGTGTTAGACTATCAGCAGACAATGTAGGAATGTTGATATTACTGAAAAAAGCATTCATATAGGTATCATCTGAAGAAGAGTCAGACTGATACAACTTACGGTAAAAGTCTTTAAATACGTTGTTAATTTCAGAATGATCGGATGTCTTAGTTACATTATCTTTTAAAATTTCTGTGATTTGATGATTAACTGTAAAAGATTTTAACCAATTGGCTAATAAACTACCAGTTCTATCCCCGTGAATGTAAAATTGAGTTTTATCTCTCAACAGCTGTCGCTCAATTGGGTAAGTCAGCAGAAGATTATACTTGGATTGGATTTCAATATGCTTATTATATATACTTGGATCTAGAGATAGGGCATACTTTCGATCAAGATCTTTTAATATCGCTGCTAGGTCAGGCCTTTCTTTGTCAGCTTTTTTCTTTATATAGGTAGAGTAAGATAATTTCTCCACGAATATATGCTTTAAAAGTATCCCAGACTATATTACCAGCAGTATTTCCTTTAAAATTTTCTTTAAAGAAAAAAGTAATATGGTTTTCCAAAAACTTTAGAAAATTTTTATCAGATAACAATGATAAGTTAAAATGCCAACTTCTATTTGGTACAGAGTAAACAGGTAATCTTAAAGCCAGAAGCACAGGTGCATGATCAGACAAAGCAATCTCCTTATAATCACAGGATCGTACCAGTGGAAGCAAGTTTCTATCTATAAAAAAATAATCAATCCGAGAGTACATATGATGAACCTGAGAGAAATATGAATATTCCTTTTCTTGGGAGTGTAAAAAACGCCACGTCAAGAATACCACATTGAGATAAAAAAGATTTAAAAAGTAAGACTGATTTATTAGTGACAGGGGTTTTACTTGAAGAGCGGTCTAATATAGGGTCAAGCCAAAAATTAAAATCTCCACCCATCACTAAAGAATACCGATTCAAATCAGACAGAAAAGAGAAAAGACGTTCAAAGAACAAGGAGTCATTTGTATTTGGAGCGTATACATTTGCAAATACGATTAGTTTATTCCCAAGACTACCCGAAACAATAACAAAGCGCCCATTTGTATCAGAAATTACATTATGTTGAATAAAGGGTAAATTCTGATCAAACAGGATAGAGACGCCTCTCGATCTAGATTGAGAAGGTGAGTGAAAATGTATATCCTTCCATCCTTTGAAAGAACGTGAAATATCATCTTTACGAATATAGGTTTCTTGGAGAAAGATTATACGAGTTTTAAGTTTCCGGATATAAGAGAAAATCTTATTTCGTTTAACAGGGTTATTTAGACCTTTCACATTAAAACTGAGTATATTAATAAAATAATCCATCAAGTATCCTTTAGTAATGTATAAAAGGTAATCACAGACATGTAGATAGTGAATAAGTAAAACAGTAAAGACATCCAGTCAGCTTTATAGAAGAACCCATTCCCCCCCCCCCCCAAAGAAAGAAATCAGCCAAGGGAGGCTGAAGACTAATTCTAACGTTCCCAACCAAAACTCCGGTGGCTCCAGAAAATATATTTGTATAGCTGCGCTGAATAAATGATTGTAAATATATATATACAAAAAAAATCCAAAGTAAATAAGTTTGCTAATTACGATTTTAAAAAAACCACGGGAAAATATAAGTATAATCTCGGTAAAAAAGGAAAGACAGATAAGGAAAATCAAATATGGAAAATCAATAAGTAAAACAACATATACTCGCGGGTGCAAAAAAAGAGTAAAGAAACAAATAGAAGATAATTAAAAAGGGAAGCAGTTTAGATAGCTTCCTACAGAACTCTGAGAGAATATAATGTATTGTTTAAAAAGAGCTGCGAAAAGCAGCAAGAGAAAATGGATGCAGTCTGCCAGCATATTTTGCATAGTTTGAAAGATGACAAGGTGCCAGTTACTTAGTCAAACAAATGATTAAGACTTCGTAAAACCAAGAAACCTTGTTATCAAGAAAACGCCAATTACTTGATTGAACACCTGAAATTAAAACATTTAACATAAAACAACTCAAAGTTGAATTTAAGGATGGAGACTTTGTAAAAGTTTCTTAGCTTCTTCAGGCTTAGTAAATCAAGAAACCTTATTATCAGAAGTAGTAACCTTGAGTTTACACGGATCTCTGAGAGAAAGGCGACAGCCAAGCTTAAAAAGATCAGACATGACCTCTTTAAAAAGCCTGTCTAGCTCTTAGAACTTCCGGTGGATAATCTTGAACGATCTGAAACTGTTGATCATGAAATTGTAATATACGTTTCTTCCTTGATTCACGAAGGATCTGTTCTTTAATCTGATAGTCATAAAAGCGAATGATAATAGAGTGAGGTTTGGCAGGATCCCAATTAGGCGGGGTAATTCGGTGAACGCGCTCAAATTTTGGTAGTTCCGATAATATATCAGGGAATAAATCTTTCAGCATTTCAGCACAAAAATCGATAGGTTGATTACCCTCCAGTTTTTCAGGAAATCCAAGAATTCTGATATTGCACCTTCGGTTTCTGGTCTCCAAATCTGTAAGTTTCTTCAGTAACGCGTCGTATTTTTTAAGTTGTTCCTTAGAAATTCTCTTGAAACCTTCGATATCCTTCTGCAACACCGGCAGAGATTCTTCGTGTAGCTTAATACGAATTTTGTGGTCATTCACAGTCTGCTGTATACTTCCAAGTTTCCGATTAAGTGTTTTCAGTTCAGATTTAACCAGGTCGAAGGAATTCTGTAACAAGTCAAACTTGGATTCCAAGTCATCCAGTTTATCCAATTTTTCGAGTTTCTCTGACATTTGTTGAATCATTTCAGTCAAAGTCTCTAAAGTAGTCTCTTTTTTTGACAGCTTTCTACTCATGGTGCTCTCACCGAGATAGGTTTAAACAGCAAAGTAAGCAAATAATTTCGGAGCACGTAGCTAGTGCAACCTACTCCATTACAGCCACCGGAAGTCTCGTCATGAACGTTCCTGACTCGACCTTTATATTTTTTATGAGGCCGAGTGGCTAGCTCGACACTCAACCCGGCACGGATGGAAAGTGTGCTTGACGGTGGCCCGACTTGGATTCGAACTCGGGAGCCTTTGCTCCGGAGTCCGGCGCTGATGCCATTGCACCACCAGTTGGCCCCTAATAAGTTCTGGGTTATTACACAACACCCAATCTAAGATAGCCTTTCCTGAGTAGACTCAAATACAAGCTGCTCTAAAAAGCCACCTCGTAGGCATTCAACTAATTCTCTTGTGATCGGACACCAACCTGATTTTCCCAATGCCCTTGCATATTGAAGTCCCCCATTACAATTGTGACATTACCCTTATTATGTGCCTTTTCCAGCACCCTTTGGAATCTCATCCCCACGTATTATATAATGTTCCTAGATCTGGCCTCACTAGCACATGCCAGGGACAGCAATCCTGAGATCACAAAGCTGGAGGTCCAACCCTTTAACGTAGTACCTCAGCCCCTGAACTGCCTCTGCAGAAGCTCGTCACTCATCCTACTCATGTCATTGGTACCTACATGAACCACGACTTTTGGCTGTTCACCCTCCCACTTAAGAATGCTGAGGACTCGATCAGAGATATCCCGGACCTGGCACCCAGAAGACTACATACCAATCAGGAATCTCATTCTTGCACACCAAACTTCCTATCCGTTCTCCTAACAAATCCTCTGTCACCACAGAATGGCTCTTCCCCACCCCCCCAGCCACCTTTGGAGTCACACTCAGTACCAGAGACTTGAAGGCTGTGACTTTCCTCTATTTGGCCATCTCCCCCCCCCCACCCCCCCCCCCACCACCCAATAGTATCCAGCATGGGCATAGAGGTACTCTGCAGTGCATCCTTCACCCCAGTGGTCCCGGACATTTACATGCCGGGCAGCATCTAATTAGCTTGTTTATTTCAGCTTTTTTCTTAAAGATGTGCTGGGTGCGCGCCGGCTACCCCTGCACCCCTGCACGCTCCGCAGCCCCGGTATCGGTCAGCAGCCTGGAGGTTGGGGACCACTGCTTCACTCCCTTCCCCTTCCTGACTGTCACCCAGTTTCCCATGTCCTGCATCTTGGGTCTAACTACCTCTCTATACATCCTATCTATCATGCCTTCAGCCTTCCGAATATTCCAGAGTTCACCTGTTCGTATTGAATGGTGGACAGTCTCACTGGGCTGAATGGCCGACTCCTGCTCCTGGTTCTTATGATCTTATTGAACGGTGGAGCAGACGCGACAGGTCAGATAGCCGACTCCTGCTCCTAATTCTTATGTTCTGCTGAGTGTTGATATCTGGTGGGGTCTATCTTGTCACTTTCACACCTAGCACTGGATAGTCACTGGTCCAGGTTCATCGTGCTCTTTACAGATCTGTGTCTCAGCGGGGTGGAACTGTGAGGAGGGACACAGCTGGTGTGAGTTGGTGAATGTGTTTACAGTCGACCTGACCCTTTTTCCCTAGGGGAACTGTCTCAGGTATGTACTGGGACTTGTGGGGCAGGGTTTTGCTGTGTGGGGGGAGAAAGACCGCTAGATGGTGTGGTGAGGTGGATTGAACAGCTGATTGGAAGCCTCTCTAGAGAATAGAACATAGACCAGTACAGGACAAGAACGGCCCCTTCAGCCCTCAGTGTTGTTCAGAACTAGTTATATTAGTAATCAATATTTTCCTCACATTCATCTGCCTATCTGAAGGTCTCTTAAAAGTCTCTAATGTATCTGTCACTCCACAATCTTAGCACACTCCAGGCATCCACCACTCTGTAAAAATCCCTGGCCTTCTCCTTTGAAATGACCCCCTCTCACCTTAAATGCATGGCCTCTAGTATTAGATATTTCAGCCCTGGGAAAAAGATGCTGTCTGTCTACTCAATGCCTCTCATAATCTTATAAATCTCTATCAGATCTCCCCTCACCCTCCATTGATCCAAAGAAAATAATCCAAGTTTGTCCAACTTCTCATTATAGCACATATCCTCTAATCTAGGCAACATCTTGGTAAACCTCTTCTGCACCCTTTCCAAAGCCTTAAATTCCTTTCTATAGTGAGGAAACCAGAACTATATGCAATACTCTACATGCAGCCTAACTAGAGTTTTATAAAGCTACAACATAACTTGTTGACTTTTGAACTCAAACCCTTGACAAATAAAACAGGCATTCAATATACCTTCTTAATCACCCTATCAACCTGTGTAGTACTTCCAGTGACCTATGAACTTGAACCCTAAGATCACTCTGGTCATTGTACTGTCTCTTTACATTTGACCTACCAAGGTGCAACACCTCATATTTTTCTGGGTTAAGTGCCATCTGCCATTTCTCGGCCCATATCTGCAACTGATCTATATCCCCACAGTATTCTTTGCCAGTCTTCTAAGCTATCCACAACAACACCAACCTTTGTATCATCAGGAAACTTACTAACCCACCCACCTCTATTTTCATCCATTTCATTTGTATAAATCACAAACAGCAGAGGTCCCTGTGGAACATCACCAATTACAGACCCTCCAGTTCGAATCAGCCCCTTTGACCATCATCCTCTGTCTTCCACGGGCAAGCCAGTTCTGAATCGAAACAGCCAATTTACCATGGATCCCATGCATCTTAATCTGGATGATCCTCCCAAGAAGGACCTTGTCAAGAAACTCAAGTTGATAATGCACAAACTGCCATGCACAAAGCCATGCTGACTCTCCATGGGTTTCCAAATACACATAAATCCTATCCCTAAGAATTCTCTCCAGTAACTTCTCTACCACTGACATGAGACTCAACAGGTCTATCATTTCCAGGATTATTCCTGGTTCCTTTCTTGAATAATGGAATAACATCTGCCACTCACCAGTCCAACTGGACTTAGCCTTTGTCTGGAGAGAACACAAAGATATTGGTCAAGGCCCGAGCACTCTCTTCTTTTTCCTCTCTCAGTAACCTGGGAAGCCCTGGTGACTTATCCACCTTAATGCTCTTAAAGAAACCCAACGCTACCTCCTCCTTTACCTTGAAATGCCCTACCATATCAATACTCTAGTCACTGATCTCCCTATTCTCCACATCCTTCTCCTTGTTAAATACTGATGTAAAGTACTTATTAAGGACCTCACCCAAATCCTCCTCATCCAAGCAAGTGTTTCCCCCTTTATCCTTGCGTCGCCCTCTTACTGCAGATCTGTGTTAATGACTATGTTGGGTTTCAGGGTCAAGGGTGGTGGTGGGGGGGGGGGGGGGCAGTCGGTGATGTTGGTATGTGGCAAGGTGGGTTTAATGATCAGGCTGTCCTCTCTCCAGGAGACCTGCATCAGTGGCTGTGCTGGAAAGCAGATCTGCACCAACCATCGACTGATGAGCGCCTACATCCAGCTTATGCCGAGCATTGTTCAAAAACGGATGGCAGACCTCGAGAAGAAGGCTGCTGAGACCACGCCAACAGCGAGCGGGGAGCCGTCCACTAGAGCAGAGTGAAGCACCCAACACACGGCTGGAGAATTTCATCGTCACAAGAGAGGGCAGGGTTGTCAGGGAGGAGCTGGCGAACCGTGACTCCGCAGAGGCCTCCTTCCTTCCTTGTCAAATCCATTCCCATTCTGTCTCAGCAACAGACGAAACTCAGTTATCACTAACGGAGGCACAGCTCTGCAGACCAGCGGCTGACCCCCTTCCTGGCATGACCTGACTGCAAAGCGAGACGAGCCCTTGCAGTCATGAGAGCTCTGCGTAAGCGCAGACCAAATAATTGTAACACACTGAGGACAGTTTCCACAGATCTGTCCACTTTCGTTTCACAATGAAATGTCAGCAACTGAACAATAAAATCCTGTGACTGGAAACCAAACAAGTGTCTGAGAAACTATTAAAGTTTCACACACACTGCCTAGCTCCTGAGTGAGCGATTTGCAATTTCCATTACAGCTGCTGTCTAATAGGAGTGAGATGACGTCCATGGTGAAGTTTCAGGGACACAATCACTGCACTGATCAACAAAAAAAGTAGATTCATTTCCATTACCTGAAAGCTGCTGGTTTTCACTGTGTCTCCTGTGGGATATATATTCATTCATTCTCTCTCTTCCCCCTCCATGATCTCCACATCCCCAACACACCATCTTCCCCAGAGGGCAGGATGCTCCTTTCAATGTGAGTGAATGTCCTTGCTGTTCATACAGAGTGGTGGGTGCATGAAACACGCTGTCGAGGCTGATAGATTAGAAACATTTAAGAGACTCCTAGATAGGCACATGGATGGATGACAAAAATGGAGGGTTACGTAGGAGGGAAGGGTTGAATTGGTCGTAGAGTAGATTCAAAGGTCAGCAGAACATTGTGAGCTAAGGGGCCTGGACTGTGCTGTAACTGTAGCATCAGCCACCAGACAGACAATGAACCCACGTACACTACCTCACTATCTTTGCTGTCTTTTGCACTACTTTTATTTTTTTTTAATACAGTATATCTTATTGTAGTTTATAATTTTCATTATGTATTGCAGTGTACTGCTGCCACAAAACAACAAATGTTATGACTTATGCCAATGATATTAATTCTGACTCTGCTCCAACAGTACTGTGCAAAAGTCTTAGGCACATATATGTATATAACTGGGATGCTTAAGACTTTTACACAGTACTGTATTTGTCAGCATTAGTAGGGAGCAAATTTTTAAATCTGGCAGGACCAAAGGATGTTGGGAATGGTGAAGGTGGAGTGCAGCGAGAGGGGTGTGGGACAGGTGGCAGAGAAGGATTGCCAGGTGTGGGACACCAGGCAAGGTCATTTGATTTGATTCGAAACAGTTGGTTTATTGATCTTTACAGAATGTCCCTCTGGTGTTTCCTGCTCCCTCTCTTCCCCTTCCCCTCTTTCCCCAACCATGATTTCCCTCTCCCTGGCCCCTTCCCACTCTCAGTCCACAATGGAGACACATACAAGAATCAAGTTATCATTTTTCTTTTTGCTTGGTGGGGAGGATGGGGTTGAGGTACCCTAGCTCTACATACATACACACACACACATATATATATCACAGAAACAAACCCTTCAGCCCATCTAGTCCATACCAAACTTATTCTACCCAGTCTTATTGACTGCACCCAGACCATAACCCTCCATACCCCTCCCAGCCATATACCTATCCAAACTTAAATGTTGAAATCAAACCCACATCCACCACTTGTGCTGGCATCTCTTTCAACCCTCTGAGTAAAGAAATTCCCTCTTATGTTCCCCTTAAACATTTCACCTTTCACCCCTAACCCTTAAGCTCCAGTCTCACCTGACCTCAGTGGGAAAAGCTTGCTTGCATTTACTCTATCTATGCCCCTCATAATTTTGTACATGATTATCAGATCTCCTCTCCTAAATTCCAGGGAATGAAGTCCTAACCTATTCAACCTTTCCCTACAACTCAAGTCCCAGCAATATCCTTGTAAATTTTCTCTGCTCTCTCCATTATTTGGAGGTGTGAGAGCAACATCCCCATGTGCCTGCATGAGGACATGGGAAATATGAGGAGTTGGGCACATGTGCCCCCTCAGTACGTCTGCAGTGCCTCAACAAGATGACGCCACTCTGACTTGGCCTCATCTCTAAACCCCTTACCACCATGTGTACAGCCAGTCAGACTATAAGGGAAGAAGGCAAGGAAATGGGGTTCAGGGCAATAATGGATCAGCCATCATGGAATGGCAGAGAAGATTTGATGAGCAGAATGGCCTAATTCTTCTATGACTTGCAGTCTGAGACATTCCTCCAATTACCTGAAAAGCTTGCCCCTGCTTGCAGATACCAGCAGGACAGTGCCAAAGCAGACTGAATCTCCATGCTACATTAATGATTGAAATCCTGCGACTCGGAACGTCTCAGCACAGCCTATCCATGCAGTGGACTCCGCAATTGTAGATGCAGCAGTACAAGTCCAGACAGATACTTGTGTACGTGGGCAAGCAGACTGTCTGTCACAAACACAGGCCAAAGCCAGCATGGTTTCCTGAAAGGAAAATCCTGCCTGATTGACCTACTGCAATTGTTGAGGAAATTACAAGCAGGGTAGACAAAGGAGATGAAGTAGACGTGGTGTACTTGGATTTTCAGAAGGCCTTTCACCGCACATGAGGCTGCTTAGCAAGATAAGAGCACATGGAATTACAGGGAAGATACCAGCATGGGTGGAGCATTTTTCTGGTTGACAGAAAACAGAGAGTGGGAATGAAGAGATCCTATTCTGGCTGGCTTCGGTTACCAGTGAAATTCCACAGGGTCGATGTTGGGACTGCTGTTTTTTACGACGTATGTCAATGACTTGGACTACGGAGTTAATGGATTTGTGGCTAAATTTGCCAATGATACAAAGATAGGTGGAGGAGTGGGTGGTGTTGAGGAAACAGAGAGCCTGCTGAGAGACAGATAGCTTAGGGGAATGGGCAAAGCGGCAAATGAAATAGAATGTTGCAAAGTGTACGAAACATAGAAACCCTACAGCACAATACAGGCCCTTCGGCCCACAAAGCTGTACCGAACATGTCCCTACCTTAGAAATTACTAGGCTTACCTATAGCCCTCTATTTTACTAAGCTCCATGTACCTATCTTAAAGCCTCTTAAAAGACCCTATCGTATCCGCCTCCACCACCATTGCCGGCAGCACATTCCATGCACTCACCACTCTCTGAGTGAAAAACTTACCCCTGACATCTCCTCTGTACCTACTCCCCAGCACCTTAAACCTGTGTCCTCTTGTGGTAACGATTTCAGCCCTGGGAAAAAGCCTCTGACTATCCACACAATCAATGCCTCTCATCATCTTATACACCTCTATCAGGTCACCTCTCATCCTCCTTCGTTCCAAGAAGAGGAGGCCGAGTTCACTCAACCTATTCTCATAAGGCATGCTCCCCAATCCAAGCAACATCCTTGTAAAGCTCCTCTGCACCCTTTCTATGGCTTCCACATCCTTCCTGTAATGAGGCGACCAGAACTGAGCACAGTACTTCAAGGGTCCTATATAGCTGGATGGTCATGCACTTTGGTGGAAGAAATAAATGGGCAGACTGTTATTTAGATAGGGAGAGAATTCAAAATGCAGAGATCCAAAGGGACTTGGGAGTCCTTGTGCAAGATACCCTAAAGGTTAACCTCCAGGTTGAGTCGGTTGTGAAGAAGGCAAATGCCATGTTGGCATTCATTTCTAGAGGTATAGAATATAAGAGCAGGGACATGATGTTGAGGCTCTGTAAGGCACTCGTGAAACCACACTTGGAGTATTGTGTGCAGTTTTGGGCTGTTTATTTTAGAAAGGATATACTGATATTGGAGAGGGTTCAGAGAAGATTCACGAGAATGATTCCAGGAATGAAAGGGTTACCATATGAGGAACGTCTGGCAGCTCTTTGGGCTGTAATCCCTGGAGTTCAGGAGAATGAGGGGGGATCTCATAAAAATATTCCGAATGTTAAAAGGCCTGAACAGTTTAGATATGGCAAAATTATTTCCCAAGGTAGGGGAGTCTAGGACAAGTGGGCACGACTTCAGGATTGAAGGACATCCATTTAGAACTGAGATACGGAGAAATTACTTAAGTGAGAGGATGGTAAATCTGTGGAATTTGTTGCCATGAGTGGCTGTGGAGGCCAAGTAATGAGTGTATTTAAGGCAGAGATAGATAGGTTCTTGATTAGCCAGGGCATCAAAGGGTATGGGGTGAAGGCAGGGGAGTAGGGATGACTGGAAGAATTGGATCAGCCCATGATTGAATGGTGGAGCAGACTCGATGGGCCAAATGGCCTACTTCTGCTCCTATATCTTATGTCTTATGGTTACACTTAACACACTGACAAAGACACCCAGCAAACAATCTCACTCAGACACCAATCACCTACACACCATTCACAAATGCACCACTCACCCAGACACCGATCACCCTCACACCATTCACAAACACACCATTCACCCACACACCACTCACCCAGACACCGATCACCCACACACTGTTCACAAACGCACCACTCACCCAGACACCGATCACCCACACACCATTCACAAACACACCATTCACCCACACACCACTCACCCACACACTGTTCACAAACGCACCACTCACCCAGACACCGATCACCCACACACCATTCACCCAGACACCGATCACCCACACACCACTCACCCAGACACTGTTCACAAACGCACCATTCACCCACACACCATTCACCCAGACACCGATCACCCACACACCACTCACCCACACACTGTTCACAAACGCACCACTCACCCAGACACCGATCACCCACACACCACTCACCCAGACACTGTTCACAAACGCACCGATCACCCACACACCATTCACCCAGACACCGATCACCCACACACCATTCACAAACACACCATTCACCCAGACACCGATCACCCACACACCATTCACAAACACACCATTCACCCAGACACCGATCACCCACACACCATTCACAAACACACCGATCACCCACACACCATTCACCCAGACACCGATCACCCTCACACCGTTCACAAACGCACCATTCACCCAGACACCGATCACCCACACACCATTCACCCAGACACCGATCACCCACACACCATTCACAAACACACCATTCACCCAGACACCGATCACCCACACACCATTCACAAACACACCATTCACCCAGACACCGATCACCCACACACCATTCACAAACACACCATTCACCCAGACACCGATCACCCACACACCATTCACAAACACACCGATCACCCACACACCATTCACCCAGACACCGATCACCCACACACCATTCACAAACACACCGATCACCCACACACCATTCACCCAGACACCGATCACCCACACACCATTCACAAACACACCGATCACCCACACACCATTCACCCAGACACCGATCACCCTCACACCGTTCACAAACGCACCATTCACCCAGACACCTATCACCCACACACCATTCACAAACACACCATTCACCCAGACACCGATCACCCACACACCATTCACAAACACACCACTCACCCAGACACCGATCACCCTCACACCATTCACAAACACACCACTCACCCACACACTGTTCACAAACGCACCACTCACCCAGACACTGATCACCCACACACCATTCACCCAGACACCGATCACCCACACACCACTCACCCAGACACTGTTCACAAACGCACCATTCACCCAGACACCGATCACCCACACACCATTCACAAACACACCATTCACCCAGACACCGATCACCCACACACCATTCACAAACACACCATTCACCCAGACACCGATCACCCACACACCATTCACAAACACACCGATCACCCAGACACCGATCACCCACACACCATTCACCCAGACACCGATCACCCACACACCATTCACAAACACACCATTCACCCAGACACCGATCACCCACACACCATTCACCCAGACACCGATCACCCACACACCATTCACAAACACACCGATCACCCACACACCATTCACCCAGACACCGATCACCCTCACACCGTTCACAAACGCACCATTCACCCACACACCATTCACCCAGACACCGATCACCCACACACCATTCACCCAGACACCGATCACCCACACACCATTCACAAACACACCATTCACCCAGACACCGATCACCCAGACACCATTCACAAACACACCATTCATCCAGACACCGATCACCCTCACACCGTTCACAAACACACCGATCACCCACACACTGTTCACAAACGCACCACTCACCCAGACACCGATCACCCACACACCATTCACCCAGACACCGATCAAAAACACACCATTCACAAACACACCACTCACCCAGACACCGATCACCCACACACGGTTCACAAACACACCGATCACCCACACACCATTCACCCAGACACCGATCACAAACACACCATTCACCCAGACACCAATCACCCACACACGGTTCACAAACACACCGATCACCCACACACTGTTCACAAACGCACCACTCACCCAGACACCGATCACCCTCACACCATTCACCCAGACACCGATCACCCACACACCATTCACCCAGACACCGATGACCCTCACACCATTCACCCAGACACCGATCACAAACACACCATTCACCCAGACACCGATCACCCACACAGTTCACAAACGCACCACTCACCCAGACACCGATCACACACACACCATTCACCCAGACACCGATCACAAACACACCATTCACCCAGATACCGATCACCCACACATGGTTCACAAACACACCGATCACCCACACAGTTCACAAACGCACCACTCACCCAGACACCGATCACCCACACACCATTCACAAACACACCATTCACCCACACACCGTTCACAAACGCACCACTCACCCAGACACCGATCACCCACACACCATTCACAAACACACCATTCACCCAGATACCGATCACCCACACACGGTTCACAAACACACCGATCACCCACACACCATTCACAAACACACCATTCACCCAGATACCGATCACCCACACACCATTCACCCAGACACCGATCACCCTCACACCATTCACCCAGACACCGATCACCCACACACCATTCACCCAGACACCGATGACCCTCACACCATTCACCCAGACACCGATCACAAACACACCATTCACCCAGACACCGATCACCCACACAGTTCACAAACGCACCACTCACCCAGACACCGATCACACACACACCATTCACCCAGACACCGATCACAAACACACCATTCACCCAGATACCGATCACCCACACATGGTTCACAAACACACCGATCACCCACACAGTTCACAAACGCACCACTCACCCAGACACCGATCACCCACACACCATTCACAAACACACCATTCACCCACACACCGTTCACAAACGCACCACTCACCCAGACACCGATCACCCACACACCATTCACAAACACACCATTCACCCAGATACCGATCACCCACACACGGTTCACAAACACACCGATCACCCACACACCATTCACAAACACACCATTCACCCAGATACCGATCACCCACACACCATTCACCCAGACACCGATCACCCACACACCGTTCACAAACGCACCACTCACCCAGACACCGATCACCCTCACACCATTCACCCAGACACCAATCACCCACACACCATTCACCCAGACACCGATCACCCACACACTGTTCACAAACGCACCACTCACCCAGACACCGATCACCCACACACCATTCACCCAGACATCGATCACCCACACACCACTCACAAACACACCATTCACCCAGACACCGATCACCCACACACCATTCACAAACACACCATTCACCCAGACACCGATCACCCACACACCATTCACCCAGACACCGATCACAAACACACCATTCACCCAGACACCGATCACCCACACACCATTCACCCAGACACCGATCACAAACACACCATTCACAAACACACCACTCACCCAGACACCGATCACCCACACACGGTTCACCCAGACACCGATCACAAACACACCATTCACCCAGACACCAATCACCCACACACGGTTCACAAACACACCGATCACCCACACACTGTTCACAAACGCACCACTCACCCAGACACCGATCACCCTCACACCATTCACCCAGACACCGATCACCCACACACCATTCACCCAGACACCGATGACCCTCACACCATTCACCCAGACACCGATCACAAACACACCATTCACCCAGACACCGATCACCCACACAGTTCACAAACGCACCACTCACCCAGACACCGATCACCCACACACCATTCACCCAGACACCGATCACAAACACACCATTCACCCAGATACCGATCACCCACACACGGTTCACAAACACACCGATCACCCACACAGTTCACAAATGCACCACTCACCCAGACACCGATCACCCACACACCATTCACAAACACACCATTCACCCAGATACCGATCACCCACACACGGTTCACAAACACACCGATCACCCACACACCATTCACAAACACACCATTCACCCAGATACCGATCACCCACACACCATTCACCCAGACACCGATCACCCTCACACCGTTCACAAACGCACCACTCACCCAGACACCGATCACCCTCACACCATTCACCCAGACACCGATCACCCACACACCATTCACCCAGACACCAATCACCCACACACCATTCACCCAGACACCGATCACCCACACACTGTTCACAAACGCACCACTCACCCAGACACCGATCACCCACACACCATTCACAAACACACCATTCACCCAGACATCGATCACCCACACACCACTCACAAACACACCATTCACCCAGACACCGATCACCCACACACCATTCACAAACACACCATTCACCCAGACACCGATCACCCACACACCATTCACCCAGACACCGATCACAAACACACCATTCACCCAGACACCGATCACCCACACACCATTCACCCAGACACCGATCACAAACACACCATTCACCCAGACACCGATCACCCACACACCACTCACCCAGACACCGATCACCCACACACCATTCACCCAGACACCGATCACCCACACACCACTCACCCAGACACCGATCACCCAGACACCAATCACCCACACACGGTTCAGAAACACACCGATCACCCTCACACCGTTCACAAACGCACCACTCACCCAGACACCGATCACCCACACACCATTCACAAACACACCATTCACCCAGACACCGATCACCCACACACCACTCACCCAGACACCGATCACCCACACAGTTCACAAACGCACCACTCACCCAGATACCGATCACCCACACACCATTCACCCAGACACCGATCACCCACACACCATTCACCCAGACACCAATCACCCACACATGGTTCACAAACACACCGATCACCCACACACTGTTCACAAACGCACCACTCACCCAGACACCGATCACCCTCACACCATTCACCCAGACACCGATGACCCTCACACCATTCACCCAGACACCGATCACAAACACACCATTCACCCAGACACCGATCACCCACACAGTTCACAAACGCACCACTCACCCAGACACCGATCACCCACACAGTTCACAAACGCACCACTCACCCAGATACCGATCACCCACACACCATTCACCCAGACACCGATCACCCACACACCATTCACCCAGACACCAATCACCCACACATGGTTCACAAACACACCGATCACCCACACACTGTTCACAAACGCACCACTCACCCAGACACCGATCACCCTCACACCATTCACCCAGACACCGATGACCCTCACACCATTCACCCAGACACCGATCACAAACACACCATTCACCCAGACACCGATCACCCACACAGTTCACAAACGCACCACTCACCCAGACACCGATCACCCACACACCATTCACCCAGACACCGATCACAAACACACCATTCACCCAGATACCGATCACCCACACACGGTTCACAAACACACCGATCACCCACACAGTTCACAAACGCACCACTCACCCAGACACCGATCACCCACACACCATTCACAAACACACCATTCACCCAGACACCGATCACCCACACACCATTCACAAACACACCATTCACCCACACACCGTTCACAAACGCACCACTCACCCAGACACCGATCACCCACACACCATTCACAAACACACCACTCACCCAGATACCGATCACCCACACACCATTCACAAACGCACCACTCACCCAGACACCGATCACCCACACACCATTCACAAACACACCATTCACCCAGACACCGATCACCCACACACCATTCACAAACACACCATTCACCCACACACCGTTCACAAACGCACCACTCACCCAGACACCGATCACCCACACACCATTCACAAACACACCATTCACCCAGATACCGATCACCCACACACGGTTCACAAACACACCGATCACCCACACACTGTTCACAAACACACCATTCACCCAGATACCGATCACCCACACACCATTCACCCAGACACCGATCACCCACACACCGTTCACAAACGCACCATTCACCCAGACACCGATCACCCACACACCATTCACCCAGACACCGATCACCATCACACCATTCACCCAGACACCAATCACCCACACACGGTTCACAAACACACCGATCACCCACACACTGTTCACAAACGCACCACTCACCCAGACACCGATCACCCACACACCATTCACAAACACACCATTCACCCAGACACCGATCACCCACACACCACTCACAAACACACCATTCACCCAGACACCGATCACCCACACACCATTCACAAACACACCATTCACCCAGACACCGATCACCCACACACCATTCACAAACACACCATTCACCCAGACACCGATCACCCTCACACCATTCACCCAGACACCGATCACCCACACACCATTCACCCAGACACCAATCACCCACACACGGTTCACAAACACACCGATCACCCACACACTGTTCACAAACGCACCACTCACCCAGACACCGATCACCCACACACCATTCACAAACACACCATTCACCCAGACACCGATCACCCACACACCACTCACAAACACACCATTCACCCAGACACCGATCACCCACACACCATTCACAAACACACCATTCACCCAGACACCGATCACCCACACACCATTCACCCAGACACCGATCACAAACACACCATTCACCCAGACACCGATCACCCACACACCATTCACAAACACACCATTCACCCAGACACCGATCACCCACACACCATTCACAAACACACCATTCACCCAGACACCGATCACCCACACACCACTCACAAACACACCATTCACCCAGACACCGATCACCCACACACCATTCACAAACACACCATTCACCCAGACACCGATCACCCACACACCATTCACCCAGACACCGATCACAAACACACCATTCACCCAGACACCGATCACCCACACACCATTCACCCAGACACCGATCACAAACACACCATTCACCCAGACACCGATCACCCACACACCACTCACCCACACACCGTTCACAAACGCACCACTCACCCAGATACCGATCACCCACACACCATTCACCCAGACACCGATCACCCACACACCATTCACCCAGACACCAATCACCCACACATGGTTCACAAACACACCGATCACCCACACACTGTTCACAAACGCACCACTCACCCAGACACCGATCACCCTCACACCATTCACAAACACACCACTCACCCAGACACCGATCACCCACACACCATTCACAAACACACCACTCACAAACACACCGATCACCCACACACTGTTCACAAACGCACCACTCACCCAGACACCGATCACCCTCACACCATTCACAAACGCACCACTCACCCAGACACCGATCACCCTCACACCATTCACAAACACACCACTCACCCAGACACCGATCACCCAGACACCGATCACCCACACACCATTCACAAACACACCATTCACCCAGACACCGATGACCCTCACACCATTCACCCAGACACCGATCACAAACACACCATTCACCCAGACACCGATCACCCACACAGTTCACAAACGCACCACTCACCCAGACACCGATCACACACACACCATTCACCCAGACACCGATCACAAACACACCATTCACCCAGATACCGATCACCCACACATGGTTCACAAACACACCGATCACCCACACAGTTCACAAACGCACCACTCACCCAGACACCGATCACCCACACACCATTCACAAACACACCATTCACCCACACACCGTTCACAAACGCACCACTCACCCAGACACCGATCACCCACACACCATTCACAAACACACCATTCACCCAGATACCGATCACCCACACACGGTTCACAAACACACCGATCACCCACACACCATTCACAAACACACCATTCACCCAGATACCGATCACCCACACACCATTCACCCAGACACCGATCACCCACACACCGTTCACAAACGCACCACTCACCCAGACACCGATCACCCTCACACCATTCACCCAGACACCAATCACCCACACACCATTCACCCAGACACCGATCACCCACACACTGTTCACAAACGCACCACTCACCCAGACACCGATCACCCACACACCATTCACCCAGACATCGATCACCCACACACCACTCACAAACACACCATTCACCCAGACACCGATCACCCACACACCATTCACAAACACACCATTCACCCAGACACCGATCACCCACACACCATTCACCCAGACACCGATCACAAACACACCATTCACCCAGACACCGATCACCCACACACCATTCACCCCGACACCGATCACAAACACACCATTCACAAACACACCACTCACCCAGACACCGATCACCCACACACGGTTCACCCAGACACCGATCACAAACACACCATTCACCCAGACACCAATCACCCACACACGGTTCACAAACACACCGATCACCCACACACTGTTCACAAACGCACCACTCACCCAGACACCGATCACCCTCACACCATTCACCCAGACACCGATCACCCACACACCATTCACCCAGACACCGATGACCCTCACACCATTCACCCAGACACCGATCACAAACACACCATTCACCCAGACACCGATCACCCACACAGTTCACAAACGCACCACTCACCCAGACACCGATCACCCACACACCATTCACCCAGACACCGATCACAAACACACCATTCACCCAGATACCGATCACCCACACACGGTTCACAAACACACCGATCACCCACACAGTTCACAAATGCACCACTCACCCAGACACCGATCACCCACACACCATTCACAAACACACCATTCACCCAGATACCGATCACCCACACACGGTTCACAAACACACCGATCACCCACACACCATTCACAAACACACCATTCACCCAGATACCGATCACCCACACACCATTCACCCAGACACCGATCACCCTCACACCGTTCACAAACGCACCACTCACCCAGACACCGATCACCCTCACACCATTCACCCAGACACCGATCACCCACACACCATTCACCCAGACACCAATCACCCACACACCATTCACCCAGACACCGATCACCCACACACTGTTCACAAACGCACCACTCACCCAGACACCGATCACCCACACACCATTCACAAACACACCATTCACCCAGACATCGATCACCCACACACCACTCACAAACACACCATTCACCCAGACACCGATCACCCACACACCATTCACAAACACACCATTCACCCAGACACCGATCACCCACACACCATTCACCCAGACACCGATCACAAACACACCATTCACCCAGACACCGATCACCCACACACCATTCACCCAGACACCGATCACAAACACACCATTCACCCAGACACCGATCACCCACACACCACTCACCCAGACACCGATCACCCACACACCATTCACCCAGACACCGATCACCCACACACCACTCACCCAGACACCGATCACCCAGACACCAATCACCCACACACGGTTCAGAAACACACCGATCACCCTCACACCGTTCACAAACGCACCACTCACCCAGACACCGATCACCCACACACCATTCACAAACACACCATTCACCCAGACACCGATCACCCACACACCACTCACCCAGACACCGATCACCCACACAGTTCACAAACGCACCACTCACCCAGATACCGATCACCCACACACCATTCACCCAGACACCGATCACCCACACACCATTCACCCAGACACCAATCACCCACACATGGTTCACAAACACACCGATCACCCACACACTGTTCACAAACGCACCACTCACCCAGACACCGATCACCCTCACACCATTCACCCAGACACCGATGACCCTCACACCATTCACCCAGACACCGATCACAAACACACCATTCACCCAGACACCGATCACCCACACAGTTCACAAACGCACCACTCACCCAGACACCGATCACCCACACAGTTCACAAACGCACCACTCACCCAGATACCGATCACCCACACACCATTCACCCAGACACCGATCACCCACACACCATTCACCCAGACACCAATCACCCACACATGGTTCACAAACACACCGATCACCCACACACTGTTCACAAACGCACCACTCACCCAGACACCGATCACCCTCACACCATTCACCCAGACACCGATGACCCTCACACCATTCACCCAGACACCGATCACAAACACACCATTCACCCAGACACCGATCACCCACACAGTTCACAAACGCACCACTCACCCAGACACCGATCACCCACACACCATTCACCCAGACACCGATCACAAACACACCATTCACCCAGATACCGATCACCCACACACGGTTCACAAACACACCGATCACCCACACAGTTCACAAACGCACCACTCACCCAGACACCGATCACCCACACACCATTCACAAACACACCATTCACCCAGACACCGATCACCCACACACCATTCACAAACACACCATTCACCCACACACCGTTCACAAACGCACCACTCACCCAGACACCGATCACCCACACACCATTCACAAACACACCACTCACCCAGATACCGATCACCCACACACCATTCACAAACGCACCACTCACCCAGACACCGATCACCCACACACCATTCACAAACACACCATTCACCCAGACACCGATCACCCACACACCATTCACAAACACACCATTCACCCACACACCGTTCACAAACGCACCACTCACCCAGACACCGATCACCCACACACCATTCACAAACACACCATTCACCCAGATACCGATCACCCACACACGGTTCACAAACACACCGATCACCCACACACTGTTCACAAACACACCATTCACCCAGATACCGATCACCCACACACCATTCACCCAGACACCGATCACCCACACACCGTTCACAAACGCACCATTCACCCAGACACCGATCACCCACACACCATTCACCCAGACACCGATCACCATCACACCATTCACCCAGACACCAATCACCCACACACGGTTCACAAACACACCGATCACCCACACACTGTTCACAAACGCACCACTCACCCAGACACCGATCACCCACACACCATTCACAAACACACCATTCACCCAGACACCGATCACCCACACACCACTCACAAACACACCATTCACCCAGACACCGATCACCCACACACCATTCACAAACACACCATTCACCCAGACACCGATCACCCACACACCATTCACAAACACACCATTCACCCAGACACCGATCACCCTCACACCATTCACCCAGACACCGATCACCCACACACCATTCACCCAGACACCAATCACCCACACACGGTTCACAAACACACCGATCACCCACACACTGTTCACAAACGCACCACTCACCCAGACACCGATCACCCACACACCATTCACAAACACACCATTCACCCAGACACCGATCACCCACACACCACTCACAAACACACCATTCACCCAGACACCGATCACCCACACACCATTCACAAACACACCATTCACCCAGACACCGATCACCCACACACCATTCACCCAGACACCGATCACAAACACACCATTCACCCAGACACCGATCACCCACACACCATTCACAAACACACCATTCACCCAGACACCGATCACCCACACACCATTCACAAACACACCATTCACCCAGACACCGATCACCCACACACCACTCACAAACACACCATTCACCCAGACACCGATCACCCACACACCATTCACAAACACACCATTCACCCAGACACCGATCACCCACACACCATTCACCCAGACACCGATCACAAACACACCATTCACCCAGACACCGATCACCCACACACCATTCACCCAGACACCGATCACAAACACACCATTCACCCAGACACCGATCACCCACACACCACTCACCCACACACCGTTCACAAACGCACCACTCACCCAGATACCGATCACCCACACACCATTCACCCAGACACCGATCACCCACACACCATTCACCCAGACACCAATCACCCACACATGGTTCACAAACACACCGATCACCCACACACTGTTCACAAACGCACCACTCACCCAGACACCGATCACCCTCACACCATTCACAAACACACCACTCACCCAGACACCGATCACCCACACACCATTCACAAACACACCACTCACAAACACACCGATCACCCACACACTGTTCACAAACGCACCACTCACCCAGACACCGATCACCCTCACACCATTCACAAACGCACCACTCACCCAGACACCGATCACCCTCACACCATTCACAAACACACCACTCACCCAGACACCGATCACCCAGACACCGATCACCCACACACCATTCACAAACACACCATTCACCCAGACACCGATCACCCAGACACCGATCACCCTCACACCATTCACCCAGACACCATTCACCCAGACACCGATCACCCAGACACCGATCACCCTCACACCATTCACATACACACCATTCACCCACACACCATTCACCCAGACACCGATCACCCACACACTGTTCACAAACGCACCACTCACCCAGACACCGATCACCCTCACACCATTCACCCAGACACCGATCACCCACACACCATTCACCCAGACACCGATCACCCACACACTGTTCACAAACACACCACTCACCCAGACACCGATCACCCTCACACCATTCACAAACACACCATTCACCCAGATACCGATCACCCACACACGGTTCACAAACACACCGATCACCCACACACCGTTCACAAACACACCACTCACCCAGACACCGATCACCCTCACACCATTCACCCAGACACCGATCACCCACACACGGTTCACAAACACACTGATCACAAACGCACCACTCACCCAGACACCAATCACAAACACACCACTCACCCAGATACTGTTCACCCACACACCACTTACTCATACCCACACCACTTAAAACTGAGCAGGTGATAACAAAGTACAACTCTTAGACAAAGACAAATTCGAATGAATTCAATTTTATAAAAAAACATATTTCACAATATGCGTGCAGGAGGCCAAGTGTGTGGTGTGGGTAAGGTAATCTCCATGCCGTGGATGGCTGGCAGGTCTGGACATGGATTGTGGGGTGGCGGTGGGATGGATCATATCCAGCAAACACGAGGAAATCTGCACATGCTGGAAATTCAAACAACACACACAAAATGCTGGTGGAACACAGCAGGCCAGGCAGCATCTATAAGGAGAAGCACTGTCAACATTTCGGGCCGAGACCCTTCATCAGGACTAACTGAAAGGAAAGATAGTGCTCTTACTATCTTTCCTTTCAGTTAGTCCTGACGAAGGGTGTCGGCCCGAAACATCAACAGTGCTTCTCATAGATGCTGCCTGGCCTGCTGTGTTCCACCAGCATTTTGTGTGTGTTGTTTGGATCATATCCATGGGCTTGGCAACTTTAAAATGAGAAAAATATTGAGATAAATATTAGAAAAAATACTGGAATGCAAATAAAACTTGGATTACAGAGGGTGTCATATTTCGATCTAAAACCAATGTATTGTGCCTAAACAATGGAGACTACAGTGGGATGTGGAAGGAATTTTTAGTGTAGACTGGGAACACAGGCTATATGGTAGGACAGTTGAGGGACAATGGAAGACTTTCAAAGAGATTTTTCACGGTGCTCAACAAAAGTATATTCCAGTTAGAAGCAAGGACAGTAGGGTGGGGAGAGCCAGCCTTGGATAACTAAGGAAGTAAAAGAAGGCATCAAACTAAAAGCTCGTGTACAAAGTTGCCAAGAGCAGTGGGAAACTGGAAGATTGGGAAAACGAACCACTAAGCGATCAATAAAGAAAGGGGAAGCTAGACAATGAAAGTAAACTAGCACAAAATATGAAAATGGATAGTAAAAGTTTTTGTAATTATATAAAGCAGAAAAGTGTGGCTAAAATGATTACAGGTCCCTTGGAGGACGAGAAGGGGGAATTGATATTGGGTAATGTCGATATGGCCGAGGCTTTGATTGACTATTATGTGTAAGTCTACATGTTGGAGGACATGTCTAACATGCCAAAGTGATGATATGGATGCGATGGGAAGCGAGGACTTCGATACAATAGCTATCACTAAAGAGGTAATGCTGAGCAAACCTGTGGGCCTGAAGATAGACAAGTCCCCTGGTCCTGATGGAATGCATCCCAGGGTACTGAAAAAATGGCAGAAGTTATAGTAGAGGCTTTGGAGATAATTTACCAAAATTCTCTGGACTCTGGGCAGGTCCCAATAGATTGGAAGACAGTGAATGTCACACTACTGTTCAAAAACAGATTTAGGCAAAAGGCAGGTAATTATAGGCCAGTTAGCTTAACATCTATAGTTGGAAAAATGCTTGAAGCTATTATTAAAGAAGAAATAGATCCATCAGGCAGATGCAGCATGGATTCAGCAAAGGCAGGTCCTGTTTGACAATCTTACTGGAGTTCTTTGAGGATATAATAAGTGTATGGATAAAAAGGAACACATAAGTGTTATTTACTTGGATTTCTAGAAGGTGCCGTATAAAAGACTTATCCATTAAGAAAAGGATGCATAGAGTTGGGAGTGATGTATTAGCATGGATAGAGGATTGGTTAACTAATAGAAAGCAGAGTGTTGGGATACATGAGTGTTACTAACATGAGTGTTGAGAGTACTGACATGGATTGAAAATTGGCTGGCTGACAGGAAACAAAGAGTAGTGATTAACGGGTCCCTTTCAGAATAGCAGGCTGTGACCAGTGGGGTACCGCAAGGTTCAGTGCTGGGACCGCAGCTGTTTACAATATACATTGATTTAGATGAAGGGATTAAAAGCAACATTAGCAAATTTGCTGATGACACAAAGCTGGGTGGCAGTGTGAAATGTCAGGAGGATGTTATGAGAATGCAGGGTGACTTGGACAGGTCGGGTGAGTGGGCAAATGTATGGCAGATGCAGTTTAATGTGGATAAATGTGAGGTTAACCACTTTGGTGGCAAGAACAGGAAGGCAGATTACTATCTGAATGGTGTCAAGTTAGGAAAAGGGGAAGTACAACGAGATCTAGGTGTTCTTGTACATCAGTCAATGAAAGCAAGCATGCAGGTACAGCAGGCAGTGAAGAAAGCTAATGGCATGCTGGCTTTTATAACGAGGAATTGAGTATAGGAGTAAAGAGGTCCTTCTGCAGCTGTACAGGGCCCTGTTGAGACCCCACCTGGAGTACTGTGTGCAGTTTTGGTCTCCAAATTTGAGGAAGGACATTCTTGCTGTTGAGGGAGTGCAGCGTAGGTTCACAAGGTTAATTCCTGGAATGGCAGGACTGTCATATGTTGAAAGATTGGAGCAACTGGGCTTGTATACACTGGAATTTAGAAGAATGAGAGGGGATCTGATTGAAACATATAAGATTATTAAGGGATTGGACACGCTGGCGGCAGGAAGCATGTTCCCGCTGATGGGTGAGTCCAGAACTAGAGGCCACAGTTTAAGAATAATGGGTAGGCCATTTAGAACAGAGATGCGGAAAAACGTTTTCACCCAGAGAGTGGTGGATATGTGGAATGCTCTGCCCCAGAAGGCAATGGAGGCCAAGTCTCTGGATGCATTCAAGAGAGTTAGATAGAGCTCTTATAGATAGCGGGGTCAAGGGATATGGGGAGAGGGCAGGAACGGGGTACTGATTGTGTATGATCAGCCATGATCACAGTGAATGGCGGTGCTGGCTAGAAGGGCCAAATGGCCTACTCCTGCACCTACTGTCTATTGTCTATTCTGGTTGGTCAGTGGTGAGTGGTGTCCCACAGTGGTCGGTGCTGTGCCTGCAACTGTTCACAATATACATTAACGATCTGGAAGAGGGGACCGAGTGTATTGTATCTAAATTTGCAGATGATACTAAATTGAGTGGAAAAATCAAATTAAGCAGAAGAATTGGAGAGTATGCAGAGAAATTTAGATCGGTTAAGTGAGTGTGCAAGGCTCTGGCAGATGGAGTACAATGTTGGTAAATGCAAGGTCATCCACTTTGGAAGGAAAAATGAAAGAGCAGATTATTATTTAGATGGTAAAAATTGTAGCCTACTGCTGTGCAGAGGGACTTGGGAGTGCTTGTGCAAGGTAGAGCAGTGGATGTAGTGTATATGGATTTCAGTAAGGCATTTGATAAAGTTCCTCATGTGAGGCTCATTCAGAAAGTAAGGAAGCATGGGATCCAAGGAGACCTTGCTTTGTGGATCCAGTACTGGCTGGTCCACAGAAGGCAAAGGGTGGTTGTAGATAGGTCGTATTCTGCATGCAGGTCGGAGACCAGTAGTGTTCCACAGGGATCTGTTCTGGGACCCCACCTCTTTGTGATTTTTATAAATGACCTGGATGAAGAAGTAGAAGGGTGGGCTAATAAGTTTTGCTGATGACACAAAGGTTGGGGATGTTGTGGTTTGTGTGGAGGGTTGTCAGAGGTTACAGCAAGACATCGATAGGATACAGACCTGGACTGAGAAGTGGCAGATGGTGCAAACCATCTCCATTATAGAACAATAATCATTTTCTATCTGGGTGGAAACATTTCACTAACAGAACTTGAAAGGATACAGGTATTACTACTCTTCAAGATATTAATGGGGCAAGTACTATCCTTAGCTTTCAAGAACTGGGATCTCGATATAATATCGATAAACACTCAGATTTAAAGGACCATCCCATTTTAAGTTGGATACAGAGTGCTCCAAGACAGATAATGTCATATATCTATGATAAATTAAACTCCCAGAAATATATGCCCACGTCAGGAATGAAAGGAACATAACTGAATTGGGACAAGACTTAGACTGGGATGTGATTTGGGATAATGCTGCCGGTGCTTTGAAAAACACAAATCGGTATATACACTTGAAATTTTGTCAGAGAGCACATCTAACACCAAGAATTAGACATCAAATGGGACTGGTTCCTGACCCATATTGCTCATTTTGCCTCCACAGAACCATTGGCTCTTTTATACATGTTGTATGGGAATGTCTAGGGGTTTTTGGTTTGTGGGGGAAGGTTATCAGTACTCTTACAGAACTAATGGGGGTACAATTACCAATGGACCCCATTGTACATCTTCTAAATGATGACTCCCACCTTTCCCTTACGGAAAAAACACACAAGATCTGGCTGGCAGGCCTGACTGCAGCTAAGAAGACTGTAGTCCAGTGTTGGAAACCTCTCCCATGATATTTCAAGTACTCATTGGCTTTGGAGCTTTTTGGATATTTCTTACCTGGAATTATCATCATCAAGAGTAAATGATGCACAACCAAACATGATCTTAATGTGGACAAATTTGATATCTAACTTAAAAGATTTACTGTTAAAATAGGAATGCTCTGTCTGTGTTGGTGGAGGGGACAGGGGTGGGGATGAGGGTTGGGGAGTGGCTGGGTTAAACAGTCAAAATGTAATCGGCAACTGGTTGTATTGAATGTAATTTGTTGGTGTTGCAATAAAAATTAGTGATTAAAAAAAGGAAGTGGCAGATAGAACATGGCTTTAAGGTAAGGGGTGGGAAGTTCAAGGGGGATATTAGAGGAAGGTTTTTCACTCAGAGAGTGGTTGGTGCATGGAATGCACTGCCTGAGTCAGTGGTGAAGCAGATACACTAGTGAAATTTAAGAGACTACTAGACAGGTATATGGAGGAATTTAAGGTGGGGGGGGTTATATGGGAGGCAGGGTTAGAGGGTCGGCACAACATTGTGGGCTGAAGGGCCTGTAATGTGCTGTACTATTCTATGTTCTATAGAGTTCAACCCAGGTAAGTGTGAAATGGTTCATTTTGGTCGGTCAAATTCGAAAACAGAATATAGTATTAAATGTATGACTCTTAGCATGGTGGAGGATCAGAGAGACCTTGGGGTCTATGTCTATAGGTAATTCAAAGCTGCTGCGCAGATTGACAGTGTTGTTAAGAAAGTGTATGGTGTGTTGGCCTTCATCAACCACGGGACTGAGTTCAAGGGGTGTGAGGTAATGTTACAACTATATAAGACCTTGATCAGACCCCACTTGGAGTACTGTGTTCACTTCTGGTCACCTCACTAAAGGAAGGATATGCAGAGCTTTACAAAGATGTTTCCATGTTGGAGGGCATACCTTATGAGAATAGGTTGAGCGTACTTGGCCTTTTCTCCTTGGAGTGACGGAGGATGAGAGGTGACTTGATAGAGGTGTATAAGATGATGAGGGACATTGATCGTGTGGATAGCCAGAGTCTTTTTTCCCAGGGCTGGACACAGGGGGCTAACATGATGGGGTATAGTTTTAAGGTGCTTGGAAATAGGTACTGAGGGAATGTTGGGGTAAGTTTTTCACACAGAGATTGGTGGGAGCATGGTATGCACTGCCAGCGCAGTGGTGGAAGCAGATACGATAGGGTCTTTTAAGAGACTCTTAGATAGGTACATGGAGCGTAGAAAATAAAGGGCTATGCTCTAGGGAAATTCTAGGCAGTCTCTAGAGTAGGTTACATGGCCAGCACAATATTGTGGGCCAAAGGGCCTGTAATATGCTGTAAATTTATTTCTATGTTCTGTGTATCACAACAGGTTGGTTTGCTGGTGCAACAGGCTATCAAGAAGGCAAATAGGATGTTGGCCTTCATTCATAAAGGGATTGAAGTTAAGAGCAGGGAGGTCATGCTGCAACTGTACAGGGTACTAGTGAGGCCACATCTGGACCACTGTGTGCAGTTCTGGTCTCCATACTTGAGGAAGGATATACTGGCTTTGGAGATGGTGCAGAGGAGGTTCACCAGGTTGATTCCAGAGATGAGGCGTCTAGACTATGAGGAGAGATTGAGTTGCCTGGGACTGTACTTGCTGGAATTCAGAAGAATAAGAGGAGATCTTATAGAAACATATAAAATTATGAAAGGGACGGGTAAGATAGAGACAAGAAAGTTGTGTCCACTGGTAAGTGAGACTAGAACTAGGGGACATAGCCTCAAGATTTAGGGGAATAGATTTAGGATGTAGATAAGGAGGAACTGCTTTTCCCAGAGAATGGTGAATCTGTGGAATTCTCTGCCCAATGCAGCAGTGGAGTCTGTAGGTAGGCAGCCGTCGATCCCAGGGGTCATGGGTTTGCGCCTCTGGTAGACTGTGTCCTCTCCAGGGTGCAAGCCTGGGCGGGAAGATTTGAAGAACCGGCTATTGTCCATGCAGCGGGATCCCCCTCTCCATATCACCAATGTAGTCCAAGGGAAGGGAAAGCACTGATACAGCTTGGCACCAGTGTCGTCACAGAGGTTGCCAAAGTGAAGTTGTAAACAACATCAAACTGCCTTAGGGACCCTAGCTCCGGATTTCTTCCTCAGTGTATGGCTGTAAGGCAGCAGAGGTATAAACTCAAAGTTTTCCTTCTCCTAGGCGGGCTGCCATCCAAGGCTGACGAGACCCACCTGCCTGAAGCAACTGGTTTTGAGGCACCAGTGGTCCACCTTTGCCCCTTCTCTTATCAGTGGAAACAGTTCCACCGGGCCTAGAAGCTAAGCCACATGTGAAGGCCAAGGGTTGGACTTGGTTGTCAGAGGCTATTAAGAGTCGCACACCATTTGGATCTCTTTATAGGTAGTGGGAGTTTATCCACACCTGGCTATGACAACCTTAGGAACCAGTGGAGTTAATGATCAATGACATCATGAGTTGAATGGACTAAACGGATGGACTGAAACTGAAACGGGTGTAGAAGGAATCAAACTGGGTGACGAACAACCAAACTAAAAGGTGAGGGTGTGACAGATGTGACAGTTTAACCTTCAAATCAAATCAAAGATGGTGCCAGAGGTTTTGGCAGACCAAGATGACTTCTTCCAGTTCATCCACGAAACACCTTCTACTTCCCCTTTTCTCATGTCTCTCTTTTCTTTTCAAGGAGCCTGGGGTCCTGTTGGAGTCTATGACCAATGGCTGCAGCTGAAACTACAGATCTCCATGGCTGGTGGGTTCTTGTTCTTGGACTCGCTGTGCAGCCTGGCATTTCAATATCTCCAGGTGTACCCTTGGAGTACAGCTCTGTGGGTGACCTAGTTCGTCACCAATGTCATCGACTGAAGCAATCAAGGAGACCGAAAGAAACATCGAGACAACAAGCCAGAATGCTGAATCAGAGGGACATTAGGATCGGGTGTGTCCTTTGTTTCATGGAATCCAGGTTAACCCCTTCTGTACCGGATGCAGTGATTCAGATCAATGGGTTTACTATATGCCATCAGGATAGATCTATAGAGTCTCTCAAAAGCAGAGGTGGAGGAGTATGCCTCATGATCAACTCGTCTTGGTGCACAAATATATCAGTGCTGTCCCAATTCTGCTTGCCAAACCTGGAGTATCCAGCAGTTAAGTGCCGTACATTTTACCTACCATGGAAGTTCTCTGGGGTCATTTTGGTAGTGGTATACATTCCACCTCAGGCCAATGTCAATCAGGCTTTAGATGATATGAGCAATAGGATCAACATGCACAAAACAGCGCGCCCTAATGCCTTCACCATTGTTTTGGGAGATTTTAACCAGGCCAGTCTGAAAAAATCACTAAGCAACTACCATCAACAGGTCACTTGCGATACCAGAGGAAACATCACACTGGACCATTGCTACACCACCATCAAGAATGCCTACCGTGTTATTCCACACCCTTACTTCAGGAAGTCTGATCACCTGGCTGTACTTCTACTTCCTGAGTATAGGCAGAGACTGAAGACTGCAGCACCAGTAGTGAGGACCAAGAAGGTTTGGACAAGGGAAGCACAGGAGCACCTACTGGACTGCTTTGAATCGGTGGACTGGACAGTATTCAGGGATTCATCTTCGAACCTGGATGAGTATGCTACAGTTGTTACTGACTTCATTAAAACCTGTGTGGATGAGTGTGTGCCTACGAAGACTTACTGTACATTCCCAAACCAAAAGCCATGGATGAACCAAGAGGTACGTCGTCTGCTGAAGGCTAGATCTGTGGCATTCAAGTCTGGCAACCTAGCCTGTACCAGAAAACCAGGTATGAATTGCAGAGGGCTATTTCAAGGGCGAAGAAACAATTTTGAACGAGGTTTCAGGTGACATCAGATGTACGACAACTCTGGTGGGTTTGCAAGACATTTCTTCCTACAAAACGAAACCCAATAGCATGAATGGATGTTTCACTACCAGATGAACTCAACACCTTCTATGCCCACTTTGAAAGGGAGAATATAACTACAGCTGTGAAGATCCCTACTGCAGCTGATGACCCTGTGATCTCCATCTCAGAGGCCCATGTTAGGCTGTCTTTAAAGAGAGTGAAACCTCGCAAGGCAGAAGGTCCCGGTGGAGAACCTGGTAAGGCTCCAAAAACCTGTGCCAGCCAACTGGCGGAAGTAGTCAAGGACGTTTTTAACCTCTCACTGCTACTGGCAGAAATTCCCACCTGCTTCAAAAAGCCAACAATTACACCAGTGCCTAAGAAGAATAATGTGAGCTGCATTAATGACTTTCACCCGGTAGCATTCACATCTACAGTGATTAAATGCTTTGTGAGGTTGGTCATGACTAGACTGAACTCCTGCTTCAGCAAGCACCTGGACCCATTACAATTTGCCTATCACCACGAAAGGTCAATGGCAGATGCAATCTCAATGGTTCTTCACCACCTGGACAACACAAACACCTACATCAGGATGTTGTTCATCGACTATAGCTCAGCATTTAATACCATCACTCCCACAATCCTGATTGAGAAGTTGCAGAACCTGGGCTTCTGTACTTCCCTCTGCAATTGGATCCTCAACTTCCTAACTGGAAGACCACAATCTGTGCGGATTGGTGATAACATCTCCTCCTCGCTGACAATCAACAATGGCGCACCTCAGGGGTGTGTGCTTAGCCCACTGATCTACTCTCTGTATATCCATGACCATGTGGCTAGGCATAGCTCAAATACCATCTATAAATTTGCAGATGATATAACCAATGTTGGTAGAATCTCAGATGGAGATGAGAAGGCATACAGGAGTGAAATATGCCAACTAATGGAATGGTGCCACAGCAACAACCTTGCACTCAATGTCAGTAAGACGAAAGAGCTGATTGTGGACTTCAGGAAGGGTAAGATGAAGGAACACATACCAATCCTCATAGAGGGATCAGAAGTGGAGAGTGAGCAGTTTCATGTTCCTGGGTATCAAGATCTCTGAGGACCTAACCTGGTCCCAACATATCGATGCAGTTATAAAGAAGGCAAGACAGCGACTATACCTCATTTGAAGTTTGAAGAGATCGGTCAACAAATACACTCAAAAACTATTATAGTTGTACTGTGGAGAGCATTCTGACAGGCTGTATCACTGTCTGGTATGGGGGTGGGGGGGCTATTGCACAGGATCAAAAGAAACTGCATAGGATTGTAAATTTAGTCAGCTCCATCTTGGATACTAGCCTACAAAGTACCCAGGACATCTTCAAGGAGTGGTGTCTCAGAAAGGCAGCGTCCATTATTAAGGACCTCCAGCACCCAGGGTATGCCCTTTTCTCACTGTTCCCATCAAGTAGGAGGTACAGAAGCCTGAAGGGACACACTCAGCAATTCAGGAACAGCTTCTTCCCCTCTGCCATTCAATGCCTAAATGGACATTGAACTCTTGAAAACTACCTCACTTTTAAAATATATTATTTCTGTTTTTGCACGATTTTAAATCTATTCAATATACATATACTGAATTACTTACATGACTTACTTAATTTTTTTTCTACATTATGTATTGATAAGTTAACACATTCCATGACAAATGCTGGTGATAATAAACTTGATTCTGATTCTGATCTACAGTATGTTGCAAGCCTTTCGGCCCACAATGTTGTGCCAGCCATGTAACCTACTCTAGTAACTGCCTAGAATTTTCCTACCGCATAGCCCTTTATTTTTCTAAGTTCTAAAAAGACCCTATTGTATCCGCTTCCACCGCCACCACTGTCAGTGCATTCCACACACCCAGCACTCTCTGTGCGCTAAACTTACCTGACATCCCCTCAGTACCTGTTTCCAAGCACCTTAAAACTATGTTCCCTCATGTTAGCCACTTCAGCTATTGGAAAAATCCTCTAGCTATCCACATGATCAATGCATCTCATCATCTTATACACCTCAATCAGGTCACCTCTCATCTTCCGTCGCTCCAAGGAGAAAAGGCCAAGTTCACTCAACCTTTTCTCATAAAGCATGCTCCCCAATCCAGGCAACATCCAAGTAAGTCTCCTCTGCACCCTTTCTATAGTTTCCACATCCTTCCTGTAGCAAGATGACCAGAACGGAACACAGTACTCCAAGTGGGGTCTGACTAAGGTCTTACATAGCTGTAACATTACCTCATGGCTCTTCAACTCAATCCCACGGTTGATGAAAGCCAGCACACCATACGCCTTCTTAACAACACTGTCAACCTGCGCAGCAGCTTTGAGTGTCCTATGGTCACAGACCCCAAGATCCCTCAGATCCTCCACACTGCTAAGAGACTCACCATTAATATTATGTCTTCAAAATTCACCTACCAAAATGAACCACTTCACACTCCCGCTGTAACCTCTGACAACCCTCCAGCCTATCCACAACACCCCCAACTTTTGTGTCATCAGCAAACTTACTAACCCACCCTTCTACTTCTTCATTCAGGTCATTTATAAAAATTACAAAGAGGAGTGTTCCCAGGACAGATCACTGTGGAACAGGTCCCAATTCCAGAAATCTGAATCCCTGCCCCCTGCTCCAATTCTTCAGCTACGCATTTACAGACAAATAGACATACTTTATCTGCCACCTCATTCTATTCCTGTCCTCACCGTCGCATGACACAGGCAGCAATTCCAAGATTAGTACCTTTGAGGACCTGCTTGTCAGCTTCCCTCCTAACTCCCTGTGTTCTTCCCAGCTACTGTTGAGAGGCTTGTATATAAATGCCATCAGGGTCCTTTTACCCATGCAGTTTTTTAACTCAACCCACAAGAATTCAACAACTTCCAATGTTATGATACATCTTTCTAACAATTTGATGCCATTCTTTACTAGCAGAGCCATGCCTCCTCCTCTGCCTACCTTCATATCCCTCCGATACAACATTAACCATATAACTATATAACAATTACAGCACGGAAACAGGCCATCTCGGCCCTTCTAGTCCATGCCGAATGCTTACTCTCACCTAGTCCCACTGACCTGCACTCAGCCCATAACCCTCCATTCCTTTCCTGTCCATATACCTATCCAAGTTTACTTTAAATGACAATACCGAACCTGCCTCTACCACTTCTACTGGAAGCTCGTTCCACACAGCTACCACTCTCTGAGTAAAGAAATTTCCCCTCGTGTTACCCCTAAACTTTTGCCTCCTAACTCTCAACTCATATACTCTTGTTTGAATCTCCACAACTCTCAATGGAAAAAGCCTATCCACATCAACTCTATCTATCCCCCTCATTATTTTAAATACCTCTATCAAGTCCCCCCTCAACCTTCTACAGTCCAAAGAATAAAGACCTAACTTGTTCAACCTTCCTCTATAACTTAGGTGCTGAAATCCAGGTAACATTCTAGTAAATCTTCTCTGTACTCTCTCTATTTTGTTGACCTCTTTCCTATAATTCGGTGACCAGAACTGTACACAATAGTCCAAATTTTCCCTTACCAATGCCTTCTACAATTTTAACATTACATCCCAACTCCTATGCTCTGATTTATAAAGGCCAGCATACCAAAAGCTTTCTTCACCACCCTATCCACGTGAGATTCCACCTTTAGGGAACTATGCACCATTATTCCTAGATCACTCTGTTCTACTGCATTCTTCAATGCCCTACCATTTACCATGTATGTCCTATTTTGATTATTCCTACCTAAATGTAGCGCCTCACACTTATCAGCATTAAACTCCATCTGCCATCTTTCAGCCCACTCTTCTAACTGGCCTAAATCTCTCTGCAAGCTTTGAAAACCTACTTCATTATCCACAACGCCACCTTACTATTCCATTTTACCTTCTCATCATCCAGATCATTACTGTAAATGACAAACAACATTGGACCCAGTGCAGATCCCTGAGGCACACCACTAGTCACCGTCCTCCAACCTGACAAACAGTTATCCACTACTACTACTCTGGCATCTCCCATCCAGCCACTGTTGTATCCATTTTACTACTTCAATGTTAATACCTAACGATTGAACCTTCCTAACTAACCTTCCGTGTGGAACCTTGTCAAAGGCCTTACTGAAGTCCATATAGACAACATCCACTGCTTTACCCTCGTCAACTTTCCGAGTAACCTCTTCAAAAAATTCAATAATATTTGTCAAACATGGCCTTCCACACACAAATCCATGTTGACTGTTCCTAATCAGACCCTGTCTATCCAGATAATTATATATACCATCTCTAAGAATACTTTCCATTAATTTACCCACCACTGACGTCAAACTCACAGGCCTATAATTGCTAGAACCCTTTTTAAACAATGGAACAACATGAGCAATACGCCAATCCTCCAGCACCATCCCCATTTCCAATGACATTTGAAATATTTCTGTCAGAGCCCCTGTTATTTCTACATTAACTTCCGTCAAGGTCCTAGGGAATATCCTGTCAGGACCCGGAGATTTATCCACTTTTATATTCCTTAAAAGCGCCAGTACTTCCTCCTCTTTAATCATCATAGTTTCCATAACTTCCCTACTTGTTTCCCTTACCTTACACAATTTAATATCCTTCTCCTTAGTGAATACCAAAGAAAAGAAATTGTTCAAAATCTCCCCCATTTCTTTTGGTTCCACGCACAGCTGTCCACCTTGATTCTCTAAGGGACCAATTTGATCCCTCACCATCCTTTCGTTATTAATATAACTGTAGAACTGTTAATATAACTGTTACATTCATAACAAGGTGGATGAATTGAATGTGCAGATAATTATTAATGAATATGATATAGTTGGGATCACAGAGACATGGCTCCAGGGTGACCAAGGATGGGAGCTCAACATCCAGGGATATTCAATATTCAGGAGGGATAGACAAAAAGAAAAGGAGGTGGGGTAGCATTGCTGGTTAGAGAGGAGATTAACGCAATAGAAAGAAAAGACATTAGCCTGGAGGATGTGGAATCGATATGGGTAGAGCTGCATAACACTAAGGGGCAGAAAATGCTGGTGGGAGTTGTGTACAGGCCACCTAACAGTAGTAGTAAGGTTGGGGATGGCATTAAACAGGAAATTAGAAATGCGTGCAATAAAGGAACAGTAGTTATGATGGGTGATTTCAATCTACATATTCATTGGGTGAACCAAATTGGTAAGGGTGCTGAGGAAGAGGATTTCTTGGAATGCATGCGGGATGGTTTTCTGAACAACATGTCGAGGAACCAACTAGAGAGCAGGCCATTCTAGATTGGGTATTGAGCAATGAGAAAGGGTTAGTTAGCAATCTTGTCGTGCTAGGCCCCTTGGGTAAGAGTGACCATAATATGGTGGAATTCTTCATTAAGATGGAGAGTGACATAGTTAATTCAGAAACAAAGGTTCTGAACTTAAAGAAGGGTAACTTTGAAGGTATGAGACGTGAATTAGCTAAGATAGACTGGCAAATTATACTTAAAGGGTTGACGGTGGATATGCAATGGCAAGCATTTAAAGATCGCATGGATGAACTACAACAATTGTTCATCCCAGTTTGGCAAAAGAATAAACCAGGGAAGGTAGTGCACCCATGGCTGACAAGGGAAATTAGGGATAGTATCAAGTCCAAAGAAGAAACATATAAATTAGCAAAAAAAAAAGCGGCACACCTGAGGACTGGGAGAAATTCAGAGACCAACAGAGGAGGACAAAGGGCTTAATTAAGAAAGGGAGAAAAGATTATGAGAAAAAGCTGGCAGGGAACATAAAAACTGACTGTAAAAGCTTTTATAGATACATGAAAAGAAAAAGATTGGTCAAGACAAATGTAGGTCCTTTACAGTCAGAAACAGGTGAATTGATCATAGGGAACAAAGACATGGCAGACCAATTGAATAACTACTTTGGTTCTATCTTCACTAAGGAGGACATAAATAATCTTACGGAAATAGTAAGGGACCGAGGGTTTAGTGAGATGAGGGAAATACATGTTAGTAGGGAAGTGCTATTAGGTAAATTGAAGGGATTAAAGGCAGATAAATCCCCAGGGCCAGATGGTCTGCATCCCAGAGTGCTTAAGGAAGTAGCCCAAGAAATAGTGGATGCATTAGTGATAATTTTTCAAAACTCCTTAGATTCTGGATTAGTTCCTGAGGATTGGAGGGTGGCTAATGTAACCCCACTTTTAAAAAAAGGAGGGAGAGAGAAACCGGGGAATTATAGACTGGTGAGTCTGACATCGGTGGTGGGGAAAATGCTAGAGTCGGTTATCAAAGATGTGATAACAGCACATTTGGAAAGAGGTGAAATCATCGGACAAAGTCAGCATGGATTTGTGAAAAGAAAATCATGTCTGACAAATCTTATAGAATTTTTTGAAGATGTAACTAGTAGAGTGTATAGGGGAGAGCCAATGGATGTGGTATATTTAGATTTTCAAAAGGCTTTTGACAAGGTCCCACACAGGAGATTAGTGTGCAAACTTAAAGCACACGGTATTGGGGGTATGGTATTGATGTGGATAGAGAATTGGTCGGCAGACAGGAAGCAAAGAGTGGGAGTAAACGGGAACTTTTCAGAATGGCAGGCAGTGACTAGTGGGGTACCGCAAGGCTCAGTGCTGGGACCCCAGTTGTTTACAATATATATTAATGATTTAGACGAGGGCATTAAATGCAGCATCTCCAAGTTTGCGGATGACACGAAGCTGGGCGGCAGTGTTAGCTGTGAGGAGGATGCTAAGAGGATGCAGGGTGACTTGGATAGGTTAGGTGAGTGGGCAAATTCATGGCAGATGCAATTTAATGTGGATAAATGTGAGGTTATCCACTTTGGTTGCAAGAACAGGAAAACAGATTATTATCTGAACAGTGGCTGATTAGGAAAAGGGGAGGTGCAATGAGACCTGGGTGTCATTGTACACCAGTCATTGAAGGTGGGCATGCAGGTACAGCAGGCGGTGAAAAAGGCAAATTGTATGTTGGCATTCATAGCAAAAGGATTTGAGTACAGGAGCAGGGAGGTTCTACTGCAGATGAACAAGGCCTTGGTGAGACCGCACCTAGAGTATTGTGTGCAGTTTTGGTCCCCTAATCTGAGGAAAGACATTCTTGCCATAGAAGGAGTACAAAGAAGGTTCACCAGATTGATTCCTGGGATGGCAGGACTTTCACATGAAGAAAGACTGGATCGACTAGGCTTATACTCACTGGAATTTAGAAGATTGTGGGGGGATCTTATTGAAAAATATAAAATTCTAAAGGGATTGGACAGGCTAGATACAGGAAGATTGTTTCCAATGTTGGGGAAGTCCAGAACGAGAGGTCACAGTTTGAGGATAAAGGGGAAGCCTTTTAGGACCGAGATGAGGAAAAACTTCTTCACACAGAGAGTGGTGAATCTGTGGAATTCTCTGCCACAGGAAACAGTTGAGGCCGGTTCATTGGCTATATTTACGAGGAAGTTAGATATGGCCCTTGTGGCTACAGGGATCAGGGGATATGGAGAGAAAGCAGGTTCTGAGTTGGATGATCAGCCATGATCATACTGAATGGTGGTGCAGGCTCGAAGGGCCGAATGGCCTACTCCTGCACCTATTTTCTATGTTTCTATAAACCCTTTGGATTTATTTTCACCTTACTTGCCAAAACAACCTTGTATCTTCTTTTAGTTTTTCTAATTTCTTTCTTAAGATTCTTTTTACATTCTTTATATTCCTCGAGCACCTCATTTACTCCATGCTGCCTATATTTATTGTAGATCTCCCTCTTTTTCTGAACCAAGTTTCCAATATCCCTTGAAAACCATGGTTCTCTCAAACTTTTAACCTTTCCTTTCAACCTAACAGGAACATAAAGATTCTGTACCCTCAAAAATTCACCTTTAAATGACCTCCATTTCTCTCTTACATCCTTCCCATAAAACAAATTGTCCCAATCCACTCCTAAATCCTTTTGCATCTCCTCAAAGTTAGCCTTTCTCCAATCAAAAATCTCAACCCTGGGTCCAGTCTTATCCTTCTCCATAATTATATTGAAACGAATGGCATTGTGATCACTGGACCCAAAGTGCTCCCCAACACATACCTCCGTCACCTGACCTATCTCATTCCCTAACAGGAGATCCAACACTGCCCCTTCTCTAGTTGGTACCTCTATGTATTGCTACAAAAAACTATCCTGCACACATTTTACAAACTCCAAACCATTCAGCCCTTTTACAGAATGGGCTTCCCAGTCCATGTGTGGAAAATTAAAATCTCCCACCATCACAACCATGCGCTTACTACAAATATCTGCTATCTCCTTATAAATTTGCTCCTCCAATTCTCACTCCCCATTAGGTGGTCTATAATACACCCCTATAAGTGTTACTACACCTTTCCCATTCCTTAATTCCACCCAAATAGCCTCCCTTGACGAGCCCTCTAATCTATCCTGCCAGAGCACCGCTGTAATATTTTCTCTGACAAGCAATGCAACACCTCCTCCTCTTGTCCCTCCAATTCTATCACACCTGAAGCAATGAAATTCAGGAATATTTAGTTGCCAATCACACCCCTCCTGCAACCATGTTTCACTAATAGCTACATCATCATATTTCCAGGTATCAATCCATGCTCTAAGCTCATCCACCTTTCTTACAATGCTCCTAGCATTAAAATAAATGTGTTTAAGAAATTCTCCGCCTCTTCCTCTCTGTTTATCTCTAACAGTGCAAACAACTTTACTGTCTTCTTTTACTTCCTTCTCCCATACATCTGTTCCTACACTCTGGTTCCCCTCCCCCCTTGTATCTAGTTTAAATCCACTGGAGCCTCTCTGGCAAACCTACCTGCAATAATATTTGTCCCCCTCCAGTTCATATGTTAACCGTCCCGCATGAACAGGTCCCACCTTCCCTAGAAAACTGCCCAATTATCTATAAATCTGAAGCCCTCCGTCCTGCACCATGTCTTCAGCCACGTGTTGATCTGCACTATCTTACTATTTCTAAACCCGCCTGCACGTGGCACTGGTAGCAATCCTGAGATTGCTATCCTAGAGGTCTTGTCCTTTAACTTGGTGCCTAACTCCCTAAACTCACCTTTCAGGACCTCCCTAGTACAACCATCCTTCAGCAATGATTCATTGATGGTCACAACATCATACCTGGCGATGTGTAATAGTGCAACAAGATCATCCACCTTATTTCTTATACTCCATGTACTGAGATATAACGTTTGAGTACTGTATTTGCTACCCTTTTTGATTCTGCATCCCAAATGCACCGATACTCACCTTGCTGTCTGTAACTTTGTCCTACCATTTGCCTGCCCTTCCTGACAGTCTGACTGCACGCTATCTTTGCTTTTTTACCATCTGTCCTATCTGGAGTCCCTTTACTCCAGTTCCCATGCCCCTGCCAAAATAGTTTAAACCCTCCCCAAAAGCTCTTACAAACCTGCCCGTGAGAATATTAGTCCCTTTGGGTTCAGGTGCAACCTGTTCCTTTTGAACCAGTCATACGTCCCCCAGAAGAGATCCCAACGATCCAATAACCTGAAGCCCTGCCCCCTGCACCAGCTTCTCGGCCACGCATTTATCTGCCAAGTCATCCTGTTTCTACTCTCACTGGCGCGTGGCATAGGTAGCAATCCAGAAATTACTACCTGCTTCTCGGCTTTCTGCCTAGCTCTTTAAATTCTCTTTTCAGGACCTCTTTGCTTTTCCTTCCTACGTCATTGGTAACAATATGTACCAAGACATCTGGTTTAGCGTAATCAGGTTTGAGAGATCCGCCATCCTGGTCAGTGTGAATAGGTTGGGCAAAAGAGCCAGCTTCCGTGTGGTATGAGACTGTTTCTAATTTAAGGAATTGTTCCGTATGGTATTGATACAGTGTGCAGTGATGGCCAAGTGCAGAGGGAGTGACACAAAATAGAATGAACTGTTCTCTGTTTTAATAAAAAACTATACTGAACACAAGGCCACTGACTAAAACTTACAAGCTAAACTCCAACACCATCACTGCAGCTCAGATGCAGTGACAATGATAAATTAACACCACTCCTTCACAGTGTCATTCTGAACTGTAATCTTCTTTACCGGAACGTGGACAAAGGTAAGCCGTGAGTATTGCCACTGCTGTGCTTTGGTCAAAGACTAAACCAAAAGGAAAACAACTAAGTTTTCCTTTCTAAATTAGGGATACCCTAATTGGGTATCCTCACAAATGTAATTGCTCTAGAACAGTTCCCCCGAAACAATAAAAACCAGGAATTTAAAGTTATTGACCCTCTCCACCTCTGAGCCCCAATTTCTTCTGGTTAGTCTGACATCGGTGGTGGGGAAATTGCTAGAGTCGGTTATCAAAGATGTGATAACAGCACATTTGGAAAGAGGTGAAGTCATCGGACAAAGTCAGCATGGATTTGTGAAAAGAAAATCATGTCTGACGAATCTTATAGAATTTTTTGAAGATGTAACTAGTAGAGTGTATAGGGGAGAGCCAGTGGATGTGGTATATTTAGATTTTCAAAAGGCTTTTGACAAGGTCCCACACAGGAGATTAGTGTGCAAACTTAAAGCACACGGTATTGAGGGTATGGTATTGATGTGGATAGAGAATTGGTTGGCAGACAGGAAGCAAAGAGTGGGAGTAAACGGGACCTTTTCAGAATGGCAGGCAGTGACTAGTGGGGTACCGCAAGGCTCAGTGCTGGGACCCCAGTTGTTTACAATATATATTAATGATTTAGACGAGGGAATTAAATGCAGCATCTCCAAGTTTGCGGATGACACGAAGCTGGGCGGCGGTGTTAGCTGTGAGGAGGATGCTAAGAGGATGCAGGGTGACTTGGATAGGTTAGGTGAGTGGGCAAATTCATGGCAGATGCAATTTAATGTGGATAAATGTGAGGTTATCCACTTTGGTTGCAAGAACAGGAAAACAGATTATTATCTGAATGGTGGCCGATTAGGAAAAGGGGAGGTGCAACGAGATCTAGGTGTCATTGTACACCAGTCATTGAAGGTGGGCATGCAGGAACAGCAGGTGGTGAAAAAGGCAAATTGTATGTTGGCATTCATAGCAAAAGGATTTGAGTACAGGAGTAGGGAGGTTCTACTGCATTCGTACAAGGCCTTGGTGAGATCGCACCGAGAGTATTGTGTGCAGTTTTGGTCCCCTAATCTGAGGAAAGACATTCTTGCCATAGAGGGAGTACAAAGAAGGTTCACCAGATTGATTCCTGGGATGGCAGGACTTTCACATGAAGAAAGACTGGATCGACTAAGCTTATACTCACTGGAATTTAGAAGATTGAGGGGGGATCTTATTGAAACGTATAAAATTCTAAAGGGATTGGACAGGTTAGATGCAGGAAGATTGTTTCCGATGTTGGGGAAGTCCAGAACGAGAGGTCACAGTTTGAGGATAAAGGGGAAGCCTTTTAGGACTGAGATGAGGAAAAACTTCTTCACACAGAGAGTGGTGAATCTGTGGAATTCTCTGCCACAGGAAACAGTTGAGACCGGTTCATTGGCTATATTTACGAGGAAGTTAGATATGGCCCTTGTGGCTAAAGGGATCAGGGGGTATGGAGAGAAAGAAGGTACAGGGTTCTGAGTTGGATGATCAGCCATGATCATACTGAATGGCGGTGCAGGCTCGAAGGGCCAAATGGCCTACCCTGCACCTATTTTCTATGTTTCTTCTCTGTAGGCAATAATCAGTTCCTTGCAGTTGCTGACTTTGAGTAAGATGTTGTTCTTGTGGCATCACTCAAACACTCCCTCCATTAGCTGCCCACCTGCAAGAGCATCCATATGTCACTTGTGTGACAGTGACCCTCCCTAGGCACCAGAAACCTGAGCCCCACAGAGGTCCCAGGTAAGATACGTCTAGGATGTCACAAACCTCTACTCCACTCCCTCACCACCTCACATCCCTTCCCCATGACACCTCTCCATTCCCCTCCACCTCCCTCCTGTCTCTCTCCCACCACACCCCACCCTTCCACTCCCTCCCCAACCCCATTCTCCCCTTATTCCTCCCCCCACACTTTCTCTCCACTCAACCCTCTTCCTCCCCTTGCCCTTTCCCACTCCACCCCCATACTCTCCCTATCCCTTCTCCCCATCACTCCACCTCCCTGACACTCTCTCCCCGTTCAACCCCCTCCCTCACCTTGCCCCTTCCCACTCCACCTCCCACACCTCCATTCCCCTCCACCATCCCCTCTCCCCTCCACAATCCCTCCAACCTCGCCCCCACCTCTCTTCCACTCCCTCCCCTTGCCCTTTCCCACTCCACCTCCATACTCTCTCCCATCCCATCCCATCCCCACTCCACAATCCTCTCCGTCCCCCACCTCTCTGCCCTATCCGCCCAACAATTCCATCCTTCCCCCACTACCATTCAGAGGGTCGCACCTTTAACTCGGCGCCGCTCCTCGAACACGGGAGGCGCGTCCTGACGGTTTTAGTGCGCATGCGCGGGCGCGAGGCGCGTCATAGCGGTTTTAGTGCGCGTGCGCGGGCGCCCTGGAGACCATCCGCGTCCGTCACAACGGGTAAGTGACCAGACGGAGGGTCTGACAGCGAAAACAGCTTAGCAAGATCCATGGTCAGTGTGTCATCTGTGTACGGCGGGATCTGTGTACAGTGTGGTGTGTGTACAGCGGGATCTGTGTACAGTGTGATGTGTGTACTGCGGGATCTGTGTACTGTACAATAGGGTCTGTGTTCAATGGGGTCTGTGTACAGTGAGATCAGTGTACAGCGGAATTGGTGTAGAGTGGGATCTGTGTACAGTGAGATCTGTTTATAGCGAGGGCTGTGTACAATGGCTTCTGTGCACAGTGGGATCCGTGTACAGTGGGATCAGTGTACAGCGGGGTCAGTGTAGAGTGGGTTCTGTGTACAGAGGGGTCTATGTACTGTGGTATCTGTGTATTATGGGATCTATGTACATTGGAATCTATTTACAGTGGGGTCTGTGTACAGCGGGTTCTGTATGGAGCAGGGATTGTGTACAGCTGATTAGGCAATCGAGGTCAGGTAACCAAGCAGTTTGAAAAGCTCAAACAAATAAATAGAGGGGTAGTTCAAGTGGAGCAGCCAGTGGAAAGTGTCCAGTGAGTGAATGGGCCAGTGAAGGAGTGGAGCTTTGAGGCTTTGACAAGAAGAGGCGGAGGACGAGCTTGCTCCCATTTAGGCTTTACAATGCCTGCTGAGATGGTGACGTGCCTCTCATATGAGATGTGGCAGTCCTGGGGAAGCTCCGCTCTCCCGCAGAGTCACATCTGCCAGAAGTGCATGCGGCTGGGCGATCTGGAAGACCGTGTGAGGAATCTGGAGCAGCAGCTGGATGACCTTCGACTCATAAGGGAGAATGAGGCAGTCATAGATGAGAGCTACAGGGAGGTAGTCACACCTAGGCTGCCGGAAGCAGGTCATTGGGTGACAGTCCGAGGGGGGAAAGCGAAGGACAGTAGACAGGTAGTGCAGGGCACCCCGTAGCCATTCCCCTGAATAATAAGTTTACCATCCTGGATGCTGTTGGTGAGGACGACCAACCAGGTGTGAGCCACGGTGGCAGGGCCTCTGGCTCTGAGTCTGACCCTGTGGTGCAGAAGGATGGGACAGAGAAGAGGAGAGCTGTCGTCATTGGAGACTCTATAGTCAGGGGAGCAGACAGGAGATTTTGTGGACGTGAGAAGGACACCCGCATGGTTTGTTGCCTCCCGGGTGCCAGGGTCCGGGATGTATCTGACCAAGTGCATGACATCCTGGTACAAGAGGGAAAGCAACCAGAAGTCGTGATACATGTTGGGACCAACAACATAGGCAGGAAGAGGGATGAGGTCCTGAAGTGTGAGTTTCAGGAACTAGGCAGAAGGCTGAAGAACAGGACCTCAAGGGTGGCATTCTCAGGATTGATGCCAGTGCTACGTGATAGTGATGGTAAGAATTGGAGGAGATGGCAGTTGAATGCGTGGCTGAGGAGTTGGTGCAGGGCACAGGGTTTTAGATTTTTGGATCATTGGGATCTGTTCTGGGGAAGGTTGCACCTGTACAGATTGGATGGGTTGCACCTGAACTCGAGGGGGAGCAATATCCTTGCTGGTAGGTTTGCTAGCATGGTTTGGGAGGGTTTAAACTAATTTGCAAGGGGGATGGGACCCAGAGCGATAGAGCAGTGAAAGAAGTGCATGGAGTAAAGCCAGATCTAACATATAGAGAGGCTTTGAGGAAAGAGAAGCAGAATAAAGGGTATAAAGGTAGTAAGGTAGAAGGGCTAAAGTGTGTGTACTTCAATGCAAGAAGCATCAGGAACAAAGGTGATGAACTGAGAGCTTGGATACATACTTGGAATTATGATGTAGTGGCCATTACAGAGACTTGGCTGGCACCAGGGCAGGAATAGATTCTCAATATTCCTGGATTTCAGTACTTTAAAAGGGATAGAGAGGGGGGGAAAGGGGGAGGAGGGGTGGCATTACTGGTCAGGGATACTATTACAGCTGCAGAAAGGGTGGGTAATGTAGCAGGATCCTCTTTTGAGTCAGTATGGGTGGAAGTCAGGAACAGGAAGGGAGCAGTTACTCTATTGGGGGTATTCTATAGGCCCCCTGGTAGCAGCAGAGATACCGAGGAGCAGATTGGGAGGCAGATTTTGGAAAGGTGCAAAAATAACAGGGTTGTTATCATGGGTGACTTTAACTTCCCTAATATTGATTGGCACCTGATTAGTTCTAATGGTTTAGATGGGGCAGAGTTTGTTAAGTGTGTCCAGGACGGATTCCTGTCACAGTATGTTGACAGGCCAACTAGGGGGATTGCCATACTAGATCTAGTATTAGGTAACGAACTGGGTCAGGTCACAGATCTGTCAGTGGCTGAGCATCTGGGGGAGAGTGACCACCGTCCACTGGCCTTTAGCATTATCATGAAAAAGGATAGAATCAGGGAGGACAGGAACATTTTTAATTGGGGAAGGACAAATTATGAGGCTAAAAGGCTAGAATTTGCGGGTGTGAATTGGGATGATGTTTTTGCAGGGAAATGTACTATGGACATGTGGTCGATGTTTAAGGATTTCTTGCAGGATTGTCTGGGTGAGGAAGATAAAGAATGGTGAGGTGAAGGAACAATGGGTGACAAGTGAGGTGGAAAATCTAGTCAGGTAGAAGAAGACAGCATACATGAAGTTTAGGAAGCAAGGATCAGATGGGTCTATGGAGGAATATAGGGTAGCAAGAAAGGAGCTTAAGAAGGGGCTGAGGAGAGCAAGAAGGGGGCATGAGTAGGCCTTAGTGAGTAGGGTAAAGGAAAACCCCATGACATACTTCAATTATGTGAAGAACAAAAGGATGACAGGAGTGAAGATAGGACCGATTAGAGATAAAAGTGGGAAGATGTGCCTGGAGGCTGTGGAAGTGAGCCAGGTCCTCAATGAATACATCTCTTCGGTATTCACCAATGAGAGGGAACTTGATGACGGTGAGGACAATATGAGTGAGGTTGATGTTCTGGAGCATGTTGATATTAAGGGAGAGGAGGTGTTGGAATTGTTAAAATACATTAGGACGGATAAGTCCCCGGGGTCTGACGGAATATTCCCCAGGCTACTCCACGAGGCGAGGGAAGAGATTGCTGAACCTCTGGCTAGGATCTTTATGTCTTCATTGTCCACGGGAATAGTACCGGAGGACTGGAGGGAGGCGAATGTTGTCCCCTTGTTTAAAAAAGGTAGTAGGGATAGTCCAGGTAATTATAGACCAGTGAGCCTTACGTCTGTGGTGGGAAAGCTGTTGGAAAAGAATCTTAGAGATAGGATCTATGGGCATTTAGAGAATCGTGGTCTGATCAGGGACAGTCAGCATAGCTTTGAGAAGGGCAGATCATGTCTAACAAGCCTGATAGAGTTTTTTGAGGAGGTGACCAGGCATATAGATGAGGGTAGTGCAGTGGATGTGATCTACATGGATTTTAGTAAGGCATCTGACAAGGTTCCACATGGTAGGCTTATTCAGAAAGTCAGAAGGCATGGGATCCAGGGAAGTTTGGCCAGGTGGATTCAGAATTGGCTTGCCTGCAGAAGGCAGAAGGTCATGGTGGAGGGAGTACATTCAGATTGGAGGGTTGTGACTAGTGGTGTCCCACAAGGATCCGTTCTGGGAAATCTACTTTTCGTGATTTTTATTAATGACCTGGATGTGGGAGTAGAAAGGTGGGTTGGCAAGTTTGCAGATGACACAAAGGTTGGTGGTGTTGTGGATAGTGTTGAGGATTGTCTAAGATTGCAGAGAGACATTTGTAGGATGCAGAAGTGGGCTGAGAAGTGGCAGATGCAATTCAACCCAGAGAAGTATGAGGTGGTACACTTTGGAAGGACAAACTCTTTGGAGGCAGATACACTAGTGAATTTTAAGAGACTACGAGACAGGTATATGGAGGAATTTAAGGTGGGGGGTTATATGGGAGGCAGGGTTTAAGGGTTGGGACAATATTGTGGGCCAAAGGGCCTGTACTGTGCTGTACTAGTCTATTGTCTGTGTAGAATGTGGTCTATGTACAGTGGGGTCTGTGTAGAATGTGGTTTTTGAACAGTGGGATCTGTGTAGAATGTGTTGAACACTGGGTTTGTGTACAGCTGGATCTGTGTACAGTGGGGTCTGTGTAGAATATACTCTATGAACAGTCGGTTTGTGTAGAATGTGGTCTATGTACAGCATGGTCTGTGTAGAATGTGGTCAATGTACAGTGAGTTTGTGTACAGCTGGATCTGTGTAGAATGTACTCTGTATACAGTGGGGTCTGTGTAGAATGTACTCTATGTACAGTGGGGTCTGTGTAGAATGTGGTCTATGAACAGTGGGTTTGTGTACAGCTGGATCTGTGTACAATGTACTCTCTGTACAGTGGGGTCTGTGTAGAATGTACTCTATGTACAGTGGGGTCTGTGTAGAATGTGGTCTATGAACAGTGGGTTTGTGTACAGCTGGATCTATGTACAGCGGGGTCTGTGTAGAATGTGGTCTATGAACAGTGGGGTCTCTGTAGAATGTGGTCTATGAACAGTGGGGTCTGTGTAGAATGCGGTCTTTGAACAGTGGGTTTGTGTACAGCTGGATCTGTGTACAGTGGGGTCTGTGTAGAATGTGGTCTTTGAACAGTGGGTTTGTGTACAGCTGGATCTGTGTACAGTGGGGTCTGTGTAGAATGTGGTCTATGTACAGTGGGGTCTGTGTAGAATGCGGTCTTTGACCAGTGGGGTCTGTGTAGAATGTGGTCTATGAACAGTGGGTTTGTGTAGAATGCGGTCTATGTACAGTGGGGTCTGTGTAGAATGTGGTCTATGAACAGTGGGTTTGTGTACAGCTGGATCTATGTACAGTGGGGTCTGTGTAGAATGTGGTCTATGTACCGTGTGGTCTGTGTAGAATGTGGTCTTTGAACAGTGGGTTTGTGTACAGCTGTATATGTGTACAATGGGGTCTGCGTAGAATGTGGTCTATGTACAGTGGGGTCTGTGTAGAATGCGGTCTTTGACCAGTGGGGTCTGTGTAGAATGTGGTCTATGAACAGTGGGTTTGTGTAGAATGTGGTCTATGTACAGTGGGGTCTGTGTAGAATGTGGTCTATGTATAGTGGGGTCTGTGTAGAATATGGTCTGTGAACAGTGGGTTTGTGTACAGCTGGATCTATGTACAGTGGGGTCTGTGTAGAATTTGGTCTATGAACAGTGGGGTCTGTGTAGAATGTGGTCTTTGAACAGTGGGTTTGTGTACAGCTGGATCTGTGTACAGTGGGGTCTGTGTAGAATGTGGTCTTTGAACAGTGGGTTTGTGTACAGCTGGATATGTGTACAATGGGGTCTGTGTAGAATGTGGTCTATGTACAGTGGGGTCTGCGTAGAATGTGGTCTTTGAACAGTGAGTTTGTGTACAGTGGGGTTTGCATAGCATGTGGTCTATGAACAGTGGGTTTGTGTACAGCTGGATCTGTGTACAATGGGGTCTGCGTAGAATGTGGTCTATGAACAGTGGGTTTGTGTACAGCTAGATCTGTGTACAGTGGGGTCTGCGTAGAATGTGGTCTATGAACAGTGGGTTTGTGTACAGCTGGATCTGTGTACAGTGGGGTCTGAGTAGAATGTGGTCTATGAACAGTGGGTTTGTGTACAGCTGGATCTGTGTACAGTGGGGTCTGCGTAGAATGTGGTCTATGAACAGTGGGGTCTGTGTAGAATGTGGACTATGAACAGTGTGGTCCGTGTAGAATGTGGTCTTTGAACAGTGGGTTTGTGTACAGCTGGATCTGTGTACTGGGGTCTGTGTAGAATGTGGTCTATGAACAGTGGGTTTGTATATGGCTGGATCTGTGTACAGTGGGGTCTGTGTAGAATGTACTCTATGTACAGTGGGGTCTGTGTAGAATGTGGTCAATGAACAGTGGGTTTGTGTAGAATGTGGTCTATGTACAGTGGGGTCTGTGTAGAATGTGGTCTATGAACAGTGGGTTTGTGTACAGCTGGATCTATGTACAGTGGGGTCTGTATAGAATGTGGTCTATATACAGTGGTGTCTGTGTAGAATGTGGTCTATGAACAGTGGGTTTGTGTACAGCTGGATCTATGTACAGTGGGGTCTGTGTAGAATGTGGTCTATGTACAGTGGGGTCTGTGTAGAATGTGGTCTTTGAACTGTGGGTTTGTGTACAGCTGGATCTGTGTACAGTGGGGTCTGTGTAGAATGTGGTCTTTGAACAGTGGGTTTGTGTATAACTGGATCTGTGTACACTGGGGTCTGTGTAGAATGTGGTCTATATACAGTGGGGTCTGTGTAGAATGTGTTCTATGAACAGTGGGGTCTGTGTAGAATGTGGAGTTTGAACAGTGGGTTTGTGTACCGCTGGATCTGTGTACAGTGGGGTCTGTGTAGAATGTGGTCTTTGAACAGTGGGTTTGTGTACAGCTAGATCTGTGTACAGTGGGGTCTGTGTAGAATGTGGTCTATGTACAGTGGCGTCGGTGTAGAATGTGGTCTATGAACAGTGGGCTCTGTGTATAATGTGGTCTTTGAACAGTGGGTTTGTGTACAGCTGGATCTGTGTACAGTGGGGTCTGCGTAGAATGTGGTCTATGAACAGCGGGTTTGTGTACAGCTGGATCTGTGTACAATGGGGTCTGCGTAGAATGTGGTCTATGTACAGTGGGGTCTGTGTAGAATGTGGTCTTTGAACAGTGGGTTCCTGTACAGTGGGGTCTGCATAGAATGTGGTCTATGAACAGCGGGGTTGTGTACAGCTGGATCTGTGTACAGTGGGGTCTGCGTAGAATGTGGTCTATGAACAGTGGGGTCTGTGTAGAATGTGGTCATTGAACAGTGGGTTAGTGTACAGTGGGGTCTGCATAGAATGTGTTCTATGAACAGTGGGTTTGTGTACAGCTGGATCTGTGTACAGTGGGGTCTGCATAGAATGTGGTCTATGAACAGTGGGGTCTGCATAGAATGTGGTCTATGAACAGTGGGTTTGTGTACAGCTGGATCTGTGTAAGTGGGGTCTGCGTAGAATGTGGTCTATGAACAGTGGGGTCTGTGTAGAATGTGGTCTATGAACAGTGGGGTCTGTGTAGAATGTGGTCTATGAACAGTGTGGACTGTGTAGAATGTGTTCTTTGAACAGTGGGTTTCTGTACAGCTGGATCTGTGTACTGGGGTCTGTGTAGAATGTGGTCTATGAACAGTGGGGTCTGTGTAGAATGTGGTCTATGAACAGTGTGGACTGTGTAGAATGTGGTCTTTGAACAGTGGGTTTGTGTACAGCTGGATCTGTGTACTGGGGTCTGTGTAGAATGTGGTCTATGAACAGTGGGTTTGTGTACGGCTGGATCTGTGTACAGTGGGGTATGTGTAGAATGTACTACGTACAGTGGGGTCTGTGTAGAATGTGGTCTATGTACAGTGGGGTCTGTGTAGAATGTGGTCTTTGAACAGTGGGTTTGTGTACAGCAGGATCTATGTACCGTGGGGTCTGTGTAGAATGTGGTCTATGTACAGTGGAGTCTGTGTAGAATGTGGTCTATGAACAGTGGGTTTGTGTACAGCTGGATCTATGTACAGTGGGGTCTGTGTAGAATGTGTTCTTTGAACAGGGGGTTTGTGTACAACTGGATCTGTGTACAGTGGGGTCTGTTTACAATGTGGTCTATGAACAGTGGGGTCTGTGTTAATGTGGTGTTTGGACAGTGGGTTTGTGTACAGCTGGATCTGTGTACAGTGGGGTCTGTGTAGAATGTGGTCTTTGAACAGTGGGTTTGTGTACAGCTGGATCTGTGTACAGTGGTGTCTGTGTAGAATGTGGTCTATGAACAGTGGGGTCTGTGAAGAATGTGGTCTTTGAACAGTGGGGTCTGTGTAGAATGTGGTCTATGAACAGTGGGTTTGTGTAGAATGTGGTCTATGTACAGTGGGGTCTGTGTAGAATGTGGTCTATGAACAGTGGGTTTGTGTACAGCTGGATCTATGTGCAGTGGGGTCTGTGTAGAATGTGGTCTATGAACAGTGGGGTCTGCGTAGAATGTGGTCTATGAACAGTGTGTTTGTGTACAGCTGGATCGGTGTACAGTGGGGTCTGTGTAGAATGTGGTCTATGTACAGTGGGGACTGTGTAGAATGTGGTCTATGAACAGTGGGTTTGCGTACAGCTGGATCTATGTACAGTGGGGTCTGTGTAGAATGTGGTCTATGAACTGTGGGGTCTGTGTAGAATGTGGTCTATGAACAGTGGGTTTGTGTACAGCTGGATCTGTGTACAGTGGGGTCTGTGTAGAATGTGGTCTACGTACAGTGGGGTCTGTGTAGAATGTGGTCTATGAACAGTGGGTTTGTGTACAGCTGGATCTATGTACAGTGGGGTCTGTGTAGAATGTGGTCTATGTACAGTGGAGTCTGTGTAGAATCTGGTCTATGAACAGTGGGTTTGTGTACAGCTGGTTCTATGTACAGTGGGGTCTGTGTAGAATGTGTTCTTTGAACAGTGGGTTTGTGTACAACTGGATCTGTGTACAGTGGGGTCTGTTTACAATGTGGTCTATGTACAGTGGGGTCTGTGTAGAATGTGGTCTATGAACAGTGGGGTCTGTGTTAATGTGGTGTTTGAACAGTGGGTTTGTGTACAGTTGGATCTGTGTACAGTGGGGTCTGTGTAGAATGTGGTCTTTGAACAGTGGGTTTGTGTACAGCTGGATCTGTGTACAGTGGTGTCTGTGTAGAATATGGTCTTTGAACAATGGGTTTTTGTACAGCTGGATCTGTGTACAGTGAGGTCTGTGTAGAATGTGGTCTATGTACAGTGGGGTCTGTATAGAATGTGGTCTATGAACAGTGGGTGTGTGTACAGCTGGATCTATGTACAGTGGCGTCTATGTAGAATGTGGTCTATGAACAGTGGGGTCTGTGTAGAATGTGGTCTATGAACAGTGGGGTCTGTGTAGAATCTGGTGTTTGAACAGTGGGTTTGTGTACAGCTGGATCTGTGTACGGTGGGGTCTGTGTAGAATGTAGTCTTTGAACAGAGGGTTTGTGTACAGCTGGATCTGTGTACAGTGGGGTCTGTCTAGAATGTGGTCTATGTACATTGGGGTCTGTGTAGAATGTGGTGTTTGAACAGTGGGTTTGTGTACAGCTGGATCTGTGTACGGTGGGGTCTGTGTAGAATGTGGTCTTTGAAAAGTGGGTTTGTATACAGCTGGATCTGTGTACAGTGGGGTCTGTGTAGAATGTGGTCTATGTACATTGGGGTCTGTGCAGAATGTGGTCTATGAACAGTGGGGTCTGTGTAGAATGTGGTCTTTGAACAGTGGGGTCTGTGTAGAATGTGGACTATGAACAGTGGGTTTGTGTAGAATGTGGTCTATGTACAGTGGGGTCTGTGTAGAATGTGGTCTATGAACAGTGGGTTTGTGTACAGCTGGATCTATGTACAGTGGGGTCTGTGTAGAATGTCGTCTATGTACAGTGGGGTCTGTGTAGAATGTGTTCTACGAACAGTGGGTTTGTGTACAGCTGGATTTATGTACAGTGGGGTCTGTGTAGAATGTGGTCTATGAACAGTGGGGTCTGTGTAGAATGTGGTCTATGAACAGTGGGTTTGTGTACAGCTGGATCTATGTACATTGGGGTCTGTGTAGAATGTGGTCTATGAACAGTGGGGTCTGTGTAGAATGTGGTCTTTGAACAGTGGGGTCTGTGTAGAATGTGGACTATGAACAGTGGGTTTGTGTACAGCTGGATCTATGTACAGTGGGGTCTGTGTAGAATGTGGTCTATGAACAGTGGGGTCTGTGTAGAATGTGGTCTATGAACAGTGGGTTTGTGTACAGCTGGATCTGTGTACAGTGGGGCCTGTGTAGAATGTGGTCTACGTACAGTGGGGTCTGTGTAGAATGTGGTCTATCAACAGTGGGTTTGTGTACAGCTGGATCTATGTACAGTGGGGTCTGTGTAGAATGTGGTCTATGTACAGTGGAGTCTGTGTAGAATGTGGTCTATGAACAGTGGGTTTGTGTACAGCTGGATCTATGTACAGTGGGGTCTGTGTAGAATGTGTTCTTTGAACAGGGGGTTTGTGTACAACTGGATCTGTGTACAGTGGGGTCTGTTTACAATGTGGTCTATGAACAGTGGGGTCTGTGTAGAATGTGGTCTATGAACAGTGGGGTCTGTGTTAATGTGGTGTTTGAACAGTGGGTTTGTGTACAGCTGGATCTGTGTACAGTGGGGTCTGTGTAGAATGTGGTCTTTGAACAGTGGGTTTGTGTACAGCTGGATATGTGTACACTGGTGTCTGTGTAGAATGTGGTCTATGAACAGTGGGGCCTGTGAAGAATGTGGTCTTTGAACAGTGGGGTCTGTGTAGAATGTGGTCTATGAACAGTGGGTTTGTGTAGAATGTGGTCTATGTACAGTGGGGTCTGTGTAGAATGTGGTCTATGAACAGTGGGTTTGTGTACAGCTGGATCTATGTACAGTGGGGTCTGTGTAGAATGTGGTCTATGAACAGTGGGGTCTGTGTAGAATGTGGTCTATGAACAATGGGTTTGTCTACAGCTGGATCTGTGTACAGTGGGGTCTGTGTAGAATGTGGTCTATGTACAGTTGGACTGTGTAGAATGTGGTCTATGAACAGTGGGGTCTGTGTAGAATGTGGTCTATGTACAGTGGGGTCTGTGTAGAATGTGTTCTATGAACAGTGGGTTTGTGTACAGCTGGATCTATGTACAGTGGGGTCTCTGTTGAATGTGGTCTATGTACAGTGGGGTCTGTGTAGAATGTTGTCTATGAACAGTGGGTTTGTGTACAGCTGGATCAGTGTACAGTGGGGTCTGTGTGGAATGTGGTCTATGTACACTGGGGTCTGTGTAGAATGTGGTCTATGAACAGTGGGGTCTGTGTAGAATGTGGTCTATGTACAGTGGGGTCTGTGTAGAATGTGTTCTATGAACAGTGGGTTTGTGTACAGCTGGATCTATGTACAGTGGGGTCTCTGTGGAATGTGGTCTATGTACAGTGGGGTCTGTGTAGAATGTCGTCTATGAACAGTGGGTTTGTGTACAGCTGGATCTGTGTACAGTGGGGTCTGTGTGGAATGTGGTCTATGTACACTGGGGTCTGTGTAGAATGTGGTCTATGAACAGTGGGGTCTGTGAAGAATGTGGTCTTTGAACAGTGGGGTCTGTGTAGAATGTGGTCTATGAACAGTGGGTTTGTGTAGAATGTGGTCTATGTACAGTGGGGTCTGTGTAGAATGTGGTCTTTGAACAGTGGGTTTGTGTACAGCAGGATCTATGTACCGTGGGGTCTGTGTAGAATGTGGTCTATGTACAGTGGAGTCTGTGTAGAATGTGGTCTATGAACAGTGGGTTTGTGTACAGCTGGATCTATGTACAGTGGGGTCTGTGTAGAATGTGGTCTTAGAACAGTGGGTTTGTGTACAGCTGGATCTGTGTACTGGGGTCTGTGTAGAATGTGGTCTATGAACAGTGGGTTTGTGTACGGCTGGATCTGTGTACTGGGGTCTGTGTAGAATGTGGTCTATGAACAGTGGGTTTGTGTACGGCTGGATCTGTGTACAGTGGGGTATGTGTAGAATGTACTACATACAGTGGGGTCTGTGTAGAATGTGGTCTTTGAACAGTGGGTTTGTGTACAGCAGGATCTATGTACCGTGGGGTCTGTGTAGAATGTGGTCTATGTACAGTGGAGTCTGTGTAGAATGTTGTCTATGAACAGTGGGTTTGTGTACAGCTGGATCTATGTACAGTGGGGTCTGTGTAGAATGTGTTCTTTGAACAGGGGGTTTGTGTACAGCTGGATCTGTGTACAGTGGTGTCTGTGTAGAATGTGGTCTATGAACAGTGGGGTCTGTGAAGAATGTGGTCTTTGAACAGTGGGGTCTGTGTAGAATGTGGTCTATGAACAGTGGGGTCTGTGTAGAATGTGGTCTATGAACAGTGGGGTCTGTGTTAATGTGGTGTTTGGACAGTGGGTTTGTGTACAGCTGGATCTGTGTACAGTGGGGTCTGTGTAGAATGTGGTCTTTGAACAGTGGGTTTGTGTACAGCTGGATCTGTGTACAGTGGTGTCTGTGTAGAATGTGGTCTATGAACAGTGGGGTCTGTGAAGAATGTGGTCTTTGAACAGTGGGGTCTGTGTAGAATGTGGTCTATGAACAGTGGGTTTGTGTAGAATGTGGTCTATGTACAGTGGGGTCTGTGTAGAATGTGGTCTATGAACAGTGGGTTTGTGTACAGCTGGATCTATGTGCAGTGGGGTCTGTGTAGAATGTGGTCTATGAACAGTGGGGTCTGCGTAGAATGTGGTCTATGAACAGTGTGTTTGTGTACAGCTGGATCGGTGTACAGTGGGGTCTGTGTAGAATGTGGTCTATGTACAGTGGGGACTGTGTAGAATGTGGTCTATGAACAGTGGGTTTGCGTACAGCTGGATCTATGTACAGTGGGGTCTGTGTAGAATGTGGTCTATGAACTGTGGGGTCTGTGTAGAATGTGGTCTATGAACAGTGGGTTTGTGTACAGCTGGATCTGTGTACAGTGGGGTCTGTGTAGAATGTGGTCTACGTACAGTGGGGTCTGTGTAGAATGTGGTCTATGAACAGTGGGTTTGTGTACAGCTGGATCTATGTACAGTGGGGTCTGTGTAGAATGTGGTCTATGTACAGTGGAGTCTGTGTAGAATGTGGTCTATGAACAGTGGGTTTGTGTACAGCTGGTTCTATGTACAGTGGGGTCTGTGTAGAATGTGTTCTTTGAACAGTGGGTTTGTGTACAACTGGATCTGTGTACAGTGGGGTCTGTTTACAATGTGGTCTATGTACAGTGGGGTCTGTGTAGAATGTGGTCTATGAACAGTGGGGTCTGTGTTAATGTGGTGTTTGAACAGTGGGTTTGTGTACAGTTGGATCTGTGTACAGTGGGGTCTGTGTAGAATGTGGTCTTTGAACAGTGGGTTTGTGTACAGCTGGATCTGTGTACAGTGGTGTCTGTGTAGAATATGGTCTTTGAACAATGGGTTTTTGTACAGCTGGATCTGTGTACAGTGAGGTCTGTGTAGAATGTGGTCTATGTACAGTGGGGTCTGTATAGAATGTGGTCTATGAACAGTGGGTGTGTGTACAGCTGGATCTATGTACAGTGGCGTCTATGTAGAATGTGGTCTATGAACAGTGGGGTCTGTGTAGAATGTGGTCTATGAACAGTGGGGTCTGTGTAGAATCTGGTGTTTGAACAGTGGGTTTGTGTACAGCTGGATCTGTGTACGGTGGGGTCTGTGTAGAATGTAGTCTTTGAACAGAGGGTTTGTGTACAGCTGGATCTGTGTACAGTGGGGTCTGTCTAGAATGTGGTCTATGTACATTGGGGTCTGTGTAGAATGTGGTGTTTGAACAGTGGGTTTGTGTACAGCTGGATCTGTGTACGGTGGGGTCTGTGTAGAATGTGGTCTTTGAAAAGTGGGTTTGTATACAGCTGGATCTGTGTACAGTGGGGACTGTGTAGAATGTGGTCTATGTACATTGGGGTCTGTGCAGAATGTGGTCTATGAACAGTGGGGTCTGTGTAGAATGTGGTCTTTGAACAGTGGGGTCTGTGTAGAATGTGGACTATGAACAGTGGGTTTGTGTAGAATGTGGTCTATGTACAGTGGGGTCTGTGTAGAATGTGGTCTATGAACAGTGGGTTTGTGTACAGCTGGATCTATGTACAGTGGGGTCTGTGTAGAATGTCGTCTATGTACAGTGGGGTCTGTGTAGAATGTGTTCTATGAACAGTGGGTTTGTGTACAGCTGGATTTATGTACAGTGGGGTCTGTGTAGAATGTGGTCTATGAACAGTGGGGTCTGTGTAGAATGTGGTCTATGAACAGTGGGTTTGTGTACAGCTGGATCTATGTACATTGGGGTCTGTGTAGAATGTGGTCTATGAACAGTGGGGTCTGTGTAGAATGTGGTCTTTGAACAGTGGGGTCTGTGTAGAATGTGGACTATGAACAGTGGGTTTGTGTACAGCTGGATCTATGTACAGTGGGGTCTGTGTAGAATGTGGTCTATGAACAGTGGGGTCTGTGTAGAATGTGGTCTATGAACAGTGGGTTTGTGTACAGCTGGATCTGTGTACAGTGGGGCCTGTGTAGAATGTGGTCTACGTACAGTGGGGTCTGTGTAGAATGTGGTCTATCAACAGTGGGTTTGTGTACAGCTGGATCTATGTACAGTGGGGTCTGTGTAGAATGTGGTCTATGTACAGAGGAGTCTGTGTAGAATGTGGTCTATGAACAGTGGGTTTGTGTACAGCTGGATCTATGTACAGTGGGGTCTGTGTAGAATGTGTTCTTTGAACAGGTGGTTTGTGTACAACTGGATCTGTGTACAGTGGGGTCTGTTTACAATGTGGTCTATGAACAGTGGGGTCTGTGTAGAATGTGGTCTATGAACAGTGGGGTCTGTGTTAATGTGGTGTTTGAACAGTGGGTTTGTGTACAGCTGGATCTGTGTACAGTGGGGTCTGTGTAGAATGTGGTCTTTGAACAGTGGGTTTGTGTACAGCTGGATATGTGTACACTGGTGTCTGTGTAGAATGTGGTCTATGAACAGTGGGGCCTGTGAAGAATGTGGTCTTTGAACAGTGGGGTCTGTGTAGAATGTGGTCTATGAACAGTGGGTTTGTGTAGAATGTGGTCTATGTACAGTGGGGTCTGTGTAGAATGTGGTCTATGAACAGTGGGTTTGTGTACAGCTGGATCTATGTACAGTGGGGTCTGTGTAGAATGTGGTCTATGAACAGTGGGGTCTGTGTAGAATGTGGTCTATGAACAATGGGTTTGTCTACAGCTGGATCTGTGTACAGTGGGGTCTGTGTAGAATGTGGTCTATGTACAGTGGGACTGTGTAGAATGTGGTCTATGAACAGTGGGGTCTGTGTAGAATGTGGTCTATGTACAGTGGGGTCTGTGTAGAATGTGTTCTATGAACAGTGGGTTTGTGTACAGCTGGATCTATGTACAGTGGGGTCTCTGTTGAATGTGGTCTATGTACAGTGGGGTCTGTGTAGAATGTCGTCTATGAACAGTGGGTTTGTGTACAGCTGGATCAGTGTACAGTGGGGTCTGTGTGGAATGTGGTCTATGTACACTGGGGTCTGTGTAGAATGTGGTCTATGAACAGTGGGGTCTGTGTAGAATGTGGTCTATGTACAGTGGGGTCTGTGTAGAATGTGTTCTATGAACAGTGGGTTTGTGTACAGCTGGATCTATGTACAGTGGGGTCTCTGTGGAATGTGGTCTATGTACAGTGGGGTCTGTGTAGAATGTCGTCTATGAACAGTGGGTTTGTGTACAGCTGGATCTGTGTACAGTGGGGTCTGTGTGGAATGTGGTCTATGTACACTGGGGTCTGTGTAGAATGTGGTCTATGAACAGTGGGGTCTGTGAAGAATGTGGTCTTTGAACAGTGGGGTCTGTGTAGAATGTGGTCTATGAACAGTGGGTTTGTGTAGAATGTGGTCTATGTACAGTGGGGTCTGTGTAGAATGTGGTCTTTGAACAGTGGGTTTGTGTACAGCAGGATCTATGTACCGTGGGGTCTGTGTAGAATGTGGTCTATGTACAGTGGAGTCTGTGTAGAATGTGGTCTATGAACAGTGGGTTTGTGTACAGCTGGATCTATGTACAGTGGGGTCTGTGTAGAATGTGGTCTTTGAACAGTGGGTTTGTGTACAGCTGGATCTGTGTACTGGGGTCTGTGTAGAATGTGGTCTATGAACAGTGGGTTTGTGTACGGCTGGATCTGTGTACAGTGGGGTATGTGTAGAATGTACTACGTACAGTGGGGTCTGTGTAGAATGTGGTCTATGTACAGTGGGGTCTGTGTAGAATGTGGTCTTTGAACAGTGGGTTTGTGTACAGCAGGATCTATGTACCGTGGGGTCTGTGTAGAATGTGGTCTATGTACAGTGGAGTCTGTGTAGAATGTTGTCTATGAACAGTGGGTTTGTGTACAGCTGGATCTATGTACAGTGGGGTCTGTGTAGAATGTGTTCTTTGAACAGGGGGTTTGTGTACAGCTGGATCTGTGTACAGTGGTGTCTGTGTAGAATGTGGTCTATGAACAGTGGAGTCTGTGAAGAATGTGGTCTTTGAACAGTGGGGTCTGTGTAGAATGTGGTCTATGAACAGTGGGTTTGTGTAGAATGTGGTCTATGTACAGTGGGGTCTGTGTAGAATGCGGTCTATGAACAGTGGGTTTGTGTACAGCTGGATCTATGTGCAGTGGGGTCTGTGTAGAATGTGGTCTATGAACAGTGGGGTCTGTGTAGAATGTGGTCTATGAACAGTGTGTTTGTGTACAGCTGGATCGGTGTACAGTGGGGTCTGTGTATAATGTGGTCTCTGTACAGTGGGGACTGTGTAGAATGTGGTCTATGAACAGTGGGTTTGTGTACAGCTGGATCTATGTACAGTGGGGTCTGTGTAGAATGTGGTCTATGAACTGTGGGGTCTGTGTAGAATGTGGTCTATGAACAGTGGGTTTGTGTACAGCTGGATCTGTGTACAGTGGTGTCTGTGTAGAATGTTGTCTATGAACAGTGGGGCCTGTGAAGAATGTGGTCTTTGAACAGTGGGGTCTGTGTAGAATGTGGTCTATGAACAGTGGGTTTGTTTAGAATGTGGTCTATGTACAGTGGGGTCTGTGTAGAATGTGGTCTATGAACAGTGGGTTTGTGTACAGCTGGATCTATGTACAGTGGGGTCTGTGTAGAATGTGGTCTATGAACAGTGGGGTCTGTGTAGAATGTGGTCTATGAACAATGGGTTTGTCTACAGCTGGATCTGTGTACAGTGGGGTCTGTGTAGAATGTGGTCTATGTACAGTGGGACTGTGTAGAATGTGGTCTATGAACAGTGGGGTCTGTGTAGAATGTGGTCTATGTACAGTGGGGTCTGTGTAGAATGTGTTCTATGAACAGTGGGTTTGTGTACAGCTGGATCTATGTACAGTGGGGTCTCTGTGGAATGTGGTCTATGTACAGTGGGGTCTGTGTAGAATGTCGTCTATGAACAGTGGGTTTGTGTACAGCTGGATCTGTGTACAGTGGGGTCTGTGTGGAATGTGGTCTATGTACACTGGGGTCTGTGTAGAATGTGGTCTATGAACAGTGGGGTCTGTGAAGAATGTGGTCTTTGAACAGTGGGGTCTGTGTAGAATGTGGTCTATGAACAGTGGGTTTGTGTAGAATGTGGTCTATGTACAGTGGGGTCTGTGTAGAATGTGGTCTTTGAACAGTGGGTTTGTGTACAGCAGGATCTATGTACCGTGGGGTCTGTGTAGAATGTGGTCTATGTACAGTGGAGTCTGTGTAGAATGTGGTCTATGAACAGTGGGTTTGTGTACAGCTGGATCTATGTACAGTGGGGTCTGTGTAGAATGTGGTCTTTGAACAGTGGGTTTGTGTACAGCTGGATCTGTGTACTGGGGTCTGTGTAGAATGTGGTCTATGAACAGTGGGTTTGTGTACGGCTGGATCTGTGTACAGTGGGGTATGTGTAGAATGTACTACGTACAGTGGGGTCTGTGTAGAATGTGGTCTATGTACAGTGGGGTCTGTGTAGAATGTGGTCTTTGAACAGTGGGTTTGTGTACAGCAGGATCTATGTACCGTGGGGTCTGTGTAGAATGTGGTCTATGTACAGTGGAGTCTGTGTAGAATGTGGTCTATGAACAGTGGGTTTGTGTACAGCTGGATCTATGTACAGTGGGGTCTGTGTAGAATGTGTTCTTTGAACAGGGGGTTTGTGTACAACTGGATCTGTGTACAGTGGTGTCTGTTTACAATGTGGTCTATGAACAGTGGGGTCTGTGTAGAATGTGGTCTATGAACAGTGGGGTCTGTGTTAATGTGGTGTTTGGACAGTGGGTTTGTGTACAGCTGGATCTGTGTACTGTGGGGTCTGTGTAGAATGTGGTCTTTGAACAGTGGGTTTGTGTACAGCTGGATCTGTGTACAGTGGTGTCTGTGTAGAATGTGGTCTATGAACAGTGGGGTCTGTGAAGAATGTGGTCTTTGAACAGTGGGGTCTGTGTAGAATGTGGTCTATGAACAGTGGGTTTGTGTAGAATGTGGTCTATGTACAGTGGGGTCTGTGTAGAATGTGGTCTATGAACAGTGGGTTTGTGTACAGCTGGATCTATGTGCAGTGGGGTCTGTGTAGAATGTGGTCTATGAACAGTGGGGTCTGTGTAGAATGTGGTCTATGAACAGTGTGTTTGTGTACAGCTGGATCGGTGTACAGTGGGGTCTGTGTAGAATGTGGTCTCTGTACAGTGGGGACTGTGTAGAATGTGGTCTATGAACAGTGGGTTTGTGTACAGCTGGATCTATGTACAGTGGGGTCTGTGTAGAATGTGGTCTATGAACTGTGGGGTCTGTGTAGAATGTGGTCTATGAACAGTGGGTTTGTGTACAGCTGGATCTGTGTACAGTGGGGTCTGTGTAGAATGTGGTCTACGTACAGTGGTGTCTGTGTAGAATGTGGTCTATGAACAGTGGGTTTGTGTACAGCTGGATCTATGTACAGTGGGGTCTGTGTAGAATGTGGTCTATGTACAGTGGAGTCTGTGTAGAATGTGGTCTATGAACAGTGGGTTTGTGTACAGCTGGTTCTATGTACAGTGGGGTCTGTGTAGAATGTGGTCTTTGAACAGTGGGTTTGTGTACAGCAGGATCTATGTACCGTGGGGTCTGTGTAGAATGTGGTCTATGTACAGTGGAGTCTGTGTAGAATGTGGTCTATGAACAGTGGGTTTGTGTACAGCTGGATCTATGTACAGTGGGGTCTGTGTAGAATGTGTTCTTTGAACAGGGGGTTTGTGTACAACTGGATCTGTGTACAGTGGTGTCTGTTTACAATGTGGTCTATGAACAGTGGGGTCTGAGTAGAATGTGGTCTATGAACAGTGGGGTCTGTGTTAATGTGGTGTTTGGACAGTGGGTTTGTGTACAGCTGGATCTGTGTACAGTGGGGTCTGTGTAGAATGTGGTCTTTGAACAGTGGGTTTGTGTACAGCTGGATCTGTGTACAGTGGTGTCTGTGTAGAATGTGGTCTATGAACAGTGGGGTCTGTGAAGAATGTGGTCTTTGAACAGTGGGGTCTGTGTAGAATGTGGTCTATGAACAGTGGGTTTGTGTAGAATGTGGTCTATGTACAGTGGGGTCTGTGTAGAATGTGGTCTATGAACAGTGGGTTTGTGTACAGCTGGATCTATGTGCAGTGGGGTCTGTGTAGAATGTGGTCTATGAACAGTGGGGTCTGTGTAGAATGTGGTCTATGAACAGTGTGTTTGTGTACAGCTGGATCGGTGTACAGTGGGGTCTGTGTAGAATGTGGTCTCTGTACAGTGGGGACTGTGTAGAATGTGGTCTATGAACAGTGGGTTTGTGTACAGCTGGATCTATGTACAGTGGGGTCTGTGTAGAATGTGGTCTATGAACTGTGGGGTCTGTGTAGAATGTGGTCTATGAACAGTGGGTTTGTGTACAGCTGGATCTGTGTACAGTGGGGTCTGTGTAGAATGTGGTCTACGTACAGTGGGGTCTGTGTAGAATGTGGTCTATGAACAGTGGGTTTGTGTACAGCTGGATCTATGTACAGTGGGGTCTGTGTAGAATGTGGTCTATGTACAGTGGAGTCTGTGTAGAATGTGGTCTATGAACAGTGGGTTTGTGTACAGCTGGTTCTATGTACAGTGGGGTCTGTGTAGAATGTGTTCTTTGAACAGTGGGTTTGTGTACAACTGGATCTGTGTACAGTGGGGTCTGTTTACAATGTGGTCTATGTACAGTGGGGTCTGTGTAGAATGTGGTCTATGAACAGTGGGTTTGTGTACAGTTGCATCTGTGTACAGTGGGGTCTGTGTAGAATGTGGTCTTTGAACAGTGGATTTGTGTACAGCTGGATCTGTGTACAGTGGTGTCTGTGTAGAATGTGGTCTTTGAACAATGGGTTTGTGTACAGCTGGATCTGTGTACAGTGAGGTCTGTGTAGAATGTGGTCTATGTACAGTGGGGTCTGTATAGAATGTGGTCTGTGAACAGTGGGTGTGTGTACAGCTGGATCTATGTACAGTGGCGTCTATGTAGAATGTGGTCTATGAACAGTGGGGTCTGTGTAGAATGTGGTCTATGAACAGTGGGGTCTGTGTAGAATCTGGTGTTTGAACAGTGGGTTTGTGTACAGCTGGATCTGTGTACGGTGGGGTCTGTGTAGAATGTGGTCTTTGAACAGAGGGTTTGTGTACAGCTGGATCTGTGTACAGTGGGGTCTGTGTAGAATGTGGTCTATGAACAGTGGGGTCTGTGTAGAATGTGGTCTTTGAACAGTGGGGTCTGTGTAGAATGTGGACTATGAACAGTGGGTTTGTGTAGAATGTGGTCTATGTACAGTGGGGTCTGTGTAGAATGTGGTCTATGAACAGTGGGTTTGTGTACAGCTGGATCGGTGTACAGTGGGGTCTGTGTATAATGTGGTCCCTGTACAGTGGGGACTGTGTAGAATGTGGTCTATGAACAGTGGGTTTGTGTACAGCTGGATCTATGTACAGTGGGGTCTGTGTAGAATGTGGTCTATGAACTGTGGGGTCTGTGTAGAATGTGGTCTATGAACAGTGTGTTTGTGTACAGCTGGATCTGTGTACAGTGGTGTCTGTGTAGAATGTGGTCTATGAACAGTGGGGCCTGTGAAGAATGTGGTCTTTGAACAGTGGGGTCTGTGTAGAATGTGGTCTATGAACAGTGGGTTTGTGTAGAATGTGGTCTATGTACAGTGGGGTCTGTGTAGAATGTGGTCTATGAACAGTGGGTTTGTGTACAGCTGGATCTATGTACAGTGGGGTCTGTGTAGAATGTGGTCTATGAACAGTGGGGTCTGTGTAGAATGTGGCCTATGAACAATGGGTTTGTCTACAGCTGGATCTGTGTACAGTGGGGTCTGTGTAGAATGTGTTCTATGAACAGTGGGTTTGTGTACAGCTGGATCTATGTACAGTGGGGTCTCTGTGGAATGTGGTCTATGTACAGTGGGGTCTGAGTAGAATGTCGTCTATGAACAGTGGGTTTGTGTACAGCTGGATCTGTGTACAGTGGGGTCTGTGTGGAATGTGGTCTATGTACACTGGGGTCTGTGTAGAATGTGGTCTATGAACAGTGGGGTCTGTGAAGAATGTGGTCTTTGAACAGTGGGGTCTGTGTAGAATGTGGTCTATGAACAGTGGGTTTGTGTAGAATGTGGTCTATGTACAGTGGGGTCTGTGTAGAATGTGGTCTTTGAACAGTGGGTTTGTGTACAGCAGGATCTATGTACCGTGGGGTCTGTGTAGAATGTGGTCTATGTACAGTGGAGTCTGTGTAGAATGTGGTCTATGAACAGTGGGTTTGTGTACAGCTGGATCTATGTACAGTGGGGTCTGTGTAGAATGTGGTCTTTGAACAGTGGGTTTGTGTACAGCTGGATCTGTGTACTGGGGTCTGTGTAGAATGTGGTCTATGAACAGTGGGTTTGTGTACGGCTGGATCTGTGTACAGTGGGGTATGTGTAGAATGTACTACGTACAGTGGGGTCTGTGTAGAATGTGGTCTATGTACAGTGGGGTCTGTGTAGAATGTGGTCTTTGAACAGTGGGTTTGTGTACAGCAGGATCTATGTACCGTGGGGTCTGTGTAGAATGTGGTCTATGTACAGTGGAGTCTGTGTAGAATGTGGTCTATGAACAGTGGGTTTGTGTACAGCTGGATCTATGTACAGTGGGGTCTGTGTAGAATGTGTTCTTTGAACAGGGGGTTTGTGTACAACTGGATCTGTGTACAGTGGGGTCTGTTTACAATGTGGTCTATGAACAGTGGGGTCTGTGTAGAATGTGGTCTATGAACAGTGGGGTCTGTGTTAATGTGGTGTTTGGACAGTGGGTTTGTGTACAGCTGGATCTGTGTACAGTGGGGTCTGTGTAGAATGTGGTCTTTGAACAGTGGGTTTGTGTACAGCTGGATCTGTGTACAGTGGTGTCTGTGTAGAATGTGGTCTATGAACAGTGGGGTCTGTGAAGAATGTGGTCTTTGAACAGTGGGGTCTGTGTAGAATGTGGTCTATGAACAGTGGGTTTGTGTAGAATGTGGTCTATGTACAGTGGGGTCTGTGTAGAATGTGGTCTATGAACAGTGGGTTTGTGTACAGCTGGATCTATGTGCAGTGGGGTCTGTGTAGAATGTGGTCTATGAACAGTGGGGTCTGTGTAGAATGTGGTCTATGAACAGTGTGTTTGTGTACAGCTGGATCGGTGTACAGTGGGGTCTGTGTAGAATGTGGTCTCTGTACAGTGGGGACTGTGTAGAATGTGGTCTATGAACAGTGGGTTTGTGTACAGCTGGATCTATGTACAGTGGGGTCTGTGTAGAATGTGGTCTATGAACTGTGGGGTCTGTGTAGAATGTGGTCTATGAACAGTGGGTTTGTGTACAGCTGGTTCTATGTACAGTGGGGTCTGTGTAGAATGTGGTCTTTGAACAGTGGGTTTGTGTACAGCAGGATCTATGTACCGTGGGGTCTGTGTAGAATGTGGTCTATGTACAGTGGAGTCTGTGTAGAATGTGGTCTATGAACATTGGGTTGGTGTACAGCTGGATCTATGTACAGTGGGGTCTGTGTAGAATGTGTTCTTTGAACAGGGGGTTTGTGTACAACTGGATCTGTGTACAGTGGGGTCTGTTTACAATGTGGTCTATGAACAGTGGGGTCTGTGTAGAATGTGGTCTATGAACAGTGGGGTCTGTGTTAATGTGGTGTTTGGACAGTGGGTTTGTGTACAGCTGGATCTGTGTACAGTGGGGTCTGTGTAGAATGTGGTCTTTGAACAGTGGGTTTGTGTACAGCTGGATCTGTGTACAGTGGTGTCTGTGTAGAATGTGGTCTATGAACAGTGGGGTCTGTGAAGAATGTGGTCTTTGAACAGTGGGGTCTGTGTAGAATGTGGTCTATGAACAGTGGGTTTGTGTAGAATGTGGTCTATGTACAGTGGGGTCTGTGTAGAATGTGGTCTATGAACAGTGGGTTTGTGTACAGCTGGATCTATGTGCAGTGGGGTCTGTGTAGAATGTGGTCTATGAACAGTGGGGTCTGTGTAGAATGTGGTCTATGAACAGTGTGTTTGTGTACAGCTGGATCGGTGTACAGTGGGGTCTGTGTAGAATGTGGTCTCTGTACAGTGGGGACTGTGTAGAATGTGGTCTATGAACAGTGGGTTTGTGTACAGCTGGATCTATGTACAGTGGGGTCTGTGTAGAATGTGGTCTATGAACTGTGGGGTCTGTGTAGAATGTGGTCTATGAACAGTGGGTTTGTGTACAGCTGGATCTGTGTACAGTGGGGTCTGTGTAGAATATGGTCTACGTACAGTGGGGTCTGTGTAGAATGTGGTCTATGAACAGTGGGTTTGTGTACAGCTGGATCTATGTACAGTGGGGTCTGTGTAGAATGTGGTCTATGTACAGTGGAGTCTGTGTAGAATGTGGTCTATGAACAGTGGGTTTGTGTACAGCTGGTTCTATGTACAGTGGGGTCTGTGTAGAATGTGGTCTTTGAACAGTGGGTTTGTGTACAGCAGGATCTATGTACCGTGGGGTCTGTGTAGAATGTGGTCTATGTACAGTGGAGTCTGTGTAGAATGTGGTCTATGAACAGTGGGTTTGTGTACAGCTGGATCTATGTACAGTGGGGTCTGTGTAGAATGTGTTCTTTGAACAGGGGGTTTGTGTACAACTGGATCTGTGTACAGTGGGGTCTGTTTACAATGTGGTCTATGAACAGTGGGGTCTGTGTAGAATGTGGTCTATGAACAGTGGGGTCTGTGTTAATGTGGTGTTTGGACAGTGGGTTTGTGTACAGCTGGATCTGTGTACAGTGGGGTCTGTGTAGAATGTGGTCTTTGAACAGTGGGTTTGTGTACAGCTGGATCTGTGTACAGTGGTGTCTGTGTAGAATGTGGTCTATGAACAGTGGGGTCTGTGAAGAATGTGGTCTTTGAACAGTGGGGTCTGTGTAGAATGTGGTCTATGAACAGTGGGTTTGTGTAGAATGTGGTCTATGTACAGTGGGGTCTGTGTAGAATGTGGTCTATGAACAGTGGGTTTGTGTACAGCTGGATCTATGTGCAGTGGGGTCTGTGTAGAATGTGGTCTATGAACAGTGGGGTCTGTGTAGAATGTGGTCTATGAACAGTGTGTTTGTGTACAGCTGGATCGGTGTACAGTGGGGTCTGTGTAGAATGTGGTCTCTGTACAGTGGGGACTGTGTAGAATGTGGTCTATGAACAGTGGGTTTGTGTACAGCTGGATCTATGTACAGTGGGGTCTGTGTAGAATGTGGTCTATGAACTGTGGTGTCTGTGTAGAATGTGGTCTATGAACAGTGCGTTTGTGTACAGCTGGATCTGTGTACAGTGGGGTCTGTGTAGAATGTGGTCTACGTACAGTGGGGTCTGTGTAGAATGTGGTCTATGAACAGTGGGTTTGTGTACAGCTGGATCTATGTACAGTGGGGTCTGTGTAGAATGTGGTCTATGTACAGTGGAGTCTGTGTAGAATGTGGTCTATGAACAGTGGGTTTGTGTACAGCTGGTTCTATGTACAGTGGGGTCTGTGTAGAATGTGTTCTTTGAACAGTGGGTTTGTGTACAACTGGATCTGCGTACAGTGGGGTCTGTTTACAATGTGGTCTATGTACAGTGGGGTCTGTGTAGAATTTGGTCTATGAACAGTGGGGTCTGTGTTAATGTGGTGTTTGAACAGTGGGTTTGTGTACAGTTGGATCTGTGTACAGTGGGGTCTGTGTAGAATGTGGTCTTTGAACAGTGGGTTTGTGTACAGCTGGATCTGTGTACAGTGGTGTCTGTGTAGAATGTGGTCTTTGAACAATGGGTTTGTGTACAGCTGGATCTGTGTACAGTGAGGTCTGTGTAGAATGTGGTCTATGTACAGTGGGGTCTGTATAGAATGTGGTCTGTGAACAGTGGGTGTGTGTACAGCTGGATCTATCTACAGTGGCGTCTATGTAGAATGTGGTCTATGAACAGTGGGGTCTGTGTAGAATGTGGTCTATGAACAGTGGGGTCTGTGTAGAATCTGGTGTTTGAACAGTGGGTTTGTGTACAGCTGGATCTGTGTACGGTGGGGTCTGTGTAGAATGTGGTCTTTGAACAGAGGGTTTGTTTACAGCTGGATCTGTGTACAGTGGGGTCTGTGTAGAATGTGGTCTATATACATTGGGGTCTGTGTAGAATGTGGTGTTTGAACAGTGGGTTTGTGTACAGCTGGATCTGTGTACGGTGGGGTCTGTGTAGAATGTGGTCTTTGAACAGTGGGTTTGTATACAGCTGGATCTGTGTACAGTGGGGTCTGTGTAGAATGTGGTCTATGTACATTGGGGTCTGTGCAGAATGTGGTCTATGAACAGTGGGGTCTGTGTAGAATGTGGTCTTTGAACAGTGGGGTCTGTGTAGAATGTGGACTATGAACAGTGGGTTTGTGTAGAATGTGGTCTATGTACAGTGGGGTCTGTGTAGAATGTGGTCTATGAACAGTGGGTTTGTGTACAGCTGGATCTATGTACAGTGGGGTCTGTGTAGAATGTCGTCTATGTACAGTGGGGTCTGTGTAGAATGTGTTCTATGAACAGTGGGTTTGTGTACAGCTGGATCTATGTACAGTGGGGTCTGTGTAGAATGTGGTCCATGAACAGTGGGGTCTGTGTAGAATGTGGTCTATGAACAGTGGGTTTGTGTACAGCTGGATCTATGTACATTGGGGTCTGTGTAGAATGTGGTCTGTGAACAGTGGGGTCTGTGTAGAATGTGGTCTTTGAACAGTGGGGTCTGTGTAGAATGTGGACTATGAACAGTGGGTTTGTGTAGAATGTGGTCTATGTACAGTGGGGTCTGTGTAGAATGTGGTCTATGAACAGTGGGTTTGTGTACAGCTGGATCTATGTACAGTGGGGTCTGTGTAGAATGTGGTCTATGAACAGTGGGGTCTGTGTAGAATGTGGTCTATGAACAGTGGGTTTGTGTACAGCTGGATCTGTGTACAGTGGGGCCTGTGTAGAATGTGGTCTACGTACAGTGGGGACTGTGTAGAATGTGGTCTATCAACAGTGGGTTTGTGTACAGCTGGATCTATGTACAGTGGGGTCTGTGTAGAATGTGGTCTATGTACAGTGGAGTCTGTGTAGAATGTGGTCTATGAACAGTGGGTTTGTATACAGCTGGATCTATGTACAGTGGGGTCTGTGTAGAATGTGTTCTTTGAACAGGGGGTTTGTGTACAACTGGATCTGTGTACAGTGGGGTCTGTTTACAATGTGGTCTATGAACAGTGGGGTCTGTGTAGAATGTGGTCTATGAACAGTGGGGTCTGTGTTAATGTGGTGTTTGAACAGTGGGTTTGTGTACAGCTGGATCTGTGTACAGTGGTGTCTGTGTAGAATGTGGTCTATGAACAGTGGGGCCTGTGAAGAATGTGGTCTTTGAACAGTGGGGTCTGTGTACAATGTGGTCTATGAACAGTGGGTTTGTGTAGAATGTGGTCTATGTACAGTGGGGTCTGTGTAGAATGTGGTCTATGAAGAGTGGGTTTGTGTACAGCTGGATCTATGTGCAGTGGGGTCTGTGTAGAATGTGGTCTATGAACGGTGGGGTCTGTGTAGAATGTGGTCTATGAACAATGGGTTTGTCTACAGCTGGATCTGTGTACAGTGGGGTCTGTGTAGAATGTGGTCTATGTACAGTGGGACTGTGTAGAATGTGGTCTATGAACAGTGGGGTCTGTGTAGAATGTGGTCTATGTACAGTGGGGTCTGTGTAGAATGTGTTCTATGAACAGTGGGTTTGTGTACAGCTGGATCTATGTACAGTGGGGTCTGTGTGGAATGTGGTCTATGTACAGTGGGGTCTGTGTAGAATGTCGTCTATGAACAGTGGGTTTGTGTACAGCTGGATCTGTGTACAGTGGGGTCTGTGAGAAATGTGGTCTATGTACACTGGGGTCTGTGTAGAATGTGGTCTATGAACAGTGGGGTCTGTGAAGAATGTGGTCTTTGAACAGTGGGGTCTGTGTAGAATGTGGTCTATGAACAGTGGGTTTGTGTAGAATGTGGTCTATGTACAGTGGGGTCTGTGTAGAAAGTGGTCTATGAACAGTGGGTTTGTGTACAGCTGGATCTATGTACAGTGGGGTCTGTGTAGAATGTGGTCTATGAACAGTGGGGTCTGTGTAGAATGTGGTCTATGAACAGTGGGTTTGTGTACAGCTGGATCTGTGTACAGTGGGGTCTGTGTAGAATGTGGTCTATGTACAGTGGGGACTGTGTAGAATGTGGTCTATGAACAGTGGGTTTGAGTACAGCTGGATCTATGTACAGTGGGGTCTGTGCAGAATGTGGTCTATGAACAGTGGGGTCTGTGTAGAATGTGGTCATTGAACAGTGGGTTTGTTTACAGCTGGATCTGTGTACAGTGGGTTCTGTGTAGAATGATTTCCTTGAACAGTGTGTTTGTGTACAACTGGATCTGTGTACATTGGGGTCTGTGTAGAATGTGGTCTATGTACTGTGGGGTCTGTGTAGAATGTGGTCTATGAACAGTGGGGTCTGTGCAGAATGTGGTGTTTGAACAGTGGGTTTGTGTACAGCTGGATCTGTGTACGGTGGGGTCTGTGTAGAATGTGGTCTTTGAACAGTGGGTTTGTATACAGGTGGATCTGTGTACAGTGGGGTAATTGTAGAATGTGGTCTATGTACTGTGGGGTCTGTGTAGAATGTGGTCGATGAACAGTGGGGTCTGTGCAGAATGTGGTGTTTGAACAGTGGGTTTGTTTACAGCTGGATCTGTGTACAGTGGGGTCTGTGTAGAGTGATTTCCTTGAACAGTGGGTTTGTGTACAACTGGATCTGTGTACATTGGGGTCTGTGTAGAATTAGTCTATGTACTGTGGGGTCTGTGTAGAATGTGGTCGATGAACAGTGGGGTCTGTGCAGAATGTGGTGTTTGAACAGTGGGTTTGTGTACAACTGGATCTGTGTACAGTGGTGACTGTGTAGAATGTGGTCTTTGAACAGTGGGTTTCTGTACAGCTGGATCTATGTACAGTGGGGTCTGTGTAGAATGTGATCTATGTACAGTGGGGTCAGTGTAGAATGTGGTCTATGAACAGTGGGTTTGTGTACAGCTGGATCTATGTACAGTGGGGTCTGTGTAGAATGTGGTCTATGAACAGTGGGGTCTGTGTAGAATGTGGTCTATGAACAGTGGGTTTGTGTACAGCTGGATCTATGTACATTGGGGTCTGTGTAGAATGTGGTCTGTGAACAGTGGGGTCTGTGTAGAATGTGGTCTTTGAACAGTGGGGTCTGTGTAGAATGTGGACTATGAACAGTGGGTTTGTGTAGAATGTGGTCTATGTACAGTGGGGTCTGTGTAGAATGTGGTCTATGAACAGTGGGTTTGTGTACAGCTGGATCTATGTACAGTGGGGTCTGTGTAGAATGTGGTCTATGAACAGTGGGGTCTGTGTAGAATGTGGTCTATGAACAGTGGGTTTGTGTACAGCTGGATCTGTGTACAGTGGGGCCTGTGTAGAATGTGGTCTACGTACAGTGGGGTCTGTGTAGAATGTGGTCTATCAACAGTGGGTTTGTGTACGGCTGGATCTATGTACAGTGGGGTCTGTGTAGAATGTGGTCTATGTACAGTGGAGTCTGTGTAGAATGTGGTCTATGAACAGTGGGTTTGTGTACAGCTGGATCTATGTACAGTGGGGTCTGTGTAGAATGTGTTCTTTGAACAGGGGGTTTGTGTACAACTGGATCTGTGTACAGTGGGGTCTGTTTACAATGTGGTCTATGAACAGTGGGGTCTGTGTAGAATGTGGTCTATGAACAGTGGGGTCTGTGTTAATGTGGTGTTTGAACAGTGGGTTTGTGTACAGCTGGATCTGTGTACAGTGGGGTCTGTGTAGAATGTGGTCTTTGAACAGTGGGTTTGTGTACAGCTGGATCTGTGTACAGTGGTGTCTGTGTAGAATGTGGTCTATGAACAGTGGGGCCTGTGAAGAATGTGGTCTTTGAACAGTGGGGTCTGTGTACAATGTGGTCTATGAACAGTGGGTTTGTGTAGAATGTGGTCTATGTACAGTGGGGTCTGTGTAGAATGTGGTCTATGAACAGTGGGTTTGTGTACAGCTGGATCTATGTACAGTGGGGTCTGTGTAGAATGTGGTCTATGAACAGTGGGGTCTGTGTAGAATGTGGTCTATGAACAATGGGTTTGTCTACAGCTGGATCTGTGTACAGTGGGGTCTGTGTAGAATGTGGTCTATGTACAGTGGGACTGTGTAGAATGTGGTCTATGAACAGTGGGGTCTGTGTAGAATGTGGTCTATGTACAGTGGGGTCTGTGTAGAATGTGTTCTATGAACAGTGGGTTTGTGTACAGCTGGATCTATGTACAGTGGGGTCTGTGTGGAATGTGGTCTATGTACAGTGGGGTCTGTGTAGAATGTCGTCTATGAACAGTGGGTTTGTGTACAGCTGGATCTGTGTACAGTGGGGTCTGTGAGAAATGTGGTCTATGTACACTGGGGTCTGTGTAGAATGTGGTCTATGAACAGTGGGGTCTGTGAAGAATGTTGTCTTTGAACAGTGGGGTCTGTGTAGAATGTGGTCTATGAACAGTGGGTTTGTGTAGAATGTGGTCTATGTACAGTGGGGTCTGTGTAGAAAGTGGTCTATGAACAGTGGGTTTGTGTACAGCTGGATCTAAGTACAGTGGGGTCTGTGTAGAATGTGGTCTATGAACAGTGGGGTCTGTGTAGAATGTGGTCTATGAACAGTGGGTTTCTGTACAGCTGGATCTGTGTACAGTGGGGTCTGTGTAGAATGTGGTCTATGTACAGTGGGGACTGTGTAGAATGTGGTCTATGAACAGTGGGTTTGAGTACAGCTGGATCTATGTACAGTGGGGTCTGTGCAGAATGTGGTCTATGAACAGTGGGGTCTGTGTAGAATGTGGTCATTGAACAGTGGGTTTGTTTACAGCTGGATCTGTGTACAGTGGGTTCTGTGTAGAATGATTTCCTTGAACAGTGGGTTTGTGTACAACTGGATCTGTGTACATTGGGGTCTGTGTAGAATGTGGTCTATGTACTGTGGGGTCTGTGTAGAATGTGGTCTATGAACAGTGGGGTCTGTGCAGAATGTGGTGTTTGAACAGTGGGTTTGTGTACAGCTGGATCTGTGTACGGTGGGGTCTGTGTAGAATGTGGTCTTTGAACAGTGGGTTTGTATACAGGTGGATCTGTGTACAGTGGGGTAGTTGTAGAATGTGGTCTATGTACTGTGGGGTCTGTGTAGAATGTGGTCGATGAACAGTGGGGTCTGTGCAGAATGTGGTGTTTGAACAGTGGGTTTGTTTACAGCTGGATCTGTGTACAGTGGGGTCTGTGTAGAGTGATTTCCTTGAACAGTGGGTTTGTGTACAACTGGGTCTGTGTACATTTGGGTCTGTGTAGAATTAGTCTATGTACTGTGGGGTCTGTGTAGAATGTGGTCGATGAACAGTGGGGTCTGTGCAGAATGTGGTGTTTGAACACTGGGTTTGTGTACAACTGGATCTGTGTACAGTGGCGTCTGTGTAGAATGTGGTCTTTGAACAGTGGGTTTCTGTACAGCTGGATCTATGTACAGTGGGGTCTGTGTAGAATGTGATCTATGTACAGTGGGGTCAGTGTAGAATGTGGTCTATGAACAGTGGGTTTGTGTACAGCTGGATCTATGTACAGTGGGGTCTGTATAGAATGTGGTCTATGAACAGTGGGGTCTGTGTAGAATGTGGTCTATGAACAGTGGGTTTGTGTACAGCTGGATCTATGTACAGTGGGGTCTGTGTAGAATGTGGTCAATGTACCGTGGGGTCTGTGTAGAATGTGGTCTATGAACAGTGGGTTTGTGTACAGCTGGATCTATGTACAGTGGGGTCTGTGAGGAATGTGGTCTATGTACAGTGGGGTCCGAGTAGAATGTGGTCTATGAACAGTGGGTTTGTGTACAGCTGGATCAATGTACAGTGGGGTCTGTGTAGAATGGTCTATGAACAGTGGGTTCTGTGTAGAATGTGCACTATGAATAGTGGGTTTGTGTAGAATGTGGTCTATGTACAGTGGGGTCTGTGTAGAATGTGGTCTATGAACAGTGGGTTTGTGTACAGCTGGATCTATGTACAGTGGTGTCTATGTAGAATGTGGTCTATGAACAGTGGGGTCTGTGTAGAATGTGTTATTTGAACAGTGGGTTTGTGTACAACTGGATCTGTGTACAGTGGTGTCTGTTTAGAATGTGGTCTATGTACTGTGAGGTCTGTGTAGAATGTGGTGTATGAACAGTGGATTTGTGTACAGCTGGATCTGTGTACAGTGGGGTCTGTGTAGAATGTGGTCTTTGAACACTGGGTTTGTGTACAGCTGGATCTGTGTACAGTGGGCTCTATGTAGAATGTGCGTCTATGAACAGTGGGGTCTGTGTAGAATGTGGTCTTTCAACAGTGGATTTGTGTACAGCTGGATCTGTGTACAGTGGGGTCTGTGTAGAATGTGGTCTTTGAACAGTGGGTTTGTGTACAGCTGGATCTGTGTACAGTGGTGTCTGTGTAGAATGTGGTCTATGTACATTGGAGTCTGTGTAGAATGTGGTCTATGAACAGTGGGGTCTGTGTAGAATGTGGTCTTTGAACAGTGGGTTTGTGTACAGCTGGATCTGTGTACAGTGGGGTCTGTGTAGAATGTGGTCTATGTACATTGGGGTCTGTGTAGAATGTGGTCTATGAACAGTGGGGACTGTGTAGAATGTGGTCTATGAACAGTGGGTTTGTGTACAGCTGGATATATGTACAGTGGGGTCTGTGCAAAATGTGGTCTATGAACAGTGGGGTCTGTGCAGAATGTGGTGTTTGAACAGTGGGTTTGTGTACAGCTGGATCTGTGTACGGTGGGGTCTGTGTAGAATGTGGTCTTTGAACAGTGGGTTTGTATACAGGTGGATCTGTGTACAGTGGGGTAGTTGTAGAATGTGGTCTATGTACTGTGGGGTCTGTGTAGAATGTGGTCGATGAACAGTGGGGTCTGTGCAGAATGTGGTGTTTGAACAGTGGGTTTGTTTACAGCTGGATCTGTGTACAGTGGGGTCTGTGTAGAGTGATTTCCTTGAACAGTGGGTTTGTGTACAACTGGATCTGTGTACATTTGGGTCTGTGTAGAATTAGTCTATGTACTGTGGGGTCTGTGTAGAATGTGGTCGATGAACAGTGGGGTCTGTGCAGAATGTGGTGTTTGAACACTGGGTTTGTGTACAACTGGATCTGTGTACAGTGGCGTCTGTGTAGAATGTGGTCTTTGAACAGTGGGTTTCTGTACAGCTGGATCTATGTACAGTGGGGTCTGTGTAGAATGTGATCTATGTACAGTGGGGTCAGTGTAGAATGTGGTCTATGAACAGTGGGTTTGTGTACAGCTGGATCTATGTACAGTGGGGTCTGTATAGAATGTGGTCTATGAACAGTGGGGTCTGTGTAGAATGTGGTCTATGAACAGTGGGTTTGTGTACAGCTGGATCTATGTACAGTGGGGTCTGTGTAGAATGTGGTCAATGTACCGTGGGGTCTGTGTAGAATGTGGTCTATGAACAGTGGGTTTGTGTACAGCTGGATCTATGTACAGTGGGGTCTGTGTAGAATGTTGTCTATGAACAGTGGGGTCTGTGTAGAATGTGGTCTATGAACAGTGGGTTTGTGTACATCTGGATCTATGTACAGTGGGCTCTGTGAGGAATGTGGTCTATGTACAGTGGGGTCCGAGTAGAATGTGGTCTATGAACAGTGGGTTTGTGTACAGCTGGATCAATGTACAGTGGGGTCTGTGTAGAATGGTCTATGAACAGTGGGTTCTGTGTAGAATGTGCACTATGAATAGTCGGTTTGTGTAGAATGTGGTCTATGTACAGTGGGGTCTGTGTAGAATGTGGTCTATGAACAGTGGGTTTGTGTACAGCTGGATCTATGTACAGTGGTGTCTATGTAGAATGTGGTCTATGAACAGTGGGGTCTGTGTAGAATGTGTTATTTGAACAGTGGGTTTGTGTACAACTGGATCTGTGTACAGTGGTGTCTGTTTAGAATGTGGTCTATGTACTGTGAGGTCTGTGTAGAATGTGGTGTATGAACAGTGGATTTGTGTACAGCTGGATCTGTGTACAGTGGGGTCTGTGTAGAATGTGGTCTTTGAACACTGGGTTTGTGTACAGCTGGATCTGTGTACAGTGGGCTCTATGTAGAATGTGCGTCTATGAACAGTGGGGTCTGTGTAGAATGTGGTCTTTCAACAGTGGATTTGTGTACAGCTGGATCTGTGTACAGTGGGGTCTGTGTAGAATGTGGTCTTTGAACAGTGGGTTTGTGTACAGCTGGATCTGTGTACAGTGGTGTCTGTGTAGAATGTGGTCTATGTACATTGGAGTCTGTGTAGAATGTGGTCTATGAACAGTGGGGTCTGTGTAGAATGTGGTCTTTGAACAGTGGGTTTGTGTACAGCTGGATCTGTGTACAGTGGGGTCTGTGTAGAATGTGGTCTATGTACATTGGGGTCTGTGTAGAATGTGGTCTATGAACAGTGGGGACTGTGTAGAATGTGGTCTATGAACAGTGGGTTTGTGTACAGCTGGATATATGTACAGTGGGGTCTGTGCAAAATGTGGTCTATGAACAGTGGGGTCTGTGTAGAATGTTGTCATTGAACAGTGGGTTTGTTTACAGCTGGATCTGTGTACAGTGGGTTTTGTGTAGAATGATTTCCTTGAACAGTGGGTTTGTGTACAACTGGATCTGTGTACATTGGGGTCTGTGTACAATGTGGTCTATGAACAGTGGGGTCTGTGCAGAATGTGGTGTTTGAACAGTGGGTTTGTGTACAGCTGGATCTGTGTACGGTGGGGACTGTGTAGAATGTGGTCTTTGAACAGTGGGTTTGTATACAGCTGGATCTGTGTACAGTGGGGTCTGTGTAGAATGTGGTCTTTGAACAGTGGGTTTGTGTACAGCTGTATCTGTGTACAGTGGGGTCTGTGTAGAATGTGGTCTATGTACATTGGGGTCTGTGTAGAATGTGGTCTATGAACAGTGGGGTCTGTGTAGAATGTGGTCTTTGAACAGTGGGGTCTGTGTAGAATGTGGACTATGAACAGTGGGTTTGTGTAGAATGTGGTCTATGTACAGTGGGGTCTGTGTAGAATGTGGTCTATGAACAGTGGGTTTGTGTACAGCTGGATCTATGTACAGTGGGGTCTGTGTAGAATGTGGTCTATGTACAGTGGGGTCTGTGTAGAATGTGTTCTATGAACAGTGGGTTTGTGTACAGCTGGATCTATGTACAGTGGGGTCTGTGTAGAATGTGGTCTATGAACAGTGGGGTCTCTGTAGAATGTGGTCTATGAACAGTGGGTTTGTGTACAGCTGGATCTATGTACAGTGGGGTCTGTGTAGAATGTGGTCTATGTACAGTGGGGTCTGTGTAGAATGTGGTCTGTGAAAAGTGGGGTCTGTGTAGAATGTGGTCTTTGAACAGTGGGGTCTGTGTAGAATGTGGACTATGAACAGTGGGTTTGTGTAGAATGTGGTCTATGTACAGTGGAGTCTGTGTAGAATGTGGTCTATGAACAGTGGGTTTGTGTACAGCTGGATCTATGTACAGTGGGGTCTGTGTAGAATGTGTTCTTTGAACAGGGGGTTTGTGTACAACTGGATCTGTGTACAGTGGGGTCTGTTTACAATGTGGTCTATGATCAGTGGGGTCTGTGTAGAATGTGGTCTATGAACAGTGGGGTCTGTGTTAATGTGGTGTTTGAACAGTGGGTTTGTGTACAGCTAGATCTGTGTACAGTGGGGTCTGTGTAGAATGTGGTCTTTGAACAGTGGGTTTGTGTACAGCTGGATCTGTGTACAGTGGTGTCTGTGTAGAATGTGGTCTATGAACAGTGGGGCCTGTGAAGAATGTGGTCTTTGAACAGTGGGGTCTGTGTAGAATGTGGTCTATGAACAGTGGGTTTGTGTAGAATGTGGTCTATGTACAGTGGGGTCTGTGTAGAATGTGGTCTATGAACAGTGGGTTTGTGTACAGCTGGATCTATGTACAGTGGGGTCTGTGTAGAATGTGGTCTATGAACAGTGGGGTCTGTGTAGAATGTGGTCTATGAACAATGGGTTTGTCTACAGCTGGATCTGTGTACAGTGGGGTCTGTGTAGAATGTGGTCTATGTACAGTGGGACTGTGTAGAATGTGGTCTATGAACAGTGGGGTCTGTGTAGAATGTGGTCTATGTACAGTGGGGTCTGTGTAGAATGTGTTCTATGAACAGTGGGTTTGTGTACAGCTGGATCTGTGTACAGTGGGGTCTGTGTGGAATGTGGTCTATGTACACTGGGGTCTGTGTAGAATGTGGTCTATGAACAGTGGGGTCTGTGAAGAATGTGGTCTTTGAACAGTGGGGTCTGTGTAGAATGTAGTCTATGAACAGTGGGTTTGTGTAGAATGTGGTCTATGTACAGTGGGGTCTGTGTAGAATGTGGTCTTTGAACAGTGGGTTTGTGTACAGCAGGATCTATGTACCGTGGAGTGTGTGTAGAATGTGGTCTATGTACAGTGGAGTCTGTGTAGAATGTGGTCTATGAACAGTGGGTTTGTGTACAGCTGGATCTATGTACAGTGGGGTCTGTGTAGAATGTGGTCTTTGAACAGTGGGTTTGTGTACAGCTGGATCTGTGTACTGGGGTCTGTGTAGAATGTGGTCTATGAACAGTGGGTTTGTGTACGGCTGGATCTGTGTACAGTGGGGTATGTGTAGAATGTACTACGTACAGTGGGGTCTGTGTAGAATGTGGTCTATGTACAGTGGGGTCTGTGTAGAATGTGGTCTTTGAACAGTGGGTTTGTGTACAGCAGGATCTATGTACCGTGGGGTTTGTGTAGAATGTGGTCTATGTACAGTGGAGTCTGTGTAGAATGTGGTGTTTGAACAGTGGGTTTGTGTACAGCTGGATCTATGTACAGTGGGGTCTGTGTAGAATGTGTTCTTTGAACAGGGGCTTTGTGTACAACTGGATCTGTGTACAGTGGGGTCTGTTTACAATGTGGTCTATGAACAGTGGGGTCTGTGTAGAATGTGGTCTATGAACAGTGGGGTCTGTGTTAATGTGGTGTTTGGACAGTGGGTTTGTGTACAGCTGGATCTGTGTACAGTGGGGTCTGTGTAGAATGTGGTCTTTGAACAGTGGGTTTGTGTACAGCTGGATCTGTGTACAGTGGTGTCTGTGTAGAATGTGGTCTATGAACAGTGGGGTCTGTGAAGAATGTGGTCTTTGAACAGTGGGGTCTGTGTAGAATGTGGTCTATGAACAGTGGGTTTGTGTAGAATGTGGTCTATGTACAGTGGGGTCTGTGTAGAATGTGGTCTATGAACAGTGGGTTTGTGTACAGCTGGATCTATGTGCAGTGGGGTCTGTGTAGAATGTGGTCTATGAACAGTGGGGTCTGTGTAGAATGTGGTCTATGAACAGTGTGTTTGTGTACAGCTGGATCGGTGTACAGTGGGGTCTGTGTAGAATGTGGTCTCTGTACAGTGGGGACTGTGTAGAATGTGGTCTATGAACAGTGGGTTTGTGTACAGCTGGATCTATGTACAGTGGGGTCTGTGTAGAATGTGGTCTATGAACTGTGGGGTCTGTGTAGAATGTGGTCTATGAACAGTGGGTTTGTGTACAGCTGGATCTGTGTACAGTGGGGTCTGTGTAGAATGTGGTCTACGTACAGTGGGGTCTGTGTAGAATGTGGTCTATGAACAGTGGGTTTGTGTACAGCTGGATCTATGTACAGTGGGGTCTGTGTAGAATGTGGTCTATGTACAGTGGAGTCTGTGTAGAATGTGGTCTATGAACAGTGGGTTTGTGTACAGCTGGTTCTATATACAGTGGGGTCTGAGTAGAATGTGTTCTTTGAACAGTGGGTTTGTGTACAACTGGATCTGTGTACAGTGGGGTCTGTTTACAATGTGGTCTATGTACAGTGGGGTCTGTGTAGAATGTGGTCTATGTACAGTGGGGTCTGTGTAGAATGTGTTCTATGAACAGTGGGTTTGTGTACAGCTGGATCTATGTACAGTGGGGTCTGTGTAGAATGTGGTCTATGAACAGTGGGGTCTGTGTAGAATGTGGTCTATGAACAGTGGGTTTGTGTACAGCTGGATCTATGTACAGTGGGGTCTGTGTAGAATGTGGTCTATGTACAGTGGGGTCTGTGTAGAATGTGGTCTGTGAACAGTGGGGTCTGTGTAGAATGTGGTCTTTGAACAGTGGGGTCTGTGTAGAATGTGGACTATGAACAGTGGGTTTGTGTAGAATGTGGTCTATGTACAGTGGAGTCTGTGTAGAATGTGGTCTATGAACAGTGGGTTTGTGTACAGCTGGATCTATGTACAGTGGGGTCTGTGTAGAATGTGTTCTTTGAACAGGGGGTTTGTGTACAACTGGATCTGTGTACAGTGGGGTCTGTTTACAATGTGGTCTATGAACAGTGGGGTCTGTGTAGAATGTGGTCTATGAACAGTGGGGTCTGTGTTAATGTGGTGTTTGAACAGTGGGTTTGTGTACAGCTAGATCTGTGTACAGTGGGGTCTGTGTAGAATGTGGTCTTTGAACAGTGGGTTTGTGTACAGCTGGATCTGTGTACAGTGGTGTCTGTGTAGAATGTGGTCTATGAACAGTGGGGCCTGTGAAGAATGTGGTCTTTGAACAGTGGGGTCTGTGTAGAATGTGGTCTATGAACAGTGGGTTTGTGTAGAATGTGGTCTATGTACAGTGGGGTCTGTGTAGAATGTGGTCTATGAACAGTGGGTTTGTGTACAGCTGGATCTATGTACAGTGGGGTCTGTGTAGAATGTGGTCTATGAACAGTGGGGTCTGTGTAGAATGTGGTCTATGAACAATGGGTTTGTCTACAGCTGGATCTGTGTACAGTGGGGTCTGTGTAGAATGTGGTCTATGTACAGTGGGACTGTGTAGAATGTGGTCTATGAACAGTGGGGTCTGTGTAGAATGTGGTCTATGTACAGTGGGGTCTGTGTAGAATGTGTTCTATGAACAGTGGGTTTGTGTACAGCTGGATCTATGTACAGTGGGGTCTCTGTGGAATGTGGTCTATGTACAGTGGGGTCTGTGTAGAATGTCGTCTATGAACAGTGGGTTTGTGTACAGCTGGATCTGTGTACAGTGGGGTCTGTGTGGAATGTGGTCTATGTACACTGGGGTCTGTGTAGAATGTGGTCTATGAACAGTGGGGTCTGTGAAGAATGTGGTCTTTGAACAGTGGGGTCTGTGTAGAATGTGGTCTATGAACAGTGGGTTTGTGTAGAATGTGGTCTATGTACAGTGGGGTCTGTGTAGAATGTGGTCTTTGAACAGTGGGTTTGTGTACAGCAGGATCTATGTACCGTGGAGTGTGTGTAGAATGTGGTCTATGTACAGTGGAGTCTGTGTAGAATGTGGTCTATGAACAGTGGGTTTGTGTACAGCTGGATCTATGTACAGTGGGGTCTGTGTAGAATGTGGTCTTTGAATAGTGGGTTTGTGTACGGCTGGATCTGTGTACAGTGGGGTATGCGTAGAATGTACTACATACAGTGGGGTCTGTGTAGAATGTGGTCTATGTACAGTGGGGTCTGTGTAGAATGTGGTCTTTGAACAGTGGGTTTGTGTACAGCAGGATCTATGTACCGTGGGGTCTGTGTAGAATGTGGTCTATGTACAGTGGGGTCTGTGTAGAATGTGGTCTATGAACAGTGGGTTTGTGTACAGCTGGATCTATGTGCAGTGGGGTCTGTGTAGAATGTGGTCTATGAACAGTGGGGTCTTTGTAGAATGTGGTCTATGAACAGTGTGTTTGTGTACAGCTGGATCGGTGTACAGTGGGGTCTGTGTAGAATGTGGTCTCTGTACAGTGGGGACTGTGTAGAATGTGGTCTATGAACAGTGGGTTTGTGTACAGCTGGATCTATGTACAGTGGGGTCTGTGTAGAATGTGGTCTATGAACTGTGGGGTCTGTGTAGAATGTGGTCTATGAACAGTGGGTTTGTGTACAGCTGGATCTGTGTACAGTGGGGTCTGTGTAGAATGTGGTCTACGTACAGTGGGGTCTGTGTAGAATGTGGTCTATGAACAGTGGGGTCTGTGTAGAATGTGGTCTATGAACAGTGGGGTCTGTGTAGAATCTGGTGTTTGAACAGTGGGTTTGTGTACAGCTGGATCTGTGTACGGTGGGGTCTGTGTAGAATGTGGTCTTTGAACAGAGGGTTTGTGTACAGCTGGATCTGTGTACAGTGGGGTCTGTGTAGAATGTGGTCTATGTACATTGGGGTCTGTGTTGAATGTGGTGTTTGAACAGTGGGTTTGTGTACAGCTGGATTTGTGTACGGTGGGTTCTGTGTAGAATGTGGTCTTTGAACAGTGGGTTTGTATACAGCTGGATCTGTGTACAGTGGGGTCTGTGTAGAATGTGGTCTATGTACATTGGGGTCTGTGAAGAATGTGGTCTATGAACAGTGGGGTCTGTGTAGAATGTGGTCTTTGAACAGTGGGGTCTGTGTAGAATGTGGACTATGAACAGTGGGTTTGTGTAGAATGTGGTCTATGTACAGTGGGGTCTGTGTAGAATGTGGTCTATGAACAGTGGGTTTGTGTACAGCTGGATCTATGTACAGTGGGGTCTGTGTAGAATGTGGTCTATGAACAGTGGGTTCTGTGTAGAATGTGGTCTATGAACAGTGGGTTTGTGTACAGCTGGATCTATGTACATTGGGGTCTGTGTAGAATGTGGTCTGTGAACAGTGGGGTCTGTGTAGAATGTGGTCTTTGAACAGTGGGGTCTGTGTAGAATGTGGACTATGAACAGTGGGTTTGTGTAGAATGTGGTCTATGTACAGTGGGGTCTGTGTAGAATGTGGTCTATGAACAGTGGGTTTGTGTACAGCTGGATCTATGTACAGTGGGGTCTGTGTAGAATGTGGTCTATGTACAGTGGGGTCTGAGTAGAATGTGGTCTATGAACAGTGGGTTTGTGTACAGCTGGATCTATGTACAGTGGGGTCTGTGTAGAATGTGGTCTATGTACATTGGGGTCTGTGTAGAATGTGGTCTATGAACAGTGGGTTTGTGTACAGCTGGATCTATGTACAGTGGGGTCTGTGTAGAATGTGGTCTATGTACAGTGGGGTCTGTGTAGAATGTGGTCTATGAACAGTGGGTTTGTGTACAGCTGGATCTATGTACAGTGGGGTCTGTGTAGAATGTGGTCTATGAACAGTGGGGTCTGTGTAGAATGTGGTCTATGAACAATGGGTTTGTCTACAGCTGGATCTGTGTACAGTGGGGTCTGTGTAGAATGTGGTCTATGTACAGTGGGACTGTGTAGAATGTGGTCTATGAACAGTGGGGTCTGTGTAGAATGTGGTCTATGTACAGTGGGGTCTGTGTAGAATGTGTTCTATGAACAGTGGGTTTGTGTACAGCTGGATCTGTGTACAGTGGGGTCTGTGTGGAATGTGGTCTATGTACACTGGGGTCTGTGTAGAATGTGGTCTATGAACAGTGGGGTCTGTGAAGAATGTGGTCTTTGAACAGTGGGGTCTGTGTAGAATGTGGTCTATGAACAGTGGGTTTGTGGAGAATGTGGTCTATGTACAGTGGGGTCTGTGTAGAATGTGGTCTTTGAACAGTGGGTTTGTGTACAGCAGGATCTATGTACCGTGGAGTGTGTGTAGAATGTGGTCTATGTACAGTGGAGTCTGTGTAGAATGTGGTCTATGAACAGTGGGTTTGTGTACAGCTGGATCTATGTACAGTGGGGTCTGTGTAGAATGTGGTCTTTGAACAGTGGGTTTGTGTACAGCTGGATCTGTGTACTGGGGTCTGTGTAGAATGTGGTCTATGAACAGTGGGTTTGTGTACGGCTGGATCTGTGTACAGTGGGGTATGTGTAGAATGTACTACGTACAGTGGGGTCTGTGTAGAATGTGGTCTATGTACAGTGGGGTCTGTGTAGAATGTGGTCTTTGAACAGTGGGTTTGTGTACAGCAGGATCTTTGTACCGTGGGGTCTGTGTAGAATGTGGTCTATGTACAGTGGAGTCTGTGTAGAATGTGGTCTATGAACAGTGGGTTTGTGTACAGCTGGATCTATGTACAGTGGGGTCTGTGTAGAATGTGTTCTTTGAACAGGGGCTTTGTGTACAACTGGATCTGTGTACAGTGGGGTCTGTTTACAGTGTGGTCTATGAACAGTGGGGTCTGTGTAGAATGTGGTCTATGAACAGTGGGGTCTGTGTTAATGTGGTGTTTGGACAGTGGGTTTGTGTACAGCTGGATCTGTGTACAGTGGGGTCTGTGTAGAATGTGGTCTTTGAACAGTGGGTTTGTGTACAGCTGGATCTGTGTACAGTGGTGTCTGTGTAGAATGTGGTCTATGAACAGTGGGGTCTGTGAAGAATGTGGTCTTTGAACAGTGGGGTCTGTGTAGAATGTGGTCTATGAACAGTGGGTTTGTGTAGAATGTGGTCTATGTACAGTGGGGTCTGTGTAGAATGTGGTCTATGAACAGTGGGTTTGTGTACAGCTGGATCTATGTGCAGTGGGGTCTGTGTAGAATGTGGTCTATGAACAGTGGGGTCTGTGTAGAATGTGGTCTATGAACAGTGTGTTTGTGTACAGCTGGATCGGTGTACAGTGGGGTCTGTGTAGAATGTGGTCTCTGTACAGTGGGGACTGTGTAGAATGTGGTCTATGAACAGTGGGTTTGTGTACAGCTGGATCTATGTACAGTGGGGTCTGTGTAGAATGTGGTCTATGAACTGTGGGGTCTGTGTAGAATGTGGTCTATGAACAGTGGGTTTGTGTACAGCTGGATCTGTGTACAGTGGGGTCTGTGTAGAATGTGGTCTACGTACAGTGGGGTCTGTGTAGAATGTGGTCTATGAACAGTGGGTTTGTGTACAGCTGGATCTATGTACAGTGGGGTCTGTGTAGAATGTGGTCTATGTACAGTGGAGTCTGTGTAGAATGTGGTCTATGAACAGTGGGTTTGTGTACAGCTGGTTCTATATACAGTGGGGTCTGAGTAGAATGTGTTCTTTGAACAGTGGGTTTGTGTACAACTGGATTTGTGTACAGTGGGGTCTGTTTACAATGTGGTCTATGTACAGTGGGGTCTGTGTAGAATGTGGTCTATGTACAGTGGGGTCTGTGTAGAATGTGTTCTATGAACAGTGGGTTTGTGTACAGCTGGATCTGTGTACGGTGGGGTCTGTGTAGAATGTGGTCTTTGAACAGAGGGTTTGTGTACAGCTGGATCTGTGTACAGTGGGGTCTGTGTAGAATGTGGTCTATGTACATTGGGGTCTGTGTAGAATGTGGTGTTTGAACAGTGGGTTTGTGTACAGCTGGATCTGTGTACGGTGGGGTCTGTGTAGAATGTGGTCTTTGAACAGTGGGTTTGTATACAGCTGGATCTGTGTACAGTGGGGTCTGTGTAGAATGTGGTCTATGTACATTGGGGTCTGTGCAGAATGTGGTCTATGAACAGTGGGGTCTGTGTAGAATGTGGTCTTTGAACAGTGGGGTCTGTGTAGAATGTGGACTATGAACAGTGGGTTTGTGTAGAATGTGGTCTATGTACAGTGGGGTCTGTGTAGAATGTGGTCTATGAACAGTGGGTTTGTGTACAGCTGGATCTATGTACAGTGGGGTCTGTGTAGAAAGTCGTCTATGTACAGTGGGGTCTGTGTAGAATGTGTTCTATGAACAGTGGGTTTGTGTACAGCTGGATCTATGTACAGTGGGGTCTGTGTAGAATGTGGTCTATGAACAGTGGGGTCTGTGTAGAATGTGGTCTATGAACAGTGGGTTTGTGTACAGCTGGATCTATGTACATTGGGGTCTGTGTAGAATGTGGTCTGTGAACAGTGGGGTCTGTGTAGAATGTGGTCTTTGAACAGTGGGGTCTGTGTAGAATGTGGACTATGAACAGTGGGTTTGTGTAGAATGTGGTCTATGTACAGTGGGGTCTGTGTAGAATGTGGTCTATGAACAGTGGGTTTGTGTACAGCTGGATCTATGTACAGTGGGGTCTGTGTAGAATGTGGTCTATGAACAGTGGGGTCTGTGTAGAATGTGGTCTATGAACAGTGGGTTTGTGTACAGCTGGATCTGTGTACAGTGGGGCCTGTGTAGAATGTGGTCTACGTACAGTGGGGTCTGTGTAGAATGTGGTCTATCAACAGTGGGTTTGTGTACAGCTGGATCTATGTACAGTGGGGTCTGTGTAGAATGTGGTCTATGTACAGTGGAGTCTGTGTAGAATGTGGTCTATGAACAGGGGGTTTGTGTACAACTGGATCTGTGTACAGTGGGGTCTGTTTACAATGTGGTCTATGAACAGTGGGGTCTGTGTAGAATGTGGTCTATGAACAGTGGGGTCTGTGTTAATGTGGTGTTTGAACAGTGGGTTTGTGTACAGCTGGATCTGTGTACAGTGGGGTCTGTGTAGAATGTGGTCTTTGAACAGTGGGTTTGTGTACAGCTGGATCTGTGTACAGTGGTGTCTGTGTAGAATGTGGTCTATGAACAGTGGGTTTGTGTACAGCTGGATCTATGTACAGTGGGGTCTGTGTAGAATGTGGTCTATGTACAGTGGGGTCTGAGTAGAATGTGGTCTATGAACAGTGGGTTTGTGTACAGCTGGATCTATGTACAGTGGGGTCTGTGTAGAATGTGGTCTATGTACATTGGGGTCTGTGTAGAATGTGGTCTATGAACAGTGGGTTTGTGTACAGCTGGATCTATGTACAGTGGGGTCTGTGTAGAATGTGGTCTATGTACAGTGGGGTCTGTGTAGAATGTGGTCTATGAACAGTGGGTTTGTGTACAGCTGGATCTATGTACAGTGGGGTCTGTGTAGAATGTGGTCTATGAACAGTGGGGTCTGTGTAGAATGTGGTCTATGAACAATGGGTTTGTCTACAGCTGGATCTGTGTACAGTGGGGTCTGTGTAGAATGTGGTCTATGTACAGTGGGACTGTGTAGAATGTGGTCTATGAACAGTGGGGTCTGTGTAGAATGTGGTCTATGTACAGTGGGGTCTGTGTAGAATGTGTTCTATGAACAGTGGGTTTGTGTACAGCTGGATCTGTGTACAGTGGGGTCTGTGTGGAATGTGGTCTATGTACACTGGGGTCTGTGTAGAATGTGGTCTATGAACAGTGGGGTCTGTGAAGAATGTGGTCTTTGAACAGTGGGGTCTGTGTAGAATGTGGTCTATGAACAGTGGGTTTGTGTAGAATGTGGTCTATGTACAGTGGGGTCTGTGTAGAATGTGGTCTTTGAACAGTGGGTTTGTGTACAGCAGGATCTATGTACCGTGGAGTGTGTGTAGAATGTGGTCTATGTACAGTGGAGTCTGTGTAGAATGTGGTCTATGAACAGTGGGTTTGTGTACAGCTGGATCTATGTACAGTGGGGTCTGTGTAGAATGTGGTCTTTGAACAGTGGGTTTGTGTACAGCTGGATCTGTGTACTGGGGTCTGTGTAGAATGTGGTCTATGAACAGTGGGTTTGTGTACGGCTGGATCTGTGTACAGTGGGGTATGTGTAGAATGTACTACGTACAGTGGGGTCTGTGTAGAATGTGGTCTATGTACAGTGGGGTCTGTGTAGAATGTGGTCTTTGAACAGTGGGTTTGTGTACAGCAGGATCTTTGTACCGTGGGGTCTGTGTAGAATGTGGTCTATGTACAGTGGAGTCTGTGTAGAATGTGGTCTATGAACAGTGGGTTTGTGTACAGCTGGATCTATGTACAGTGGGGTCTGTGTAGAATGTGTTCTTTGAACAGGGGCTTTGTGTACAACTGGATCTGTGTACAGTGGGGTCTGTTTACAGTGTGGTCTATGAACAGTGGGGTCTGTGTAGAATGTGGTCTATGAACAGTGGGGTCTGTGTTAATGTGGTGTTTGGACAGTGGGTTTGTGTACAGCTGGATCTGTGTACAGTGGGGTCTGTGTAGAATGTGGTCTTTGAACAGTGGGTTTGTGTACAGCTGGATCTGTGTACAGTGGTGTCTGTGTAGAATGTGGTCTATGAACAGTGGGGTCTGTGAAGAATGTGGTCTTTGAACAGTGGGGTCTGTGTAGAATGTGGTCTATGAACAGTGGGTTTGTGTAGAATGTGGTCTATGTACAGTGGGGTCTGTGTAGAATGTGGTCTATGAACAGTGGGTTTGTGTACAGCTGGATCTATGTGCAGTGGGGTCTGTGTAGAATGTGGTCTATGAACAGTGGGGTCTGTGTAGAATGTGGTCTATGAACAGTGTGTTTGTGTACAGCTGGATCGGTGTACAGTGGGGTCTGTGTAGAATGTGGTCTCTGTACAGTGGGGACTGTGTAGAATGTGGTCTATGAACAGTGGGTTTGTGTACAGCTGGATCTATGTACAGTGGGGTCTGTGTAGAATGTGGTCTATGAACTGTGGGGTCTGTGTAGAATGTGGTCTATGAACAGTGGGTTTGTGTACAGCTGGATCTGTGTACAGTGGGGTCTGTGTAGAATGTGGTCTACGTACAGTGGGGTCTGTGTAGAATGTGGTCTATGAACAGTGGGTTTGTGTACAGCTGGATCTATGTACAGTGGGGTCTGTGTAGAATGTGGTCTATGTACAGTGGAGTCTGTGTAGAATGTGGTCTATGAACAGTGGGTTTGTGTACAGCTGGTTCTATATACAGTGGGGTCTGAGTAGAATGTGTTCTTTGAACAGTGGGTTTGTGTACAACTGGATTTGTGTACAGTGGGGTCTGTTTACAATGTGGTCTATGTACAGTGGGGTCTGTGTAGAATGTGGTCTATGTACAGTGGGGTCTGTGTAGAATGTGTTCTATGAACAGTGGGTTTGTGTACAGCTGGATCTGTGTACGGTGGGGTCTGTGTAGAATGTGGTCTTTGAACAGAGGGTTTGTGTACAGCTGGATCTGTGTACAGTGGGGTCTGTGTAGAATGTGGTCTATGTACATTGGGGTCTGTGTAGAATGTGGTGTTTGAACAGTGGGTTTGTGTACAGCTGGATCTGTGTACGGTGGGGTCTGTGTAGAATGTGGTCTTTGAACAGTGGGTTTGTATACAGCTGGATCTGTGTACAGTGGGGTCTGTGTAGAATGTGGTCTATGTACATTGGGGTCTGTGCAGAATGTGGTCTATGAACAGTGGGGTCTGTGTAGAATGTGGTCTTTGAACAGTGGGGTCTGTGTAGAATGTGGACTATGAACAGTGGGTTTGTGTAGAATGTGGTCTATGTACAGTGGGGTCTGTGTAGAATGTGGTCTATGAACAGTGGGTTTGTGTACAGCTGGATCTATGTACAGTGGGGTCTGTGTAGAAAGTCGTCTATGTACAGTGGGGTCTGTGTAGAATGTGTTCTATGAACAGTGGGTTTGTGTACAGCTGGATCTATGTACAGTGGGGTCTGTGTAGAATGTGGTCTATGAACAGTGGGGTCTGTGTAGAATGTGGTCTATGAACAGTGGGTTTGTGTACAGCTGGATCTATGTACATTGGGGTCTGTGTAGAATGTGGTCTGTGAACAGTGGGGTCTGTGTAGAATGTGGTCTTTGAACAGTGGGGTCTGTGTAGAATGTGGACTATGAACAGTGGGTTTGTGTAGAATGTGGTCTATGTACAGTGGGGTCTGTGTAGAATGTGGTCTATGAACAGTGGGTTTGTGTACAGCTGGATCTATGTACAGTGGGGTCTGTGTAGAATGTGGTCTATGAACAGTGGGGTCTGTGTAGAATGTGGTCTATGAACAGTGGGTTTGTGTACAGCTGGATCTGTGTACAGTGGGGCCTGTGTAGAATGTGGTCTACGTACAGTGGGGTCTGTGTAGAATGTGGTCTATCAACAGTGGGTTTGTGTACAGCTGGATCTATGTACAGTGGGGTCTGTGTAGAATGTGGTCTATGTACAGTGGAGTCTGTGTAGAATGTGGTCTATGAACAGGGGGTTTGTGTACAACTGGATCTGTGTACAGTGGGGTCTGTTTACAATGTGGTCTATGAACAGTGGGGTCTGTGTAGAATGTGGTCTATGAACAGTGGGGTCTGTGTTAATGTGGTGTTTGAACAGTGGGTTTGTGTACAGCTGGATCTGTGTACAGTGGGGTCTGTGTAGAATGTGGTCTTTGAACAGTGGGTTTGTGTACAGCTGGATCTGTGTACAGTGGTGTCTGTGTAGAATGTGGTCTATGAACAGTGGGGCCTGTGAAGAATGTAGTCTTTGAACAGTGGGGTCTGTGTACAATGTGGTCTATGAACAGTGGGTTTGTGTAGAATGTGGTCTATGTACAGTGGGGTCTGTGTAGAATGTGGTCTATGAACAGTGGGTTTGTGTACAGCTGGATCTGTGTACAGTGGGGTCTGTGTAGAATGTGGTCTACGTACAGTGGGGTCTGTGTAGAATGTGGTCTATGAACAGTGGGTTTGTGTACAGCTGGATCTATGTACAGTGGGGTCTGTGTAGAATGTGGTCTATGTACAGTGGAGTCTGTGTAGAATGTGGTCTATGAACAGTGGGTTTGTGTACAGCTGGTTCTATATACAGTGGGGTCTGAGTAGAATGTGTTCTTTGAACAGTGGGTTTGTGTACAACTGGATCTGTGTACAGTGGGGTCTGTTTACAATGTGGTCTATGTACAGTGGGGTCTGTGTAGAATGTGGTCTATGTACAGTGGGGTCTGTGTAGAATATGTTCTATGAACAGTGGGTTTGTGTACAGCTGGATCTGTGTACGGTGGGGTCTGTGTAGAATGTGGTCTTTGAACAGAGGGTTTGTGTACAGCTGGATCTGTGTACAGTGGGGTCTGTGTAGAATGTGGTCTATGTACATTGGGGTCTGTGTAGAATGTGGTGTTTGAACAGTGGGTTTGTGTACAGCTGGATCTGTGTACGGTGGGGTCTGTGTAGAATGTGGTCTTTGAACAGTGGGTTTGTATACAGCTGGATCTGTGTACAGTGGGGTCTGTGTAGAATGTGGTCTATGTACATTGGGGTCTGTGCAGAATGTGGTCTATGAACAGTGGGGTCTGTGTAGAATGTGGTCTTTGAACAGTGGGGTCTGTGTAGAATGTGGACTATGAACAGTGGGTTTGTGTAGAATGTGGTCTATGTACAGTGGGGTCTGTGTAGAATGTGGTCTATGAACAGTGGGTTTGTGGACAGCTGGATCTATGTACAGTGGGGTCTGTGTAGAATGTCGTCTATGTACAGTGGGGTCTGTGTAGAATGTGGTCTATGAACAGTGGGTTTGTGTACAGCTGGATCTATGTACATTGGGGTCTGTGTAGAATGTGGTCTGTGAACAGTGGGGTCTGTGTAGAATGTGGTCTTTGAACAGTGGGGTCTGTGTAGAATGTGGACTATGAACAGTGGGTTTGTGTAGAATGTGGTCTATGTACAGTGGGGTCTGTGTAGAATGTGGTCTATGAACAGTGGGTTTGTGTACAGCTGGATCTATGTACAGTGGGGTCTGTGTAGAATGTGGTCTATGAACAGTGGGGTCTGTGTAGAATGTGGTCTATGAACAGTGGGTTTGTGTACAGCTGGATCTGTGTACAGTGGGGCCTGTGTAGAATGTGGTCTACGTACAGTGGGGTCTGTGTAGAATGTGGTCTATCAACAGTGGGTTTGTGTACAGCTGGATCTATGTACAGTGGGGTCTGTGTAGAATGTGGTCTATGTACAGTGGAGTCTGTGTAGAATGTGGTCTATGAACAGGGGGTTTGTGTACAACTGGATCTGTGTACAGTGGGGTCTGTTTACAATGTGGTCTATGAACAGTGGGGTCTGTGTAGAATGTGGTCTATGAACAGTGGGGTCTGTGTTAATGTGGTGTTTGAACAGTGGGTTTGTGTACAGCTGGATCTGTGTACAGTGGGGTCTGTGTAGAATGTGGTCTTTGAACAGTGGGTTTGTGTACAGCTGGATCTGTGTACAGTGGTGTCTGTGTAGAATGTGGTCTATGAACAGTGGGGCCTGTGAAGAATGTAGTCTTTGAACAGTGGGGTCTGTGTACAATGTGGTCTATGAACAGTGGGTTTGTGTAGAATGTGGTCTATGTACAGTGGGGTCTGTGTAGAATGTGGTCTATGAACAGTGGGTTTGTGTACAGCTGGATCTATGTACAGTGGGGTCTGTGTAGAATGTGGTCTATGAACAGTGGGGTCTGTGTAGAATGTGGTCTTTGAACAGAGGGTTTGTGTACAGCTGGATCTGTGTACAGTGGGGTCTGTGTAGAATGTGGTCTATGTACATTGGGGTCTGTGTAGAATGTGGTGTTTGAACAGTGGGTTTGTGTACAGCTGGATCTGTGTACGGTGGGGTCTGTGTAGAATGTGGTCTTTGAACAGTGGGTTTGTATACAGCTGGATCTGTGTACAGTGGGGTCTGTGTAGAATGTGGTCTATGTACATTGGGGTCTGTGCAGAATGTGGTCTATGAACAGTGGGGTCTGTGTAGAATGTGGTCTTTGAACAGTGGGGTCTGTGTAGAATGTGGACTATGAACAGTGGGTTTGTGTAGAATGTGGTCTATGTACAGTGGGGTCTGTGTAGAATGTGGTCTATGAACAGTGGGTTTGTGTACAGCTGGATCTATGTACAGTGGGGTCTGTGTAGAAAGTCGTCTATGTACAGTGGGGTCTGTGTAGAATGTGTTCTATGAACAGTGGGTTTGTGTACAGCTGGATCTATGTACAGTGGGGTCTGTGTAGAATGTGGTCTATGAACAGTGGGGTCTGTGTAGAATGTGGTCTATGAACAGTGGGTTTGTGTACAGCTGGATCTATGTACATTGGGGTCTGTGTAGAATGTGGTCTGTGAACAGTGGGGTCTGTGTAGAATGTGGTCTTTGAACAGTGGGGTCTGTGTAGAATGTGGACTATGAACAGTGGGTTTGTGTAGAATGTGGTCTATGTACAGTGGGGTCTGTGTAGAATGTGGTCTATGAACAGTGGGTTTGTGTACAGCTGGATCTATGTACAGTGGGGTCTGTGTAGAATGTGGTCTATGAACAGTGGGGTCTGTGTAGAATGTGGTCTATGAACAGTGGGTTTGTGTACAGCTGGATCTGTGTACAGTGGGGCCTGTGTAGAATGTGGTCTACGTACAGTGGGGTCTGTGTAGAATGTGGTCTATCAACAGTGGGTTTGTGTACAGCTGGATCTATGTACAGTGGGGTCTGTGTAGAATGTGGTCTATGTACAGTGGAGTCTGTGTAGAATGTGGTCTATGAACAGGGGGTTTGTGTACAACTGGATCTGTGTACAGTGGGGTCTGTTTACAATGTGGTCTATGAACAGTGGGGTCTGTGTAGAATGTGGTCTATGAACAGTGGGGTCTGTGTTAATGTGGTGTTTGAACAGTGGGTTTGTGTACAGCTGGATCTGTGTACAGTGGGGTCTGTGTAGAATGTGGTCTTTGAACAGTGGGTTTGTGTACAGCTGGATCTGTGTACAGTGGTGTCTGTGTAGAATGTGGTCTATGAACAGTGGGGCCTGTGAAGAATGTAGTCTTTGAACAGTGGGGTCTGTGTACAATGTGGTCTATGAACAGTGGGTTTGTGTAGAATGTGGTCTATGTACAGTGGGGTCTGTGTAGAATGTGGTCTATGAACAGTGGGTTTGTGTACAGCTGGATCTGTGTACAGTGGGGTCTGTGTAGAATGTGGTCTACGTACAGTGGGGTCTGTGTAGAATGTGGTCTATGAACAGTGGGTTTGTGTACAGCTGGATCTATGTACAGTGGGGTCTGTGTAGAATGTGGTCTATGTACAGTGGAGTCTGTGTAGAATGTGGTCTATGAACAGTGGGTTTGTGTACAGCTGGTTCTATATACAGTGGGGTCTGAGTAGAATGTGTTCTTTGAACAGTGGGTTTGTGTACAACTGGATCTGTGTACAGTGGGGTCTGTTTACAATGTGGTCTATGTACAGTGGGGTCTGTGTAGAATGTGGTCTATGTACAGTGGGGTCTGTGTAGAATATGTTCTATGAACAGTGGGTTTGTGTACAGCTGGATCTGTGTACGGTGGGGTCTGTGTAGAATGTGGTCTTTGAACAGAGGGTTTGTGTACAGCTGGATCTGTGTACAGTGGGGTCTGTGTAGAATGTGGTCTATGTACATTGGGGTCTGTGTAGAATGTGGTGTTTGAACAGTGGGTTTGTGTACAGCTGGATCTGTGTACGGTGGGGTCTGTGTAGAATGTGGTCTTTGAACAGTGGGTTTGTATACAGCTGGATCTGTGTACAGTGGGGTCTGTGTAGAATGTGGTCTATGTACATTGGGGTCTGTGCAGAATGTGGTCTATGAACAGTGGGGTCTGTGTAGAATGTGGTCTTTGAACAGTGGGGTCTGTGTAGAATGTGGACTATGAACAGTGGGTTTGTGTAGAATGTGGTCTATGTACAGTGGGGTCTGTGTAGAATGTGGTCTATGAACAGTGGGTTTGTGGACAGCTGGATCTATGTACAGTGGGGTCTGTGTAGAATGTCGTCTATGTACAGTGGGGTCTGTGTAGAATGTGGTCTATGAACAGTGGGTTTGTGTACAGCTGGATCTATGTACATTGGGGTCTGTGTAGAATGTGGTCTGTGAACAGTGGGGTCTGTGTAGAATGTGGTCTTTGAACAGTGGGGTCTGTGTAGAATGTGGACTATGAACAGTGGGTTTGTGTAGAATGTGGTCTATGTACAGTGGGGTCTGTGTAGAATGTGGTCTATGAACAGTGGGTTTGTGTACAGCTGGATCTATGTACAGTGGGGTCTGTGTAGAATGTGGTCTATGAACAGTGGGGTCTGTGTAGAATGTGGTCTATGAACAGTGGGTTTGTGTACAGCTGGATCTGTGTACAGTGGGGCCTGTGTAGAATGTGGTCTACGTACAGTGGGGTCTGTGTAGAATGTGGTCTATCAACAGTGGGTTTGTGTACAGCTGGATCTATGTACAGTGGGGTCTGTGTAGAATGTGGTCTATGTACAGTGGAGTCTGTGTAGAATGTGGTCTATGAACAGGGGGTTTGTGTACAACTGGATCTGTGTACAGTGGGGTCTGTTTACAATGTGGTCTATGAACAGTGGGGTCTGTGTAGAATGTGGTCTATGAACAGTGGGGTCTGTGTTAATGTGGTGTTTGAACAGTGGGTTTGTGTACAGCTGGATCTGTGTACAGTGGGGTCTGTGTAGAATGTGGTCTTTGAACAGTGGGTTTGTGTACAGCTGGATCTGTGTACAGTGGTGTCTGTGTAGAATGTGGTCTATGAACAGTGGGGCCTGTGAAGAATGTAGTCTTTGAACAGTGGGGTCTGTGTACAATGTGGTCTATGAACAGTGGGTTTGTGTAGAATGTGGTCTATGTACAGTGGGGTCTGTGTAGAATGTGGTCTATGAACAGTGGGTTTGTGTACAGCTGGATCTATGTACAGTGGGGTCTGTGTAGAATGTGGTCTATGAACAGTGGGGTCTGTGTAGAATGTGGTCTATGAACAATGGGTTTGTCTACAGCTGGATCTGTGTACAGTGGGGTCTGTGTAGAATGTGGTCTATGTACAGTGGGACTGTGTAGAATGTGGTCTATGAACAGTGGGGTCTGTGTAGAATGTGGTCTCTGTACAGTGGGGTCTGTGTAGAATGTGTTCTATGAACAGTGGGTTTGTGTACAGCTGGATCTATGTACAGTGGGGTCTGTGTGGAATGTGGTCTATGTACAGTGGGGTCTGTGTAGAATGTCGTCTATGAACAGTGGGTTTGTGTACAGCTGGATCTGTGTACAGTGGGGTCTGTGAGAAATGTGGTCTATGTACACTGGGGTCTGTGTAGAATGTGGTCTATGAACAGTGGGGTCTGTGAAGAATGTGGTCTTTGAACAGTGGGGTCTGTGTAGAATGTGGTCTATGAACAGTGGGTTTGTGTAGAATGTGGTCTATGTACAGTGGGGTCTGTGTAGAAAGTGGTCTATGAACAGTGGGTTTGTGTACAGCTGGATCTATGTACAGTGGGGTCTGTGTAGAATGTGGTCTATGAACAGTGGGGTCTGTGTAGAATGTGGTCTATGAACAGTGGGTTTGTGTACAGCTGGATCTGTGTACAGTGGGGTCTGTGTAGAATGTGGTCTATGTACAGTGGGGACTGTGTAGACTGTGGTCTATGAACAGTGGGTTTGAGTACAGCTGGATCTATGTACAGTGGGGTCTGTGCAGAATGTGGTCTATGAACAGTGGGGTCTGTGTAGAATGTGGTCATTGAACAGTGGGTTTGTTTACAGCTGGATCTGTGTACAGTGGGTTCTGTGTAGAATGATTTCCTTGAACAGTGGGTTTGTGTACAACTGGATCTGTGTACATTGGGGTCTGTGTAGAATGTGGTCTATGTACTGTGGGGTCTGTGTAGAATGTGGTCTATGAACAGTGGGGTCTGTGCAGAATGTGGTGTTTGAACAGTGGGTTTGTGTACAGCTGGATCTGTGTACGGTGGGGTCTGTGTAGAATGTGGTCTTTGAACAGTGGGTTTGTGTACAGCTGGATCTATGTACAGTGGGGTCTGTGTAGAATGTGGTCTATGTACATTGGGGTCTGTGTAGAATGTGGTCTATGAACAGTGGGTTTGTGTACAGCTGGATCTATGTACAGTGGGGTCTGTGTAGAATGTGGTCTATGTACAGTGGGGTCTGTGTAGAATGTGGTCTATGAACAGTGGGTTTGTGTACAGCTGGATCTATGTACAGTGGGGTCTGTGTAGAATGTGGTCTATGTACAGTGGGGTCTGAGTAGAATGTGGTCTATGAACAGTGGGTTTGTGTACAGCTGGATCTATGTACAGTGGGGTCTGTGTAGAATGTGGTCTATGTACATTGGGGTCTGTGTAGAATGTGGTCTATGAACAGTGGGTTTGTGTACAGCTGGATCTATGTACAGTGGGGTCTGTGTAGAATGTGGTCTATGTACAGTGGGGTCTGTGTAGAATGTGGTCTATGAACAGTGGGTTTGTGTACAGCTGGATCTATGTACAGTAGGGTCTGTGTAGAATGTGGTCTATGAACAGTGGGGTCTGTGTAGAATGTGGTCTATGAACAATGGGTTTGTCTACAGCTGGATCTGTGTACAGTGGGGTCTGTGTAGAATGTGGTCTATGTACAGTGGGACTGTGTAGAATGTGGTCTATGAACAGTGGGGTCTGTGTAGAATGTGGTCTATGTACAGTGGGGTCTGTGTAGAATGTGTTCTATGAACAGTGGGTTTGTGTACAGCTGGATCTGTGTACAGTGGGGTCTGTGTGGAATGTGGTCTATGTACACTGGGGTCTGTGTAGAATGTGGTCTATGAACAGTGGGGTCTGTGAAGAATGTGGTCTTTGAACAGTGGGGTCTGTGTAGAATGTGGTCTATGAACAGTGGGTTTGTGTAGAATGTGGTCTATGTACAGTGGGGTCTGTGTAGAATGTGGTCTTTGAACAGTGGGTTTGTGTACAGCAGGATCTATGTACCGTGGAGTGTGTGTAGAATGTGGTCTATGTACAGTGGAGTCTGTGTAGAATGTGGTCTATGAACAGTGGGTTTGTGTACAGCTGGATCTATGTACAGTGGGGTCTGTGTAGAATGTGCTCTATGAACAGTGGGTTTGTGTACGGCTGGATCTGTGTACAGTGGGGTATGTGTAGAATGTACTACGTACAGTGGGGTCTGTGTAGAATGTGGTCTATGTACAGTGGGGTCTGTGTAGAATGTGGTCTTTGAACAGTGGGTTTGTGTACAGCAGGATCTATGTACCGTGGGGTCTGTGTAGAATGTGGTCTATGTACAGTGGAGTCTGTGTAGAATGTGGTCTATGAACAGTGGGTTTGTGTACAGCTGGATCTATGTACAGTGGGGTCTGTGTAGAATGTGTTCTTTGAACAGGGCCTTTGTGTACAACTGGATCTGTGTACAGTGGGGTCTGTTTACAATGTGGTCTATGAACAGTGGGGTCTGTGTAGAATGTGGTCTATGAACAGTGGGGTCTGTGTTAATGTGGTGTTTGGACAGTGGGTTTGTGTACAGCTGGATCTGTGTACAGTGGGGTCTGTGTAGAATGTGGTCTTTGAACAGTGGGTTTGTGTACAGCTGGATCTGTGTACAGTGGTGTCTGTGTGGAATGTGGTCTATGAACAGTGGGGTCTGTGAAGAATGTGGTCTTTGAACAGTGGGGTCTGTGTAGAATGTGGTCTATGAACAGTGGGTTTGTGTAGAATGTGGTCTATGTACAGTGGGGTCTGTGTAGAATGTGGTCTATGAACAGTGGGTTTGTGTACAGCTGGATCTATGTGCAGTGGGGTCTGTGTAGAATGTGGTCTATGAACAGTGGGGTCTGTGTAGAATGTGGTCTATGAACAGTGTGTTTGTGTACAGCTGGATCGGTGTACAGTGGGGTCTGTGTAGAATGTGGTCTCTGTACAGTGGGGACTGTGTAGAATGTGGTCTATGAACAGTGGGTTTGTGTACAGCTGGATCTATGTACAGTGGGGTCTGTGTAGAATGTGGTCTATGAACTGTGGGGTCTGTGTAGAATGTGGTCTATGAACAGTGGGTTTGTGTACAGCTGGATCTGTGTACAGTGGGGTCTGTGTAGAATGTGGTCTACGTACAGTGGGGTCTGTGTAGAATGTGGTCTATGAACAGTGGGTTTGTGTACAGCTGGATCTATGTACAGTGGGGTCTGTGTAGAATGTGGTCTATGTACAGTGGAGTCTGTGTAGAATGTGGTCTATGAACAGTGGGTTTGTGTACAGCTGGTTCTATATACAGTGGGGTCTGAGTAGAATGTGTTCTTTGAACAGTGGGTTTGTGTACAACTGGATCTGTGTACAGTGGGGTCTGTTTACAATGTGGTCTATGTACAGTGGGGTCTGTGTAGAATGTGGTCTATGTACAGTGGGGTCTGTGTAGAATGTGTTCTATGAACAGTGGGTTTGTGTACAGCTGGATCTGTGTACGGTGGGGTCTGTGTAGAATGTGGTCTTTGAACAGAGGGTTTGTGTACAGCTGGATCTGTGTACAGTGGGGTCTGTGTAGAATGTGGTCTATGTACATTGGGGTCTGTGTAGAATGTGGTGTTTGAACAGTGGGTTTGTGTACAGCTGGATCTGTGTACGGTGGGGTCTGTGTAGAATGTGGTCTTTGAACAGTGGGTTTGTATACAGCTGGATCTGTGTACAGTGGGGTCTGTGTAGAATGTGGTCTATGTACATTGGGGTCTGTGCAGAATGTGGTCTATGAACAGTGGGGTCTGTGTAGAATGTGGTCTTTGAACAGTGGGGTCTGTGTAGAATGTGGACTATGAACAGTGGGTTTGTGTAGAATGTGGTCTATGTACAGTGGGGTCTGTGTAGAATGTGGTCTATGAACAGTGGGTTTGTGTACAGCTGGATCTATGTACAGTGGGGTCTGTGTAGAATGTGGTCTATGTACAGTGGGGTCTGTGTAGAATGTGTTCCATGAACAGTGGGTTTGTGTACAGCTGGATCTATGTACAGTGGGGTCTGTGTAGAATGTGGTCTATGAACAGTGGGGTCTGTGTAGAATGTGGTCTATGAACAGTGGGTTTGTGTACAGCTGGATCTATGTACATTGGGGTCTGTGTAGAATGTGGTCTGTGAACAGTGGGGTCTGTGTAGAATGTGGTCTTTGAACAGTGGGGTCTGTGTAGAATGTGGACTATGAACAGTGGGTTTGTGTAGAATGTGGTCTATGTACAGTGGGGTCTGTGTAGAATGTGGTCTATGAACAGTGGGTTTGTGTACAGCTGGATCTATGTACAGTGGGGTCTGTGTAGAATGTGGTCTATGAACAGTGGGGTCTGTGTAGAATGTGGTCTATGAACAGTGGGTTTGTGTACAGCTGGATCTGTGTACAGTGGGGCCTGTGTAGAATGTGGTCTACGTACAGTGGGGTCTGTGTAGAATGTGGTCTATCAACAGTGGGTTTGTGTACAGCTGGATCTATGTACAGTGGGGTCTGTGTAGAATGTGGTCTATGTACAGTGGAGTCTGTGTAGAATGTGGTCTATGAACAGGGGGTTTGTGTACAACTGGATCTGTGTACAGTGGGGTCTGTTTACAATGTGGTCTATGAACAGTGGGGTCTGTGTAGAATGTGGTCTATGAACAGTGGGGTCTGTGTTAATGTGGTGTTTGAACAGTGGGTTTGTGTACAGCTGGATCTGTGTACAGTGGGGTCTGTGTAGAATGTGGTCTTTGAACAGTGGGTTTGTGTACAGCTGGATCTGTGTACAGTGGTGTCTGTGTAGAATGTGGTCTATGAACAGTGGGGCCTGTGAAGAATGTAGTCTTTGAACAGTGGGGTCTGTGTACAATGTGGTCTATGAACAGTGGGTTTGTGTAGAATGTGGTCTATGTACAGTGGGGTCTGTGTAGAATGTGGTCTATGAACAGTGGGTTTGTGTACAGCTGGATCTATGTACAGTGGGGTCTGTGTAGAATGTGGTCTATGAACAGTGGGGTCTGTGTAGAATGTGGTCTATGAACAATGGGTTTGTCTACAGCTGGATCTGTGTACAGTGGGGTCTGTGTAGAATGTGGTCTATGTACAGTGGGACTGTGTAGAATGTGGTCTATGAACAGTGGGGTCTGTGTAGAATGTGGTCTCTGTACAGTGGGGTCTGTGTAGAATGTGTTCTATGAACAGTGGGTTTGTGTACAGCTGGATCTATGTACAGTGGGGTCTGTGTGGAATGTGGTCTATGTACAGTGGGGTCTGTGTAGAATGTCGTCTATGAACAGTGGGTTTGTGTACAGCTGGATCTGTGTACAGTGGGGTCTGTGAGAAATGTGGTCTATGTACACTGGGGTCTGTGTAGAATGTGGTCTATGAACAGTGGGGTCTGTGAAGAATGTGGTCTTTGAACAGTGGGGTCTGTGTAGAATGTGGTCTATGAACAGTGGGTTTGTGTAGAATGTGGTCTATGTACAGTGGGGTCTGTGTAGAAAGTGGTCTATGAACAGTGGGTTTGTGTACAGCTGGATCTATGTACAGTGGGGTCTGTGTAGAATGTGGTCTATGAACAGTGGGGTCTGTGTAGAATGTGGTCTATGAACAGTGGGTTTGTGTACAGCTGGATCTGTGTACAGTGGGGTCTGTGTAGAATGTGGTCTATGTACAGTGGGGACTGTGTAGAATGTGGTCTATGAACAGTGGGTTTGAGTACAGCTGGATCTATGTACAGTGGGGTCTGTGCAGAATGTGGTCTATGAACAGTGGGGTCTGTGTAGAATGTGGTCATTGAACAGTGGGTTTGTTTACAGCTGGATCTGTGTACAGTGGGTTCTGTGTAGAATGATTTCCTTGAACAGTGGGTTTGTGTACAACTGGATCTGTGTACATTGGGGTCTGTGTAGAATGTGGTCTATGTACTGTGGGGTCTGTGTAGAATGTGGTCTATGAACAGTGGGGTCTGTGCAGAATGTGGTGTTTGAACAGTGTGTTTGTGTACAGCTGGATCTGTGTACGGTGGGGTCTGTGTAGAATGTGGTCTTTGAACAGTGGGTTTGTATACAGGTGGATCTGTGTACAGTGGGGTAATTGTAGAATGTGGTCTATGTACTGTGGGGTCTGTGTAGAATGTGGTCGATGAACAGTGGGGTCTGTGCAGAATGTGGTGTTTGAACAGTGGGTTTGTTTACAGCTGGATCTGTGTACAGTGGGGTCTGTGTAGAGTGATTTCCTTGAACAGTGGGTTTGTGTACAACTGGATCTGTGTACATTGGGGTCTGTGTAGAATTAGTCTATGTACTGTGGGGTCTGTGTAGAATGTGGTCGATGAACAGTGGGGTCTGTGCAGAATGTGGTGTTTGAACAGTGGGTTTGTGTACAACTGGATCTGTGTACAGTGGCGTCTGTGTAGAATGTGGTCTTTGAACAGTGGGTTTCTGTACAGCTGGATCTATGTACAGTGGGGTCTGTGTAGAATGTGATCTATGTACAGTGGGGTCAGTGTAGAATGTGGTCTATGAACAGTGGGTTTGTGTACAGCTGGATCTATGTACAGTGGGGTCTGTGTAGAATGTGGTCTATGAACAGTGGGGTCTGTGTAGAATGTGGTCTATGAACAGTGAGTTTGTGTACAGCTGGATCTATGTACATTGGGGTCTGTGTAGAATGTGGTCTGTGAACAGTGGGGTCTGTGTAGAATGTGGTCTTTGAACAGTGGGGTCTGTGTAGAATGTGGACTATGAACAGTGGGTTTGTGTAGAATGTGGTCTATGTACAGTGGGGTCTGTGTAGAATGTGGTCTATGAACAGTGGGTTTGTGTACAGCTGGATCTATGTACAGTGGGGTCTGTGTAGAATGTGGTCTATGAACAGTGGGGTCTGTGTAGAATGTGGTCTATGAACAGTGGGTTTGTGTACAGCTGGATCTGTGTACAGTGGGGCCTGTGTAGAATGTGGTCTACGTACAGTGGGGTCTGTGTAGAATGTGGTCTATCAACAGTGGGTTTGTGTACGGCTGGATCTATGTACAGTGGGGTCTGTGTAGAATGTGGTCTATGTACAGTGGAGTCTGTGTAGAATGTGGTCTATGAACAGTGGGTTTGTGTACAGCTGGATCTATGTACAGTGGGGTCTGTGTAGAATGTGTTCTTTGAACAGGGGGTTTGTGTACAACTGGATCTGTGTACAGTGGGGTCTGTTTACAATGTGGTCTATGAACAGTGGGGTCTGTGTAGAATGTGGTCTATGAACAGTGGGGTCTGTGTTAATGTGGTGTTTGAACAGTGGGTTTGTGTACAGCTGGATCTGTGTACAGTGGGGTCTGTGTAGAATGTGGTCTTTGAACAGTGGGTTTGTGTACAGCTGGATCTGTGTACAGTGGTGTCTGTGTAGAATGTGGTCTATGAACAGTGGGGCCTGTGAAGAATGTGGTCTTTGAACAGTGGGGTCTGTGTACAATGTGGTCTATGAACAGTGGATTTGTGTAGAATGTGGTCTATGTACAGTGGGGTCTGTGTAGAATGTGGTCTATGAACAGTGGGTTTGTGTACAGCTGGATCTATGTACAGTGGGGTCTGTGTAGAATGTGGTCTATGAACAGTGGGGTCTGTGTAGAATGTGGTCTATGAACAATGGGTTTGTCTACAGCTGGATCTGTGTACAGTGGGGTCTCTGTAGAATGTGGTCTATGTACAGTGGGACTGTGTAGAATGTGGTCTATGAACAGTGGGGTCTGTGTAGAATGTGGTCTATGTACAGTGGGGTCTGTGTAGAATGTGTTCTATGAACAGTGGGTTTGTGTACAGCTGGATCTATGTACAGTGGGGTCTGTGTGGAATGTGGTCTATGTACAGTGGGGTCTGTGTAGAATGTCGTCTATGAACAGTGGGTTTGTGTACAGCTGGATCTGTGTACAGTGGGGTCTGTGAGAAATGTGGTCTATGTACACTGGGGTCTGTGTAGAATGTGGTCTATGAACAGTGGGGTCTGTGAAGAATGTGGTCTTTGAACAGTGGGGTCTGTGTAGAATGTGGTCTATGAACAGTGGGTTTGTGTAGAATGTGGTCTATGTACAGTGGGGTCTGTGTAGAAAGTGGTCTATGAACAGTGGGTTTGTGTACAGCTGGATCTATGTACAGTGGGGTCTGTGTAGAATGTGGTCTATGAACAGTGGGGTCTGTGTAGAATGTGGTCTATGAACAGTGGGTTTGTGTACAGCTGGATCTGTGTACAGTGGGGTCTGTGTAGAATGTGGTCTATGTACATTGGGGTCTGTGTAGAATGTGGTGTTTGAACAGTGGGTTTGTTTACAGCTGGATCTGTGTACGGTGGGGTCTGTGTAGAATGTGGTCTTTGAACAGTGGGTTTGTATACAGCTGGATCTGTGTACAGTGGGGTCTGTGTAGAATGTGGTCTATGTACATTGGGGTCTGTGCAGAATGTGGTCTATGAACAGTGGGGTCTGTGTAGAATGTGGTCTTTGAACAGTGGGGTCTGTGTAGAATGTGGACTATGAACAGTGGGTTTGTGTAGAATGTGGTCTATGTACAGTGCGGTCTGTGTAGAATGTGGTCTATGAACAGTGGGTTTGTGTACAGCTGGATCTATGTACAGTGGGGTCTGTGTAGAATGTCGTCTATGTACAGTGGGGTCTGTGTAGAATGTGTTCTATGAACAGTGGGTTTGTGTACAGCTGGATCTATGTACAGTGCGGTCTGTGTAGAATGTGGTCTATGAACAGTGGGGTCTGTGTAGAATGTGGTCTATGAACAGTGGGTTTGTGTACAGCTGGATCTATGTACATTGGGGTCTGTGTAGAATGTGGTCTGTGAACAGTGGGGTCTGTGTAGAATGTGGTCTTTGAACAGTGGGGTCTGTGTAGAATGTGGACTATGAACAGTGGGTTTGTGTAGAATGTGGTCTATGTACAGTGGGGTCTGTGTAGAATGTGGTCTATGAACAGTGGGTTTGTGTACAGCTGGATCTATGTACAGTGGGGTCTGTGTAGAATGTGGTCTATGAACAGTGGGGTCTGTGTAGAATGTGGTCTATGAACAGTGGGTTTGTGTACAGCTGGATCTGTGTACAGTGGGGCCTGTGTAGAATGTGGTCTACGTACAGTGGGGTCTGTGTAGAATGTGGTCTATCAACAGTGGGTTTGTGTACAGCTGGATCTATGTACACTGGGGTCTGTGTAGAATGTGGTCTATGTACAGTGGAGTCTGTGTAGAATGTGTTCTTTGAACAGGGGGTTTGTGTACAACTGGATCTGTGTACAGTGGGGTCTCTTTACAATGTGGTCTATGAACAGTGGGGTCTGTGTAGAATGTGGTCTATGAACAGTGGGGTCTGTGTTAATGTGGTGTTTGAACAGTGGGTTTGTGTACAGCTGGATCTGTGTACAGTGGGGTCTGTGTAGAATGTGGTCTTTGAACAGTGGGTTTGTGTACAGCTGGATCTGTGTACAGTGGTGTCTGTGTAGAATGTGGTCTATGAACAGTGGGGCCTGTGAAGAATGTAGTCTTTGAACAGTGGGGTCTGTGTACAATGTGGTCTATGAACAGTGGGTTTGTGTAGAATGTGGTCTATGTACAGTGGGGTCTGTGTAGAATGTGGTCTATGAACAGTGGGTTTGTGTACAGCTGGATCTATGTACAGTGGGGTCTGTGTAGAATGTGGTCTATGAACAGTGGGGTCTGTGTAGAATGTGGTCTATGAACAATGGGTTTGTCTACAGCTGGATCTGTGTACAGTGGGGTCTGTGTAGAATGTGGTCTATGTACAGTGGGACTGTGTAGAATGTGGTCTATGAACAGTGGGGTCTGTGTAGAATGTGGTCTATGTACAGTGGGGTCTGTGTAGAATGTGTTCTATGAACAGTGGGTTTGTGTACAGCTGGATCTATGTACAGTGGGGTCTGTGTGGAATGTGCTCTATGTACAGTGGGGTCTGTGTAGAATGTCGTCTATGAACAGTGGGTTTGTGTACAGCTGGATCTGTGTACAGTGGGGTCTGTGAGAAATGTGGTCTATGTACACTGGGGTCTGTGTAGAATGTGGTCTATGAACAGTGGGGTCTGTGAAGAATGTGGTCTTTGAACAGTGGGGTCTGTGTAGAATGTGGTCTATGAACAGTGGGTTTGTGTAGAATGTGGTCTATGTACAGTGGGGTCTGTGTAGAAAGTGGTCTATGAACAGTGGGTTTGTGTACAGCTGGATCTATGTACAGTGGGGTCTGTGTAGAATGTGGTCTATGAACAGTGGGGTCTGTGTAGAATGTGGTCTATGAACAGTGGGTTTGTGTACAGCTGGATCTGTGTACAGTGGGGTCTGTGTAGAATGTGGTCTATGTACAGTGGGGACTGTGTAGAATGTGGTCTATGAACAGTGGGTTTGAGTACAGCTGGATCTATGTACAGTGGGGTCTGTGCAGAATGTGGTCTATGAACAGTGGGGTCTGTGTAGAATGTGGTCATTGAACAGTGGGTTTGTTTACAGCTGGATCTGTGTACAGTGGGTTCTGTGTAGAATGATTTCCTTGAACAGTGGGTTTGTGTACAACTGGATCTGTGTACATTGGGGTCTGTGTAGAATGTGGTCTATGTACTGTGGGGTCTGTGTAGAATGTGGTCTATGAACAGTGGGGTCTGTGCAGAATGTGGTGTTTGAACAGTGGGTTTGTGTACAGCTGGATCTGTGTACGGTGGGGTCTGTGTAGAATGTGGTCTTTGAACAGTGGGTTTGTATACAGGTGGATCTGTGTACAGTGGGGTAATTGTAGAATGTGGTCTATGTACTGTGGGGTCTGTGTAGAATGTGGTCGATGAACAGTGGGGTCTGTGCAGAATGTGGTGTTTGAACAGTGGGTTTGTTTACAGCTGGATCTGTGTACAGTGGGGTCTGTGTAGAGTGATTTCCTTGAACAGTGGGTTTGTGTACAACTGGATCTGTGTACATTGGGGTCTGTGTAGAATTAGTCTATGTACTGTGGGGTCTGTGCAGAATGTGGTCGATGAACAGTGGGGTCTGTGCAGAATGTGGTGTTTGAACAGTGGGTTTGTGTACAACTGGATCTGTGTACAGTGGCGTCTGTGTAGAATGTGGTCTTTGAACAGTGGGTTTCTGTACAGCTGGATCTATGTACAGTGGGGTCTGTGTAGAATGTGATCTATGTACAGTGGGGTCAGTGTAGAATGTGGTCTATGAACAGTGGGTTTGTGTACAGCTGGATCTATGTACAGTGGGGTCTGTGTAGAATGTGGTCTATGAACAGTGGGGTCTGTGTAGAATGTGGTCTATGAACAGTGGGTTTGTGTACAGCTGGATCTATGTACATTGGGGTCTGTGTAGAATGTGGTCTGTGAACAGTGGGGTCTGTGTAGAATGTGGTCTTTGAACAGTGGGGTCTGTGTAGAATGTGGACTATGAACAGTGGGTTTGTGTAGAATGTGGTCTATGTACAGTGGGGTCTGTGTAGAATGTGGTCTATGAACAGTGGGTTTGTGTACAGCTGGATCTGTGTACAGTGGGGCCTGTGTAGAATGTGGTCTACGTACAGTGGGGTCTGTGTAGAATGTGGTCTATCAACAGTGGGTTTGTGTACGGCTGGATCTGTGTACAGTGGGGTCTGTGAGAAATGTGGTCTATGTACACTGGGGTCTGTGTAGAATGTGGTCTATGAACAGTGGGGTCTGTGAAGAATGTGGTCTTTGAACAGTGGGGTCTGTGTAGAATGTGGTCTATGAACAGTGGGTTTGTGTAGAATGTGGTCTATGTACAGTGGGGTCTGTGTAGAAAGTGGTCTCTGAACAGTGGGTTTGTGTACAGCTGGATCTATGTACAGTGGGGTCTGTGTAGAATGTGGTCTATGAACAGTGGGGTCTGTGTAGAATGTGGTCTATGAACAGTGGGTTTGTGTACAGCTGGATCTGTGTACAGTGGGGTCTGTGTAGAATGTGGTCTATGTACAGAGGGGACTGTGTAGAATGTGGTCTATGAACAGTGGGTTTGAGTACAGCTGGATCTATGTACAGTGGGGTCTGTGCAGAATGTGGTCTATGAACAGTGGGGTCTGTGTAGAATGTGGTCATTGAACAGTGGGTTTGTTTACAGCTGGATCTGTGTACAGTGGGTTCTGTGTAGAATGATTTCCTTGAACAGTGGGTTTGTGTACAACTGGATCTGTGTACATTGGGGTCTGTGTAGAATGTGGTCTATGTACTGTGGGGTCTGTGTAGAATGTGGTCTATGAACAGTGGGGTCTGTGCAGAATGTGGTGTTTGAACAGTGGGTTTGTGTACAGCTGGATCTGTGTACGGTGGGGTCTGTGTAGAATGTGGTCTTTGAACAGTGGGTTTGTATACAGGTGGATCTGTGTACAGTGGGGTAATTGTAGAATGTGGTCTATGTACTGTGGGGTCTGTGTAGAATGTGGTCGATGAACAGTGGGGTCTGTGCAGAATGTGGTGTTTGAACAGTGGGTTTGTTTACAGCTGGATCTGTGTACAGTGGGGTCTGTGTAGAGTGATTTCCTTGAACAGTGGGTTTGTGTACAGCTGGATCTGTGTACATTGGGGTCTGTGTAGAATTAGTCTATGTACTGTGGGGTCTGTGTAGAATGTGGTCGATGAACAGTGGGGTCTGTGCAGAATGTGGTGTTTGAACAGTGGGTTTGTGTACAACTGGATCTGTGTACAGTGGCGTCTGTGTAGAATGTGGTCTTTGAACAGTGGGTTTCTGTACAGCTGGATCTATGTACAGTGGGGTCTGTGTAGAATGTGATCTATGTACAGTGGGGTCAGTGTAGAATGTGGTCTATGAACAGTGGGTTTGTGTACAGCTGGATCTATGTACAGTGGAGTCTGTGTAGAATGTGGTCTTTGAACAGTGGGTTTTTGTACAGCTGGATCTATGTACAGTGGGGTCTGTGTAGAATGTGGTCAATGTACCGTGGGGTCTGTGTAGAATGTGGTCTATGAACAGTGGGTTTGTGTACAGCTGGATCTATGTACAGTGGGGTCTGTGTAGAATGTTGTCTATGAACAGTGGGGTCTGTGTAGAATGTGGTCTATGAACAGTGGGTTTGTGTACATCTGGATCTATGTACAGTGGGCTCTGTGAGGAATGTGGTCTATGTACAGTGGGGTCCGAGTAGAATGTGGTCTATGAACAGTGGGTTTGTGTACAGCTGGATCAATGTACAGTGGGGTCTGTGTAGAATGGTCTATGAACAGTGGGTTCTGTGTAGAATGTGGACTATGAATAGTGGGTTTGTGTAGAATGTGGTCTATGTACAGTGGGGTCTGTGTAGAATGTGGTCTATGAACAGTGGGTTTGTGTACAGCTGGATCTATGTACAGTGGTGTCTATGTAGAATGTGGTCTATGAACAGTGGGGTCTGTGTAGAATGTGTTATTTGAACAGTGGGTTTGTGTACAACTGGATCTGTGTACAGTGGGGTCTGTTTAGAATGTGGTCTATGTACTGTGAGGTCTGTGTAGAATGTGGGTATGAACAGTGGATTTGTGTACAGCTGGATCTGTGTACAGTGGGGTCTGTGTAGAATGTGGTCTTTGAACACTGGGTTTGTGTACAGCTGGATCTGTGTACAGTGGGCTCTATGTAGAATGTGCGTCTATGAACAGTGGGGTCTGTGTAGAATGTGGTCTTTCAACAGTGGATTTGTGTACAGCTGGATCTGTGTACAGTGGGGTCTGTGTAGAATGTGGTCTTTGAACAGTGGGTTTGTGTACAGCTGGATCTGTGTACAGTGGTGTCTGTGTAGAATGTGGTCTATGTACATTGGAGTCTGTGTAGAATGTGGTCTATGAACAGTGGGGTCTGTGTAGAATGTGGTCTTTGAACAGTGGGTTTGTGTACAGCTGGATCTGTGTACAGTGGGGTCTGTGTAGAATGTGGTCTATGTACATTGGGGTCTGTGTAGAATGTGGTCTATGAACAGTGGGTTTGTGTAGAATGTGGTCTATGTACAGTGGGGTCTGTGTAGAATGTGGTCTATGAACAGTGGGGACTGTGTAGAATGTGGTCTATGAACAGTGGGTTTGTGTACAGCTGGATCTGTGTACATTGGGGCCTGTGTAGAATGTGGTCTATGTACAGTGGGGACTGTGTAGAATGTGGTCTATGAACAGTGGGTTTGTGTACAGCTGGATATATGTACAGTGGGGTCTGTGCAAAATGTGGTCTATGAACAGTGGGGTCTGTGTAGAATGTTGTCATTGAACAGTGGGTTTGTTTACTGCTGGATCTGTGTACAGTGGGTTTTGTGTAGAATGATTTCCTTGAACAGTGGGTTTGTGTACAACTGGATCTGTGTACATTGGGGTCTGTGTACAATGTGGTCTATGAACAGTGGGGTCTGTGCAGAATGTGGTGTTTGAACAGTGGGTTTGTGTACAGCTGGATCTGTGTACGGTGGGGTCTGTGTAGAATGTGGTCTTTGAACAGTGGGTTTGTATACAGCTGGATCTGTGTACAGTGGGGTCTGTGTAGAATGTGGTCTTTGAACAGTGGGTTTGTGTACAGCTGTATCTGTGTACAGTGGGTTCTGTGTAGAATGTGGTCTATGTACATTGGGGTCTGTGTAGAATGTGGTCTATGAACAGTGGGGTCTGTGTAGAATGTGGTCTTTGAACAGTGGGGTCTGTGTAGAATGTGGACTATGAACAGTGGGTTTGTGTAGAATGTGGTCTATGTACAGTGGGGTCTGTGTAGAATGTGGTCTATGAACAGTGGGTTTGTGTACAGCTGGATCTATGTACAGTGGGGTCTGTGTAGAATGTGGTCTATGTACAGTGGGGTCTGTGTAGAATGTGTTCTATGAACAGTGGGTTTGTGTACAGCTGGATCTATGTACAGTGGGGTCTGTGTAGAATGTGGTCTATGAACAGTGGGGTCTGTGTAGAATGTGGTCTATGAACAGTGGGTTTGTGTACAGCTGGATCTATGTACAGTCGGGTCTGTGTAGAATGTGGTCTATGTACAGTGGGGTCTGTGTAGAATGTGGTCTGTGAACAGTGGGGTCTGTGTAGAATGTGGTCTTTGAACAGTGGGGTCTGTGTAGAATGTGGACTATGAACAGTGGGTTTGTGTAGAATGTGGTCTATGTACAGTGGAGTCTGTGTAGAATGTGGTCTATGAACAGTGGGTTTGTGTACAGCTGGATCTATGTACAGTGGGGTCTGTGTAGAATGTGTTCTCTGAACAGGGGGTTTGTGTACAACTGGATCTGTGTACAGTGGGGTCTGTTTACAATGTGGTCTATGATCAGTGGGGTCTGTGTAGAATGTGGTCTATGAACAGTGGGGTCTGTGTTAATGCGGTGTTTGAACAGTGGGTTTGTGTACAGCTAGATCTGTGTACAGTGGGGTCTGTGTAGAATGTGGTCTTTGAACAGTGGGTTTGTGTACAGCTGGATCTGTGTACAGTGGTGTCTGTGTAGAATGTGGTCTATGAACAGTGGGGCCTGTGAAGAATGTGGTCTTTGAACAGTGGGGTCTGTGTAGAATGTGGTCTATGAACAGTGGGTTTGTGTAGAATGTGGTCTATGTACAGTGGGGTCTGTGTAGAATGTGGTCTATGAACAGTGGGTTTGTGTACAGCTGGATCTATGTACAGTGGGGTCTGTGAAGAATGTGGTCTATGAACAGTGGGGTCTGTGTAGAATGTGGTCTATGAACAATGGGTTTGTCTACAGCTGGATCTGTGTACAGTGGGGTCTGTGTAGAATGTGGTCTATGTACAGTGGGACTGTGTAGAATGTGGTCTATGAACAGTGGGGTCTGTGTAGAATGTGGTCTATGTACAGTGGGGTCTGTGTAGAATGTGTTCTATGAACAGTGGGTTTGTGTACAGCTGGATCTGTGTACAGTGGGGTCTGTGTGGAATGTGGTCTATGTACACTGGGGTCTGTGTAGAATGTGGTCTATGAACAGTGGGGTCTGTGAAGAATGTGGTCTTTGAACAGTGGGGTCTGTGTAGAATGTGGTCTATGAACAGTGGGTTTGTGTAGAATGTGGTCTATGTACAGTGGGGTCTGTGTAGAATGTGGTCTTTGAACAGTGGGTTTGTGTACAGCAGGATCTATGTACCGTGGAGTGTGTGTAGAATGTGGTCTATGTACAGTGGAGTCTGTGTAGAATGTGGTCTATGAACAGTGGGTTTGTGTACAGCTGGATCTATGTACAGTGGGGTCTGTGTAGAATGTGGTCTTTGAACAGTGGGTTTGTGTACAGCTGGATCTGTGTACTGGGGTCTGTGTAGAATGTGGTCTATGAACAGTGGGTTTGTGTACGGCTGGATCTGTGTACAGTGGGGTATGTGTAGAATGTACTACGTACAGTGGGGTCTGTGTAGAATGTGGTCTATGTACAGTGGGGTCTGTGTAGAATGTGGTCTTTGAACAGTGGGTTTGTGTACAGCAGGATCTATGTACCGTGGGGTCTGTGTAGAATGTGGTCTATGTACAGTGGAGTCTGTGTAGAATGTGGTCTATGAACAGTGGGTTTGTGTACAGCTGGATCTATGTACAGTGGGGTCTGTGTAGAATGTGTTCTTTGAACAGGGGCTTTGTGTACAACTGGATCTGTGTACAGTGGGGTCTGTTTACAATGTGGTCTATGAACAGTGGGGTCTGTGTAGAATGTGGTCTATGAACAGTGGGGTCTGTGTTAATGTGGTGTTTGGACAGTGGGTTTGTGTACAGCTGGATCTGTGTACAGTGGGGTCTGTGTAGAATGTGGTCTTTGAACAGTGGGTTTGTGTACAGCTGGATCTGTGTACAGTGGTGTCTGTGTAGAATGTGGTCTATGAACAGTGGGGTCTGTGAAGAATGTGGTCTTTGAACAGTGGGGTCTGTGTAGAATGTGGTCTATGAACAGTGGGTTTGTGTAGAATGTGGTCTATGTACAGTGGCGTCTGTGTAGAATGTGGTCTATGAACAGTGGGTTTGTGTACAGCTGGATCTATGTGCAGTGGGGTCTGTGTAGAATGTGGTCTATGAACAGTGGGGTCTGTGTAGAATGTGGTCTATGAACAGTGTGTTTGTGTACAGCTGGATCGGTGTACAGTGGGGTCTGTGTAGAATGTGGTCTCTGTACAGTGGGGACTGTGTAGAATGTGGTCTATGAACAGTGGGTTTGTGTACAGCTGGATCTATGTACAGTGGGGTCTGTGTAGAATGTGGTCTATGAACTGTGGGGTCTGTGTAGAATGTGGTCTATGAACAGTGGGTTTGTGTACAGCTGGATCTGTGTACAGTGGGGTCTGTGTAGAATGTGGTCTACGTACAGTGGGGTCTGTGTAGAATGTGGTCTATGAACAGTGGGTTTGTGTACAGCTGGATCTATGTACAGTGGGGTCTGTGTAGAATGTGGTCTATGTACAGTGGAGTCTGTGTAGAATGTGGTCTATGAACAGTGGGTTTGTGTACAGCTGGTTCTATATACAGTGGGGTCTGAGTAGAATGTGTTCTTTGAACAGGGGGTTTGTGTACAACTGGATCTGTGTACAGTGGGGTCTGTTTACAATGTGGTCTATGATCAGTGGGGTCTGTGTAGAATGTGGTCTATGAACAGTGGGGTCTGTGTTAATGTGGTGTTTGAACAGTGGGTTTGTGTACAGCTAGATCTGTGTACAGTGGGGTCTGTGTAGAATGTGGTCTTTGAACAGTGGGTTTGTGTACAGCTGGATCTGTGTACAGTGGTGTCTGTGTAGAATGTGGTCTATGAACAGTGGGGCCTGTGAAGAATGTGGTCTTTGAACAGTGGGGTCTGTGTAGAATGTGGTCTATGAACAGTGGGTTTGTGTAGAATGTGGTCTATGTACAGTGGGGTCTGTGTAGAATGTGGTCTATGAACAGTGGGTTTGTGTACAGCTGGATCTATGTACAGTGGGGTCTGTGTAGAATGTGGTCTATGAACAGTGGGGTCTGTGTAGAATGTGGTCTATGAACAATGGGTTTGTCTACAGCTGGATCTGTGTACAGTGGGGTCTGTGTAGAATGTGGTCTATGTACAGTGGGACTGTGTAGAATGTGGTCTATGAACAGTGGGGTCTGTGTAGAATGTGGTCTATGTACAGTGGGGTCTGTGTAGAATGTGTTCTATGAACAGTGGGTTTGTGTACAGCTGGATCTGTGTACAGTGGGGTCTGTGTGGAATGTGGTCTATGTACACTGGGGTCTGTGTAGAATGTGGTCTATGAACAGTGGGGTCTGTGAAGAATGTGGTCTTTGAACAGTGGGGTCTGTGTAGAATGTGGTCTATGAACAGTGGGTTTGTGTAGAATGTGGTCTATGTACAGTGGGGTCTGTGTAGAATGTGGTCTTTGAACAGTGGGTTTGTGTACAGCAGGATCTATGTACCGTGGAGTGTGTGTAGAATGTGGTCTATGTACAGTGGAGTCTGTGTAGAATGTGGTCTATGAACAGTGGGTTTGTGTACAGCTGGATCTATGTACAGTGGGGTCTGTGTAGAATGTGGTCTTTGAACAGTGGGTTTGTGTACAGCTGGATCTGTGTACTGGGGTCTGTGTAGAATGTGGTCTATGAACAGTGGGTTTGTGTACGGCTGGATCTGTGTACAGTGGGGTATGTGTAGAATGTACTACGTACAGTGGGGTCTGTGTAGAATGTGGTCTATGTACAGTGGGGTCTGTGTAGAATGTGGTCTTTGAACAGTGGGTTTGTGTACAGCAGGATCTATGTACCGTGGGGTCTGTGTAGAATGTGGTCTATGTACAGTGGGGTCTGTGTAGAATGTGTTCTTTGAACAGGGGCTTTGTGTACAACTGGATCTGTGTACAGTGGGGTCTGTTTACAATGTGGTCTATGAACAGTGGGGTCTGTGTAGAATGTGGTCTATGAACAGTGGGGTCTGTGTTAATGTGGTGTTTGGACAGTGGGTTTGTGTACAGCTGGATCTGTGTACAGTGGGGTCTGTGTAGAATGTGTTCTTTGAACAGTGGGTTTGTGTACAGCTGGATCTGTGTACAGTGGTGTCTGTGTAGAATGTGGTCTATGAACAGTGGGGTCTGTGAAGAATGTGGTCTTTGAACAGTGGGGTCTGTGTAGAATGTGGTCTATGAACAGTGGGTTTGTGTAGAATGTGGTCTATGTACAGTGGGGTCTGTGTAGAATGTGGTCTATGAACAGTGGGTTTGTGTACAGCTGGATCTATGTGCAGTGGGGTCTGTGTAGAATGTGGTCTATGAACAGTGGGGTCTGTGTAGAATGTGGTCTATGAACAGTGTGTTTGTGTACAGCTGGATCGGTGTACAGTGGGGTCTGTGTAGAATGTGGTCTCTGTACAGTGGGGACTGTGTAGAATGTGGTCTATGAACAGTGGGTTTGTGTACAGCTGGATCTATGTACAGTGGGGTCTGTGTAGAATGTGGTCTATGAACTGTGGGGTCTGTGTAGAATGTGGTCTATGAACAGTGGGTTTGTGTACAGCTGGATCTGTGTACAGTGGGGTCTGTGTAGAATGTGGTCTACGTACAGTGGGGTCTGTGTAGAATGTGGTCTATGAACAGTGGGTTTGTGTACAGCTGGATCTATGTACAGTGGGGTCTGTGTAGAATGTGGTCTATGTACAGTGGAGTCTGTGTAGAATGTGGTCTATGAACAGTGGGTTTGTGTACAGCTGGTTCTATATACAGTGGGGTCTGAGTAGAATGGGTTCTTTGAACAGTGGGTTTGTGTACAACTGGATCTGTGTACAGTGCGGTCTGTTTACAATGTGGTCTATGTACAGTGGGGTCTGTGTAGAATGTGGTCTATGTACAGTGGGGTCTGTGTAGAATGTGTTCTATGAACAGTGGGTTTGTGTACAGCTGGATCTATGTACAGTGGGGTCTGTGTAGAATGTGGTCTATGAACAGTGGGGTCTGTGTAGAATGTGGTCTATGAACAGTGGGTTTGTGTACAGCTGGATCTATGTACAGTGGGGTCTGTGTAGAATGTGGTCTATGTACAGTGGGGTCTGTGTAGAATGTGGTCTGTGAACAGTGGGGTCTGTGTAGAATGTTGTCTTTGAACAGTGGGGTCTGTGTAGAATGTGGACTATGAACAGTGGGTTTGTGTAGAATGTGGTCTATGTTCAGTGGAGTCTGTGTAGAATGTGGTCTATGAACAGTGGGTTTGTGTACAGCTGGATCTATGTACAGTGGGGTCTGTGTAGAATGTGTTCTTTGAACAGGGGGTTTGTGTACAACTGGATCTGTGTACAGTGGGGTCTGTTTACAATGTGGTCTATGAACAGTGGGGTCTGTGTAGAATGTGGTCTATGAACAGTGGGGTCTGTGTTAATGTGGTGTTTGAACAGTGGGTTTGTGTACAGCTAGATCTGTGTACAGTGGGGTCTGTGTAGAATGTGGTCTTTGAACAGTGGGTTTGTGTACAGCTGGATCTGTGTACAGTGGTGTCTGTGTAGAATGTGGTCTATGAACAGTGGGGCCTATGAAGAATGTGGTCTTTGAACAGTGGGGTCTGTGTAGAATGTGGTCTATGAACAGTGGGTTTGTGTAGAATGTGGTCTATGTACAGTGGGGTCTGTGTAGAATGTGGTCTATGAACAGTGGGTTTGTGTACAGCTGGATCTATGTACAGTGGGGTCTGTGTAGAATGTGGTCTATGAACAGTGGGGTCTGTGTAGAATGTGGTCTATGAACAGTGGGGTCTGTGTAGAATGTGGTCTATGAACAATGGGTTTGTCTACAGCTGGATCTGTGTACAGTGGGGTCTGTGTAGAATGTGGTCTATGTACAGTGGGACTGTGTAGAATGTGGTCTATGAACAGTGGGGTCTGTGTAGAATGTGGTCTATGTACAGTGGGGTCTGTGTAGAATGTGTTCTATGAACAGTGGGTTTGTGTACAGCTGGATCTATGTACAGTGGGGTCTCTGTGGAATGTGGTCTATGTACAGTGGGGTCTGTGTAGAATGTCGTCTATGAACAGTGGGTTTGTGTACAGCTGGATCTGTGTACAGTGGGGTCTGTGTGGAATGTGGGCTATGTACACTGGGGTCTGTGTAGAATGTGGTCTATGAACAGTGGGGTCTGTGAAGAATGTGGTCTTTGAACAGTGGGGTCTGTGTAGAATGTGCTCTATGAACAGTGGGTTTGTGTAGAATGTGGTCTATGTACAGTGGGGTCTGTGTAGAATGTGGTCTTTGAACAGTGGGTTTGTGTACAGCAGGATCTATGTACCGTGGAGTGTGTGTAGAATGTGGTCTATGTACAGTGGAGTCTGTGTAGAATGTGGTCTATGAACAGTGGGTTTGTGTACAGCTGGATCTATGTACAGTGGGGTCTGTGTAGAATGTGGTCTTTGAACAGTGGGTTTGTGTACAGCTGGATCTGTGTACTGGGGTCTGTGTAGAATGTGGTCTATGAACAGTGGGTTTGTGTACGGCTGGATCTGTGTACAGTGGGGTATGTGTAGAATGTACTACGTACAGTGGGGTCTGTGTAGAATGTGGTCTATGTACAGTGGGGTCTGTGTAGAATGTGGTCTTTGAACAGTGGGTTTGTGTACAGCAGGATCTATGTACCGTGGGGTCTGTGTAGAATGTGTTCTATGTACAGTGGGGTCTGTGTAGAATGTGGTCTATGAACAGTGGGTTTGTGTACAGCTGGATCTATGTGCAGTGGGGTCTGTGTAGAATGTGGTCTATGAACAGTGGGGTCTGTGTAGAATGTGGTCTATGAACAGTGTGTTTGTGTACAGCTGGATCGGTGTACAGTGGGGTCTGTGTAGAATGTGGTCTCTGTACAGTGGGGACTGTGTAGAATGTGGTCTATGAACAGTGGGTTTGTGTACAGCTGGATCTATGAACAGTGGGGTCTGTGTAGAATGTGGTCTATGAACTGTGGGGTCTGTGTAGAATGTGGTCTATGAACAGTGGGTTTGTGTACAGCTGGATCTGTGTACAGTGGGGTCTGTGTAGAATGTGGTCTACGTACAGTGGGGTCTGTGTAGAATGTGGTCTATGAACAGTGGGGTCTGTGTAGAATGTGGTCTATGAACTGTGGGGTCTGTGTAGAATCTGATGTTTGAACAGTGGGTTTGTGTACAGCTGGATCTGTGTACGGTGGGGTCTGTGTAGAATGTGGTCTTTGAACAGAGGGTTTGTGTACAGCTGGATCTGTGTACAGTGGGGTCTGTGTAGAATGTGGTCTATGTACATTGGGGTCTGTGTAGAATGTGGTGTTTGAACAGTGGGTTTGTGTACAGCTGGATCTGTGTACGGTGGGTTCTGTGTAGAATGTGGTCTTTGAACAGTGGGTTTGTATACAGCTGGATCTGTGTACAGTGGGGTCTGTGTAGAATGTGGTCTATGTACATTGGGGTCTGTGAAGAATGTGGTCTATGAACAGTGGGGTCTGTGTAGAATGTGGTCTTTGAACAGTGGGGTCTGTGTAGAATGTGGACTATGAACAGTGGGTTTGTGTAGAATGTGGTCTATGTACAGTGGGGTCTGTGTAGAATGTGGTCTATGAACAGTGGGTTTGTGTACAGCTGGATCTATGTACAGTGGGGTCTGTGTAGAATGTGGTCTATGAACAGTGGGGTCTGTGTAGAATGTGGTCTATGAACAGTGGGTTTGTGTACAGCTGGATCTATGTACATTGGGGTCTGTGTAGAATGTGGTCTGTGTACAGTGGGGTCTGTGTAGAATGTGGTCTTTGAACAGTGGGGTCTGTGTAGAATGTGGACTATGAACAGTGGGTTTGTGTAGAATGTGGTCTATGTACAGTGGGGTCTGTGTAGAATGTGGTCTATGAACAGTGGGTTTGTGTACAGCTGGATCTATGTACAGTGGGGTCTGTGTAGAATGTGGTCTATGTACAGTGGGGTCTGAGTAGAATGTGGTCTATGAACAGTGGGTTTGTGTACAGCTGGATCTATGTACAGTGGGGTCTGTGTAGAATGTGGTCTATGTACATTGGGGTCTGTGTAGAATGTGGTCTGTGAACAGTGCGGTCTGTTTAGAATGTGGTCTTTGAACAGTGGGGTCTGTGTAGAATGTGGACTGTGAACACTTGGTTTGTGTAGAATGTGGTCTATGTACAGTGGGGTCTGTGTAGAATGTGGTCTATGAACAGTGGGTTTGTGTACAGCTGGATCTATGTACAGTGGGGTCTGTGTAGAATGTGGTCTATGTACAGTGGGGTCTGTGTAGAATGTGTTCTATGAACAGTGGGTTTGTGTACAGCTGGATCTATGTACAGTGGGGTCTGTGTAGAATGTGGTCTATGTACCGTGGGGTCTGTGTAGAATGTCGTCTATGAACAGTGGGTTTGTGTACAGCTGGATCTGTGTACAGTGGGGTCTGTGTGGAATGTGGTCTATGTACACTGGGGTCTGTGTAGAATGTGGTCTATGAACAGTGGGGTCTGTGAAGAATGTGGTCTTTGAACAGTGGGGTCTGTGTAGAATGTGGTCTATGAACAGTGGGTTTGTGTAGAATGTGGTCTATGTACAGTGGGGTCTGTGTAGAATGTGGTCTATGAACAGTGGGTTTGTGTACAGCTGGATCTATGTACAGTGGAGTCTGTGTAGAATGTGGTCTTTGAACAGTGGGTTTTTGTACAGCTGGATCTATGTACAGTGGGGTCTGTGTAGAATGTGGTCAATGTACCGTGGGGTCTGTGTAGAATGTGGTCTATGAACAGTGGGTTTGCGTACAGCTGGATCTATGTACAGTGGGGTCTGTGTAGAATGTTGTCTATGAACAGTGGGGTCTGTGTAGAATGTGGTCTATGAACAGTGGGTTTGTGTACATCTGGATCTATGTACAGTGGGCTCTGTGAGGAATGTGGTCTATGTACAGTGGGGTCCGAGTAGAATGTGGTCTATGAACAGTGGGTTTGTGTACAGCTGGATCAATGTACAGTGGGGTCTGTGTAGAATGGTCTATGAACAGTGGGTTCTGTGTAGAATGTGGACTATGAATAGTGGGTTTGTGTAGAATGTGGTCTATGTACAGTGGGGTCTGTGTAGAATGTGGTCTATGAACAGTGGGTTTGTGTACAGCTGGATCTATGTACAGTGGTGTCTATGTAGAATGTGGTCTATGAACAGTGGGGTCTGTGTAGAATGTGTTATTTGAACAGTGGGTTTGTGAACAACTGGATCTGTGTACAGTGGGGTCTGTTTAGAATGTGGTCTATGTACTGTGAGGTCTGTGTAGAATGTGGTCTATGAACAGTGGATTTGTGTACAGCTGGATCTGTGTACAGTGGGGTCTGTGTAGAATGTGGTCTTTGAACACTGGGTTTGTGTACAGCTGGATCTGTGTACAGTGGGCTCTATGTAGAATGTGCGTCTATGAACAGTGGGGTCTGTGTAGAATGTGGTCTTTCAACAGTGGATTTGTGTACAGCTGGATCTGTGTACAGTGGGGTCTGTGTAGAATGTGGTCTTTGAACAGTGGGTTTGTGTACAGCTGGATCTGTGTACAGTGGTGTCTGTGTAGAATGTGGTCTATGTACATTGGAGTCTGTGTAGAATGTGATCTATGTACAGTGGGGTCAGTGTAGAATGTGGTCTATGAACAGTGGGTTTGTGTACAGCTGGATCTATGTACAGTGGGGTCTGTGTAGAATGTGGTCTATGAACAGTGGGGTCTGTGTAGAATGTGGTCTATGAACAGTGGGTTTGTGTACAGCTGGATCTATGTACTGTGGAGTCTGTGTAGAATGTGGTCTTTGAACAGTGGGTTTTTGTACAGCTGGATCTATGTACAGTGGGGTCTGTGTAGAATGTGGTCAATGTACCGTGGGGTCTGTGTAGAATGTGGTCTATGAACAGTGGGTTTGTGTACAGCTGGATCTATGTACAGTGGGGTCTGTGTAGAATGTTGTCTATGAACAGTGGGGTCTGTGTAGAATGTGGTCTATGAACAGTGGGTTTGTGTACATCTGGATCTATGTACAGTGGGCTCTGTGAGGAATGTGGTCTATGTACAGTGGGGTCTGTGTAGAATGTGGTCTATGAACAGTGGGTTCTGTGTAGAATGTGGACTATGAATAGTGGGTTTGTGTAGAATGTGGTCTATGTACAGTGGGGTCTGTGTAGAATGTGGTCTATGAACAGTGGGTTTGTGTACAGCTGGATCTATGTACAGTGGTGTCTATGTAGAATGTGGTCTATGAACAGTGGGGTCTGTGTAGAATGTGTTATTTGAACAGTGGGTTTGTGAACAACTGGATCTGTGTACAGTGGGGTCTGTTTAGAATGTGGACTATGTACTGTGAGGTCTGTGTAGAATGTGGTCTATGAACAGTGGATTTGTGTACAGCTGGATCTGTGTACAGTGGGGTCTGTGTAGAATGTGGTCTTTGAACACTGGGTTTGTGTACAGCTGGATCTGTGTACAGTGGGCTCTATGTAGAATGTGCGTCTATGAACAGTGGGGTCTGTGTAGAATGTGGTCTTTCAACAGTGGATTTGTGTACAGCTGGATCTGTGTACAGTGGGGTCTGTGTAGAATGTGGTCTTTGAACAGTGGGTTTGTGTACAGCTGGATCTGTGTACAGTGGTGTCTGTGTAGAATGTGGTCTATGTACATTGGAGTCTGTGTAGAATGTGGTCTATGAACAGTGGGGTCTGTGTAGAATGTGGTCTTTGAACAGTGGGTTTGTGTACAGCTGGATCTGTGTACAGTGGGGTCTGTGTAGAATGTGGTCTATGTACATTGGGGTCTGTGTAGAATGTGGTCTATGAACAGTGGGTTTGTGTAGAATGTGGTCTATGTACAGTGGGGTCTGTGTAGAATGTGGTCTATGAACAGTGGGTTTGTGTGCAGCTGGATCTATGTACAGTGGGGTCTGTGTAGAATGTGGTCTATGAACAGTGGGGTCTGTGTAGAATGTGGTCTATGAACAGTGGGTTTGTGTACAGCTGGATCTATGTACAGTGGAGTCTGTGTAGAATGTGGTCTTTGAACAGTGGGTTTTTGTACAGCTGGATCTATGTACAGTGGGGTCTGTGTAGAATGTGGTCAATGTACCGTGGGGTCTGTGTAGAATGTGGTCTATGAACAGTGGGTTTGTGTACAGCTGGATCTATGTACAGTGGGGTCTGTGTAGAATGTTGTCTATGAACTGTGGGGTCTGTGTAGAATGTGGTCTATGAACAGTGGGTTTGTGTACATCTGGATCTATGTACAGTGGGCTCTGTGAGGAATGTGGTCTATGTACAGTGGGGTCCGAGTAGAATGTGGTCTATGAACAGTGGGTTTGTGTACAGCTGGATCAATGTACAGTGGGGTCTGTGTAGAATGGTCTATGAACAGTGGGTTCTGTGTAGAATGTGGACTATGAATAGTGGGTTTGTGTAGAATGTGGTCTATGTACAGTGAGGTCTGTGTAGAATGTGGTCTATGAACAGTGGGTTTGTGTACAGCTGGATCTATGTACAGTGGTGTCTATGTAGAATGTGGTCTATGAACAGTGGGGTCTGTGTAGAATGTGTTATTTGAACAGTGGGTTTGTGAACAACTGGATCTGTGTACAGTGGGGTCTGTTTAGAATGTGGTCTATGTACTGTGAGGTCTGTGTAGAATGTGGTCTATGAACAGTGGATTTGTGTACAGCTGGATCTGTGTACAGTGGGGTCTGTGTAGAATGTGGTCTTTGAACACTGGGTTTGTGTACAGCTGGATCTGTGTACAGTGGGCTCTATGTAGAATGTGCGTCTATGAACAGTGGGGTCTATGTAGAATGTGGTCTTTCAACAGTGGATTTGTGTACAGCTGGATCTGTGTACAGTGGGGTCTGTGTAGAATATGGTCTTTGAACAGTGGGTTTGTGTACAGCTGGATCTGTGTACAGTGGTGTCTGTGTAGAATGTGGTCTATGTACATTGGAGTCTGTGTAGAATGTGGTCTATGAACAGTGGGGTCTGTGTAGAATGTGGTCTTTGAACAGTGGGTTTGTGTACAGCTGGATCTTTGTACAGTGGGGTCTGTGAAGAATGTGGTCTTTGAACAGTGGGGTCTGTGTAGAATGTGCTCTATGAACAGTGGGTTTGTGTAGAATGTGGTCTATGTACAGTGGGGTCTGTGTAGAATGTGGTCTTTGAACAGTGGGTTTGTGTACAGCAGGATCTATGTACCGTGGAGTGTGTGTAGAATGTGGTCTATGTACAGTGGAGTCTGTGTAGAATGTGGTCTATGAACAGTGGGTTTGTGTACAGCTGGATCTATGTACAGTGGGGTCTGTGTAGAATGTGGTCTTTGAACAGTGGGTTTGTGTACAGCTGGATCTGTGTACTGGGGTCTGTGTAGAATGTGGTCTATGAACAGTGGGTTTGTGTACGGCTGGATCTGTGTACAGTGGGGTATGTGTAGAATGTACTACGTACAGTGGGGTCTGTGTAGAATGTGGTCTATGTACAGTGGGGTCTGTGTAGAATGTGGTCTTTGAACAGTGGGTTTGTGTACAGCAGGATCTATGTACCGTGGGGTCTGTGTAGAATGTGTTCTATGTACAGTGGGGTCTGTGTAGAATGTGGTCTATGAACAGTGGGTTTGTGTACAGCTGGATCTATGTGCAGTGGGGTCTGTGTAGAATGTGGTCTATGAACAGTGGGGTCTGTGTAGAATGTGGTCTATGAACAGTGTGTTTGTGTACAGCTGGATCGGTGTACAGTGGGGTCTGTGTAGAATGTGGTCTCTGTACAGTGGGGACTGTGTAGAATGTGGTCTATGAACAGTGGGTTTGTGTACAGCTGGATCTATGAACAGTGGGGTCTGTGTAGAATGTGGTCTATGAACTGTGGGGTCTGTGTAGAATGTGGTCTATGAACAGTGGGTTTGTGTACAGCTGGATCTGTGTACAGTGGGGTCTGTGTAGAATGTGGTCTACGTACAGTGGGGTCTGTGTAGAATGTGGTCTATGAACAGTGGGGTCTGTGTAGAATGTGGTCTATGAACTGTGGGGTCTGTGTAGAATCTGATGTTTGAACAGTGGGTTTGTGTACAGCTGGATCTGTGTACGGTGGGGTCTGTGTAGAATGTGGTCTTTGAACAGAGGGTTTGTGTACAGCTGGATCTGTGTACAGTGGGGTCTGTGTAGAATGTGGTCTATGTACATTGGGGTCTGTGTAGAATGTGGTGTTTGAACAGTGGGTTTGTGTACAGCTGGATCTGTGTACGGTGGGTTCTGTGTAGAATGTGGTCTTTGAACAGTGGGTTTGTATACAGCTGGATCTGTGTACAGTGGGGTCTGTGTAGAATGTGGTCTATGTACATTGGGGTCTGTGAAGAATGTGGTCTATGAACAGTGGGGTCTGTGTAGAATGTGGTCTTTGAACAGTGGGGTCTGTGTAGAATGTGGACTATGAACAGTGGGTTTGTGTAGAATGTGGTCTATGTACAGTGGGGTCTGTGTAGAATGTGGTCTATGAACAGTGGGTTTGTGTACAGCTGGATCTATGTACAGTGGGGTCTGTGTAGAATGTGGTCTATGAACAGTGGGGTCTGTGTAGAATGTGGTCTATGAACAGTGGGTTTGTGTACAGCTGGATCTATGTACATTGGGGTCTGTGTAGAATGTGGTCTGTGTACAGTGGGGTCTGTGTAGAATGTGGTCTTTGAACAGTGGGGTCTGTGTAGAATGTGGACTATGAACAGTGGGTTTGTGTAGAATGTGGTCTATGTACAGTGGGGTCTGTGTAGAATGTGGTCTATGAACAGTGGGTTTGTGTACAGCTGGATCTATGTACAGTGGGGTCTGTGTAGAATGTGGTCTATGTACAGTGGGGTCTGAGTAGAATGTGGTCTATGAACAGTGGGTTTGTGTACAGCTGGATCTATGTACAGTGGGGTCTGTGTAGAATGTGGTCTATGTACATTGGGGTCTGTGTAGAATGTGGTCTGTGAACAGTGCGGTCTGTTTAGAATGTGGTCTTTGAACAGTGGGGTCTGTGTAGAATGTGGACTGTGAACACTTGGTTTGTGTAGAATGTGGTCTATGTACAGTGGGGTCTGTGTAGAATGTGGTCTATGAACAGTGGGTTTGTGTACAGCTGGATCTATGTACAGTGGGGTCTGTGTAGAATGTGGTCTATGTACAGTGGGGTCTGTGTAGAATGTGTTCTATGAACAGTGGGTTTGTGTACAGCTGGATCTATGTACAGTGGGGTCTGTGTAGAATGTGGTCTATGTACCGTGGGGTCTGTGTAGAATGTCGTCTATGAACAGTGGGTTTGTGTACAGCTGGATCTGTGTACAGTGGGGTCTGTGTGGAATGTGGTCTATGTACACTGGGGTCTGTGTAGAATGTGGTCTATGAACAGTGGGGTCTGTGAAGAATGTGGTCTTTGAACAGTGGGGTCTGTGTAGAATGTGGTCTATGAACAGTGGGTTTGTGTAGAATGTGGTCTATGTACAGTGGGGTCTGTGTAGAATGTGGTCTATGAACAGTGGGTTTGTGTACAGCTGGATCTATGTACAGTGGAGTCTGTGTAGAATGTGGTCTTTGAACAGTGGGTTTTTGTACAGCTGGATCTATGTACAGTGGGGTCTGTGTAGAATGTGGTCAATGTACCGTGGGGTCTGTGTAGAATGTGGTCTATGAACAGTGGGTTTGCGTACAGCTGGATCTATGTACAGTGGGGTCTGTGTAGAATGTTGTCTATGAACAGTGGGGTCTGTGTAGAATGTGGTCTATGAACAGTGGGTTTGTGTACATCTGGATCTATGTACAGTGGGCTCTGTGAGGAATGTGGTCTATGTACAGTGGGGTCCGAGTAGAATGTGGTCTATGAACAGTGGGTTTGTGTACAGCTGGATCAATGTACAGTGGGGTCTGTGTAGAATGGTCTATGAACAGTGGGTTCTGTGTAGAATGTGGACTATGAATAGTGGGTTTGTGTAGAATGTGGTCTATGTACAGTGGGGTCTGTGTAGAATGTGGTCTATGAACAGTGGGTTTGTGTACAGCTGGATCTATGTACAGTGGTGTCTATGTAGAATGTGGTCTATGAACAGTGGGGTCTGTGTAGAATGTGTTATTTGAACAGTGGGTTTGTGAACAACTGGATCTGTGTACAGTGGGGTCTGTTTAGAATGTGGTCTATGTACTGTGAGGTCTGTGTAGAATGTGGTCTATGAACAGTGGATTTGTGTACAGCTGGATCTGTGTACAGTGGGGTCTGTGTAGAATGTGGTCTTTGAACACTGGGTTTGTGTACAGCTGGATCTGTGTACAGTGGGCTCTATGTAGAATGTGCGTCTATGAACAGTGGGGTCTGTGTAGAATGTGGTCTTTCAACAGTGGATTTGTGTACAGCTGGATCTGTGTACAGTGGGGTCTGTGTAGAATGTGGTCTATGAAGAGTGGGTTTGTGTACAGCTGGATCTATGTACAGTGGGGTCTGTGTAGAATGTGTTCTATGTACAGAGTGATCTGTGTAGAATGTGGTCTGTGAACAGTGGGGTCTGTGTAGAATGTGGTCTTTGAACAGTGGGGTCTGTGTAGAATGTGGACTATGAACAGTGGGTTTGTGTAGAATGTGGTCTATGTACAGTGGGGTCTGTGTAGAATGTGGTCTTTGAACAGTGGGTTTGTGTACAGCAGGATCTATGTACCGTGGGGTCTGTGTAGAATGTGGTCTATGTACAGTGGAGTCTGTGTAGAATGTGGTCTATGAACAGTGTGTTTGTGTACAGCTGGATCTATGTACAGTGGGGTCTGTGTAGAATGTGTTCTTTGAACAGGGGGTTTGTGTACAACTGGATCTGTGTACAGTGGGGTCTGTTTACAATGTGGTCTATGAACAGTGGGGTCTGTGTAGAATGTGGTCTATGAACAGTGGGGTCTGTGTTAATGTGGTGTTTGAACAGTGGGTTTGTGTACAGCTGGATCTGTGTACAGTGGGGTCTGTGTAGAATGTGGTCTTTGAACAGTGGGTTTGTGTACAGCTGGATCTGTGTACAGTGGTGTCTGTGTAGTATGTGGTCTATGAACAGTGGGGCCTGTGAAGAATGTGGTCTTTGAACAGTGGGGTCTGTGTACAATGTGGTCTATGAACAGTGGGTTTGTGTAGAATGTGGTCTATGTACAGTGGGGTCTGTGTAGAATGTGGTCTATGAACAGTGGGTTTGTGTACAGCTGGATCTATGTACAGTGGGGTCTGTGTAGAATGTGGTCTATGAACAGTGGGGTCTGTGTAGAATGTGGTCTATGAACAATGGGTTTGTCTACAGCTGGATCTGTGTACAGTGGGGTCTGTGTAGAATGTGGTCTATGTACAGTGGGACTGTGTAGAATGTGGTCTATGAACAGTGGGGTCTGTGTAGAATGTGGTCTATGTACAGTGGGGTCTGTGTAGAATGTGTTCTATGAACAGTGGGTTTGTGTACAGCTGGATCTATGTAGAGTGGGGTCTGTGTGGAATGTGGTCTATGTACAGTGGGGTCTGTGTAGAATGTCGTCTATGAACAGTGGGTTTGTGTACAGCTGGATCTGTGTACAGTGGGGTCTGTGTGGAATGTGGTCTATGTACACTGGGGTCTGTGTAGAATGTGGTCTATGAACAGTGGGGTCTGTGAAGAATGTGGTCTTTGAACAGTGGGGTCTGTGTAGAATGTGGTCTATGAACAGTGGGTTTGTGTAGAATGTGGTCTATGTACAGTGGGGTCTGTGTAGAAAGTGGTCTATGAACAGTGGGTTTGTGTACAGCTGGATCTATGTACAGTGGGGTCTGTGTAGAATGTGGTCTATGAACAGTGGGGTCTGTGTAGAATGTGGTCTATGAACAGTGGGTTTGTGTACAGCTGGATCTGTGTACAGTGGGGTCCGTGTAGAATGTGGTCTATGTACAGTGGGGTCTGTGTAGAATGTCGTCTATGAACAGTGGGTTTGTGTACAGCTGGATCTGTGTACAGTGGGGTCTGTGTGGAATGTGGTCTATGTACACTGGGGTCTGTGTAGAATGTGGTCTATGAACAGTGGGGTCTGTGAAGAATGTGGTCTTTGAACAGTGGGGTCTGTGTAGAATGTGGTCTATGAACAGTGGGTTTGTGTAGAATGTGGTCTATGTACAGTGGGGTCTGTGTAGAAAGTGGTCTATGAACAGTGGGTTTGTGTACAGCTGGATCTATGTACAGTGGGGTCTGTGTAGAATGTGGTCTATGAACAGTGGGGTCTGTGTAGAATGTGGTCTATGAACAGTGGGTTTGTGTACAGCTGGATCTGTGTACAGTGGGGTCTGTGTAGAATGTGGTCTATGTACAGTGGGGACTGTGTAGAATGTGGTCTATGAACAGTGGGTTTGAGTACAGCTGGATCTATGTACAGTGGGGTCTGTGCAGAATGTGGTCTATGAACAGTGTGGTCTGTGTAGAATGTGGTCATTGAACAGTGGGTTTGTTTACAGCTGGATCTGTGTACAGTGGGTTCTGTGTAGAATGATTTCCTTGAACAGTGGGTTTGTGTACAACTGGATCTATGTACATTTGGGTCTGTGTAGAATGTGGTCTATGTACTGTGGGGTCTGTGTAGAATGTTGTCTATGAACAGTGGGGTCTGTGCAGAATGTGGTGTTTGAACAGTGGGTTTGTGTACAGCTGGATCTGTGTACGGTGGGGTCTGTGTAGAATGTGGTCTTTGAACAGTGGGTTTGTATACAGGTGGATCTGTGTACAGTGGGGTAATTGTAGAATGTGGTCTATGTACTGTGGGGTCTGTGTAGAATGTGGTCGATGAACAGTGGGGTCTGTGCAGAATGTGGTGTTTGAACAGTGGGTTTGTGTACAGCTGGATCTGTGTACGGTGGGGTCTGTGTAGAATGTGGTCTTTGAACAGTGGGTTTGTATACAGCTGGATCTGTGTACAGTGGGGTCTGTGTAGAATGTGGTCTTTGAACAGTGGGTTTGTGTACAGCTGTATCTGTGTACAGTGGGGTCTGTGTAGAATGTGGTCTATGTACATTGGGGTCTGTGTAGAATGTGGTCTATGAACAGTGGGGTCTGTGTAGAATGTGGTCTTTGAACAGTGGGGTCTGTGTAGAATGTGGACTATGAACAGTGGGTTTGTGTAGAATGTGGTCTATGTACAGTGGGGTCTGTGTAGAATGTGGTCTATGAACAGTGGGTTTGTGTACAGCTGGATCTATGTACAGTGGGGTCTGTGTAGAATGTGGTCTATGTACAGTGGGGTCTGTGTAGAATGTGTTCTATGAACACTGGGTTTGTGTACAGCTGGATCTATGTACAGTGGGGTCTGTGTAGAATGTGGTCTATGAACAGTGGGGTCTGTGTAGAATGTGGTCTATGAACAGTGGGTTTGTGTACAGCTGGATCTATGTACAGTGGGGTCTGTGTAGAATGTGGTCTATGTACAGTGGGGTCTGTGTAGAATGTGGTCTGTGTACAGTGGGGTCTGTGTAGAATGTGGTCTTTGAACAGTGGGTTTGTGTACAGCTGTATCTGTGTACAGTGGGGTCTGTGTAGAATGTGGTCTATGTACATTGGGGTCTGTGTAGAATGTGGTCTATGAACAGTGGGGTCTGTGTAGAATGTGGTCTTTGAACAGTGGGGTCTATGTAGAATGTGGACTATGAACAGTGGGTTTGTGTAGAATGTGGTCTATGTACAGTGGGGTCTGTGTAGAATGTGGTCTATGAACAGTGGGTTTGTGTACAGCTGGATCTATGTACAGTGGGGTCTGTGTAGAATGTGGTCTATGTACAGTGGGGTCTGTGTAGAATGTGTTCTATGAACAGTGGGTTTGTGTACAGCTGGATCTATGTACAGTGGGGTCTGTGTAGAATGTGGTCTATGAACAGTGGGGTCTGTGTAGAATGTGGTCTATGAACAGTGGGTTTGTGTACAGCTGGATCTATGTACAGTGGGGTCTGTGTAGAATGTGGTCTATGTACAGTGGGGTCTGTGTAGAATGTGGTCTGTGAACAGTGGGTTCTGTGTAGAATGTGCTCTTTGAACAGTGGGGTCTGTGTAGAATGTGGACTATGAACAGTGGGTTTGTGTAGAATGTGGTCTATGAACAGTGGGTTTGTGTACAGCTGGATCTATGTACAGTGGGGTCTGTGTAGAATGTGGTCTATGAACAGTGGGTTTGTGTACAGCTGGATCTATGTACAGTGGGGTCTGTGTAGAATGTGGTCTATGTACATTGGGGTCTGTGTAGAATGTGGTCTGTGAACAGTGCGGTCTGTGTAGAATGTGGTCTTTGAACAGTGGGGTCTGTGTAGAATGTGGAGTATGAACACTGGGTTTGTGTAGAATGTGGTCTATGTACAGTGGGGTCTGTGTAGAATGTGGTCTATGAACAGTGGGTTTGTATACAGCTGGATCTATGTACAGTGGGGTCTGTGTAGAATGTGGTCTATGTACAGTGGGGTCTGTGTAGCATGTGTTCTATGAACAGTGGGTTTGTGTACAGCTGGATCTATGTACAGTGGGGTCTGTGTACAATGTGGTCTATGTACCGTGGGGTCTGTGTAGAATGTCGTCTATGAACAGTGGGTTTGTGTACAGCTGGATCTGTGTACAGTGGGGTCTGTGTGGAATGTGGTCTATGTACACTGGGGTCTGTGTAGAATGTGGTCTATGAACAGTGGGTTTGTGTAGAATGTGGTCTATGTACTGTGGGGTCTGTGTAGAATGTGGTCTATGAACAGTGGGTTTGTGTACAGCTGGATCTATTTACAGTGGGGTCTGTGTAGAATGTGGTCTATGAACAGTGGGGTCTGTGTAGAATGTGGTCTATGAAGAGTGGGTTTGTGTACAGCTGGATCTATGTACAGTGGGGTCTGTGTAGAATGTGTTCTATGTACAGAGTGATCTGTGTAGAATGTGGTCTGTGAACAGTGGGGTCTGTGTAGAATGTGGTCTTTGAACAGTGGGGTCTGTGTAGAATGTGGACTATGAACAGTGGGTTTGTGTAGAATGTGGTCTATGTACAGTGGGGTCTGTGTAGAATGTGGTCTTTGAACAGTGGGTTTGTGTACAGCAGGATCTATGTACCGTGGGGTCTGTGTAGAATGTGGTCTATGTACAGTGGAGTCTGTGTAGAATGTGGTCTATGAACAGTGTGTTTGTGTACAGCTGGATCTATGTACAGTGGGGTCTGTGTAGAATGTGTTCTTTGAACAGGGGGTTTGTGTACAACTGGATCTGTGTACAGTGGGGTCTGTTTACAATGTGGTCTATGAACAGTGGGGTCTGTGTAGAATGTGGTCTATGAACAGTGGGGTCTGTGTTAATGTGGTGTTTGAACAGTGGGTTTGTGTACAGCTGGATCTGTGTACAGTGGGGTCTCTGTAGAATGTGGTCTTTGAACAGTGGGTTTGTGTACAGCTGGATCTGTGTACAGTGGTGTCTGTGTAGTATGTGGTCTATGAACAGTGGGGCCTGTGAAGAATGTGGTCTTTGAACAGTGGGGTCTGTGTACAATGTGGTCTATGAACAGTGGGTTTGTGTAGAATGTGGTCTATGTACAGTGGGGTCTGTGTAGAATGTGGTCTATGAACAGTGGGTTTGTGTACAGCTGGATCTATGTACAGTGGGGTCTGTGTAGAATGTGGTCTATGAACAGTGGGGTCTGTGTAGAATGTGGTCTATGAACAATGGGTTTGTCTACAGCTGGATCTGTGTACAGTGGGGTCTGTGTAGAATGTGGTCTATGTACAGTGGGACTGTGTAGAATGTGGTCTATGAACAGTGGGGTCTGTGTAGAATGTGGTCTATGTACAGTGGGGTCTGTGTAGAATGTGTTCTATGAACAGTGGGTTTGTGTACAGCTGGATCTATGTACAGTGGGGTCTGTGTGGAATGTGGTCTATGTACAGTGGGGTCTGTGTAGAATGTCGGCTATGAACAGTGGGTTTGTGTACAGCTGGATCTGTGTACAGTGGGGTCTGTGTGGAATGTGGTCTATGTACACTGGGGTCTGTGTAGAATGTGGTCTATGAACAGTGGGGTCTGTGAAGAATGTGGTCTTTGAACAGTGGGGTCTGTGTAGAATGTGGTCTATGAACAGTGGGTTTGTGTAGAATGTGGTCTATGTACAGTGGGGTCTGTGTAGAAAGTGGTCTATGAACAGTGGGTTTGTGTACAGCTGGATCTATGTACAGTGGGGTCTGTGTAGAATGTGGTCTATGAACAGTGGGGTCTGTGTAGAATGTGGTCTATGAACAGTGGGTTTGTGTACAGCTGGATCTGTGTACAGTGGGGTCCGTGTAGAATGTGGTCTATGTACAGTGGGGTCTGTGTAGAATGTCGTCTATGAACAGTGGGTTTGTGTACAGCTGGATCTGTGTACAGTGGGGTCTGTGTGGAATGTGGTCTATGTACACTGGGGTCTGTGTAGAATGTGGTCTATGAACAGTGGGGTCTGTGAAGAATGTGGTCTTTGAACAGTGGGGTCTGTGTAGAATGTGGTCTATGAACAGTGGGTTTGTGTAGAATGTGGTCTATGTACAGTGGGGTCTGTGTAGAAAGTGGTCTATGAACAGTGGGTTTGTGTACAGCTGGATCTGTGTACAGTGGGGTCCGTGTAGAATGTGGTCTATGTACAGTGGGGTCTGTGTAGAATGTCGTCTATGAACAGTGGGTTTGTGTACAGCTGGATCTGTGTACAGTGGGGTCTGTGTGGAATGTGGTCTATGTACACTGGGGTCTGTGTAGAATGTGGTCTATGAACAGTGGGGTCTGTGAAGAATGTGGTCTTTGAACAGTGGGGTCTGTGTAGAATGTGGTCTATGAACAGTGGGTTTGTGTAGAATGTGGTCTATGTACAGTGGGGTCTGTGTATAAAGTGGTCTATGAACAGTGGGTTTGTGTACAGCTGGATCTATGTACAGTGGGGTCTGTGTAGAATGTGGTCTATGAACAGTGGGGTCTGTGTAGAATGTGGTCTATGAACAGTGGGTTTGTGTACAGCTGGATCTGTGTACAGTGGGGTCTGTGTAGAATGTGGTCTATGTACAGTGGGGACTGTGTAGAATGTGGTCTATGAACAGTGGGTTTGAGTACAGCTGGATCTATGTACAGTGGGGTCTGTGCAGAATGTGGTCTATGAACAGTGTGGTCTGTGTAGAATGTGGTCATTGAACAGTGGGTTTGTTTACAGCTGGATCTGTGTACAGTGGGTTCTGTGTAGAATGATTTCCTTGAACAGTGGGTTTGTGTACAACTGGATCTATGTACATTTGGGTCTGTGTAGAATGTGGTCTATGTACTGTGGGGTCTGTGTAGAATGTGGTCGATGAACAGTGGGGTCTGTGCAGAATGTGGTGTTTGAACAGTGGGTTTGTGTACAGCTGGATCTGTGTACGGTGGGGTCTGTGTAGAATGTGGTCTTTGAACAGTGGGTTTGTATACAGCTGGATCTGTGTACAGTGGGGTCTGTGTAGAATGTGGTCTTTGAACAGTGGGTTTGTGTACAGCTGTATCTGTGTACAGTGGGGTCTGTGTAGAATGTGGTCTATGTACATTGGGGTCTGTGTAGAATGTGGTCTATGAACAGTGGGGTCTGTGTAGAATGTGGTCTTTGAACAGTGGGGTCTGTGTAGAATGTGGACTATGAACAGTGGGTTTGTGTAGAATGTGGTCTATGTACAGTGGGGTCTGTGTAGAATGTGGTCTATGAACAGTGGGTTTGTGTACAGCTGGATCTATGTACAGTGGGGTCTGTGTAGAATGTGGTCTATGTACAGTGGGGTCTGTGTAGAATGTGTTCTATGAACACTGGGTTTGTGTACAGCTGGATCTATGTACAGTGGGGTCTGTGTAGAATGTGGTCTATGAACAGTGGGGTCTGTGTAGAATGTGGTCTATGAACAGTGGGTTTGTGTACAGCTGGATCTATGTACAGTGGGGTCTGTGTAGAATGTGGTCTATGTACAGTGGGGTCTGTGTAGAATGTGGTCTGTGAACAGTGGGTTCTGTGTAGAATGTGCTCTTTGAACAGTGGGGTCTGTGTAGAATGTGGACTATGAACAGTGGGTTTGTGTAGAATGTGGTCTATGAACAGTGGGTTTGTGTACAGCTGGATCTATGTACAGTGGGGTCTGTGTAGAATGTGGTCTATGAACAGTGGGTTTGTGTACAGCTGGATCTATGTACAGTGGGGTCTGTGTAGAATGTGGTCTATGTACATTGGGGTCTGTGTAGAATGTGGTCTGTGAACAGTGCGGTCTGTGTAGAATGTGGTCTTTGAACAGTGGGGTCTGTGTAGAATGTGGAGTATGAACACTGGGTTTGTGTAGAATGTGGTCTATGTACAGTGGGGTCTGTGTAGAATGTGGTCTATGAACAGTGGGTTTGTGTACAGCTGGATCTATGTACAGTGGGGTCTGTGTAGAATGTGGTCTATGTACAGTGGGGTCTGTGTAGCATGTGTTCTATGAACAGTGGGTTTGTGTACAGCTGGATCTATGTACAGTGGGGTCTGTGTACAATGTGGTCTATGTACCGTGGGGTCTGTGTAGAATGTCGTCTATGAACAGTGGGTTTGTGTACAGCTGGATCTGTGTACAGTGGGGTCTGTGTGGAATGTGGTCTATGTACACTGGGGTCTGTGTAGAATGTGGTCTATGAACAGTGGGTTTGTGTAGAATGTGGTCTATGTACTGTGGGGTCTGTGTAGAATGTGGTCTATGAACAGTGGGTTTGTGTACAGCTGGATCTATTTACAGTGGGGTCTGTGTAGAATGTGGTCTATGAACAGTGGGGTCTGTGTAGAATGTGGTCTATGAACAGTGGGTTTGTGTACAGCTGGATCTATGTACAGTGGGGTCTGTGTAGAATGTGTTCTATGTACAGAGTGATCTGTGTAGAATGTGGTCTGTGAACAGTGGGGTCTGTGTAGAATGTGGTCTTTGAACAGTGGGGTCTGTGTAGAATGTGGACTATGAACAGTGGGTTTGTGTAGAATGTGGTCTATGTACAGTGGGGTCTGTGTAGAATGTGGTCTTTGAACAGTGGGTTTGTGTACAGCAGGATCTATGTACCGTGGGGTCTGTGTAGAATGTGGTCTATGTACAGTGGAGTCTGTGTAGAATGTGGTCTATGAACAGTGGGTTTGTGTACAGCTGGATCTATGTACAGTGGAGTCTGTGTAGAATGTGGTCTTTGAACAGTGGGTTTGTGTACAGCTGGATCTGTGTACTGGGGTCTGTGTAGAATGTGGTCTATGAACAGTGGGTTTGTGTACGGCTGGATCTGTGTACAGTGGGGTATGTGTAGAATGTACTACGTACAGTGGGGTCTGTGTAGAATGTGGTCTATGTACAGTGGGGTCTGTGTAGAATGTGGTCTTTGAACAGTGGGTTTGTGTACAGCAGGATCTATGTACCGTGGGGTCTGTGTAGAATGTGGTCTATGTACAGTGGAGTCTGTGTAGAATGTGGTCTATGAACAGTGGGTTTGTGTACAGCTGGATCTGTGTTCAGTGGGGTCTGTGTAGAATGTGTTCTTTGAACAGGGGGTTTGTGTACAACTGGATCTGTGTACAGTGGGGTCTGTTTACAATGTGGTCTATGAACAGTGGGTTTGTGTACAGCTGGATCTATGTACAGTGGGGTCAGTGTAGAATGTGGTCTATGTACAGTGGGGTCTGTGTAGCATGTGTTCTATGAACAGTGGGTTTGTGTACAGCTGGATCTATGTACAGTGGGGTGTGTGTACAATGTGGTCTATGTACCGTGGGGTCTGTGTAGAATGTCGTCTATGAACAGTGGGTTTGTGTACAGCTGGATCTGTGTACAGTGGGGTCTGTGTGGAATGTGGTCTATGTACACTGGGGTCTGTGTAGAATGTGGTCTATGAACAGTGGGTTTGTGTAGAATGTGGTCTATGTACTGTGGGGTCTGTGTAGAATGTGGTCTATGAACAGTGGGTTTGTGTACAGCTGGATCTATTTACAGTGGGGTCTGTGTAGAATGTGGTCTATGTACAGTGGGGTCTGTGTAGCATGTGTTCTATGAACAGTGGGTTTGTGTACAGCTGGATCTATGTACAGTGGGGTATGTGTACAATGTGGTCTATGTACCGTGGGGTCTGTGTAGAATGTCGTCTATGAACAGTGGGTTTGTGTACAGCTGGATCTGTGTACAGTGGGGTCTGTGTGGAATGTGGTCTATGTACACTGGGGTCTGTGTAGAATGTGTTCTATGAACAGTGGGTTTGTGTAGAATGTGGTCTGTGAACAGTGGGGTCTGTGTAGAATGTGGTCTTTGAACAGTGGGGTCTGTGTAGAATGTGGACTATGAACAGTGGGTTTGTGTAGAATGTGGTCTATGTACAGTGGGGTCTGTGTAGAATGTGGTCTTTGAACAGTGGGTTTGTGTACAGCAGGATCTATGTACCGTGGGGTCTGTGTAGAATGTGGTCTATGTACAGTGGAGTCTGTGTAGAATGTGGTCTATGAACAGTGGGTTTGTGTACAGCTGGATCTATGTACAGTGGGGTCTGTGTAGAATGTGGTCTTTGAACAGTGGGTTTGTGTACAGCTGGATCTGTGTACTGGGGTCTGTGTAGAATGTGGTCTATGAACAGTGGGTTTGTGTACGGCTGGATCTGTGTACAGTGGGGTATGTGTAGAATGTACTACGTACAGTGGGGTCTGTGTAGAATGTGGTCTATGTACAGTGGGGTCTGAGTAGAATGTGGTCTTTGAACAGTGGGTTTGTGTACAGCAGGATCTATGTACCGTGGGGTCTGTGTAGAATGTGGTCTATGTACAGTGGAGTCTGTGTAGAATGTGGTCTATGAACAGTGGGTTTGCGTACAGCTGGATCTATGTACAGTGGGGTCTGTGTAGAATGTGTTCTTTGAACAAGGGGTTTGTGTACAACTGGATCTGTGTACAGTGGGGTCTGTTTACAATGTGGTCTATGAACAGTGGGGTCTGTGTAGAATGTGGTCTATGAACAGTGGGGTCTGTGTTAATGTGGTGTTTGGACAGTAGGTTTGTGTACAGCTGGATCTGTGTACAGTGGGGTCTGTGTAGAATGTGGTCTTTGAACAGTGGGTTTGTGTACAGCTGGATCTGTGTACAGTGGTGTCTGTGTAGAATGTGGTCTATGAACAGTGGGGTCTGTGAAGAATGTGGTCTTTGAACAGTGGGGTCTGTGTAGAATGTGGTCTATGAACAGTGGGTTTGTGTAGAATGTGGTCTATGTACAGTGGGGTCTGTGTAGAATGTGGTCTATGAACAGTGGGTTTGTGTACAGCTGGATCTATGTGCAGTGGGGTCTGTGTAGAATGTGGTCTATGAACAGTGTGTTTGTGTACAGCTGGATCGGTGTACAGTGGGGTCTGTGTAGAATGTGGTCTCTGTACAGTGGGGACTGTGTAGAATGTGGTCTATGAACAGTGGGTTTGTGTACAGCTGGATCTATGTACAGTGGGGTCTGTGTAGAATGTGGTCTATGAACTGTGGGGTCTTTGTAGAATGTGGTCTATGAACAGTGTGTTTGTGTACAGCTGGATCTGTGTACAGTGGGGTCTGTGTAGAATGTGGTCTACGTACAGTGGGGTCTGTGTAGAATGTGGTCTATGAACAGTGGGTTTGTGTACAGCTGGATCTATGTACAGTGGGGTCTGTGTAGAATGTGGTCTATGTACAGTGGAGTCTGTGTAGAATGTGGTCTATGAACAGTGGGTTTGTGTACAGCTGGTTCTATGTACAGTGGGGTCTGTGTAGAATGTGCTCTTTGAACAGTGGGTTTGTGTACAGCAGGATCTATGTACCGTGGGGTCTGTGTAGAATGTGGTCTATGTACAGTGGAGTCTGTGTAGAATGTGGTCTATGAACAGTGGGTTTGTGTACAGCTGGATCTATGTACAGTGGGGTCTGTGTAGAATGTGTTCTTTGAACAGGGGGTTTGTGTACAACTGGATCTGTGTACAGTGGGGTCTGTTTACAATGTGGTCTATGAACAGTGGGGTCTGTGTAGAATGTTGTCTATGAACAGTGGGGTCTGTGTTAATGTGGTGTTTGGACAGTGGGTTTGTGTACAGCTGGATCTGTGTACAGTGGGGTCTGTGTAGAATGTGGTCTTTGAACAGTGGGTTTGTGTACAGCTGGATCTGTGTACAGTGGTGTCTGTGTAGAATGTGGTCTATGAACAGTGGGGTCTGTGAAGAATGTGGTCTTTGAACAGTGGGGTCTGTGTAGAATGTGGTCTATGAACAGTGGGTTTGTGTAGAATGTGGTCTATGTACAGTGGGGTCTGTGTAGAATGTGGTCTATGAACAGTGGGTTTGTGTACAGCTGGATCTATGTGCAGTGGGGTCTGTGTAGAATGTGGTCTATGAACAGTGGGGTCTGTGTAGAATGTGGTCTATGAACAGTGTGTTTGTCTACAGCTGGATCGGTGTACAGTGGGGTCTGTGTAGAATGTGGTCTCTGTACAGTGGGGACTGTGTAGAATGTGGTCTATGAACAGTGGGTTTGTGTACAGCTGGATCTATGTACAGTGGGGTCTGTGTAGAATGTGGTCTATGAACTGTGGGGTCTGTGTAGAATGTGGTCTATGAACAGTGGGTTTGTGTACAGCTGGATCTGTGAACAGTGGGGTCTGTGTAGAATGTGGTCTACGTACAGTGGGGTCTGTGTAGAATGTGGTCTATGAACAGTGGGTTTGTGTACAGCTGGATCTATGTACAGTGGGGTCTGTGTATAATGTGGTCTATGTACAGTGGAGTCTGTGTAGAATGTGGTCTATGAACAGTGGGTTTGTGTACAGCTGGTTCTATGTACAGTGGGGTCTGTGTAGAATGTGTTCTTTGAACAGTGGGTTTGTGTACAACTGGATCTGTGTACAGTGGGGTCTGTTTACAATGTGGTCTATGTACAGTGGGGTCAGTGTAGAATGTGGTCTATGAACAGTGGGGTCTGTGTTAATGTGGTGTTTGAACAGTGGGTTTGTGTACAGTTGGATCTGTGTACAGTGGGGTCTGTGTAGAATGTGGTCTATGTACAGTGGGGTCTGTATAGAATGTGGTCTGTGAACAGTGGGTGTGTGTACAGCTGGATCTATGTACAGTGGCGTCTAGGTAGAATGTGGTCTATGAACAGTGGGGTCTGTGTAGAATGTGGTCTATGAACAGTGGGGTCTGTGTAGAATCTGGTGTTTGAACAGTGGGTTTGTGTACAGCTGGATCTGTGTACGGTGGGGTCTGTGTAGAATGTGGTCTTTGAACAGAGGGTTTGTGTACAGCTGGATCTGTGTACAGTGGGGTCTGTGTAGAATGTGGTCTATGTACATTGGGGTCTGTGTAGAATGTGGTGTTTGAACAGTGGGTTTGTGTACAGCTGGATCTGTGTACGGTGGGGTCTGTGTAGAATGAGGTCTTTGAACAGTGGGTTTGTATACAGCTGGATCTGTGTACAGTGGGGTCTGTGTAGAATGTGGTCTATGTACATTGGGGTCTGTGCAGAATGTGGTCTATGAACAGTGGGGTCTGTGTAGAATGTGGTCTTTGAACAGTGGGGTCTGTGTAGAATGTGGACTATGAACAGTGGGTTTGTGTAGAATGTGGTCTATGTACAGTGGGGTCTGTGTAGAATGTGGTCTATGAACAGTGGGTTTGTGTACAGCTGGATCTATGTACAGTGGGGTCTGTGTAGAATGTCGTCTATGTACAGTGGGGTCTGTGTAGAATGTGTTCTATGAACAGTGGGTTTGTGTACAGCTGGATCTATGTACAGTGGGGTCTGTGTAGAATGTGGTCTATGAACAGTGGGGTCTGTGTAGAATGTGGTCTATGAACAGTGGGTTTGTGTACAGCTGGATCTATGTACATTGGGGTCTGTGTAGAATGTTGTCTGTGAACAGTGGGGTCTGTGTAGAATGTGGTCTTTGAACAGTGGGGTCTGTGTAGAATGTGGACTATGAACAGTGGGTTTGTGTAGAATGTGGTCTATGTACAGTGGGGTCTGTGTAGAATGTGGTCTATGAACAGTGGGTTTGTGTACAGCTGGATCTATGTACAGTGGGGTCTGTGTAGAATGTGGTCTATGAACAGTGGGGTCTGTGTAGAATGTGGTCTATGAACAGTGGGTTTGTGTACAGCTGGATCTGTGTACAGTGGGGCCTGTGTAGAATGTGGTCTACGTACAGTGGGGTCTGTGTAGAATGTGGTCTATCAACAGTGGGTTTGTGTACAGCTGGATCTATGTACAGTGGGGTCTGTGTAGAATGTGGTCTATGTACAGTGGAGTCTGTGTAGAATGTGGTCTATGAACAGTGGGTTTGTGTACAGCTGGATCTATGTACAGTGGGGTCTGTGTAGAATGTGTTCTTTGAACAGGGGGTTTGTGTACAACTGGATCTGTGTACAGTGGGGTCTGTTTACAATGTGGTCTATGAACAGTGGGGTCTGTGTAGAATGTGGTCTATGAACAGTGGGGTCTGTGTTAATGTGGTGTTTGAACAGTGGGTTTGTGTACAGCTGGATCTGTGTACAGTGGGGTCTGTGTAGAATGTGGTCTTTGAACAGTGGGTTTGTGTACAGCTGGATCTGTGTACAGTGGTGTCTGTGTAGAATGTGGTCTATGAACAGTGGGGCCTGTGAAGAATGTGGTCTTTGAACAGTGGGGTCTGTGTACAATGTGGTCTATGAACAGTGGGTTTGTGTAGAATGTGGTCTATGTACAGTGGGGTCTGTGTAGAATGTGGTCTATGAACAGTGGGTTTGTGTACAGCTGGATCTATGTACAGTGGGGTCTGTGTAGAATGTGGTCTATGAACAGTGGGGTCTGTGTAGATTGTGGTCTATGAACAATGGGTTTGTCTACAGCTGGATCTGTGTACAGTGGGGTCTGTGTAGAATGTGGTCTATGTACAGTGGGACTGTGTAGAATGTGGTCTATGAACAGTGGGGTCTGTGTAGAATGTGGTCTATGTACAGTGGGGTCTGTGTAGAATGTGTTCTATGAACAGTGGGTTTGTGTACAGCTGGATCTATGTACAGTGGGGTCTGTGTAGAATGTCGTCTATGAACAGTGGGTTTGTGTACAGCTGGATCTGTGTACAGTGGGGTCTGTGTGGAATGTGGTCTATGTACACTGGGGTCTGTGTAGAATGTGGTCTATGAACAGTGGGGTCTGTGAAGAATGTGGTCTTTGAACAGTGGGGTCTGTGTAGAATGTGGTCTATGAACAGTGGGTTTGTGTAGAATGTGGTCTATGTACAGTGGGGTCTGTGTAGAAAGTGGTCTATGAACAGTGGGTTTGTGTACAGCTGGATCTATGTACAGTGGGGTCTGTGTAGAATGTGGTCTATGAACAGTGGGGTCTGTGTAGAATGTGGTCTATGAACAGTGGGTTTGTGTACAGCTGGATCTGTGTACAGTGGGGTCTGTGTAGAATGTGGTCTATGTACAGTGGGGACTGTGTAGAATGTGGTCTATGTACAGTGGGGTCTGTGCAGAATGTGGTCTATGAACAGTGGGGTCTGTGTAGAATGTGGTCATTGAACAGTGGGTTTGTTTACAGCTGGATCTGTGTACAGTGGGTTCTGTGTAGAATGATTTCCTTGAACAGTGGGTTTGTGTACAACTGGATCTGTGTACATTGGGGTCTGTGTAGAATGTGGTCTATGTACTGTGCGGTCTGTGTAGAATGTGGTCTATGAGCAGTGGGGTCTGTGCAGAATGTGGTGTTTGAACAGTGGGTTTGTGTACAGCTGGATCTGTGTACGGTGGGGTCTGTGTAGAATGTGGTCTTTGAACAGTGGGTTTGTATACAGGTGGATCTGTGTACAGTGGGGTAATTGTAGAATGTGGTCTATGTACTGTGGGGTCTGTGTAGAATGTGGTCGATGAACAGTGGGGTCTGTGCAGAATGTGGTGTTTGAACAGTGGGTTTGTTTACAGCTGGATCTGTGTACAGTGGGGTCTGTGTAGAATGATTTCCTTGAACAGTGGGTTTGTGTACAACTGGATCTGTGTACATTGGGGTCTGTGTAGAATTAGTCTATGTACTGTGGGGTCTGTGTAGAATGTGGTCGATGAACAGTGGGGTCTGTGCAGAATGTGGTGTTTGAACAGTGGGTTTGTGTACAACTGGATCTGTGTACAGTGGCGTCTGTGTAGAATGTGGTCTTTGAACAGTGGGTTTCTGTACAGCTGGATCTATGTACCGTGGGGTCTGTGTAGAATGTGATCTATGTACAGTGGGGTCAGTGTAGAATGTGGTCTATGAACAGTGGGTTTGTGTACAGCTGGATCTATGTACAGTGGGGTCTGTGTAGAATGTGGTCTATGAACAGTGGGGTCTGTGTAGAATGTGGTCTATGAACAGTGGGTTTGTGTACAGCTGGATCTATGTACAGTGGAGTCTGTGTAGAATGTGGTCTTTGAACACTGGGTTTTTGTACAGCTGGATCTATGTACAGTGGTGTCTGTGTAGAATGTGGTCAATGTACCGTGGGGTCTGTGTAGAATGTGGTCTATGAACAGTGGGTTTGTGTACAACAGGATCTATGTACAGGGGGGTCTGTGTAGAATGTTGTCTATGAACAGTGGGGTCAGTGTAGAATGTGGTCTATGAACAGTGGGTTTGTGTACATCTGGATCTATGTACAGTGGGCTCTGTGAGGAATGTGGTCTATGTACAGTGGGGTCCGAGTAGAATGTGGTCTATGAACAGTGGGTTTGTGTACAGCTGGATCAATGTACAGTGGGGTCTGTGTAGAATGGTCTATGAACAGTGGGTTCTGTGTAGAATGTGGACTATGAATAGTGGGTTTGTGTAGAATGTGGTCTATGTACAGTGTGGTCTGTGTAGAATGTGGTCTATGAACAGTGGGTTTGTGTACAGCTGGATCTATGTACAGTGGTGTCTATGTAGAATGTGGTCTATGAACAGTGGGGTCTGTGTAGAATGTGTTATTTGAACAGTGGGTTTGTGTACAACTGGATCTGTCTACAGTGGGGTCTGTTTAGAATGTGGTCTATGTACTGTGAGGTCTGTGTAGAATGTGGTCTATGAACAGTGGATTTGTGTACAGCTGGATCTGTGTACAGTGGGGTCTGTGTAGAATGTGGTCTTTGAACATTGGGTTTGTGTACAGCTGGATCTGTGTACAGTGGGCTCTATGTAGAATGTGCGTCTATGAACAGTGGGGTCTGTGTAGAATGTGGTCTTTCAACAGTGGATTTGTGTACAGCTGGATCTGTGTACAGTGGGGTCTGTGTAGAATGTGGTCTTTGAACAGTGGGTTTGTGTACAGCTGGATCTGTGTACAGTGGTGTCTGTGTAGAATGTGGTCTATGTACATTGGAGTCTGTGTAGAATGTGGTCTATGAACAGTGGGGTCTGTGTAGAATGTGGTCTTTGAACAGTGGGTTTGTGTACAGCTGGATCTGTGTACAGTGGGGTCTGTGTAGAATGTGGTCTATGTACATTGGGGTCTGTGTAGAATGTGGTCTATGAACAGTGGGTTTGTGTAGAATGTGGTCTATGTACAGTGGGGTCTGTGTAGAATGTGGTCTATGAACAGTGGGTTTGTGTGCAGCTGGATCTCTGTACAGTGGGGTCTGTGTAGAATGTGGTCTATGAACAGTGGGGTCTGTGTAGAATGTGGTCTATGAACAGTGGGTTTGTGTACAGCTGGATCTGTGTACATTGGGGTCTGTGTAGAATGTGGTCTATGTACAGTGGGGACTGTGTAGAATGTGGTCTATGAACAGTGGGTTTGTGTACAGCTGGATCTATGTACAGTGGGGTCTGTGCAAAATGTGGTCTATGAACAGTGGGGTCTGTGTAGAATGTTGTCATTGAACAGTGGGTTTGTTTACAGCTGGATCTGTGTACAGTGGGTTTTGTGTAGAATGATTTCCTTGAACAGTGGGTTTGTGTACAACTGGATCTGTGTACATTGGGGTCTGTGTAGAATGTGGTCTATGAACAGTGGGGTCTGTGCAGAATGTGGTGTTTGAACAGTGGGTTTGTGTACAGCTGGATCTGTGTACGGTGGGGTCTGTGTAGAATGTGGTCTGTGAACAGTGGGTTTGTATACAGCTGGATCTGTGTACAGTGGGGTCTGTGTAGAATGTGGTCTTTGAACAGTGGGTTTGTGTACAGCTGTATCTGTGTACAGTGGGGTCTGTGTAGAATGTGGTCTATGTACATTGGGGTCTGTGTAGAATGTGGTCTACGAACAGTGGGGTCTGTGTAGAATGTGGTCTTTGAACAGTGGGGTCTGTGTAGAATGTGGACTATGAACAGTGGGTTTGTGTAGAATGTGGTCTATGTACAGTGGGGTCTGTGTAGAATGTGGTCTATGAACAGTGGGTTTGTGTACAGCTGGATCTATGTACAGTGGGGTCTGTGTAGAATGTGTTCTATGAACAGTGGGTTTGTGTACAGCTGGATCTATGTACAGTGGGGTCTTTGTAGAATGTGGTCTATGAACAGTGGGGTCTGTGTAGAATGTGGTCTATGAACAGTGGGTTTGTGTACAGCTGGATCTATGTACAGTGGGGTCTGTGTAGAATGTGGTCTATGTACAGTGGGGTCTGTGTAGAATGTGGTCTGTGAACATTGGGGTCTGTGTAGAATGTGGTCTTTGAACAGTGGGGTCTGTGTAGAATGTGGACTATGAACAGTGGGTTTGTGTAGAATGTGGTCTATGTACAGTGGAGTCTGTGTAGAATGTGGTCTATGAACAGTGGGTTTGTGTACAGCTGGATCTATGTACAGTGGGGTCTGTGTAGAATGTGGTCTTTGAACAGTGGGTTTGTGTACAGCTGGATCTGTGTACAGTGGTGTCTGTGTAGAATGTGGTCTATGAACAGTGGGGCCTGTGAAGAATGTGGTCTTTGAACAGTGGGGTCTGTGTAGAATGTGGTCTATGAACAGTGGGTTTGTGTAGAATGTGGTCTATGTACAGTGGGGTCTGTGTAGAATGTGGTCTATGAACAGTGGGTTTGTGTACAGCTGGATCTATGTACAGTGGGGTCTGTGTAGAATGTGGTCTATGAACAGTGGGGTCTGTGTAGAATGTGGTCTATGAACAATGGGTTTGTCTACAGCTGGATCTGTGTACAGTGGGGTCTGTGTAGAATGTGGTCTATGTACAGTGGGACTGTGTAGAATGTGGTCTATGAACAGTGGGTTTGTGTACAGCTGGATCTATGTACAGTGGGGTCTGTGTAGAATGTGGTCTTTGAACAGTGGGTTTGTGTACAGCTGGATCTGTGTACTGGGGTCTGTGTAGAATGTGGTCTATGAACAGTGGGTTTGTGTACGGCTGGATCTGTGTACAGTGGGGTATGTGTAGAATGTACTACGTACAGTGGGGTCTGTGTAGAATGTGGTCTATGTACAGTGGGGTCTGTGTAGAATATGGTCTTTGAACAGTGGGTTTGTGTACAGCAGGATCTATGTACCGTGGGGTCTGTGTAGAATGTGGTCTATGTACAGTGGAGTCTGCGTAGAATGTGGTCTATGAACAGTGGGTTTGTGTACAGCTGGATCTATGTACAGTGGGGTCTGTGTAGAATGTGGTCTATGTACAGTGGGGTCTGTGTAGAATGTGGTCTTTGAACAGTGGGTTTGTGTGCAGCTGGATCTGTGTACAGTGGGGTCTGTTTACAATGTGGTCTATGAACAGTGGGGTCTGTGTAGAATGTGGTCTATGAACAGTGGGGTCTGTGTTAATGTGGTGTTTGGACAGTGGGTTTGTGTACAGCTGGATCTGTGTACAGTGGGGTCTGTGTAGAATGTGGTCTTTGAACAGTGGGTTTGTGTACAGCTGGATCTGTGTACAGTGGTGTCTGTGTAGAATTTGGTCTATGAACAGTGGGGTCTGTGAAGAATGTAGTCTTTGAACAGTGGGGTCTGTGTAGAATGTGGTCTATGAACAGTGGGTTTGTGTAGAATGTGGTCTATGTACAGTGGGGTCTGTGTAGAATGTGGTCTATGAACAGTGGGTTTGTGTACAGCTGGATCTATGTGCAGTGGGGTCTGTGTAGAATGTGGTCTATGAACAGTGGGGTCTGTGTAGAATGTGGTCTATGAACAGTGTGTTTGTGTACAGCTGGATCGGTGTACAGTGGGGTCTGTGTAGAATGTGGTCTCTGTACAGTGGGGTCTGTGTAGAATGTGCTCTATGAACAGTGGGTTTGTGTACAGCTGGATCTATGTACAGTGGGGTCTGTGTAGAATGTGGTCTATGAACTGTGGGGTCTGTGTAGAATGTGGTCTATGAACAGTGGGTTTGTGTACAGCTGGATCTGTGTACAGTGGGGTCTGTGTAGAATGTGGTCTACGTACAGTGGGGTCTGTGTAGAATGTGGTCTTTGAACAGTGGGTTTGTGTACAGCTGGATCTATGTACGGTGGGGTCTGTGTAGAATGTGGTCTATGTACAGTGGAGTCTGTGTAGAATGTGGTCTATGAACAGTGGGTTTGTGTACAGCTGGTTCTATATACAGTGGGGTCTGTGTAGAATGTGTTCTTTGAACAGTGGGTTTGTGTACAACTGGATCTGTGTACAGTGGTGTCTGTTTACAATGTGGTCTATGTACAGTGGGGTCTGTGTAGAATGTGATCTATGAACAGTGGGGTCTGTGTTAATGTGGTGTTTGAACTGTGGGTTTGTGTACAGTTGGATCTGTGTACAGTGGGGTCTGTGTAGAATGTGGTCTTTGAACAGTGGGTTTGTGTACAGCTGGATCTGTGTACAGTGGTGTCTGTGTAGAATGTGGTCTTTGAACAATGGGTTTGTGTACAGCTGGATCTGTGTACAGTGAGGTCTGTGTAGAATGTGGTCTATGTACAGTGGGGTCTGTGTAGAATGTGGTCTGTGAACAGTGGGTGTGTGTACAGCTGGATCTATGTACAGTGGCGTCTATGTAGAATGTGGTCTATGAACAGTGGGGTCTGTGTAGAATGTGGTCTATGAACAGTGGGGTCTGTGTAGAATCTGGTGTTTGAACAGTGGGTTTGTGTACACCTGGATCTGTGTACGGTGGGGTCTGTGTAGAATGTGGTCTTTGAACAGAGGGTTTGTGTACAGCTGGATCTGTGTACAGTGGGGTCTTTGTAGAATGTGGTCTATGTACATTGGGGTCTGTGTAGAATGTGGTGTTTGAACAGTGGGTTTGTGTACAGCTGGATCTGTGTACGGTGGGGTCTGTGTAGAATGTGGTCTTTGAACAGTGGGTTTGTATACAGCTGGATATGTGTACAGTGGGGTCTGTGTAGAATGTGGTCTATGTACATTGGGGTCTGTGAAGAATGTGGTCGATGAACAGTGGGGTCTGTGCAGAATGTGGTGTTTGAACAGTGGGTTTGTTTACAGCTGGATCTGTGTACAGTGGGGTCTGTGTAGAATGATTTCCTTGAACAGTGGGTTTGTGTACAACTGGATCTGTGTACATTGGGGTCTGTGTAGAATTAGTCTATGTACTGTGGGGTCTGTGTAGAATGTGGTCGATGAACAGTGGGGTCTGTGCAGAATGTGGTGTTTGAACAGTGGGTTTGTGTACAACTGGATCTGTGTACAGTGGCGTCTGTGTAGAATGTGGTCTTTGAACAGTGGGTTTCTGTACAGCTGGATCTATGTACCGTGGGGTCTGTGTAGAATGTGATCTATGTACAGTGGGGTCAGTGTAGAATGTGGTCTATGAACAGTGGGTTTGTGTACAGCTGGATCTATGTACAGTGGGGTCTGTGTAGAATGTGGTCTATGAACAGTGGGGTCTGTGTAGAATGTGGTCTATGAACAGTGGGTTTGTGTACAGCTGGATCTATGTACAGTGGAGTCTGTGTAGAATGTGGTCTTTGAACACTGGGTTTTTGTACAGCTGGATCTATGTACAGTGGTGTCTGTGTAGAATGTGGTCAATGTACCGTGGGGTCTGTGTAGAATGTGGTCTATGAACAGTGGGTTTGTGTACAACAGGATCTATGTACAGGGGGGTCTGTGTAGAATGTTGTCTATGAACAGTGGGGTCAGTGTAGAATGTGGTCTATGAACAGTGGGTTTGTGTACATCTGGATCTATGTACAGTGGGCTCTGTGAGGAATGTGGTCTATGTACAGTGGGGTCCGAGTAGAATGTGGTCTATGAACAGTGGGTTTGTGTACAGCTGGATCAATGTACAGTGGGGTCTGTGTAGAATGGTCTATGAACAGTGGGTTCTGTGTAGAATGTGGACTATGAATAGTGGGTTTGTGTAGAATGTGGTCTATGTACAGTGTGGTCTGTGTAGAATGTGGTCTATGAACAGTGGGTTTGTGTACAGCTGGATCTATGTACAGTGGTGTCTATGTAGAATGTGGTCTATGAACAGTGGGGTCTGTGTAGAATGTGTTATTTGAACAGTGGGTTTGTGTACAACTGGATCTGTCTACAGTGGGGTCTGTTTAGAATGTGGTCTATGTACTGTGAGGTCTGTGTAGAATGTGGTCTATGAACAGTGGATTTGTGTACAGCTGGATCTGTGTACAGTGGGGTCTGTGTAGAATGTGGTCTTTGAACATTGGGTTTGTGTACAGCTGGATCTGTGTACAGTGGGCTCTATGTAGAATGTGCGTCTATGAACAGTGGGGTCTGTGTAGAATGTGGTCTTTCAACAGTGGATTTGTGTACAGCTGGATCTGTGTACAGTGGGGTCTGTGTAGAATGTGGTCTTTGAACAGTGGGTTTGTGTACAGCTGGATCTGTGTACAGTGGTGTCTGTGTAGAATGTGGTCTATGTACATTGGAGTCTGTGTAGAATGTGGTCTATGAACAGTGGGGTCTGTGTAGAATGTGGTCTTTGAACAGTGGGTTTGTGTACAGCTGGATCTGTGTACAGTGGGGTCTGTGTAGAATGTGGTCTATGTACATTGGGGTCTGTGTAGAATGTGGTCTATGAACAGTGGGTTTGTGTAGAATGTGGTCTATGTACAGTGGGGTCTGTGTAGAATGTGGTCTATGAACAGTGGGTTTGTGTGCAGCTGGATCTCTGTACAGTGGGGTCTGTGTAGAATGTGGTCTATGAACAGTGGGGTCTGTGTAGAATGTGGTCTATGAACAGTGGGTTTGTGTACAGCTGGATCTGTGTACATTGGGGTCTGTGTAGAATGTGGTCTATGTACAGTGGGGACTGTGTAGAATGTGGTCTATGAACAGTGGGTTTGTGTACAGCTGGATCTATGTACAGTGGGGTCTGTGCAAAATGTGGTCTATGAACAGTGGGGTCTGTGTAGAATGTTGTCATTGAACAGTGGGTTTGTTTACAGCTGGATCTGTGTACAGTGGGTTTTGTGTAGAATGATTTCCTTGAACAGTGGGTTTGTGTACAACTGGATCTGTGTACATTGGGGTCTGTGTAGAATGTGGTCTATGAACAGTGGGGTCTGTGCAGAATGTGGTGTTTGAACAGTGGGTTTGTGTACAGCTGGATCTGTGTACGGTGGGGTCTGTGTAGAATGTGGTCTGTGAACAGTGGGTTTGTATACAGCTGGATCTGTGTACAGTGGGGTCTGTGTAGAATGTGGTCTTTGAACAGTGGGTTTGTGTACAGCTGTATCTGTGTACAGTGGGGTCTGTGTAGAATGTGGTCTATGTACATTGGGGTCTGTGTAGAATGTGGTCTACGAACAGTGGGGTCTGTGTAGAATGTGGTCTTTGAACAGTGGGGTCTGTGTAGAATGTGGACTATGAACAGTGGGTTTGTGTAGAATGTGGTCTATGTACAGTGGGGTCTGTGTAGAATGTGGTCTATGAACAGTGGGTTTGTGTACAGCTGGATCTATGTACAGTGGGGTCTGTGTAGAATGTGTTCTATGAACAGTGGGTTTGTGTACAGCTGGATCTATGTACAGTGGGGTCTTTGTAGAATGTGGTCTATGAACAGTGGGGTCTGTGTAGAATGTGGTCTATGAACAGTGGGTTTGTGTACAGCTGGATCTATGTACAGTGGGGTCTGTGTAGAATGTGGTCTATGTACAGTGGGGTCTGTGTAGAATGTGGTCTGTGAACATTGGGGTCTGTGTAGAATGTGGTCTTTGAACAGTGGGGTCTGTGTAGAATGTGGACTATGAACAGTGGGTTTGTGTAGAATGTGGTCTATGTACAGTGGAGTCTGTGTAGAATGTGGTCTATGAACAGTGGGTTTGTGTACAGCTGGATCTATGTACAGTGGGGTCTGTGTAGAATGTGGTCTTTGAACAGTGGGTTTGTGTACAGCTGGATCTGTGTACAGTGGTGTCTGTGTAGAATGTGGTCTATGAACAGTGGGGCCTGTGAAGAATGTGGTCTTTGAACAGTGGGGTCTGTGTAGAATGTGGTCTATGAACAGTGGGTTTGTGTAGAATGTGGTCTATGTACAGTGGGGTCTGTGTAGAATGTGGTCTATGAACAGTGGGTTTGTGTACAGCTGGATCTATGTACAGTGGGGTCTGTGTAGAATGTGGTCTATGAACAGTGGGGTCTGTGTAGAATGTGGTCTATGAACAATGGGTTTGTCTACAGCTGGATCTGTGTACAGTGGGGTCTGTGTAGAATGTGGTCTATGTACAGTGGGACTGTGTAGAATGTGGTCTATGAACAGTGGGTTTGTGTACAGCTGGATCTATGTACAGTGGGGTCTGTGTAGAATGTGGTCTTTGAACAGTGGGTTTGTGTACAGCTGGATCTGTGTACTGGGGTCTGTGTAGAATGTGGTCTATGAACAGTGGGTTTGTGTACGGCTGGATCTGTGTACAGTGGGGTATGTGTAGAATGTACTACGTACAGTGGGGTCTGTGTAGAATGTGGTCTATGTACAGTGGGGTCTGTGTAGAATGTGGTCTTTGAACAGTGGGTTTGTGTACAGCAGGATCTATGTACCGTGGGGTCTGTGTAGAATGTGGTCTATGTACAGTGGAGTCTGCGTAGAATGTGGTCTATGAACAGTGGGTTTGTGTACAGCTGGATCTATGTACAGTGGGGTCTGTGTAGAATGTGGTCTATGTACAGTGGGGTCTGTGTAGAATGTGGTCTTTGAACAGTGGGTTTGTGTGCAGCTGGATCTGTGTACAGTGGGGTCTGTTTACAATGTGGTCTATGAACAGTGGGGTCTGTGTAGAATGTGGTCTATGAACAGTGGGGTCTGTGTTAATGTGGTGTTTGGACAGTGGGTTTGTGTACAGCTGGATCTGTGTACAGTGGGGTCTGTGTAGAATGTGGTCTTTGAACAGTGGGTTTGTGTACAGCTGGATCTGTGTACAGTGGTGTCTGTGTAGAATTTGGTCTATGAACAGTGGGGTCTGTGAAGAATGTAGTCTTTGAACAGTGGGGTCTGTGTAGAATGTGGTCTATGAACAGTGGGTTTGTGTAGAATGTGGTCTATGTACAGTGGGGTCTGTGTAGAATGTGGTCTATGAACAGTGGGTTTGTGTACAGCTGGATCTATGTGCAGTGGGGTCTGTGTAGAATGTGGTCTATGAACAGTGGGGTCTGTGTAGAATGTGGTCTATGAACAGTGTGTTTGTGTACAGCTGGATCGGTGTACAGTGGGGTCTGTGTAGAATGTGGTCTCTGTACAGTGGGGTCTGTGTAGAATGTGCTCTATGAACAGTGGGTTTGTGTACAGCTGGATCTATGTACAGTGGGGTCTGTGTAGAATGTGGTCTATGAACTGTGGGGTCTGTGTAGAATGTGGTCTATGAACAGTGGGTTTGTGTACAGCTGGATCTGTGTACAGTGGGGTCTGTGTAGAATGTGGTCTACGTACAGTGGGGTCTGTGTAGAATGTGGTCTTTGAACAGTGGGTTTGTGTACAGCTGGATCTATGTACGGTGGGGTCTGTGTAGAATGTGGTCTATGTACAGTGGAGTCTGTGTAGAATGTGGTCTATGAACAGTGGGTTTGTGTACAGCTGGTTCTATATACAGTGGGGTCTGTGTAGAATGTGTTCTTTGAACAGTGGGTTTGTGTACAACTGGATCTGTGTACAGTGGTGTCTGTTTACAATGTGGTCTATGTACAGTGGGGTCTGTGTAGAATGTGATCTATGAACAGTGGGGTCTGTGTTAATGTGGTGTTTGAACTGTGGGTTTGTGTACAGTTGGATCTGTGTACAGTGGGGTCTGTGTAGAATGTGGTCTTTGAACAGTGGGTTTGTGTACAGCTGGATCTGTGTACAGTGGTGTCTGTGTAGAATGTGGTCTTTGAACAATGGGTTTGTGTACAGCTGGATCTGTGTACAGTGAGGTCTGTGTAGAATGTGGTCTATGTACAGTGGGGTCTGTGTAGAATGTGGTCTGTGAACAGTGGGTGTGTGTACAGCTGGATCTATGTACAGTGGCGTCTATGTAGAATGTGGTCTATGAACAGTGGGGTCTGTGTAGAATGTGGTCTATGAACAGTGGGGTCTGTGTAGAATCTGGTGTTTGAACAGTGGGTTTGTGTACACCTGGATCTGTGTACGGTGGGGTCTGTGTAGAATGTGGTCTTTGAACAGAGGGTTTGTGTACAGCTGGATCTGTGTACAGTGGGGTCTTTGTAGAATGTGGTCTATGTACATTGGGGTCTGTGTAGAATGTGGTGTTTGAACAGTGGGTTTGTGTACAGCTGGATCTGTGTACGGTGGGGTCTGTGTAGAATGTGGTCTTTGAACAGTGGGTTTGTATACAGCTGGATATGTGTACAGTGGGGTCTGTGTAGAATGTGGTCTATGTACATTGGGGTCTGTGAAGAATGTGGTCTATGAACAGTGGGGTCTGTGTAGAATGTGGTCTTTGAACAGTGGGGTCTGTGTAGAATGTGGACTATGAACAGTGGGTTTGTGTACAGCTGGATCTATGTACAGTGGGGTCTGTGTAGAATGTCGTCTATGTACAGTGGGGTCTGTGTAGAATGTGTTCTATGAACAGTGGGTTTGTGTACAGCTGGATCTATGTACAGTGGGGTCTGTGTAGAATGTGGTCTATGAACAGTGGGGTCTGTGTAGAATGTGGTCGATGAACAGTGGGTTTGTGTACAGCTGGATCTATGTACATTGGGGTCTGTGTAGAATGTGGTCTATGAACAGTGGGGCCTGTGAAGAATGTGGTCTTTGAACAGTGGGGTCTGTGTAGAATGTGGTCTATGAACAGTGGGTTTGTGTAGAATGTGGTCTATGTACAGTGGGGTCTGTGTAGAATGTGGTCTATGAACAGTGGGTTTGTGTACAGCTGGATCTATGTACAGTGGGGTCTGTGTAGAATGTGGTCTATGAACAGTGGGGTCTGTGTAGAATGTGGTCTATGAACAATGGGTTTGTCTACAGCTGGATCTGTGTACAGTGGGGTCTGTGTAGAATGTGGTCTATGTACAGTGGGACTGTGTAGAATGTGGTCTATGAACAGTGGGTTTGTGTACAGCTGGATCTATGTACAGTGGGGTCTGTGTAGAATGTGGTCTTTGAACAGTGGGTTTGTGTACAGCTGGATCTGTGTACTGGGGTCTGTGTAGAATGTGGTCTATGAACAGTGGGTTTGTGTACGGCTGGATCTGTGTACAGTGGGGTATGTGTAGAATGTACTACGTACAGTGGGGTCTGTGTAGAATGTGGTCTATGTACAGTGGGGTCTGTGTAGAATGTGGTCTTTGAACAGTGGGTTTGTGTACAGCAGGATCTATGTACCGTGGGGTCTGTGTAGAATGTGGTCTATGTACAGTGGAGTCTGCGTAGAATGTGGTCTATGAACAGTGGGTTTGTGTACAGCTGGATCTATGTACAGTGGGGTCTGTGTAGAATGTGGTCTATGTACAGTGGGGTCTGTGTAGAATGTGGTCTTTGAACAGTGGGTTTGTGTGCAACTGGATCTGTGTACAGTGGGGTCTGTTTACAATGTGGTCTATGAACAGTGGGGTCTGTGTAGAATGTGGTCTATGAACAGTGGGGTCTGTGTTAATGTGGTGTTTGGACAGTGGGTTTGTGTACAGCTGGATCTGTGTACAGTGGGGTCTGTGTAGAATGTGGTCTTTGAACAGTGGGTTTGTGTACAGCTGGATCTGTGTACAGTGGTGTCTGTGTAGAATTTGGTCTATGAACAGTGGGGTCTGTGAAGAATGTAGTCTTTGAACAGTGGGGTCTGTGTAGAATGTGGTCTATGAACAGTGGGTTTGTGTAGAATGTGGTCTATGTACAGTGGGGTCTGTGTAGAATGTGGTCTATGAACAGTGGGTTTGTGTACAGCTGGATCTATGTGCAGTGGGGTCTGTGTAGAATGTGGTCTATGAACAGTGGGGTCTGTGTAGAATGTGGTCTATGAACAGTGTGTTTGTGTACAGCTGGATCGGTGTACAGTGGGGTCTGTGTAGAATGTGGTCTCTGTACAGTGGGGTCTGTGTAGAATGTGCTCTATGAACAGTGGGTTTGTGTACAGCTGGATCTATGTACAGTGGGGTCTGTGTAGAATGTGGTCTATGAACTGTGGGGTCTGTGTAGAATGTGGTCTATGAACAGTGGGTTTGAGTACAGCTGGATCTGTGTACAGTGGGGTCTGTGTAGAATGTGGTCTACGTACAGTGGGGTCTGTGTAGAATGTGGTCTTTGAACAGTGGGTTTGTGTACAGCTGGATCTATGTACGGTGGGGTCTGTGTAGAATGTGGTCTATGTACAGTGGAGTCTGTGTAGAATGTGGTCTATGAACAGTGGGTTTGTGTACAGCTGGTTCTATATACAGTGGGGTCTGTGTAGAATGTGTTCTTTGAACAGTGGGTTTGTGTACAACTGGATCTGTGTACAGTGGTGTCTGTTTACAATGTGGTCTATGTACAGTGGGGTCTGTGTAGAATGTGATCTATGAACAGTGGGGTCTGTGTTAATGTGGTGTTTGAACTGTGGGTTTGTGTACAGTTGGATCTGTGTACAGTGGGGTCTGTGTAGAATGTGGTCTTTGAACAGTGGGTTTGTGTACAGCTGGATCTGTGTACAGTGGTGTCTGTGTAGAATGTGGTCTTTGAACAATGGGTTTGTGTACAGCTGGATCTGTGTACAGTGAGGTCTGTGTAGAATGTGGTCTATGTACAGTGGGGTCTGTGTAGAATGTGGTCTGTGAACAGTGGGTGTGTGTACAGCTGGATCTATGTACAGTGGCGTCTATGTAGAATGTGGTCTATGAACAGTGGGGTCTGTGTAGAATGTGGTCTATGAACAGTGGGGTCTGTGTAGAATCTGGTGTTTGAACAGTGGGTTTGTGTACACCTGGATCTGTGTACGGTGGGGTCTGTGTAGAATGTGGTCTTTGAACAGAGGGTTTGTGTACAGCTGGATCTGTGTACAGTGGGGTCTGTGTAGAATGTGGTCTATGTACATTGGGGTCTGTGTAGAATGTGGTGTTTGAACAGTGGGTTTGTGTACAGCTGGATCTGTGTACGGTGGGGTCTGTGTAGAATGTGGTCTTTGAACAGTGGGTTTGTATACAGCTGGATATGTGTACAGTGGGGTCTGTGTAGAATGTGGTCTATGTACATTGGGGTCTGTGAAGAATGTGGTCTATGAACAGTGGGGTCTGTGTAGAATGTGGTCTTTGAACAGTGGGGTCTGTGTAGAATGTGGACTATGAACAGTGGGTTTGTGTACAGCTGGATCTATGTACAGTGGGGTCTGTGTAGAATGTCGTCTATGTACAGTGGGGTCTGTGTAGAATGTGTTCTATGAACAGTGGGTTTGTGTACAGCTGGATCTATGTACAGTGGGGTCTGTGTAGAATGTGGTCTATGAACAGTGGGGTCTGTGTAGAATGTGGTCTATGAACAGTGGGTTTGTGTACAGCTGGATCTATGTACATTGGGGTCTGTTTAGAATGTGGTCTGTGAACAGTGGGGTCTGTGTAGAATGTGGTCTTTGAACAGTGGGGTCTGTGTAGAATGTGGACTATGAACAGTGGGTTTGTGTAGAATGTGGTCTATGTACAGTGGGGTCTGTGTAGAATGTGGTCTATGAACAGTGGGTTTGTGTACAGCTGGATCTATGTACAGTGGGGTCTGTGTAGAATGTGGTCTATGAACAGTGGGGTCTGTGTAGAATGTGGTCTATGAACAGTGGGTTTGTGTACAGCTGGATCTGTGTACAGTGGGGCCTGTGTAGAATGTGGTCTACGTACAGTGGGGTCTGTGTAGAATGTGGTCTATCAACAGTGGGTTTGTGTACAGCTGGATCTATGTACAGTGGGGTCTGTGTAGAATGTGGTCTATGTACAGTGGAGTCTGTGTAGAATGTGGTCTATGAACAGTGGGTTTGTGTACAGCTGGATCTATGTACAGTGGGGTCTGTGTAGAATGTGTTCTTTGAACAGGGGGTTTGTGTACAACTGGATCTGTGTATAGTGGGGTCTGTTTACAATGTGGTCTATGAACAGTGGGGTCTGTGTAGAATGTGGTCTATGAACAGTGGGGTCTGTGTTAATGTGGTGTTTGAACAGTGGGTTTGTGTACAGCTGGATCTGTGTACAGTGGGGTCTGTGTCGAATGTGGTCTTTGAACAGTGGGTTTGTGTACAGCTGGATCTGTGTACAGTGGTGTCTGTGTAGAATGTGGTCTATGAACAGTGGGGCCTGTGAAGAATGTGGTCTTTGAACAGTGGGGTCTGTGTAGAATGTGGTCTATGAACAGTGGGTTTGTGTAGAATGTGGTCTATGTACAGTGGAGTCTGTGTAGAATTTGGTCTATGAACAGTGGGTTTGTGTACAGCTGGATCTATGTACAGTGGGGTCTGTGTAGAATGTGGTCTATGAACAGTGGGGTCTGTGTAGAATGTGGTCTATGAACAATGGGTTTGTCTACAGCTGGATCTGTGTACAGTGGGGTCTGTGTAGAATGTGGTCTATGTACAGTGGGACTGTGTAGAATGTGGTCTATGAACAGTGGGGTCTGTGTAGAATGTGGTCTATGAACAGTGGGGTCTGTGTAGAATGTGGTCTATGAACAGTGGGTTTGTGTACAGCTGGATCTATGTACATTGGGGTCTGTTTAGAATGTGGTCTGTGAACAGTGGGGTCTGTGTAGAATGTGGTCTTTGAACAGTGGGGTCTGTGTAGAATGTGGACTATGAACAGTGGGTTTGTGTAGAATGTGGTCTATGTACAGTGGGGTCTGTGTAGAATGTGGTCTATGAACAGTGGGTTTGTGTACAGCTGGATCTATGTACAGTGGGGTCTGTGTAGAATGTGGTCTATGAACAGTGGGGTCTGTGTAGAATGTGGTCTATGAACAGTGGGTTTGTGTACAGCTGGATCTGTGTACAGTGGGGCCTGTGTAGAATGTGGTCTACGTACAGTGGGGTCTGTGTAGAATGTGGTCTATCAACAGTGGGTTTGTGTACAGCTGGATCTATGTACAGTGGGGTCTGTGTAGAATGTGGTCTATGTACAGTGGAGTCTGTGTAGAATGTGGTCTATGAACAGTGGGTTTGTGTACAGCTGGATCTATGTACAGTGGGGTCTGTGTAGAATGTGTTCTTTGAACAGGGGGTTTGTGTACAACTGGATCTGTGTATAGTGGGGTCTGTTTACAATGTGGTCTATGAACAGTGGGGTCTGTGTAGAATGTGGTCTATGAACAGTGGGGTCTGTGTTAATGTGGTGTTTGAACAGTGGGTTTGTGTACAGCTGGATCTGTGTACAGTGGGGTCTGTGTCGAATGTGGTCTTTGAACAGTGGGTTTGTGTACAGCTGGATCTGTGTACAGTGGTGTCTGTGTAGAATGTGGTCTATGAACAGTGGGGCCTGTGAAGAATGTGGTCTTTGAACAGTGGGGTCTGTGTAGAATGTGGTCTATGAACAGTGGGTTTGTGTAGAATGTGGTCTATGTACAGTGGGGTCTGTGTAGAATTTGGTCTATGATCAGTGGGTTTGTGTACAGCTGGATCTATGTACAGTGGGGTCTGTGTAGAATGTGGTCTATGAACAGTGGGGTCTGTGTAGAATGTGGTCTATGAACAATGGGTTTGTCTACAGCTGGATCTGTGTACAGTGGGGTCTGTGTAGAATGTGGTCTATGTACAGTGGGACTGTGTAGAATGTGGTCTATGAACAGTGGGGTCTGTGTAGAATGTGGTCTATGTACAGTGGGGTCTGTGTAGAATGTGTTCTATGAACAGTGGGTTTGTGTACAGCTGGATCTATGTACAGTGGGGTCTGTGTGGAATGTGGTCTATGTACAGTGGGGTCTGTGTAGAATGTCGTCTATGAACAGTGGGTTTGTGTACAGCTGGATCTGTGTACAGTGGGGTCTGTGTGGAATGTGGTCTATGTACACTGGGGTCTGTGTAGAATGTGGTCTATGAACAGTGGGGTCTGTGAAGAATGTGGTCTTTGAACAGTGGGGTCTGTGTAGAATGTGGTCTATGAACAGTGGGTTTGTGTAGAATGAGGTCTATGTACAGTGGGGTCTGTGTAGAAAGTGGTCTATGAACAGTGGGTTTGTGTACAGCTGGATCTATGTACAGTGGGGTCTGTGTAGAATGTGGTCTATGAACAGTGGGGTCTGTGTAGAATGTGGTCTATGAACAGTGGGTTTGTGAACAGCTGGATCTGTGTACAGTGGTGTCTGTGTAGAATGTGGTCTATATACAGTGGGGACTGTGTAGAATGTGGTCTATGAACAGTGGGTTTGAGTACAGCTGGATCTATGTACAGTGGGGTCTGTGCAGAATGTGGTCTATGAACAGTGGGGTCTGTGTAGAATGTGGTCATTGAACAGTGGGTTTGTTTACAGCTGGATCTGTGTACAGTGGGTTCTGTGTAGAATGATTTCCTTGAACAGTGGGTTTGTGTACAACTGGATCTGTGTACATTGGGGTCTCTGTAGAATGTGGTCTATGTACTGTGGGGTCTGTGTAGAATGTGGTCTATGAACATTGGGGTCTGTGCAGAATGTGGTGTTTGAACAGTGGGTTTGTGTACAGCTGGATCTGTGTACGGTGGGGTCTGTGTAGAATGTGGTCTTTGAACAGTGGGTTTGTATACAGGTGGATCTGTGTACAGTGGGGTAATTGTAGAATGTGGTCTATGTACTGTGGGGTCTGTGTAGAATGTGGTCGATGAGCAGTGGGGTCTGTGCAGAATGTGGTGTTTGAACAGTGGGTTTGTTTACAGCTGGATCTGTGTACAGTGGGGTCTGTGTAGAATGATTTCCTTGAACAGTGGGTTTGTGTACAACTGGATCTGTGTACATTGGGGTCTGTGTAGAATTAGTCTATGTACTGTGGGGTCTGTGTAGAATTAGTCTATGTACTGTGGGGTCTGTGTAAAATGTGGTCGATGAACAGTGGGGTCTGTGCAGAATGTGGTGTTTGAACAGTGGGTTTGTGTACAACTGGATCTGTGTACAGTGGGGTCTGTGTAGAATGTGGTCTATGTACAGTGGAGTCTGTGTAGAATGTGGTCTATGAACAGTGGGTTTGTGTACAGCTGGTTCTATATACAGTGGGGTCTGTGTAGAATGTGTTCTTTGAACAGTGGGTTTGTGTACAACTGGATCTGTGTACAGTGGGGTCTGTTTACAATGTGGTCTATGTACAGTGGGGTCTGTGTAGAATGTGGTCTATGAACAGTGGGGTCTATGTTAATGTGGTGTTTGAACAGTGGGTTTGTGTACAGTTGGATCTGTGTACAGTGGGGTCTGTGTAGAATGTGGACTATGAACAGTGGGTTTGTGTAGAATGTGGTCTATGTACAGTGGGGTCTGTGTAGAATGTGGTCTATGAACAGTGGGTTTGTGTACAGCTGGATCTATGTACAGTGGGGTCTGTGTAGAATGTGGTCTATGAACAGTGGGGTCTGTGTAGAATGTGGTCTATGAACAGTGGGTTTGTGTACAGCTGGATCTGTGTACAGTGGGGCCTGTGTAGAATGTGGTCTACGTACAGTGGGGTCTGTGTAGAATGTGGTCTATCAACAGTGGGTTTGTGTACAGCTGGATCTATGTACAGTGGGGTCTGTGTAGAATGTGGTCTATGTACAGTGGAGTCTGTGTAGAATGTGGTCTATGAACAGTGGGTTTGTGTACAGCTGGATCTATGTACAGTGGGGTCTGTGTAGAATGTGTTCTTTGAACAGGGGGTTTGTGTACAACTGGATCTGTGTATAGTGGGGTCTGTTTACAATGTGGTCTATGAACAGTGGGGTCTGTGTAGAATGTGGTCTATGAACAGTGGGGTCTGTGTTAATGTGGTGTTTGAACAGTGGGTTTGTGTACAGCTGGATCTGTGTACAGTGGGGTCTGTGTCGAATGTGGTCTTTGAACAGTGGGTTTGTGTACAGCTGGATCTGTGTACAGTGGTGTCTGTGTAGAATGTGGTCTATGAACAGTGGGGCCTGTGAAGAATGTGGTCTTTGAACAGTGGGGTCTGTGTAGAATGTGGTCTATGAACAGTGGGTTTGTGTAGAATGTGGTCTATGTACAGTGGGGTCTGTGTAGAATTTGGTCTATGATCAGTGGGTTTGTGTACAGCTGGATCTATGTACAGTGGGGTCTGTGTAGAATGTGGTCTATGAACAGTGGGGTCTGTGTAGAATGTGGTCTATGAACAATGGGTTTGTCTACAGCTGGATCTGTGTACAGTGGGGTCTGTGTAGAATGTGGTCTATGTACAGTGGGACTGTGTAGAATGTGGTCTATGAACAGTGGGGTCTGTGTAGAATGTGGTCTATGTACAGTGGGGTCTGTGTAGAATGTGTTCTATGAACAGTGGGTTTGTGTACAGCTGGATCTATGTACAGTGGGGTCTGTGTGGAATGTGGTCTATGTACAGTGGGGTCTGTGTAGAATGTCGTCTATGAACAGTGGGTTTGTGTACAGCTGGATCTGTGTACAGTGGGGTCTGTGTGGAATGTGGTCTATGTACACTGGGGTCTGTGTAGAATGTGGTCTATGAACAGTGGGGTCTGTGAAGAATGTGGTCTTTGAACAGTGGGGTCTGTGTAGAATGTGGTCTATGAACAGTGGGTTTGTGTAGAATGAGGTCTATGTACAGTGGGGTCTGTGTAGAAAGTGGTCTATGAACAGTGGGTTTGTGTACAGCTGGATCTATGTACAGTGGGGTCTGTGTAGAATGTGGTCTATGAACAGTGGGGTCTGTGTAGAATGTGGTCTATGAACAGTGGGTTTGTGAACAGCTGGATCTGTGTACAGTGGTGTCTGTGTAGAATGTGGTCTATATACAGTGGGGACTGTGTAGAATGTGGTCTATGAACAGTGGGTTTGAGTACAGCTGGATCTATGTACAGTGGGGTCTGTGCAGAATGTGGTCTATGAACAGTGGGGTCTGTGTAGAATGTGGTCATTGAACAGTGGGTTTGTTTACAGCTGGATCTGTGTACAGTGGGTTCTGTGTAGAATGATTTCCTTGAACAGTGGGTTTGTGTACAACTGGATCTGTGTACATTGGGGTCTCTGTAGAATGTGGTCTATGTACTGTGGGGTCTGTGTAGAATGTGGTCTATGAACATTGGGGTCTGTGCAGAATGTGGTGTTTGAACAGTGGGTTTGTGTACAGCTGGATCTGTGTACGGTGGGGTCTGTGTAGAATGTGGTCTTTGAACAGTGGGTTTGTATACAGGTGGATCTGTGTACAGTGGGGTAATTGTAGAATGTGGTCTATGTACTGTGGGGTCTGTGTAGAATGTGGTCGATGAGCAGTGGGGTCTGTGCAGAATGTGGTGTTTGAACAGTGGGTTTGTTTACAGCTGGATCTGTGTACAGTGGGGTCTGTGTAGAATGATTTCCTTGAACAGTGGGTTTGTGTACAACTGGATCTGTGTACATTGGGGTCTGTGTAGAATTAGTCTATGTACTGTGGGGTCTGTGTAGAATTAGTCTATGTACTGTGGGGTCTGTGTAAAATGTGGTCGATGAACAGTGGGGTCTGTGCAGAATGTGGTGTTTGAACAGTGGGTTTGTGTACAACTGGATCTGTGTACAGTGGGGTCTGTGTAGAATGTGGTCTATGTACAGTGGAGTCTGTGTAGAATGTGGTCTATGAACAGTGGGTTTGTGTACAGCTGGTTCTATATACAGTGGGGTCTGTGTAGAATGTGTTCTTTGAACAGTGGGTTTGTGTACAACTGGATCTGTGTACAGTGGGGTCTGTTTACAATGTGGTCTATGTACAGTGGGGTCTGTGTAGAATGTGGTCTATGAACAGTGGGGTCTATGTTAATGTGGTGTTTGAACAGTGGGTTTGTGTACAGTTGGATCTGTGTACAGTGGGGTCTGTGTAGAATGTGGTCTTTGAACAGTGGGTTTGTGTACAGCTGGATCTGTGTACAGTGGTGTCTGTGTAGAATGTGGTCTTTGAACAATGGGTTTGTGTACAGCTGGATCTGTGTACAGTGAGGTCTGTGTAGAATGTGGTCTATGTACAGTGGGGTCTGTATAGAATGTGGTCTGTGAACAGTGGGTGTGTGTACAGCTGGATCTATGTACAGTGGCGTCTATGTAGAATGTGGTCTATGAACAGTGGGGTCTGTGTAGAATGTGGTCTATGAACAGTGGGGTCTGTGTAGAATCTGGTGTTTGAACAGTGGGTTTGTGTACACCTGGATCTGTGTACGGTGGGGTCTGTGTAGAATGTGGTCTTTGAACAGAGGGTTTGTGTACAGCTGGATCTGGGTACAGTGGGGTCTGTGTAGAATGTGGTCTATGTACATTGGGGTCTGTGTAGAATGTGGTGTTTGAACAGTGGGTTTGTGTACAGCTGGATCTGTGTACGGTGGGGTCTGTGTAGAATGTGGTCTTTGAACAGTGGGTTTGTATACAGCTGGATCTGTGTACAGTGGGGTCTGTGTAGAATGTGGTCTATGTACATTGGGGTCTGTGAAGAATGTGGTCTATGAACAGTGGGGTCTGTGTAGAATGTGGTCTTTGAACAGTGGGGTCTGTGTAGAATGTGGACTATGAACAGTGGGTTTGTGTAGAATGTGGTCTATGTACAGTGGGGTCTGTGTAGAATGTGGTCTATGAACAGTGGGTTTGTGTACAGCTGGATCTATGTACAGTGGGGTCTGTGTAGAATGTCGTCTATGTACAGTGGGGTCTGTGTAGAATGTGTTCTATGAACAGTGGGTTTGTGTACAGCTGGATCTATGTACAGTGGGGTCTGAGTAGAATGTGGTCTATGAACAGTGGGGTCTGTGTAGAATGTGGTCTATGAACAGTGGGTTTGTGTACAGCTGGATCTATGTACATTGGGGTCTGTGTAGAATGTGGTCTGTGAACAGTGGGGTCTGTGTAGAATGTGGTCTTTGAACAGTGGGGTCTGTGTAGAATGTGGACTATGAACAGTGGGTTTGTGTAGAATGTGGTCTATGTACAGTGGGGTCTGTGTAGAATGTGGTCTATGAACAGTGGGTTTGTGTACAGCTGGATCTATGTACAGTGGGGTCTGTGTAGAATGTGGTCTATGAACAGTGGGGTCTGTGTAGAATGTGGTCTATGAACAGTGGGTTTGTGTACAGCTGGATCTGTGTACAGTGGGGCCTGTGTAGAATGTGGTCTACGTACAGTGGGGTCTGTGTAGAATGTGGTCTATCAACAGTGGGTTTGTGTACAGCTGGATCTATGTACAGTGGGGTCTGTGTAGAATGTGTTCTTTGAACAGGGGGTTTGTGTACAACTGGATCTGTGTACAGTGGGTTCTGTGTAGAATGATTTCCTTGAACAGTGGGTTTGTGTACAACTGGATCTGTGTACATTGGGGTCTCTGTAGAATGTGGTCTATGTACTGTGGGGTCTGTGTAGAATGTGGTCTATGAACAGTGGGGTCTGTGCAGAATGTGGTGTTTGAACAGTGGGTTTGTGTACAGCTGGATCTGTGTACGGTGGGGTCTGTGTAGAATGTGGTCTTTGAACAGTGGGTTTGTATACAGGTGGATCTGTGTACAGTGGGGTAATTGTAGAATGTGGTCTATGTACTGTGGGGTCTGTGTAGAATGTGGTCGATGAACAGTGGAGTCTGTGCAGAATGTGGTGTTTGAACAGTGGGTTTGTTTACAGCTGGATCTGTGTACAGTGGGGTCTGTGTAGAATGATTTCCTTGAACAGTGGGTTTGTGTACAACTGGATCTGTGTACATTGGGGTCTGTGTAGAATTAGTCTATGTACTGTGGGGTCTGTGTAGAATGTGGTCGATGAACAGTGGGGTCTGTGTAGAATGTGGTGTTTGAACAGTGGGTTTGTGTACAACTGGATCTGTGTACAGTGGCGTCTGTGTAGAATGTGGTCTTTGAACAGTGGGTTTCTGTACAGCTGGATCCATGTACAGTGGGGTCTGTGTAGAATGTGATCTATGTACAGTGGGGTCAGTGTAGAATGTGGTCTATGAACAGTGGGTTTGTGTACAGCTGGATCTATGTACAGTGGTGTCTGTGTAGAATGTGGTCTATGAACAGTGGGGTCTGTGTAGAATGTGGTCTATGAACAGTGGGTTTGTGTACAGCTGGATCTATGTACAGTGGAGTCTGTGTAGAATGTGGTCTTTGAACAGTGGGTTTTTGTACAGCTGGATCTATGTACAGTGGGGTCTGTGTAGAATGTGGTCAATGTACCGTGGGGTCTGTGTAGAATGTGGTCTATGAACAGTGGGTTTGTGTACAGCTGGATCTATGTACAGTGGGGTCTGTGTAGAATGTTGTCTATGAACAGTGGGGTCTGTGTAGAATGTGGTCTATGAACAGTGGGTTTGTGTACATCTGGTTCTATGTACAGTGGGCTCTGTGAGGAATGTGGTCTATGTACAGTGGGGACCGAGTAGAATGTGGTCTATGAACAGTGGGTTTGTGTACAGCTGGATCAATGTACAGTGGGGTCTGTGTAGAATGGTCTATGAACAGTGGGTTCTGTGTAGAATGTGGACTATGAATAGTGGGTTTGTGTAGAATGTGGTCTATGTACAGTGGGGTCTGTGTAGAATGTGGTCTATGAACAGTGGGTTTGTGTACAGCTGGATCTATGTACAGTGGTGTCTATGTAGAATGTGGTCTATGAACAGTGGGGTCTGTGTAGAATGTGTTATTTGAACAGTGGGTTTGTGAACAACTGGATCTGTGTACAGTGGGGTCTGTTTAGAATGTGGTCTATGTACTGTGAGGTCTGTGTAGAATGTGGTCTATGAACAGTGGATTTGTGTACAGCTGGATCTGTGTACAGTGGGGTCTGGGTAGAATGTGGTCTTTGAACACTGGGTTTGTGTACAGCTGGATCTGTGTACAGTGGGCTCTATGTAGAATGTGCGTCTATGAACAGTGGGGTCTGTGTAGAATGTGGTCTTTCAACAGTGGATTTGTGTACAGCTGGATCTGTGTACAGTGGGGTCTGTGTAGAATGTGGTCTTTGAACAGTGGGTTTGTGTACAGCTGGATCTGTGTACAGTGGTGTCTGTGTAGAATGTGGTCTATGTACATTGGAGTCTGTGTAGACTGTGGTCTATGAACAGTGGGGTCTGTGTAGAATGTGGTCTTTGAACAGTGGGTTTGTGTACAGCTGGATCTGTGTACAGTGGGGTCTGTGTAGAATGTGGTCTATGTACATTGGGGTCTGTGTAGAATGTGGTCTATGAACAGTGGGTTTGTGTAGAATGTGGTCTATGTACAGTGGGGTCTGTGTAGAATGTGGTCTATGAACAGTGGGTTTGTGTGCAGCTGGATCTATGTACAGTGGGGTCTGTGTAGAATGTGGTCTATGAACAGTGGGGTCTGTGTAGAATGTGGTCTTTGAACAGTGGGGTCTGTGTAGAATGTGGACTATGAACACTGGGTTTGTGTAGAATGTGGTCTATGTACAGTGGGGTCTGTGTAGAATGTGGTCTATGAACAGTGGGTTTGTGTACAGCTGGATCTATGTACAGTGGGGTCTGTGTAGAATGTGGTCTATGTACATTGGGGTCTGTGTAGAATGTGGTCTATGTACCGTGGGGTCTGTGTAGAATGTGGTCTATGAACAGTGGGTTTGTGTAGAATGTGGTCTATGTACAGTGGGGTCTGTGTAGAATGTGGTCTATGAACAGTGGGGTCTGTGTAGAATGTGTTCTATGAACAGTGGGTTTGTGTACAGCTGGATCTATGTACAGTGGGGTCTGTGTAGAATGTGGTCTATGAACAGTGGGGTCTGTGTAGAATGTGGTCTATGAACAGTGGGTTTGTGTACAGCTGGATCTATGTACAGTGGGGTCTGTGTAGAATGTGGTCTATGTACAGTGGGGTCTGTGTAGAATGTGGTCTGTGAACAGTGGGGTCTGTGTAGAATGTGGTCTTTGAACAGTGGGGTCTGTGTAGAATGTGGACTATGAACAGTGGGTTTGTGTAGAATGTGGTCTATGTACAGTGGGGTCTGTGTAGAATGTGGTCTATGAACAGTGGGTTTGTGTACAGCTGGATCTATGTACAGTGGGGTCTGTGTAGAATGTGGTCTATGTACAGTGGGGTCTGTGTAGAATGTGGTCTATGAACAGTGGGTTTGTGTACAACTGGATCTGTGTACATTGGGGTCTCTGTAGAATGTGGTCTATGTACTGTGGGGTCTGTGTAGAATGTGGTCTATGAACAGTGGGGTCTGTGCAGAATGTGGTGTTTGAACAGTGGGTTTGTGTACAGCTGGATCTGTGTACGGTGGGGTCTGTGTAGAATGTGGTCTTTGAACAGTGGGTTTGTATACAGGTGGATCTGTGTACAGTGGGGTAATTGTAGAATGTGGTCTATGTACTGTGGGGTCTGTGTAGAATGTGGTCGATGAACAGTGGGGTCTGTGCAGAATGTGGTGTTTGAACAGTGGGTTTGTTTACAGCTGGATCTGTGTACAGTGGGGTCTGTGTAGAATGATTTCCTTGAACAGTGGGTTTGTGTACAACTGGATCTGTGTACATTGGGGTCTGTGTAGAATTAGTCTATGTACTGTGGGGTCTGTGTAGAATGTGGTCGATGAACAGTGGGGTCTGTGCAGAATGTGGTGTTTGAACAGTGGGTTTGTGTACAACTGGATCTGTGTACAGTGGCGTCTGTGTAGAATGTGGTCTTTGAACAGTGGGTTTCTGTACAGCTGGATCTATGTACAGTGGGGTCTGTGTAGAATGTGATCTATGTACAGTGGGGTCAGTGTAGAATGTGGTCTATGAACAGTGGGTTTGTGTACAGCTGGATCTATGTACAGTGGGGTCTGTTTAGAATGTGGTCTATGAACAGTGGGGTCTGTGTAGAATGTGGTCTATGAACAGTGGGTTTGTGTACAGCTGGATCTATGTACAGTGGAGTCTGTGTAGAATGTGGTCTTTGAACAGTGGGTTTTTGTACAGCTGGATCTATGTACAGTGGGGTCTGTGTAGAATGTGGTCAATGTACCGTGGGGTCTGTGTAGAATGTGGTCTATGAACAGTGGGTTTGTGTACAGCTGGATCTATGTACAGTGGGGTCTGTGTAGAATGTTGTCTATGAACAGTGGGGTCTGTGTAGAATGTGGTCTATGAACAGTGGGTTTGTGTACATCTGGTTCTATGTACAGTGGGCTCTGTGAGGAATGTGGTCTATGTACAGTGGGGACCGAGTAGAATGTGGTCTATGAACAGTGGGTTTGTGTACAGCTGGATCAATGTACAGTGGGGTCTGTGTAGAATGGTCTATGAACAGTGGGTTCTGTGTAGAATGTGGACTATGAATAGTGGGTTTGTGTAGAATGTGGTCTATGTACAGTGGGGTCTGTGTAGAATGTGGTCTATGAACAGTGGGTTTGTGTACAGCTGGATCTATGTACAGTGGTGTCTATGTAGAATGTGGTCTATGAACAGTGGTGTCTGTGTAGAATGTGTTATTTGAACAGTGGGTTTGTGAACAACTGGATCTGTGTACAGTGGGGTCTGTTTAGAATGTGGTCTATGTACTGTGAGGTCTGTGTAGAATGTGGTCTATGAACAGTGGATTTGTGTACAGCTGGATCTGTGTACAGTGGGGTCTGGGTAGAATGTGGTCTTTGAACACTGGGTTTGTGTACAGCTGGATCTGTGTACAGTGGGCTCTATGTAGAATGTGCGTCTATGAACATTGGGGTCTGTGTAGAATGTGGTCTTTCAACAGTGGATTTGTGTACAGCTGGATCTGTGTACAGTGGGGTCTGTGTAGAATGTGGTCTTTGAACAGTGGGTTTGTGTACAGCTGGATCTGTGTACAGTGGTGTCTGTGTAGAATGTGGTCTATGTACATTGGAGTCTGTGTAGACTGTGGTCTATGAACAGTGGGGTCTGTGTAGAATGTGGTCTTTGAACAGTGGGTTTGTGTACAGCTGGATCTGTGTACAGTGGGGTCTGTGTAGAATGTGGTCTATGTACATTGGGGTCTGTGTGGAATGTGCTCTATGTACACTGGGGTCTGTGTAGAATGTGGTCTATGAACAGTGGGTTTGTGTAGAATGTGGTCTATGTACAGTGGGGTCTGTGTAGAATGTGGTCTATGAACAGTGGGGTCTGTGTAGAATGTGTTCTATGAACAGTGGGTTTGTGTACAGCTGGATCTATGTACAGTGGGGTCTGTGTAGAATGTGGTCTATGAACAGTGGGGTCTGTGTAGAATGTGGTCTATGAACAGTGGGTTTGTGTACAGCTGGATCTATGTACAGTGGGGTCTGTGTAGAATGTGGTCTATGTACAGTGGGGTCTGTGTAGAATGTGGTCTGTGAACAGTGGGGTCTGTGTAGAATGTGGTCTTTGAACAGTGGGGTCTGTGTAGAATGTGGACTATGAACAGTGGGTTTGTGTAGAATGTGGTCTATGTACAGTGGGGTCTGTGTAGAATGTGGTCTATGAACAGTGGGTTTGTGTACAGCTGGATCTATGTACAGTGGGGTCTGTGTAGAATGTGGTCTATGTACAGTGGGGTCTGTGTAGAATGTGGTCTATGAACAGTGGGTTTGTGTACAACTGGATCTGTGTACATTGGGGTCTCTGTAGAATGTGGTCTATGTACTGTGGGGTCTGTGTAGAATGTGGTCTATGAACAGTGGGGTCTGTGCAGAATGTGGTGTTTGAACAGTGGGTTTGTGTACAGCTGGATCTGTGTACGATGGGGTCTGTGTAGAATGTGGTCTTTGAACAGTGGGTTTGTATACAGGTGGATCTGTGTACAGTGGGGTAATTGTAGAATGTGGTCTATGTACTGTGGGGTCTGTGTAGAATGATTTCCTTGAACAGTGGGTTTGTGTACAACTGGATCTGTGTACATTGGGGTCTGTGTAGAATTAGTCTATGTACTGTGGGGTCTGTGTAGAATGTGGTCGATGAACAGTGGGGTCTGTGCAGAATGTGGTGTTTGAACAGTGGGTTTGTGTACAACTGGATCTGTGTACAGTGGCGTCTGTGTAGAATGTGGTCTTTGAACAGTGGGTTTCTGTACAGCTGGATCTATGTACAGTGGGGTCTGTGTAGAATGTGATCTATGTACAGTGGGGTCAGTGTAGAATGTGGTCTATGAACAGTGGGTTTGTGTACAGCTGGATCTATGTACAGTGGGTTCTGTTTAGAATGTGGTCTATGAACAGTGGGGTCTGTGTAGAATGTGGTCTATGAACAGTGGGTTTGTGTACAGCTGGATCTATGTACAGTGGAGTCTGTGTAGAATGTGGTCTTTGAACAGTGGGTTTTTATACAGCTGGATCTATGTACAGTGGGGTCTGTGTAGAATGTGGTCAATGTACCGTGGGGTCTGTGTAGAATGTGGTCTATGAACAGTGGGTTTGTGTACAGCTGGATCTATGTACAGTGGGGTCTGTGTAGAATGTTGTCTATGAACAGTGGGGTCTGTGTAGAATGTGGTCTATGAACAGTGGGTTTGTGTACATCTGGTTCTATGTACAGTGGGCTCTGTGAGGAATGTGGTCTATGTACAGTGGGGACCGAGTAGAATGTGGTCTATGAACAGTGGGTTTGTGTACAGCTGGATCAATGTACAGTGGGGTCTGTGTAGAATGGTCTATGAACAGTGGGTTCTGTGTAGAATGTGGACTATGAATAGTGGGTTTGTGTAGAATGTGGTCTATGTACAGTGGGGTCTGTGTAGAATGTGGTCTATGAACAGTGGGTTTGTGTACAGCTGGATCTATCTACAGTGGTGTCTATGTAGAATGTGGTCTATGAACAGTGGGGTCTGTGTAGAATGTGTTATTTGAACAGTGGGTTTGTGAACAACTGGATCTGTGTACAGTGGGGTCTGTTTCGAATGTGGTCTATGTACTGTGAGGTCTGTGTAGAATGTGGTCTATGAACAGTGGATTTGTGTACAGCTGGATCTGTGTACAGTGGGGTCTGGGTAGAATGTGGTCTTTGAACACTGGGTTTGTGTACAGCTGGATCTGTGTACAGTGGGCTCTATGTAGAATGTGCGTCTATGAACAGTGGGGTCTGTGTAGAATGTGGTCTTTCAACAGTGGATTTGTGTACAGCTGGATCTGTGTACAGTGGGGTCTGTGTAGAATGTGGTCTTTGAACAGTGGGTTTGTGTACAGCTGGATCTGTGTACAGTGGTGTCTGTGTAGAATGTGGTCTATGTACATTGGAGTCTGTGTAGACTGTGGTCTATGAACAGTGGGGTCTGTGTAGAATGTGGTCTTTGAACAGTGGGTTTGTGTACAGCTGGATCTGTGTACAGTGGGGTCTGTGTAGAATGTGGTCTATGTACATTGGGGTCTGTGTAGAATGTGGTCTATGAACAGTGGGTTTGTGTAGAATGTGGTCTATGTACAGTGGGGTCTGTGTAGAATGTGGTCTATGAACAGTGGGTCTGTGTGCAGCTGGATCTATGTACAGTGGGGTCTGTGTAGAATGTGGTCTATGAACAGTGGGGTCTGTGTAGAATGTGGTCTATGAACAGTGGGTTTGTGTACAGCTGGATCTGTGTACATTGGGGTCTGTGTAGAATGTGGTCTGTGAACAGTGCGGTCTGTGTAGAATGTGGTCTTTGAACAGTGGGGTCTGTGTAGAATGTGGACTATGAACACTGGGTTTGTGTAGAATGTGGTCTATGTACAGTGGGGTCTGTGTAGAATGTGGTCTATGAACAGTGGGTTTGTGTACAGCTGGATCTATGTACAGTGGGGTCTGTGTAGAATGTGGTCTATGTACATTGGGGTCTGTGTAGAATGTGGTCTATGTACCGTGGGGTCTGTGTAGAATGTCGTCTATGAACAGTTGGTTTGTGTACAGCTGGATCTGTGTACAGTGGGGTCTGTGTGGAATGTGCTCTATGTACACTGGGGTCTGTGTAGAATGTGGTCTATGAACAGTGGGTTTGTGTAGAATGTGGTCTATGTACAGTGGGGTCTGTGTAGAATGTGGTCTATGAACAGTGGGTTTGTGTACAGCTGGATCTATGTACAGTGGGGTCTGTGTAGAATGTGGTCTATGAACAGTGGGGTCTGTGTAGAATGTGTTCTATGAACAGTGGGTTTGTGTACAGCTGGATCTATGTACAGTGGGGTCTGTGTAGAATGTGGTCTATGAACAGTGGGGTCTGTGTAGAATGTGGTCTATGAACAGTGGGTTTGTGTACAGCTGGATCTATGTACAGTGGGGTCTGTGTAGAATGTGGTCTATGTACAGTGGGGTCTGTGTAGAATGTGGTCTGTGAACAGTGGGGTCTGTGTAGAATGTGGTCTTTGAACAGTGGGGTCTGTGTAGAATGTGGACTATGAACAGTGGGTTTGTGTAGAATGTGGTCTATGTACAGTGGGGTCTGTGTAGAATGTGGTCTATGAACAGTGGGTTTGTGTACAGCTGGATCTATGTACAGTGGGGTCTGTGTAGATTGTGGTCTATGTACATTGGGGTCTGTGTAGAATGTGGTCTGTGAACAGTGGGGTCTGTGTAGAATGTGGACTATGAACACTTGGTTTGTGTAGAATGTGGTCTATGTACAGTGGGGTCTGTGTAGAATGTGGTCTATGAACAGTGGGTTTGTGTACAGCTGGATCTATGTACAGTGGGGTCTTTGTAGAATGTGGTCTATGTACAGTGGGGTCTGTGTAGAATGTGTTCTATGAACAGTGGGTTTGTGTACAGCTGGATCTATGTACAGTGGGGTCTGTGTAGAATGTGGTCTATGTACCGTGGGGTCTGTGTAGAATGTCTTCTATGAACAGTGGGTTTGTGTACAGCTGGATCTGTGTACAGTGGGGTCTGTGTGGAATGTGGTCTATGTACACTGGGGTCTGTGTAGAATGTGGTCTATGAACAGTGGGGTCTGTGAAGAATGTGGTCTTTGAACAGTGGGGTCTGTGTAGAATGTGGTCTATGAACAGTGGGTTTGTGTAGAATGTGGTCTATGTACAGTGGGGTCTGTGTAGAATGTGGTCTATGAACAGTGGGTTTGTGTACATCTGGATCTATGTACAGTGGGGTCTGTGTAGAATGTGGTCTATGAACAGTGGGGTCTGTGTAGAATGTGGTCTATGAACAGTGGGTTTGTGTACAGCTGGATCTGTGTACAGTGGGGTCTGTGTAGAATGTGGTCTATGTACAGTGGGGACTGTGTAGAATGTGGTCTATGAACAGTGGGTTTGTGTACAGCTGGATCTATGTACAGTGGGGTCTGTGTAGAATGTGGTCTATGTACAGTGGGGTCTGTGTAGAATGTGGTCATTGAACAGTGGGTTTGTTTACAGCTGGATCTGTGTACAGTGGGGTCTGTGTAGAATTATTTCCTTGAACAGTGGGTTTGTGTACAACTGGATCTGTGTACATTGGGGTCTGTGTAGAATGTGGTCTATGTACTGTGGGGTCTGTGTAGAATGTGGTCGATGAACAGTGGGGTCTGTGCAGAATGTGGTGTTTGAACAGTGGGTTTGTGTACAACTGGATCTGTGTACAGTGGCGTCTGTATAGAATGTGGTCTTTGAACAGTGGGTTTCTGTACAGCTGGATCTATGTACAGTGGGGTCTGTGTAGAATGTGATCTATGTACAGTGGGGTCAGTGTAGAATGTGGTCTATGAACAGTGGGTTTGTGTACAGCTGGATCTATGTACAGTGGGGTCTGTGCAAAATGTGGTCTATGAACAGTGGGGTCTGTGTAGAATGTGGTCATTGAACAGTGGGTTTGTTTACAGCTGGATCTGTGTACAGTGGGTTTTGTGTAGAATGATTTCCTTGAACAGTGGGTTTGTGTACAACTGGATCTGTGTACATTGGGGTCAGTGTAGAATGTGGTCTATGTACTGTGGGGTCTGTGTAGAATGTGGTCTATGAACAGTGGGGTCTGTGCAGAATGTGGTGTTTGAACAGTGGGTTTGTGTACAGCTGGATCTGTGTACGGTGGGGTCTGTGTAGAATGTGGTCTTTGAACAGTGGGTTTGTATACAGCTGGATCTGTGTACAGTGGGGTCTGTGTAGAATGTGGTCTTTGAACAGTGGGTTTGTGTACAGCTGTATCTGTGTACAGTGGGGTCTGTGTAGAATGTGGTCTATGTACATTGGGGTCTGTGTAGAATGTGGTCTATGAACAGTGGGGTCTGTGTAGAATGTGGTCTTTGAACAGTGGGGTCTGTGTAGAATGTGGACTATGAACAGTGGGTTTGTGTAGAATGTGGTCTATGTACAGTGGGGTCTGTGTAGAATGTGGTCTATGAACAGTGGGTTTGTGTACAGCTGGATCTATGTACAGTGGGGTCTGTGTAGAATGTGGTCTATGTACAGTGGGGTCTGTGTAGAATGTGTTCTATGAACAGTGGGTTTGTGTACAGCTGGATCTATGTACAGTGGGGTCTGTGTAGAATGTGGTCTATGAACAGTGGGGTCTGTGTAGAATGTGGTCTATGAACAGTGGGTTTGTGTACAGCTGGATCTATGTACAGTGGGGTCTGTGTAGAATGTGGTCTATGTACAGTGGGGTCTGTGTAGAATGTGGTCTGTGAACAGTGGGTTCTGTGTAGAATGTGGTCTTTGAACAGTGGGGTCTGTGTAGAATGTGGACTATGAACAGTGGGTTTGTGTAGAATGTGGTCTATGTACAGTGGGGTCTGTGTAGAATGTGGTCTATGAACAGTGCGTTTGTGTACAGCTGGATCTATGTACAGTGGGGTCTGTGTAGAATGTGGTCTATGTACATTGGGGTCTGTGTAGAATGTGGTCTGTGAACAGTGCGGTCTGTGTAGAATGTGGTCTTTGAACAGTGGGGTCTGTGTAGAATGTGGAGTATGAACACTGGGTTTGTGTAGAATGTGGTCTATGTACAGTGGGGTCTGTGTAGAATGTGGTCTATGAACAGTGGGTTTGTGTACAGCTGGATCTATGTACAGTGGGGTCTGTGTAGAATGTGGTCTATGTACAGTGGGGTCTGTGTAGCATGTGTTCTATGAACAGTGGGTTTGTGTACAGCTGGATCTATGTACAATGGGGTCTGTGTACAATGTGGTCTATGTACATTGGGGTCTGTGTAGAATGTCGTCTATGAACAGTGGGTTTGTGTACAGCTGGATCTGTGTACAGTGGGGTCTGTGTGGAATGTGGTCTATGTACACTGGGGTCTGTGTAGAATGTGGTCTATGAACAGTGGGTTTGTGTAGAATGTGGTCTATGTACTGTGGGGTCTGTGTAGAATGTGATCTATGAACAGTGGGTTTGTGTACAGCTGGATCTATTTACAGTGGGGTCTGTGTAGAATGTGGTCTATGAACAGTGGGGTCTGTGTAGAATGTGGTCTATGAACAGTGGGTTTGTGTACAGCTGGATCTATGTACAGTGGGGTCTGTGTAGAATGTGTTCTATGTACAGTGGGATCTGTGTAGAATGTGGTCTGTGAACAGTGGGGTCTGTGTAGAATGTGGTCTTTGAACAGTGGGGTCTGTGTAGAATGTGGACTATGAACAGTGGGTTTGTGTAGAATGTGGTCTATAAACAGTGGGGTCCTTGTAGAATGTGGTCTATGTACAGTGGGGTCTGTGTAGAATGTGGTCTATGAACAGTGGGTTTGTGTACAGCTGGATCTATGTACAGTGGGGTCTGTGTAGAATGTGGTCTATGTACATTGGGGTCTGTGTAGAATGTGGTCTGTGAACATTGCGGTCTGTGTAGAATGTGGTCTTTGAACAGTGGGGTCTGTGTAGAATGTGGACTATGAACACTTGGTTTGTGTAGAATGTGGTCTATGTAGAATGTGGTCTATGAACAGTGGGTTTGTGTACAGCTGGATCTATGTACAGTGGGGTCTCTGTAGAATGTGGTCTATGTACAGTGGGGTCTGTGTAGAATGTGTTCTATGAACAGTGGGTTTGTGTACAGCTGGATCTATGTACAGTGGGGTCTGTGTAGAATGTGGTCTATGTACCGTGGGGTCTGTGTAGAATGTCGTCTATGAACAGTGGGTTTGTGTACAGCTGGATCTGTGTACAGTGGGGTCTGTGTGGAATGTGGTCTATGTACACTGGGGTCTGTGTAGAATGTGGTCTATGAACAGTGGGGTCTGTGAAGAATGTGGTCTTTGAACAGTGGGGTCTGTGTAGAATGTGGTCTATGAACAGTGGGTTTGTGTAGAATGTGGTCTATGTACAGTGGGGTCTGTGTAGAATGTGGTCTATGAACAGTGGGTTTGTGTACATCTGGATCTATGTACAGTGGGGTCTGTGTAGAAAGTGGTCTATGAACAGTGGGGTCTGTGTAGAATGTGGTCTATGAACAGTGGGTTTGTGTACAGCTGGATCTGTGTACAGTGTGGTCTGTGTAGAATGTGGTCTATGTACAGTGGGGACTGTGTAGTATGTGGTCTATGAACAGTGGGTTTGTGTACAGCTGGATCTATGTACAGTGGGGTCTGTGTAGAATGTGGTCTATGTACAGTGGGGTCTGTGTAGAATGTGGTCATTGAACAGTGGGTTTGTTTACAGATGGATCTGTGTACAGTGGGGTCTGTGTAGAATTATTTCCTTGAACAGTGGGTTTGTGTACAACTGGATCTGTGTACATTGGGGTCTGTGTAGAATGTGGTCTATGTACTGTGGGGTCTGTGTAGAATGTGGTCGATGAACAGTGGGGTCTGTGCAGAATGTGGTGTTTGAACAGTGGGTTTGTGTACAACTGGATCTGTGTACAGTGCCGTCTGTATAGAATGTGGTCTTTGAACAGTGGGTTTCTGTACAGCTGGATCTATGTACAGTGGGGTCTGTGTAGAATGTGATCTATGTACAGTGGGGTCAGTGTAGAATGTGGTCTATGAACAGTGGGTTTGTGTACAGCTGGATCTATGTATAGTGGGGTCTGTGTAGAATGTGGTCGTTGAACAGTGGGGTCAGTGTAGAATGTGGTCTATGAACAGTGGGTTTGTGTACAGCTGGATCTATGTACAGTGGGGTCTGTGTAGAATGTGATCTATGTACAGTGGGGTCAGTGTAGAATGTGGTCTATGAACAGTGGGTTTGTGTACAGCTGGATCTATGTACAGTGGGGTCTGTGTAGAATGTGGTCTATGAACAGTGGGGTCTGTGTAGAATGTGGTCTATGAACAGTGGGTTTGTGTACAGCTGGATCTATGTACAGTGGGGTCTGTGTAGAATGTGGTCTATGTACAGTGGGGTCTGTGTAGAATGTGGTCTGTGAACAGTGGGTTCTGTGTAGAATGTGGTCTTTGAACAGTGGGGTCTGTGTAGAATGTGGACTATGAACAGTGGGTTTGTGTAGAATGTGGTCTATGTACAGTGGGGTCTGTGTAGAATGTGGTCTATGAACAGTGGGTTTGTGTACAGCTGGATCTATGTACAGTGGGGTCTGTGTAGAATGTGGTCTATGTACATTGGGGTCTGTGTAGAATGTGGTCTGTGAACAGTGCGGTCTGTGTAGAATGTGGTCTTTGAACAGTGGGGTCTGTGTAGAATGTGGAGTATGAACACTGGGTTTGTGTAGAATGTGGTCTATGTACAGTGGGGTCTGTGTAGAATGTGGTCTATGAACAGTGGGTTTGTGTACAGCTGGATCTATGTACAGTGGGGTCTGTGTAGAATGTGGTCTATGTACAGTGGGGTCTGTGTAGCATGTGTTCTATGAACAGTGGGTTTGTGTACAGCTGGATCTATGTACAATGGGGTCTGTGTACAATGTGGTCTATGTACCGTGGGGTCTGTGTAGAATGTCGTCTATGAACAGTGGGTTTGTGTACAGCTGGATCTGTGTACAGTGGGGTCTGTGTGGAATGTGGTCTATGTACACTGGGGTCTGTGTAGAATGTGGTCTATGAACAGTGGGTTTGTGTAGAATGTGGTCTATGTACTGTGGGGTCTGTGTAGAATGTGGTCTATGAACAGTGGGTTTGTGTACAGCTGGATCTATTTACAGTGGGGTCTGTGTAGAATGTGGTCTATGAACAGTGGGGTCTGTGTAGAATGTGGTCTATGAACAGTGGGTTTGTGTACAGCTGGATCTATGTACAGTGGGGTCTGTGTAGAATGTGTTCTATGTACAGTGGGATCTGTGTAGAATGTGGTCTGTGAACAGTGGGGTCTGTGTAGAATGTGGTCTTTGAACAGTGGGGTCTGTGTAGAATGTGGACTATGAACAGTGGGTTTGATTAGAATGTGGTCTATAAACAGTGGGGTCTTTGTAGAATGTGGTCTATGTACAGTGGGGTCTGTGTAGAATGTGGTCTATGAACAGTGGGTTTGTGTACAGCTGGATCTATGTACAGTGGGGTCTGTGTAGAATGTGGTCTATGTACATTGGGGTCTGTGTAGAATGTGGTCTGTGAACATTGCGGTCTGTGTAGAATGTGGTCTTTGAACAGTGGGGTCTGTGTAGAATGTGGACTATGAACACTTGGTTTGTGTAGAATGTGGTCTATGTAGAATGTGGTCTATGAACAGTGGGTTTGTGTACAGCTGGATCTATGTACAGTGGGGTCTGTGTAGAATGTGGTCTATGTACAGTGGGGTCTGTGTAGAATGTGTTCTATGAACAGTGGGTTTGTGTACAGCTGGATCTATGTGCAGTGGGGTCTGTGTAGAATGTGGTCTATGTACCGTGGGGTCTGTGTAGAATGTCGTCTATGAACAGTGGGTTTGTGTACAGCTGGATCTGTGTACAGTGGGGTCTGTGTGGAATGTGGTCTATGTACACTGGGGTCTGTGTAGAATGTGGTCTATGAACAGTGGGGTCTGTGAAGAATGTGGTCTTTGAACAGTGGGGTCTGTGTAGAATGTGGTCTATGAACAGTGGGTTTGTGTAGAATGTGGTCTATGTACAGTGGGGTCTGTGTAGAATGTGGTCTATGAACAGTGGGTTTGTGTACATCTGGATCTATGTACAGTGGGGTCTGTGTAGAATGTGGTCTATGAACAGTGGGGTCTGTGTAGAATGTGGTCTATGAACAGTGGGTTTGTGTACAGCTGGATCTGTGTACAGTGTGGTCTGTGTAGAATGTGGTCTATGTACAGTGGGGACTGTGTAGAATGTGGTCTATGAACAGTGGGTTTGTGTACAGCTGGATCTATGTACAGTGGGGTCTGTGTAGAATGTGGTCTATGTACAGTGGGGTCTGTGTAGAATGTGGTCATTGAACAGTGGGTTTGTTTACAGATGGATCTGTGTACAGTGGGGTCTGTGTAGAATTATTTCCTTGAACAGTGGGTTTGTGTACAACTGGATCTGTGTACATTGGGGTCTGTGTAGAATGTGGTCTATGTACTGTGGGGTCTGTGTAGAATGTGGTCGATGAACAGTGGGGTCTGTGCAGAATGTGGTGTTTGAACAGTGGGTTTGTGTACAACTGGATCTGTGTACAGTGCCGTCTGTATAGAATGTGGTCTTTGAACAGTGGGTTTCTGTACAGCTGGATCTATGTACAGTGGGGTCTGTGTAGAATGTGATCTATGTACAGTGGGGTCAGTGTAGAATGTGGTCTATGAACAGTGGGTTTGTGTACAGCTGGATCTATGTACAGTGGGGTCTGTGTAGAATGTGGTCTATGAACAGTGGGGTCTGTGTAGAATGTGGTCTATGAACAGTGGGTTTGTGTACAGCTGGAACTATGTACAGTGGGGTCTGTGTAGAATGTGGTCTATATACAGTGGGGTCTGTATAGAATGTGGTCTATGAACAGTGGGTTTGTGTACAGCTGGATCTATGTACAGTGGGGTCTGTGTAGAATGTGGTCTTTGAACAGTGGGTTTTTGTACAGCTGGATCTATGTACAGTGGGGTCTGTGTAGAATGTGGTCTATGTACAGTGGGGTCTGTGTAGAATGTGGTCTATGAACAGTGGGTTTGTGTACAGCTGGATCTATGTACAGTGGGGTCTGTGTAGAATGTGGTCTATGAACAGTGGGGTCTGTGTAGAATGTGGTCTATGAACATTGGGTTTGTGTACAGCTGGATCTATGTACAGTGGGCTCTGTGAGGAATGTGGTCTATGTACAGTGGGGTCTGAGTAGAATGTGGTCTATGAACAGTGGGTTTGTGTACAGCTGGATCAATGTACAGTGGGGTCTGTGTAGAATGGTCTATGAACAGTGGGGACTGTGTAGAATTTGGACTACGAACAGTGGGTTTGTGTAGAATGTGGTCTAGGTACAGTGGGGTCTGTGTAGAATGTGGTCTATGAACAGTGGGGTCTGTGTAGAATGTGGTCTATGAACAGTGGATTTGTGTACAGCTGGATCTGTGTACAGTAGGGTCTGTGTAGAATGCGGTCTTTGAACAGTGGGTTTGTGTACAGCTGGATCTGTGTACAGTGGGGTCTGTGTAGAATGTGGTCTATGTACATTGGAGTCTGTGTAGAATGTGGTCTATAAACAGTGGGGTCTGTGTAGAATGTGGTCTTTGAACAGTGGGTTTGTGTACAGATGGATCTGTGTACAGTGGGGTCTGTGTAGAATGTGGTCTATGAACAGTGGGCTCTGTGTAGAAAGTGGTCTTTGAACAGTGGGGTCTGTGTAAAATGTGGTCTATGAACAGTGGGTTTGTGTAGAATATGGTCTATGTACAGTGGGGTCTGTGTAGAATGTGGTCTATGAACAGTGGGTTTGTGTACAGCTGGATCTATGTACAGTGGGGTCTGTGTAGAATGTGGTCTATGTACAGTGGGGTCTGTGTAGAATGTGGTCTATGAACAGTGGGTTTGTGTACAGCTGGATCTCTGTACAGTGGGGTCTGTGAAGAATGTGATCTTTGAACAGTGGGGTCTGTGTAGAATGTGGTCTATGAACAGTGGGTTTGTGTAGAATGTGGTCTATGTACAGTGGGGTCTGTGTAGAATGTGGTCTATGAACAGTGGGTTTGTGTACAGCTGGATCTATGTACAGTGGGGTCTGTGTAGAATGTGGTCTATGAACAGTGGGGTCTGTGTAGAATGTGGTCTATGAACAGTGGGTTTGTGTACAGCTGGATCTGTGTACAGTGGGGTCTGTGTAGAATGTGGTCTATTTACAGTGGGGTCTGTGTAGAATGTGGTCTATGAACAGTGGGTTTGTGTACAGCTGGATCTATGTACAGTGGGGTCTGTGTAGAATGTGGTCTATGAACAGTGGGGTCTGTGTAGAATGTGGTCTATGAACAGTGGGTTTGTGTACAGCTGGAACTATGTACAGTGGGGTCTGTGTAGAATGTGGTCTATGTACAGTGGGGTCTGTATAGAATGTGGTCTATGAACAGTGGGTTTGTGTACAGCTGGATCTATGTACAGTGGGGTCTGTGTAGAATGTGGTCTTTGAACAGTGGGTTTTTGTACAGCTGGATCTATGTACAGTGGGGTCTGTGTAGAATGTCGTCTATGTACAGTGGGGTCTGTGTAGAATGTGGTCTATGAACAGTGGGTTTGTGTACAGCTGGATCTATGTACAGTGGGGTCTGTGTAGAATGTGGTCTATGAACAGTGGGGTCTGTGTAGAATGTGGTCTATGAACAGTGGGTTTGTGTACAGCTGGATCTATGTACAGTGGGCTCTGTGAGGAATGTGGTCTATGTACAGTGGGGTCTGAGTAGAATGTGGTCTATGAACAGTGGGTTTGTGTACAGCTGGATCAATGTACAGTGGGGTTTGTGTAGAATGGTCTATGAACAGTGGGGTCTGTGTAGAATGTGGACTATGAACAGTGGGTTTGTGTAGAATGTGGTCTATGAACAGTGGGTTTGTGTACAGCTGGATCTATGTACAGTGGGGTCTGTGTAGAATGTGGTCTATGAACAGTGTGGTCTGTGTAGAATGTGGTCTATGAACAGTGGGTTTGTGTACAGCTGGATCTATGTACAGTGGGGTCTGTGTAGAATGTGGTCTTTGTACCGTGTGGTCTGTGTAGAATGTGGTCTATGAACAGTGGGTTTGTGTACAGCTGAATCTATGTACAGTGGGGTCTCTGTAGAATGTGGTCTATGAACAGTGGGTTTGTGTACAGCTGGATCTATGTACAGTGGGGTCTGTGTAGAATGTGGTCTATGTACAGTGGGGTCTGTGTAGAATGTGGTCTATGAACAGTGGGTTTGTGTACAGCTGGATCTATGTTCAGTGGGTCTGTGTATAATGTGTTCTATGTACAGTTGTGTCTGTGTAGAATGTGGTCTATGAACTGTGGGTTTGTGTACAGCTGGATCTATGTACAGTGGGGTCTGTGTAGAATGTGGTCTATGTACAGTGGGGTCTGTGTAGAATGTGGTCTATGTACAGTGGCGTCTGTGTAGAATGTGGTCTATGTACAGTTGTGTCTGTGTAGAATGTGGTCTATGAACAGTGGGTTTGTGTACAGCTGGATCTATGTACAGTGGGGTCTGTGTAGAATGTGGTCCTTGAACAGTGGGTTTGTTTACAGCTGGATCTGTGTACAGTGGGGTCTGTGTAGAATGTGGTCTTTGAACAGTGTGGTCTGTGTAGAATGTGGTCTATGAATAGTGGGGTCTGTGTAGAATGTGGTCTATGTACAGTGGGGTCTCTGTAGAATGTGGTCTATGAACAGTGGGTTTGTGTACAGCTGGATCTATGTACAGTGGGGTCTGTGTAGAATGTGGTCTATGAACAGTGTGGTCTGTGTAGAATGTGGTCTATGAACAGTGGGTTTGTGTACAGCTGGATCTATGTACAGTGGGGTCTGTGTAGAATGTGGTCTTTGTACCGTGTGGTCTGTGTAGAATGTGGTCTATGAACAGTGGGTTTGTGTACAGCTGAATCTATGTACAGTGGGGTCTCTGTAGAATGTGGTCTATGAACAGTGGGTTTGTGTACAGCTGGATCTATGTACAGTGGGGTCTGTGTAGAATGTGGTCTATGTACAGTGGGGTCTGTGTAGAATGTGGTCTATGAACAGTGGGTTTGTGTACAGCTGGATCTATGTTCAGTGGGTCTGTGTATAATGTGTTCTATGTACAGTTGTGTCTGTGTAGAATGTGGTCTATGAACTGTGGGTTTGTGTACAGCTGGATCTATGTACAGTGGGGTCTGTGTAGAATGTGGTCTATGTACAGTGGGGTCTGTGTAGAATGTGGTCTATGTACAGTGGCGTCTGTGTAGAATGTGGTCTATGTACAGTTGTGTCTGTGTAGAATGTGGTCTATGAACAGTGGGTTTGTGTACAGCTGGATCTGTGTACAGTGTGGTCTGTGTAGAATGTGGTCTATGTACAGTGGGGACTGTGTAGAATGTGGTCTATGAACAGTGGGTTTGTGTACAGCTGGATCTATGTACAGTGGGGTCTGTGTAGAATGTGGTCTATGTACAGTGGGGTCTGTGTAGAATGTGGTCATTGAACAGTGGGTTTGTTTACAGATGGATCTGTGTACAGTGGGGTCTGTGTAGAATTATTTCCTTGAACAGTGGGTTTGTGTACAACTGGATCTGTGTACATTGGGGTCTGTGTAGAATGTGGTCTATGTACTGTGGGGTCTGTGTAGAATGTGGTCGATGAACAGTGGGGTCTGTGCAGAATGTGGTGTTTGAACAGTGGGTTTGTGTACAACTGGATCTGTGTACAGTGCCGTCTGTATAGAATGTGGTCTTTGAACAGTGGGTTTCTGTACAGCTGGATCTATGTACAGTGGGGTCTGTGTAGAATGTGATCTATGTACAGTGGGGTCAGTGTAGAATGTGGTCTATGAACAGTGGGTTTGTGTACAGCTGGATCTATGTACAGTGGGGTCTGTGTAGAATGTGGTCTATGAACAGTGGGGTCTGTGTAGAATGTGGTCTATGAACAGTGGGTTTGTGTACAGCTGGAACTATGTACAGTGGGGTCTGTGTAGAATGTGGTCTATATACAGTGGGGTCTGTATAGAATGTGGTCTATGAACAGTGGGTTTGTGTACAGCTGGATCTATGTACAGTGGGGTCTGTGTAGAATGTGGTCTTTGAACAGTGGGTTTTTGTACAGCTGGATCTATGTACAGTGGGGTCTGTGTAGAATGTGGTCTATGTACAGTGGGGTCTGTGTAGAATGTGGTCTATGAACAGTGGGTTTGTGTACAGCTGGATCTATGTACAGTGGGGTCTGTGTAGAATGTGGTCTATGAACAGTGGGGTCTGTGTAGAATGTGGTCTATGAACATTGGGTTTGTGTACAGCTGGATCTATGTACAGTGGGCTCTGTGAGGAATGTGGTCTATGTACAGTGGGGTCTGAGTAGAATGTGGTCTATGAACAGTGGGTTTGTGTACAGCTGGATCAATGTACAGTGGGGTCTGTGTAGAATGGTCTATGAACAGTGGGGACTGTGTAGAATTTGGACTACGAACAGTGGGTTTGTGTAGAATGTGGTCTAGGTACAGTGGGGTCTGTGTAGAATGTGGTCTATGAACAGTGGGGTCTGTGTAGAATGTGGTCTATGAACAGTGGATTTGTGTACAGCTGGATCTGTGTACAGTAGGGTCTGTGTAGAATGCGGTCTTTGAACAGTGGGTTTGTGTACAGCTGGATCTGTGTACAGTGGGGTCTGTGTAGAATGTGGTCTATGTACATTGGAGTCTGTGTAGAATGTGGTCTATAAACAGTGGGGTCTGTGTAGAATGTGGTCTTTGAACAGTGGGTTTGTGTACAGCTGGATCTGTGTACAGTGGGGTCTGTGTAGAATGTGGTCTATGAACAGTGGGCTCTGTGTAGAAAGTGGTCTTTGAACAGTGGGGTCTGTGTAAAATGTGGTCTATGAACAGTGGGTTTGTGTAGAATATGGTCTATGTACAGTGGGGTCTGTGTAGAATGTGGTCTATGAACAGTGGGTTTGTGTACAGCTGGATCTATGTACAGTGGGGTCTGTGTAGAATGTGGTCTATGTACAGTGGGGTCTGTGTAGAATGTGGTCTATGAACAGTGGGTTTGTGTACAGCTGGATCTCTGTACAGTGGGGTCTGTGAAGAATGTGGTCTTTGAACAGTGGGGTCTGTGTAGAATGTGGTCTATGAACAGTGGGTTTGTGTAGAATGTGGTCTATGTACAGTGGGGTCTGTGTAGAATGTGGTCTATGAACAGTGGGTTTGTGTACAGCTGGATCTATGTACAGTGGGGTCTGTGTAGAATGTGGTCTATGAACAGTGGGGTCTGTGTAGAATGTGGTCTATGAACAGTGGGTTTGTGTACAGCTGGATCTGTGTACAGTGGGGTCTGTGTAGAATGTGGTCTATTTACAGTGGGGTCTGTGTAGAATGTGGTCTATGAACAGTGGGTTTGTGTACAGCTGGATCTATGTACAGTGGGGTCTGTATAGAATGTGGTCTATGAACAGTGGGGTCTGTGTAGAATGTGGTCTATGAACAGTGGGTTTGTGTACAGCTGGAACTATGTACAGTGGGGTCTGTGTAGAATGTGGTCTATGTACAGTGGGGTCTGTATAGAATGTGGTCTATGAACAGTGGGTTTGTGTACAGCTGGATCTATGTACAGTGGGGTCTGTGTAGAATGTGGTCTTTGAACAGTGGGTTTTTGTACAGCTGGATCTATGTACAGTGGGGTCTGTGTAGAATGTCGTCTATGTACAGTGGGGTCTGTGTAGAATGTGGTCTATGAACAGTGGGTTTGTGTACAGCTGGATCTATGTACAGTGGGGTCTGTGTAGAATGTGGTCTATGAACAGTGGGGTCTGTGTAGAATGTGGTCTATGAACAGTGGGTTTGTGTACAGCTGGATCTATGTACAGTGGGCTCTGTGAGGAATGTGGTCTATGTACAGTGGGGTCTGAGTAGAATGTGGTCTATGAACAGTGGGTTTGTGTACAGCTGGATCAATGTACAGTGGGGTTTGTGTAGAATGGTCTATGAACAGTGGGGTCTGTGTAGAATGTGGACTATGAACAGTGGGTTTGTGTAGAATGTGGTCTATGTACAGTGGGGTCTGTGTAGAATGTGGTCTATGAATACTGGGTTTGTGTACAGCTGGATCTATGTACAGTGGCGTCTATGTAGAATGTGGTCTATGAACAGTGGGGTCTGTGTAGAATGTGTTATTTGAACAGTGGGTTTGTGTACAACTGGATCTGTGTACAGTGGGGTTTGTTTAGAATGTGGTCTATGTACAGTGAGTTCTGTGTAGAATGTGGTCTATGAACAGTGGGTTTGTGTACAGCTGGATCTATGTACAGTGGGGTCTGTGTAGAATGTGGTCTATGTACAGTGGGGTCTGTGTAGAATGTGGTCTATGAACAGTGGGTTTGTGTACAGCTGGATCTATGTTCAGTGGGTCTGTGTATAATGTGTTCTATGTACAGTTGTGTCTGTGTAGAATGTGGTCTATGAACTGTGGGTTTGTGTACAGCTGGATCTATGTACAGTGGGGTCTGTGTAGAATGTGGTCTATGTACAGTGGGGTCTGTGTAGAATGTGGTCTATGTACAGTGGCGTCTGTGTAGAATGTGGTCTATGTACAGTTGTGTCTGTGTAGAATGTGGTCTATGAACAGTGGGTTTGTGTACAGCTGGATCTATGTACAGTGGGGTCTGTGTAGAATGTGGTCCTTGAACAGTGGGTTTGTTTACAGCTGGATCTGTGTACAGTGGGGTCTGTGTAGAATGTGGTCTTTGAACAGTGTGGTCTGTGTAGAATGTGGTCTATGAATAGTGGGGTCTGTGTAGAATGTGGTCTATGTACAGTGGGGTCTCTGTAGAATGTGGTCTATGAACAGTGGGTTTGTGTACAGCTGGATCTATGTACAGTGGGGTCTGTGTAGAATGTGGTCTATGAACAGTGTGGTCTGTGTAGAATGTGGTCTATGAACAGTGGGTTTGTGTACAGCTGGATCTATGTACAGTGGGGTCTGTGTAGAATGTGGTCTTTGTACCGTGTGGTCTGTGTAGAATGTGGTCTATGAACAGTGGGTTTGTGTACAGCTGAATCTATGTACAGTGGGGTCTCTGTAGAATGTGGTCTATGAACAGTGGGTTTGTGTACAGCTGGATCTATGTACAGTGGGGTCTGTGTAGAATGTGGTCTATGTACAGTGGGGTCTGTGTAGAATGTGGTCTATGAACAGTGGGTTTGTGTACAGCTGGATCTATGTTCAGTGGGTCTGTGTATAATGTGTTCTATGTACAGTTGTGTCTGTGTAGAATGTGGTCTATGAACTGTGGGTTTGTGTACAGCTGGATCTATGTACAGTGGGGTCTGTGTAGAATGTGGTCTATGTACAGTGGGGTCTGTGTAGAATGTGGTCTATGTACAGTGGCGTCTGTGTAGAATGTGGTCTATGTACAGTTGTGTCTGTGTAGAATGTGGTCTATGAACAGTGGGTTTGTGTACAGCTGGATCTGTGTACAGTGTGGTCTGTGTAGAATGTGGTCTATGTACAGTGGGGACTGTGTAGAATGTGGTCTATGAACAGTGGGTTTGTGTACAGCTGGATCTATGTACAGTGGGGTCTGTGTAGAATGTGGTCTATGTACAGTGGGGTCTGTGTAGAATGTGGTCATTGAACAGTGGGTTTGTTTACAGATGGATCTGTGTACAGTGGGGTCTGTGTAGAATTATTTCCTTGAACAGTGGGTTTGTGTACAACTGGATCTGTGTACATTGGGGTCTGTGTAGAATGTGGTCTATGTACTGTGGGGTCTGTGTAGAATGTGGTCGATGAACAGTGGGGTCTGTGCAGAATGTGGTGTTTGAACAGTGGGTTTGTGTACAACTGGATCTGTGTACAGTGCCGTCTGTATAGAATGTGGTCTTTGAACAGTGGGTTTCTGTACAGCTGGATCTATGTACAGTGGGGTCTGTGTAGAATGTGATCTATGTACAGTGGGGTCAGTGTAGAATGTGGTCTATGAACAGTGGGTTTGTGTACAGCTGGATCTATGTACAGTGGGGTCTGTGTAGAATGTGGTCTATATACAGTGGGGTCTGTATAGAATGTGGTCTATGAACAGTGGGTTTGTGTACAGCTGGATCTATGTACAGTGGGGTCTGTGTAGAATGTGGTCTATATACAGTGGGGTCTGTATAGAATGTGGTCTATGAACAGTGGGTTTGTGTACAGCTGGATCTATGTACAGTGGGGTCTGTGTAGAATGTGGTCTTTGAACAGTGGGTTTTTGTACAGCTGGATCTATGTACAGTGGGGTCTGTGTAGAATGTGGTCTATGTACAGTGGGGTCTGTGTAGAATGTGGTCTATGAACAGTGGGTTTGTGTACAGCTGGATCTATGTACAGTGGGGTCTGTGTAGAATGTGGTCTATGAACAGTGGGGTCTGTGTAGAATGTGGTCTATGAACATTGGGTTTGTGTACAGCTGGATCTATGTACAGTGGGCTCTGTGAGGAATGTGGTCTATGTACAGTGGGGTCTGAGTAGAATGTGGTCTATGAACAGTGGGTTTGTGTACAGCTGGATCAATGTACAGTGGGGTCTGTGTAGAATGGTCTATGAACAGTGGGGACTGTGTAGAACTTGGACTACGAACAGTGGGTTTGTGTAGAATGTGGTCTAGGTACAGTGGGGTCTGTGTAGAATGTGGTCTATGAACAGTGGGGTCTGTGTAGAATGTGGTCTATGAACAGTGGATTTGTGTACAGCTGGATCTGTGTACAGTAGGGTCTGTGTAGAATGCGGTCTTTGAACAGTGGGTTTGTGTACAGCTGGATCTGTGTACAGTGGGGTCTGTGTAGAATGTGGTCTATGTACATTGGAGTCTGTGTAGAATGTGGTCTATAAACAGTGGGGTCTGTGTAGAATGTGGTCTTTGAACAGTGGGTTTGTGTACAGCTGGATCTGTGTACAGTGGGGTCTGTGTAGAATGTGGTCTATGAACAGTGGGCTCTGTGTAGAAAGTGGTCTTTGAACAGTGGGGTCTGTGTAAAATGTGGTCTATGAACAGTGGGTTTGTGTAGAATATGGTCTATGTACAGTGGGGTCTGTGTAGAATGTGGTCTATGAACAGTGGGTTTGTGTACAGCTGGATCTATGTACAGTGGGGTCTGTGTAGAATGTGGTCTATGTACAGTGGGGTCTGTGTAGAATGTGGTCTATGAACAGTGGGTTTGTGTACAGCTGGATCTCTGTACAGTGGGGTCTGTGAAGAATGTGGTCTTTGAACAGTGGGGTCTGTGTAGAATGTGGTCTATGAACAGTGGGTTTGTGTAGAATGTGGTATATGTACAGTGGGGTCTGTGTAGAATGTGGTCTATGAACAGTGGGTTTGTGTACAGCTGGATCTATGTACAGTGGGGTCTGTGTAGAATGTGGTCTATGAACAGTGGGGTCTGTGTAGAATGTGGTCTATGAACAGTGGGTTTGTGTACAGCTGGATCTGTGTACAGTGGGGTCTGTGTAGAATGTGGTCTATTTACAGTGGGGTCTGTGTAGAATGTGGTCTATGAACAGTGGGTTTGTGTACAGCTGGATCTATGTACAGTGGGGTCTGTATAGAATGTGGTCTATGAACAGTGGGGTCTGTGTAGAATGTGGTCTATGAACAGTGGGTTTGTGTACAGCTGGAACTATGTACAGTGGGGTCTGTGTAGAATGTGGTCTATGTACAGTGGGGTCTGTATAGAATGTGGTCTATGAACAGTGGGTTTGTGTACAGCTGGATCTATGTACAGTGGGGTCTGTGTAGAATGTGGTCTTTGAACAGTGGGTTTTTGTACAGCTGGATCTATGTACAGTGGGGTCTGTGTAGAATGTGGTCTATGAACAGTGGGTTTGTGTACAGCTGGATCTATGTACAGTGGGGTCTGTGTAGAATGTGGTCTATGAACAGTGGGGTCTGTGTAGAATGTGGTCTATGAACAGTGGGTTTGTGTACAGCTGGATCTATGTACAGTGGGCTCTGTGAGGAATGTGGTCTATGTACAGTGGGGTCTGAGTAGAATGTGGTCTATGAACAGTGGGTTTGTGTACAGCTGGATCAATGTACAGTGGGGTTTGTGTAGAATGGTCTATGAACAGTGGGGTCTGTGTAGAATGTGGACTATGAACAGTGGGTTTGTGTAGAATGTGGTCTATGTACAGTGGGGTCTGTGTAGAATGTGGTCTATGAATACTGGGTTTGTGTACAGCTGGATCTATGTACAGTGGCGTCTATGTAGAATGTGGTCTATGAACAGTGGGGTCTGTGTAGAATGTGTTATTTGAACAGTGGGTTTGTGTACAACTGGATCTGTGTACAGTGGGGTTTGTTTAGAATGTGGTCTATGTACAGTGAGTTCTGTGTAGAATGTGGTCTATGAACAGTGGATTTGTGTACAGCTGGATCTGTGTACAGTGGGGTCTGTGTAGAATGTGGTCTTTGAACAGTGGGTTTGTGTACAGCTGGATCTGTGTACAGTGGGCTCTATGTAGAATGTGCGTCTATGAACAGTGGTGTCTGTGTAGAATGTGGTCTTTGAACAGTGGATTTGTGTACAGCTGGATCTGTGTACAGTGGGGTCTGTGTAGAATGTGGTCTTTGAACAGTGGGTTTGTGTACAGCTGGATCTGTGTACAGTGGGGTCTGTGTAGAATGTGGTCTATGTACATTGGAGTCTGTGTAGAATGTGGTCTATGAACAGTGGGGTCTGTGTAGAATGTGGTCTTTGAACATTGGGTTTGTGTACAGCTGGATCTGTGTACAGTGGGGTCTGTGTAGAATGTGGTGTATGAACAGTGGGGTCTGTGTAGAATGTGGTCTTTGAACAGTGGGGTCTGTGTAAAATGTGGTCTATGAACAGTGGGGTTGTGTAGAATATGGTCTATGTACAGTGGGGTCTGTGTAGAATGTGGTCTATGAACAGTGGGTTTGTGTACAGCTGGATCTATGTACAGTGGGGTCTGTGTAGAATGTGGTCTATGTACAGTGGGGTCTGTGTAGAATGTGGTCTATGAACAGTGGGTTTGTGTACAGCTGGATCTCTGTACAGTGGGGTCTGTGAAGAATGTGGTCTTTGAACAGTGGGGTCTGTGTCGAATGTGGTCTATGAACAGTGGGTTTGTGTAGAATGTGGTCTATGTACAGTGGGGTCTGGGTAGAATGTGGTCTATGAACAGTGGGTTTGTGTACAGCTGGATCTATGTACAGTGGGGTCTGTGTAGAATGTGGTCTATGAACAGTGGGGTCTGTGTAGAATGTGGTCTATTAACAGTGGGTTTGTGTACAGCTGGATCTGTGTACAGTGGGGTCTGTGTAGAATGTGGTCTATTTACAGTGGGGTTTGTGTAGAATGTGGTCTATGAACAGTGGGTTTGTGTACAGCTGGATCTATGTACAGTGGGGTCTGTGTAGAATGTGGTCTATGAACAGTGGGGTCTGTGTAGAATGTGGTCTATGAACAGTGGGTTTGTGTACAGCTGGAACTATGTACAGTGGGGTCTGTGTAGAATGTGGTCTATGTACAGTGGGGTCTGTATAGAATGTGGTCTATGAACAGTGGGTTTGTGTACAGCTGGATCTATGTACAGTGGGGTCTGTGTAGAATGTGGTCTTTGAACAGTGGGTTTTTGTACAGCTGGATCTATGTACAGTGGGGTCTGTGTAGAATGTCGTCTATGTACAGTGGGGTCTGTGTAGAATGTGGTCTATGAACAGTGGGTTTGTGTACAGCTGGATCTATGTACAGTGGGGTCTGTGTAGAATGTGGTCTATGAACAGTGGGGTCTGTGTAGAATGTGGTCTATGAACAGTGGGTTTGTGTACAGCTGGATCTATGTACAGTGGGCTCTGTGAGGAATGTGGTCTATGTACAGTGGGGTCTGAGTAGAATGTGGTCTATGAACAGTGGGTTTGTGTACAGCTGGATCAATGTACAGTGGGGTTTGTGTAGAATGGTCTATGAACAGTGGGGTCTGTGTAGAATGTGGACTATGAACAGTGGGTTTGTGTAGAATGTGGTCTATGAACAGTGGGTTTGTGTACAGCTGGATCTATGTACAGTGGGGTCTGTGTAGAATGTGGTCTATGAACAGTGTGGTCTGTGTAGAATGTGGTCTATGAACAGTGGGTTTGTGTACAGCTGGATCTATGTACAGTGGGGTCTGTGTAGAATGTGGTCTTTGTACCGTGTGGTCTGTGTAGAATGTGGTCTATGAACAGTGGGTTTGTGTACAGCTGAATCTATGTACAGTGGGGTCTCTGTAGAATGTGGTCTATGAACAGTGGGTTTGTGTACAGCTGGATCTATGTACAGTGGGGTCTGTGTAGAATGTGGTCTATGTACAGTGGGGTCTGTGTAGAATGTGGTCTATGAACAGTGGGTTTGTGTACAGCTGGATCTATGTTCAGTGGGTCTGTGTATAATGTGTTCTATGTACAGTTGTGTCTGTGTAGAATGTGGTCTATGAACTGTGGGTTTGTGTACAGCTGGATCTATGTACAGTGGGGTCTGTGTAGAATGTGGTCTATGTACAGTGGGGTCTGTGTAGAATGTGGTCTATGTACAGTGGCGTCTGTGTAGAATGTGGTCTATGTACAGTTGTGTCTGTGTAGAATGTGGTCTATGAACAGTGGGTTTGTGTACAGCTGGATCTATGTACAGTGGGGTCTGTGTAGAATGTGGTCCTTGAACAGTGGGTTTGTTTACAGCTGGATCTGTGTACAGTGGGGTCTGTGTAGAATGTGGTCTTTGAACAGTGTGGTCTGTGTAGAATGTGGTCTATGAATAGTGGGGTCTGTGTAGAATGTGGTCTATGTACAGTGGGGTCTCTGTAGAATGTGGTCTATGAACAGTGGGTTTGTGTACAGCTGGATCTATGTACAGTGGGGTCTGTGTAGAATGTGGTCTATGAACAGTGTGGTCTGTGTAGAATGTGGTCTATGAACAGTGGGTTTGTGTACAGCTGGATCTATGTACAGTGGGGTCTCTGTAGAATGTGGTCTTTGTACCGTGTGGTCTGTGTAGAATGTGGTCTATGAACAGTGGGTTTGTGTACAGCTGAATCTATGTACAGTGGGGTCTCTGTAGAATGTGGTCTATGAACAGTGGGTTTGTGTACAGCTGGATCTATGTACAGTGGGGTCTGTGTAGAATGTGGTCTATGTACAGTGGGGTCTGTGTAGAATGTGGTCTATGAACAGTGGGTTTGTGTACAGCTGGATCTATGTTCAGTGGGTCTGTGTATAATGTGTTCTATGTACAGTTGTGTCTGTGTAGAATGTGGTCTATGAACTGTGGGTTTGTGTACAGCTGGATCTATGTACAGTGGGGTCTGTGTAGAATGTGGTCTATGTACAGTGGGGTCTGTGTAGAATGTGGTCTATGTACAGTGGCGTCTGTGTAGAATGTGGTCTATGTACAGTTGTGTCTGTGTAGAATGTGGTCTATGAACAGTGGGTTTGTGTACAGCTGGATCTATGTACAGTGGGGTCTGTGTAGAATGTGGTCCTTGAACAGTGGGTTTGTTTACAGCTGGATCTGTGTACAGTGGGGTCTGTGTAGAATGTGGTCTTTGAACAGTGGGGTCTGTGTAGAATGTGGTCTATGAATAGTGGGGTCTGTGTAGAATGTGGTCTATGTACAGTGGGGTCTGTGTAGAATGTGGTCTATGAACAGTGGGTTTGTGTACAGCTGGATCTATGTACAGTGGGGTCTGTGTAGAATGTGGTCTATGAACAGTGTGGTCTGTGTAGAATGTGGTCTATGAACAGTAGGTTTGTGTACAGCTGGATCTATGTACAGTGGGGTCTGTGTAGAATGTGGTCTTTGTACCGTGTGGTCTGTGTAGAATGTGGTCTATGAACAGTGGGTTTGTGTACAGCTGAATCTATGTACAGTGGGGTCTCTGTAGAATGTGGTCTATGAACAGTGGGTTTGTGTACAGCTGGATCTATGTACAGTGGGGTCTGTGTAGAATGTGGTCTATGTACCGTGGGGTCTGTGTAGAATGTGGTCTATGAACAGTGGGTTTGTGTACAGCTGAATCTATGTACAGTGGGGTCTGTGTAGAATGTTGTCTTTGAACAGTGGATTTGTGTACAGCTGGATCTGTGTACAGTGGGGTCTGTGTAGAATGTGGTCTATGAACAGTGAGTTTTTGTAGAATGTGGTCTATGTACAGTGGGGTCTGTGTAGAATGTGGTCTTTGAACAGTGGGTTTGTGTACAGCTGGATCTGTGTACTGGGGTCTGTGTAGAATGTGGTCTATGAACAGTGGGTTTGTGTACGGCTGGATCTGTGTACAGTGGGGTCTGTGTAGAATGTACTCTATGTACAGTGGGGTCTGTGTAGAATGTGGTCTATGAACAGTGGGTTTGTGTACAGCTGGATCTATGTACAGTGTGGTCTGTGTAGAATGTGGTCTATGAACAGTGGGGTTTGTGAAGAATGTGGTCTTTGAACAGTGGGTTTGTGTACAGCTGGATCTGTGTACTGTGGGGTCTGTGTAGAATGTGGTCTATGAACAGTGGGGTCTGTGTAGAATGTGGTCTTTGAACAGTGGGTTTGTGTACAGCTGGATCTGTGTACTGTGGGGTCTGTGTAGAATGTGGTCTTTGAACAGTGGGTTTGTGTACTGCTGGATCTGTGTACAGTGGGGTCTGTGTAGAATGTGGTCTATGTACAGTAGGGTCTGTGTAGAATGTGGTCTATGAACAGTGGGGTCTGTGTAGAATGTGGTCTTTGAACAGTGGGGTCTGTGTAGAATGTGGTCTATGAACAGTGGGTTTGTGTAGTATATGGTCTATGTACAGTGGGGTCTGTGTAGAATGTAGTCTGTGAACAGTGGGTTTGTGTACAGCTGGATCTATGTACAGTGGGGTCTGTGTAGAATGTGGTCTATGTACAGTGGGGTCTGTGTAGAATGTGGTCTATGAACAGTGGGTTTGTGTACAGCTGGATCTATGTTCAGTGGGTCTGTGTATAATGTGTTCTATGTACAGTTGTGTCTGTGTAGAATGTGGTCTATGAACTGTGGGTTTGTGTACAGCTGGATCTATGTACAGTGGGTTCTGTGTAGAATGTGGTCTATGTACAGTGGGGTCTGTGTAGAATGTGGTCTATGTACAGTGGCGTCTGTGTAGAATGTGGTCTATGTACAGTTGTGTCTGTGTAGAATGTGGTCTATGAACAGTGGGTTTGTGTACAGCTGGATCTATGTACAGTGGGGTCTGTGTAGAATGTGGTCCTTGAACAGTGGGTTTGTTTACAGCTGGATCTGTGTACAGTGGGGTCTGTGTAGAATGTGGTCTTTGAACAGTGTGGTCTGTGTAGAATGTGGTCTATGAATAGTGGGGTCTGTGTAGAATGTGGTCTATGTACAGTGGGGTCTGTGTAGAATGTGGTCTATGAACAGTGGGTTTGTGTACAGCTGGATCTATGTACAGTGGGGTCTGTGTAGAATGTGGTCTATGAACAGTGTGGTCTGTGTAGAATGTGGTCTATGAACAGTGGGTTTGTGTACAGCTGGATCTATGTACAGTGGGGTCTGTGTAGAATGTGGTCTTTGTACCGTGTGGTCTGTGTAGAATGTGGTCTATGAACAGTGGGTTTGTGTACAGCTGAATCTATGTACAGTGGGGTCTCTGTAGAATGTGGTCTATGAACAGTGGGTTTGTGTACAGCTGGATCTATGTACAGTGGGGTCTGTGTAGAATGTGGTCTATGTACCGTGGGGTCTGTGTAGAATGTGGTCTATGAACAGTGGGTTTGTGTACAGCTGAATCTATGTACAGTGGGGTCTGTGTAGAATGTTGTCTTTGAACAGTGGATTTGTGTACAGCTGGATCTGTGTACAGTGGGGTCTGTGTAGAATGTGGTCTATGAACAGTGAGTTTTTGTAGAATGTGGTCTATGTACAGTGGAGTCTGTGTAGAATTTGGTCTATGAACAGTGGGTTTGTGTACAGCTGGATCTATGTACAGTGGGGTCTGTGTAGAATGTGGTCTATGTACAGTGGGGTCTGTGTAGAAGGTGGTCTATGAACAGTGGGTTTGTGTACAGCTGGATCTATGTACAGTGGGGTCTGTGTAGAATGTGGTCTATGAACAGTGGGGTCTGTGTAGAATGTGGTCTATGAACAGTGGGTTTGTGTACAGCTGGATCTGTGTACAGTGTGGTCTGTGTAGAATGTGGTCTATGTACAGTGGGGACTGTGTAGAAGGTGGTCTATGAACAGTGGGTTTGTGTACAGCTGGATCTATGTACAGTGGGGTCTGTGTAGAATGTGGTCTATGTACAGTGGGGTCTGTGTAGAATGTGGTCATTGAACAGTGGGTTTGTTTACAGATGGATCTGTGTACAGTGGGGTCTGTGTAGAATTATTTCCTTGAACAGTGGGTTTGTGTACAACTGGATCTGTGTACATTGGGGTCTGTGTAGAATGTGGTCTATGAACAGTGGGTTTGTGTACAGCTGGATCTATGTACAGTGGGGTCTGTGTAGAATGTGGTCTATGAACAGTGTGGTCTGTGTAGAATGTGGTCTATGAACAGTGGGTTTGTGTACAGCTGGATCTATGTACAGTGGGGTCTGTGTAGAATGTGGTCTTTGTACCGTGTGGTCTGTGTAGAATGTGGTCTATGAACAGTGGGTTTGTGTACAGCTGAATCTATGTACAGTGGGGTCTCTGTAGAATGTGGTCTATGAACAGTGGGTTTGTGTACAGCTGGATCTATGTACAGTGGGGTCTGTGTAGAATGTGGTCTATGTACCGTGGGGTCTGTGTAGAATGTGGTCTATGAACAGTGGGTTTGTGTACAGCTGAATCTATGTACAGTGGGGTCTGTGTAGAATGTTGTCTTTGAACAGTGGATTTGTGTACAGCTGGATCTGTGTACAGTGGGGTCTGTGTAGAATGTGGTCTATGAACAGTGAGTTTTTGTAGAATGTGGTCTATGTACAGTGGAGTCTGTGTAGAATTTGGTCTATGAACAGTGGGTTTGTGTACAGCTGGATCTATGTACAGTGGGGTCTGTGTAGAATGTGGTCTATGTACAGTGGGGTCTGTGTAGAAGGTGGTCTATGAACAGTGGGTTTGTGTACATCTGGATCTATGTACAGTGGGGTCTGTGTAGAATGTGGTCTATGAACAGTGGGGTCTGTGTAGAATGTGGTCTATGAACAGTGGGTTTGTGTACAGCTGGATCTGTGTACAGTGTGGTCTGTGTAGAATGTGGTCTATGTACAGTGGGGACTGTGTAGAAGGTGGTCTATGAACAGTGGGTTTGTGTACAGCTGGATCTATGTACAGTGGGGTCTGTGTAGAATGTGGTCTATGTACAGTGGGGTCTGTGTAGAATGTGGTCATTGAACAGTGGGTTTGTTTACAGATGGATCTGTGTACAGTGGGGTCTGTGTAGAATTATTTCCTTGAACAGTGGGTTTGTGTACAACTGGATCTGTGTACATTGGGGTCTGTGTAGAATGTGGTCTATGTACTGTGGGGTCTGTGTAGAATGTGGTCGATGAACAGTGGGGTCTGTGCAGAATGTGGTGTTTGAACAGTGGGTTTGTGTACAACTGGATCTGTGTACAGTGCCGTCTGTATAGAATGTGGTCTTTGAACAGTGGGTTTCTGTACAGCTGGATCTATGTACAGTGGGGACTGTGTAGAATGTGGTCTATGAACAGTGGGTTTGTGTACAGCTGGATCTGTGTACTGGGGTCTGTGTAGAATGTGGTCTATGAACAGTGGGTTTGTGTACGGCTGGATCTGTGTACAGTGGGGTCTGTGTAGAATGTACTCTATGTACAGTGGGGTCTGTGTAGAATGTGGTCTATGAACAGTGGGTTTGTGTACAGCTGGATCTATGTACAGTGTGGTCTGTGTAGAATGTGGTCTATGAACAGTGGGGTTTGTGAAGAATGTGGTCTTTGAACAGTGGGTTTGTGTACAGCTGGATCTGTGTACTGTGGGGTCTGTGTAGAATGTGGTCTATGAACAGTGGGGTCTGTGTAGAATGTGGTCTTTGAACAGTGGGTTTGTGTACAGCTGGATCTGTGTACTGTGGGGTCTGTGTAGAATGTGGTCTTTGAACAGTGGGTTTGTGTACTGCTGGATCTGTGTACAGTGGGGTCTGTGTAGAATGTGGTCTATGTACAGTAGGGTCTGTGTAGAATGTGGTCTATGAACAGTGGGGTCTGTGTAGAATGTGGTCTTTGAACAGTGGGGTCTGTGTAGAATGTGGTCTATGAACAGTGGGTTTGTGTAGTATATGGTCTATGTACAGTGGGGTCTGTGTAGAATGTAGTCTGTGAACAGTGGGTTTGTGTACAGCTGGATCTATGTACAGTGGGGTCTGTGTAGAATGTGGTCTATGTACAGTGGGGTCTGTGTAGAATGTGGTCTATGAACAGTGGGTTTGTGTACAGCTGGATCTATGTTCAGTGGGTCTGTGTATAATGTTTTCTATGTACAGTTGTGTCTGTGTAGAATGTGGTCTATGAACTGTGGGTTTGTGTACAGCTGGATCTATGTACAGTGGGTTCTGTGTAGAATGTGGTCTATGTACAGTGGGGTCTGTGTAGAATGTGGTCTATGTACAGTGGCGTCTGTGTAGAATGTGGTCTATGTACAGTTGTGTCTGTGTAGAATGTGGTCTATGAACAGTGGGTTTGTGTACAGCTGGATCTATGTACAGTGGGGTCTGTGTAGAATGTGGTCCTTGAACAGTGGGTTTGTTTACAGCTGGATCTGTGTACAGTGGGGTCTGTGTAGAATGTGGTCTTTGAACAGTGTGGTCTGTGTAGAATGTGGTCTATGAATAGTGGGGTCTGTGTAGAATGTGGTCTATGTACAGTGGGGTCTGTGTAGAATGTGGTCTATGAACAGTGGGTTTGTGTACAGCTGGATCTATGTACAGTGGGGTCTGTGTAGAATGTGGTCTATGAACAGTGTGGTCTGTGTAGAATGTGGTCTATGAACAGTGGGTTTGTGTACAGCTGGATCTATGTACAGTGGGGTCTGTGTAGAATGTGGTCTTTGTACCGTGTGGTCTGTGTAGAATGTGGTCTATGAACAGTGGGTTTGTGTACAGCTGAATCTATGTACAGTGGGGTCTCTGTAGAATGTGGTCTATGAACAGTGGGTTTGTGTACAGCTGGATCTATGTACAGTGGGGTCTGTGTAGAATGTGGTCTATGTACCGTGGGGTCTGTGTAGAATGTGGTCTATGAACAGTGGGTTTGTGTACAGCTGAATCTATGTACAGTGGGGTCTGTGTAGAATGTTGTCTTTGAACAGTGGATTTGTGTACAGCTGGATCTGTGTACAGTGGGGTCTGTGTAGAATGTGGTCTATGAACAGTGAGTTTTTGTAGAATGTGGTCTATGTACAGTGGAGTCTGTGTAGAATTTGGTCTATGAACAGTGGGTTTGTGTACAGCTGGATCTATGTACAGTGGGGTCTGTGTAGAATGTGGTCTATGTACAGTGGGGTCTGTGTAGAAGGTGGTCTATGAACAGTGGGTTTGTGTACAGCTGGATCTATGTACAGTGGGGTCTCTGTAGAATGTGGTCTATGAACAGTGTGGTCTGTGTAGAATGTGGTGTATGAACAGTGGGTTTGTGTACAATTGGAACTATGTACAGTGGGGTCTGTGTAGAATGTGGTCTATGAACAGTGGGTTTGTGTACAGCTGAATCTATGTACAGTGGGGTCTGTGTAGAATGTGGTCTTTGAACAGTGGGTTTGTGTACAGCTGGATCTGTGTACTGTGGTCTGTGTAGAATGTGGTCTATGAACAGTGGGTTTGTGTACGGCTGGATCTGTGTACAGTGGGGTCTGTGTAGAATGTACTCTATGTACAGTGGGGTATGTGTAGAATGTGGTCTATATACAGTGGGGACTGTGTAGAATGTATTCTATGAACAGTGGGTTTGTGTACAGCTGGATCTATGTACAGTGTGGTCTGTGTAGAATGTGGTCTATGAACAGTGGGGTTTGTGAAGAATGTGGTCTTTGAACAGTGGGTTTGTGTACAGCTGGATCTGTGTACTGTGGGGTCTGTGTAGAATGTGGTCTATGAACAGTGGGGTCTGTGTAGAATGTGGTCTTTGAACAGTGGGTTTGTGTACAGCTGGATCTGTGTACTGTGGGGTCTGTGTAGAATGTGGTCTTTGAACAGTGGGTTTGTGTACTGCTGGATCTGTGTACAGTGGGGTCTGTGTAGAATGTGGTCTATGTACAGTAGGGTCTGTGTAGAATGTGATCTATGAACAGTGGGGTCTGTGTAGAATGTGGTCTTTGAACAGTGGGGTCTGTGTAGAATGTGGTCTATGAACAGTGGGTTTGTGTAGTATATGGTCTATGTACAGTGGGGTCTGTGTAGAATGTAGTCTGTGAACAGTGGGTTTGTGTACAGCTGGATCTATGTACAGTGGGGTCTGTGTAGAATGTGGTCTATGTACAGTGGGGTCTGTGTAGAATGTGGTCTATGAACAGTGGGTTTGTGTACAGCTGGATCTATGTTCAGTGGGTCTGTGTATAATGTGTTCTATGTACAGTTGTGTCTGTGTAGAATGTGGTCTATGAACTGTGGGTTTGTGTACAGCTGGATCTATGTACAGTGGGGTCTGTGTAGAATGTGGTCTATGTACAGTGGGGTCTGTGTAGAATGTGGTCTATGTACAGTGGCGTCTGTGTAGAATGTGATCTATGTACAGTTGTGTCTGTGTTGAATGTGGTCTATGAACAGTGGGTTTGTGTACAGCTGGATCTATGTACAGTGGGGTCTGTGTAGAATGTGGTCCTTGAACAGTGGGTTTGTTTACAGCTGGATCTGTGTACAGTGGGGTCTGTGTAGAATGTGGTCTTTGAACAGTGGGGTCTGTGTAGAATGTGGTCTATGAATAGTGGGGTCTGTGTAGAATGTGGTCTATGTACAGTGGGGTCTGTGTAGAATGTGGTCTATGAACAGTGGGTTTGTGTACAGCTGGATCTATGTACAGTGGGGTCTGTGTAGAATGTGGTCTATGAACAGTGTGGTCTGTGTAGAATGTGGTCTATGAACAGTGGGTTTGTGTACAGCTGGATCTATGTACAGTGGGGTCTGTGTAGAATGTGGTCTTTGTACCGTGTGGTCTGTGTAGAATGTGGTCTATGAACAGTGGGTTTGTGTACAGCTGAATCTATGTACAGTGGGGTCTCTGTAGAATGTGGTCTATGAACAGTGGGTTTGTGTACAGCTGGGTCTATGTACAGTGGGGTCTGTGTAGAATGTGGTCTATGTACCGTGGGGTCTGTGTAGAATGTGGTCTATGAACAGTGGGTTTGTGTACAGCTGAATCTATGTACAGTGGGGTCTGTGTAGAATGTTGTCTTTGAACAGTGGATTTGTGTACAGCTGGATCTGTGTACAGTGGGGTCTGTGTAGAATGTGGTCTATGAACAGTGAGTTTTTGTAGAATGTGGTCTATGTACAGTGGAGTCTGTGTAGAATTTGGTCTATGAACAGTGGGTTTGTGTACAGCTGGATCTATGTACAGTGGGGTCTGTGTAGAATGTGGTCTATGTACAGTGGGGTCTGTGTAGAATGTGGTCTATGAACAGTGGGTTTGTGTACAGCTGGATCTATGTACAGTGGGGTCTCTGTAGAATGTGGTCTATGAACAGTGGGTTTGTGTAGTATATGGTCTATGTACAGTGGGGCCTGTGTAGAATGTGGTCTGTGAACAGTGGGTTTGTGTACAGCTGGATCTATGTACAGTGGGGTCTGTGTAGAATTTGTTCTATGTACAGTGGGGTCTGTGTAGAATGTGGTCTATGAACAGTGGGTTTGTGTTCAGCTGGATCTATGTTCAGTGGGTCTGTGTTGAATGTGGTCTATGTACAGTAGGGTCTGTGTAGAATGTGGTCTATGAACAGTGGGGTCTGTGTAGAATGTGTTCTTTGAACAGTGGGGTCTGTGTAGAATGTGGTCTATGAACAGTGGGTTTGTGTAGTATATGGTCTATGTACAGTGGGGTCTGTGTAGAATGTGGTCTGTGAACAGTGGGTTTGTGTACAGCTGGATCTATGTACAGTGGGGTCTGTGTAGAATGTGGTCTATGTACAGTGGGGTCTGTGTAGAATGTGGTCTATGAACAGTGGGTTTGTGTACAGCTGGATCTATGTTCAGTGGGTCTGTGTATAATGTGTTCTATGTACAGTTGTGTCTGTGTAGAATGTGGTCTATGAACTGTGGGTTTGTGTACAGTTGGATCTATGTACAGTGGGGTCTGTGTAGAATGTGGTCTATGTACAGTGGGATCTGTGTAGAATGTGGTCTATGTACAGTGGCGTCTGTGTAGAATGTGGTCTATGTACAGTTGTGTCTGTGTAGAATGTGGTCTATGAACAGTGGGTTTGTGTACAGCTGGATCTATGTACAGTGGGGTCTGTGTAGAATGTGGTCCTTGAACAGTGGGTTTGTTTACAGCTGGATCTGTGTACAGTGGGGTCTGTGTAGAATGTGGTCTTTGAACAGTGGGGTCTGTGTAGAATGTGGTCTATGAATAGTGGGGTCTGTGTAGAATGTGGTCTATGTACAGTGGGGTCTGTGTAGAATGTGGTCTATGAACAGTGGGTTTGTGTACAGCTGGATCTATGTACAGTGGGGTCTGTGTAGAATGTGGTCTATGAACAGTGTGGTCTGTGTAGAATGTGGTCTATGAACAGTGGGTTTGTGTACAGCTGGATCTATGTACAGTGGGGTCTCTGTAGAATGTGGTCTATGAACAGTGGGTTTGTGTACAGCTGGATCTATGTACAGTGGGGTCTGTGTAGAATGTGGTCTATGCACAGTGAGTTTTTGTAGAATGTGGTCTATGTACAGTGGAGTCTGTGTAGAATTTGGTCTATGAACAGTGGGTTTGTGTACAGCTGGATCTATGTACAGTGGGGTCTGTGTAGAATGTGGTCTATGTACAGTGGGGTCTGTGTAGAATGTGGTCTATGAACAGTGGGTTTGTGTACAGCTGGATCTATGTACAGTGGGGTCTCTGTAGAATGTGGTCTATGAACAGTGTGGTCTGTGTAGAATGTGGTCTATGAACAGTGGGTTTGTGTACAACTGGATCTATGTACAGTGGGGTCTGTGTAGAATGTGGTCTATGTACCGTGTGGTCTGTGTAGAATGTGGTCTATGAACAGTGGGTTTGTGTACAGCTGAATCTATGTACAGTGGGGTCTGTGTAGAATGTGGTCTTTGAACAGTGGGTGTGTGTACAGCTGGATCTGTGTACTGGGGTCTGTGTAGAATGTGGTCTATGAACAGTGGGTTTGTGTATGGCTGGATCTGTGTACAGTGGGGTCTGTGTAGAATGTACTCTATGTACAGTGGGGTCTGTGTAGAATGTGGTCTATGTACAGTGGGGACTGTGTAGAATGTGGTCTATGAACAGTGGGTTTGTGTACAGCTGGATCTATGTACAGTGGGGTCTGTGTAGAATGTGGTCTATGAACAGTGGGGTCTGTGAAGAATGTGGTCTTTGAACAGTGGGTTTGTGTACAGCTGGATTTGTGTACTGTGGGGTCTGTGTAGAATGTGGTCTATGAACAGTGGAGTCTGTGTAGAATGTGGTCTTTGAACAGTGGGTTTGTGTACAGCTGGATCTGTGTACTGTGGGGTCTGTGTAGAATGTGGTCTTTGAACAGTGGGTTTGTGTACTGCTGGATCTGTGTACAGTGGGGTCTGTGTAGAATGTGGTCTATGTACAGTAGGGTCTGTGTAGAATGTGGTCTATGAACAGTGGGGTCTGTGTAGAATGTGGTCTTTGAACAGTGGGGTCTGTGTAGAATGTGGTCTATGAACAGTGGGTTTGTGTAGTATATGGTCTATGTACAGTGGGGTCTGTATAGAATGTGGTCTATGAACAGTGGGTTTGTGTACAGCTGGATCTATGTTCAGTGGGTCTGTGTATAATGTGTTCTATGTACAGTTGTGTCTGTGTAGAATGTGGTCTATGAATTGTGGGTTTGTGTACAGCTGGATCTATGTACAGTGGGGTCTGTGTAGAATGTGGTCTATGTACAGTGGGGTCTGTGTAGAATGTGGTCTATGTACAGTGGCGTCTGTGTAGAATGTGATCTATGTACAGTTGTGTCTGTGTTGAATGTGGTCTATGAACAGTGGGTTTGTGTACAGCTGGATCTATGTACAGTGGGGTCTGTGTAGAATGTGGTCCTTGAACAGTGGGTTTGTTTACAGCTGGATCTGTGTACAGTGGGGTCTGTGTAGAATGTGGTCTTTGAACAGTGGGGTCTGTGTAGAATGTGGTCTATGAATAGTGGGGTCTGTGTAGAATGTGGTCTATGTACAGTGGGGTCTGTGTAGAATGTGGTCTATGAACAGTGGGTTTGTGTACAGCTGGATCTATGTACAGTGGGGTCTGTGTAGAATGTGGTCTATGAACAGTGTGGTCTGTGTAGAATGTGGTCTATGAACAGTGGGTTTGTGTACAGCTGGATCTATGTACAGTGGGGTCTGTGTAGAATGTGGTCTTTGTACCGTGTGGTCTGTGTAGAATGTGGTCTATGAACAGTGGGTTTGTGTACAGCTGAATCTATGTACAGTGGGGTCTCTGTAGAATGTGGTCTATGAACAGTGGGTTTGTGTACAGCTGGATCTATGTACAGTGGGGTCTGTGTAGAATGTGGTCTATGTACCGTGGGGTCTGTGTAGAATGTGGTCTATGAACAGTGGGTTTGTGTACAGCTGAATCTATGTACAGTGGGGTCTGTGTAGAATGTTGTCTTTGAACAGTGGATTTGTGTACAGCTGGATCTGTGTACAGTGGGGTCTGTGTAGAATGTGGTCTATGAACAGTGAGTTTTTGTAGAATGTGGTCTATGTACAGTGGAGTCTGTGTAGAATTTGGTCTATGAACAGTGGGTTTGTGTACAGCTGGATCTATGTACAGTGGGGTCTGTGTAGAATGTGGTCTATGTACAGTGGGGTCTGTGTAGAATGTGGTCTATGAACAGTGGGTTTGTGTACCGCTGGATCTATGTACAGTGGGGTCTCTGTAGAATGTGGTCTATGAACAGTGGGTTTGTGTAGTATATGGTCTATGTACAGTGGGGTCTGTGTAGAATGTGGTCTGTGAACAGTGGGTTTGTGTACAGCTGGATATATGTACAGTGGGGTCTGTGTAGAATTTGTTCTATGTACAGTGGGGTCTGTGTAGAATGTGGTCTATGAACAGTGGGTTTGTGTTCAGCTGGATCTATGTTCAGTGGGTCTGTGTTGAATGTGGTCTATGTACAGTAGGGTCTGTGTAGAATGTGGTCTATGAACAGTGGGGTCTGTGTAGAATGTGTTCTTTGAACAGTGGGGTCTGTGTAGAATGTGGTCTATGAACAGTGGGTTTGTGTAGTATATGGTCTATGTACAGTGGGGTCTGTGTAGAATGTGGTCTGTGAACAGTGGGTTTGTGTACAGCTGGATCTATGTACAGTGGGGTCTGTGTAGAATGTGGTCTATGTACAGTGGGGTCTGTGTAGAATGTGGTCTATGAACAGTGGGTTTGTGTACAGCTGGATCTATGTTCTGTGGGTCTGTGTATAATGTGTTCTATGTACAGTTGTGTCTGTGTAGAATGTGGTCTATGAACTGTGGGTTTGTGTACAGTTGGATCTATGTACAGTGGGGTCTGTGTAGAATGTGGTCTATGTACAGTGGGGTCTGTGTAGAATGTGGTCTATGTACAGTGGCGTCTGTGTAGAATGTGGTCTATGTACAGTTGTGTCTGTGTAGAATGTGGTCTATGAACAGTGGGTTTGTGTACAGCTGGATCTATGTACAGTGGGGTCTGTGTAGAATGTGGTCCTTGAACAGTGGGTTTGTTTACAGCTGGATCTGTGTACAGTGGGGTCTGTGTAGAATGTGGTCTTTGAACAGTGGGGTCTGTGTAGAATGTGGTCTATGAATAGTGGGGTCTGTGTAGAATGTGGTCTATGTACAGTGGGGTCTGTGTAGAATGTGGTCTATGAACAGTGGGTTTGTGTACAGCTGGATCTATGTACAGTGGGGTCTGTGTAGAATGTGGTCTATGAACAGTGTGGTCTGTGTAGAATGTGGTCTATGAACAGTGGGTTTGTGTACAGCTGGATCTATGTACAGTGGGGTCTTTGTAGAATGTGGTCTTTGTACCGTGTGGTCTGTGTAGAATGTGGTCTATGAACAGTGGGTTTGTGTACAGCTGAATCTATGTACAGTGGGGTCTCTGTAGAATGTGGTCTATGAACAGTGGGTTTGTGTACAGCTGGATCTATGTACAGTGGGGTCTGTGTAGAATGTGGTCTATGAACAGTGAGTTTTTGTAGAATGTGGTCTATGTACAGTGGAGTCTGTGTAGAATTTGGTCTATGAACAGTGGGTTTGTGTACAGCTGGATCTATGTACAGTGGGGTCTGTGTAGAATGTGGTCTATGTACAGTGGGGTCTGTGTAGAATGTGGTCTATGAACAGTGGGTTTGTGTACAGCTGGATCTATGTACAGTGGGGTCTCTGTAGAATGTGGTCTATGAACAGTGTGGTCTGTGTAGAATGTGGTCTATGAACAGTGGGTTTGTGTACAACTGGATCTATGTACAGTGGGGTCTGTGTAGAATGTGGTCTATGTACCGTGTGGTCTGTGTAGAATGTGGTCTATGAACAGTGGGTTTGTGTACAGCTGAATCTATGTACAGTGGGGTCTGTGTAGAGTGTGGTCTTTGAACAGTGGGTGTGTGTACAGCTGGATCTGTGTACTGGGGTCTGTGTAGAATGTGGTCTATGAACAGTGGGTTTGTGTATGGCTGGATCTGTGTACAGTGGGGTCTGTGTAGAATGTACTGTATGTACAGTGGGGTCTGTGTAGAATGTGGTCTATGTACAGTGGGGACTGTGTAGAATGTGGTCTATGAACAGTGGGTTTGTGTACAGCTGGATCTATGTACAGTGGGGTCTGTGTAGAATGTGGTCTATGAACAGTGGGGTCTGTGAAGAATGTGGTCTTTGAACAGTGGGTTTGTGTACAGCTGGATCTGTGTACTGTGGGGTCTGTGTAGAATGTGGTCTATGAACAGTGGAGTCTGTGTAGAATGTGGTCTTTGAACAGTGGGTTTGTGTACAGCTGGATCTGTGTACTGTGGGGTCTGTGTAGAATGTGGTCTTTGAACAGTGGGTTTGTGTACTGCTGGATCTGTGTACAGTGGGGTCTGTGTAGAATGTGGTCTATGTACAGTAGGGTCTGTGTAGAATGTGGTCTATGAACAGTGGGGTCTGTGTAGAATGTGGTCTTTGAACAGTGGGGTCTGTGTAGAATGTGGTCTATGAACAGTGGGTTTGTGTAGTATATGGTCTATGTACAGTGGGGTCTGTGTAGAATGTGGTCTGTGAACAGTGGGTTTGTGTACAGCTGGATCTATGTACAGTGGGGTCTGTGTAGAATTTGGTCTATGTACAGTGGGGTCTGTGTAGAATGTGGTCTATGAACAGTGGGTTTGTGTTCAGCTGGATCTATGTTCAGTGGGTCTGTGTTGAATGTGTTCTATGTACAGTTGTGTCTGTGTAGAATGTGGTCTATGAACTGTGGGTTTGTGTACAGCTGGATCTATGTACAGTGGGGTCTGTGTAGAATGTGGTCTATGTACAGTGGCGTCTGTGTAGAATGTGGTCTATGTACAGTGGCGTCTGTGTAGAATGTGGTCTATGTACAGTTGTGTCTGTGTAGAATGTGGTCTATGAACAGTGGGTTTGTGTACAGCTGGATCTATGTACAGTGGGGTCTGTGTAGAATGTGGTCCTTGAACAGTGGGTTTGTTTACAGCTGGATCTGTGTACAGTGGGGTCTGTGTAGAATGTGGTCTTTGAACAGTGGGGTCTGTGTAGAATGTGGTCTATGAATAGTGGGGTCTGTGTAGAATGTGGTCTATGTACAGTGGGGTCTGTGTAGAATGTGGTCTATGAACAGTGGGTTTGTGTACAGCTGGATCTATGTACAGTGGGGTCTGTGTAGAATGTGGTCTATGAACAGTGTGGTCTGTGTAGAATGTGGTCTATGAACAGTGGGTTTGTGTACAGCTGGATCTATGTACAGTGGGGTCTTTGTAGAATGTGGTCTTTGTACCGTGTGGTCTGTGTAGAATGTGGTCTATGAACAGTGGGTTTGTGTACAGCTGAATCTATGTACAGTGGGGTCTCTGTAGAATGTGGTCTATGAACAGTGGGTTTGTGTACAGCTGGATCTATGTACAGTGGGGTCTGTGTAGAATGTGGTCTATGTACCGTGGGGTCTGTGTAGAATGTGGTCTATGAACAGTGGGTTTGTGTACAGCTGAATCTATGTACAGTGGGGTCTGTGTAGAATGTTGTCTTTGAACAGTGGATTTGTGTACAGCTGGATCTGTGTACAGTGGGGTCTGTGTAGAATGTGGTCTATGAACAGTGAGTTTTTGTAGAATGTGGTCTATGTACAGTGGAGTCTGTGTAGAATTTGGTCTATGAACAGTGGGTTTGTGTACAGCTGGATCTATGTACAGTGGGGTCTGTGTAGAATGTGGTCTATGTACAGTGGGGTCTGTGTAGAATGTGGTCTATGAACTGTGGGTTTGTGTACAGCTGGATCTATGTACAGTGGGGTCTCTGTAGAATGTGGTCTATGAACAGTGTGGTCTGTGTAGAATGTGGTCTATGAACAGTGGGTTTGTGTACAACTGGATCTATGTACAGTGGGGTCTGTGTAGAATGTGGTCTATGTACCGTGTGGTCTGTGTAGAATGTGGTCTATGAACAGTGGGTTTGTGTACAGCTGAATCTATGTACAGTGGGGTCTGTGTAGAATGTGGTCTTTGAACACTGGGTTTGTGTACAGCTGGATCTGTGTACTGGGGTCTGTGTAGAATGTGGTCTATGAACAGTGGGTTTGTGTATGGCTGGATCTGTGTACAGTGGGGTCTGTGTAGAATGTACTCTATGTACAGTGGGGTCTGTGTAGAATGTGGTCTATGTACAGTGGGGACTGTGTAGAATGTGGTCTATGAACAGTGGGTTTGTGTACAGCTGGATCTATGTACAGTGGGGTCTGTGTAGAATGTGGTCTATGAACAGTGGGGTCTGTGAAGAATGTGGTCTTTGAACAGTGGGTTTGTGTACAGCTGGATCTGTGTACTGTGGGGTCTGTGTAGAATGTGGTCTATGAACAGTGGGATCTGTGTAGAATGTGGTCTTTGAACAGTGGGTTTGTGTACAGCTGGATCTGTGTACTGTGGGGTCTGTGTAGAATGTGGTCTTTGAACAGTGGGTTTGTGTACTGCTGGATCTGTGTACAGTGGGGTCTGTGTAGAATGTGGTCTATGTACAGTAGGGTCTGTGTAGAATGTGGTCTATGAACAGTGGGGTCTGTGTAGAATGTGGTCTTTGAACAGTGGGGTCTGTGTAGAATGTGGTCTATGAACAGTGGGTTTGTGTAGTATATGGTCTATGTACAGTGGGGTCTGTGTAGAATGTGGTCTGTGAACAGTGGGTTTGTGTACAGCTGGATCTATGTACAGTGGGGTCTGTGTAGAATTTGGTCTATGTACAGTGGGGTCTGTGTAGAATGTGGTCTATGAACAGTGGGTTTGTGTTCAGCTGGATCTATGTTCAGTGGGTCTGTGTTGAATGTGTTCTATGTACAGTTGTGTCTGTGTAGAATGTGGTCTATGAACTGTGGGTTTGTGTACAGCTGGATCTATGTACAGTGGGGTCTGTGTAGAATGTGGTCTATGTACAGTGGCGTCTGTGTAGAATGTGGTCTATGTACAGTTGTGTCTGTGTAGAATGTGGTCTATGAACAGTGGGTTTGTGTACAGCTGGATCTATGTACAGTGGGGTCTGTGTAGAATGTGGTCTATGAACAGTGGGGTCTGTGTAGAATGTGGTCCTTGAACAGTGGGTTTGTTTACAGCTGGATCTGTGTACAGTGGGGTCTGTGTAGAATGTGTTCTTTGAACAGTGGGGTCTGTGTACAACTGATCTGTGTACGGTGGGTTCTGTGTAGAATGTGGTCTATGTACAGTGGGGTCTGTGTAGAATGTGGTCTATGAACAGTGGGGTCTGTGTAGAATGTGGTCTATGTACAGTGGGGTCTGTGTAGAATGTGGTCTATGAACAGTGGGTTTGTGTACAGCTGGATCTATGTACAGTGGGGTCTGTGTAGAATGTGGTCTATGAACAGTGGGGTCTGTGTAGAATGTGGTCTATGAACAGTGGGTTTGTGTACAGCTGGATCTATGTACAGTGGGGTCTGTGTAGAATGTGGTCTATGTACCGTGTGGTCTGTGTAGAATGTGGTCTATGAACAGTGGGTTTGTGTACAGCTGAATCTATGTACAGTGGGGTCTCTGTAGAATGTGGTCTATGAACAGTGGGTTTGTGTACAGCTGGATCTATGTACAGTGGGGTCTGTGTAGAATGTGGTCTATGTACCGTGTGGTCTGTGTAGAATGTGGTCTATGAACAGTGGGTTTGTGTACAGCTGGATCTATGTACAGTGGGGTCTCTGTAGAATGTGGTCTATGAACAGTGTGGTCTGTGTAGAATGTGGTGTATGAACAGTGGGTTTGTGTACAACTGGATCTATGTACAGTGGGGTCTGTGTAGAATGTGGTCTATGAACAGTGGGTTTGTGTACAGCTGAATCTATGTACAGTGGGGTCTGTGTAGAATGTGGTCTTTGAACAGTGGGTTTGTGTACAGCTGGATCTGTGTACTGGGGTCTGTGTAGAATGTGGTCTATGAACAGTGGGTTTGTGTACGGCTGGATCTGTGTACAGTGGGGTCTGTGTAGAATGTACTCTATGTACAGTGGGGTATGTGTAGAATGTGGTCTATGTACAGTGGGGACTGTGTAGAATGTAGTCTATGAACAGTGGGTTTGTGTACAGCTGGATCTATGTACAGTGTGGTCTGTGTAGAATGTGGTCTATGAACAGTGGGGTTTGTGAAGAATGTGGTCTTTGAACAGTGGGTTTGTGTACAGCTGGATCTGTGTACTGTGGGGTCTGTGTAGAATGTGGTCTATGAACAGTGGGGTCTGTGTAGAATGTGGTCTTTGAACAGTGGGTTTGTGTACAGCTGGATCTGTGTACTGTGGGGTCTGTGTAGAATGTGGTCTTTGAACAGTGGGTTTGTGTACTGCTGGATCTGTGTACAGTGGGGTCTGTGTAGAATGTGGTCTATGTACAGTAGGGTCTGTGTAGAATGTGATCTATGAACAGTGGGGTCTGTGTAGAATGTGGTCTTTGAACAGTGGGGTCTGTGTAGAATGTGGTCTATGAACAGTGGGTTTGTGTAGTATATGGTCTATGTACAGTGGGGTCTGTGTAGAATGTAGTCTGTGAACAGTGGGTTTGTGTACAGCTGGATCTATGTACAGTGGGGTCTGTGTAGAATGTGGTCTATGTACAGTGGGGTCTGTGTAGAATGTGGTCTATGAACAGTGGGTTTGTGTACAGCTGGATCTATGTTCAGTGGGTCTGTGTATAATGTGTTCTATGTACAGTTGTGTCTGTGTAGAATGTGGTCTATGAACTGTGGGTTTGTGTACAGCTGGATCTATGTACAGTGGGGTCTGTGTAGAATGTGGTCTATGTACAGTGGGGTCTGTGTAGAATGTGGTCTATGTACAGTGGCGTCTGTGTAGAATGTGGTCTATGTACAGTTGTGTCTGTGTTGAATGTGGTCTATGAACAGTGGGTTTGTGTACAGCTGGATCTATGTACAGTGGGGTCTGTGTAGAATGTGGTCCTTGAACAGTGGGTTTGTTTACAGCTGGATCTGTGTACAGTGGGGTCTGTGTAGAATGTGGTCTTTGAACAGTGGGGTCTGTGTAGAATGTGGTCTATGAATAGTGGGGTCTGTGTAGAATGTGGTCTATGTACAGTGGGGTCTGTGTAGAATGTGGTCTATGAACAGTGGGTTTGTGTACAGCTGGATCTATGTACAGTGGGGTCTGTGTAGAATGTGGTCTATGAACAGTGTGGTCTGTGTAGAATGTGGTCTATGAACAGTGGGTTTGTGTACAGCTGGATCTATGTACAGTGGGGTCTGTGTAGAATGTGGTCTTTGTACCGTGTGGTCTGTGTAGAATGTGGTCTATGAACAGTGGGTTTGTGTACAGCTGAATCTATGTACAGTGGGGTCTCTGTAGAATGTGGTCTATGAACAGTGGGTTTGTGTACAGCTGGATCTATGTACAGTGGGGTCTGTGTAGAATGTGGTCTATGTACCGTGGGGTCTGTGTAGAATGTGGTCTATGAACAGTGGGTTTGTGTACAGCTGAATCTATGTACAGTGGGGTCTGTGTAGAATGTTGTCTTTGAACAGTGGATTTGTGTACAGCTGGATCTGTGTACAGTGGGGTCTGTGTAGAATGTGGTCTATGAACAGTGAGTTTTTGTAGAATGTGGTCTATGTACAGTGGAGTCTGTGTAGAATTTGGTCTATGAACAGTGGGTTTGTGTACAGCTGGATCTATGTACAGTGGGGTCTGTGTAGAATGTGGTCTATGTACAGTGGGGTCTGTGTAGAATGTGGTCTATGAACAGTGGGTTTGTGTACAGCTGGATCTATGTACAGTGGGGTCTCTGTAGAATGTGGTCTATGAACAGTGTGGTCTGTGTAGAATGTGGTGTATGAACAGTGGGTTTGTGTTCAGCTGGATCTATGTTCAGTGGGTCTGTGTTGAATGTGTTCTATGTACAGTTGTGTCTGTGTAGAATGTGGTCTATGAACTGTGGGTTTGTGTACAGCTGGATCTATGTACAGTGGGGTCTGTGTAGAATGTGGTCTATGTACAGTGGCGTCTGTGTAGAATGTGGTCTATGTACAGTTGTGTCTGTGTAGAATGTGGTCTATGAACAGTGGGTTTGTGTACAGCTGGATCTATGTACAGTGGGGTCTGTGTAGAATGTGGTCTATGAACAGTGGGGTCTGTGTAGAATGTGGTCCTTGAACAGTGGGTTTGTTTACAGCTGGATCTGTGTACAGTGGGGTCTGTGTAGAATGTGTTCTTTGAACAGTGGGGTCTGTGTACAACTGATCTGTGTACGGTGGGTTCTGTGTAGAATGTGGTCTATGTACAGTGGGGTCTGTGTAGAATGTGGTCTATGAACAGTGGGGTCTGTGTAGAATGTGGTCTATGTACAGTGGGGTCTGTGTAGAATGTGGTCTATGAACAGTGGGTTTGTGTACAGCTGGATCTATGTACAGTGGGGTCTGTGTAGAATGTGGTCTATGAACAGTGGGGTCTGTGTAGAATGTGGTCTATGAACAGTGGGTTTGTGTACAGCTGGATCTATGTACAGTGGGGTCTGTGTAGAATGTGGTCTATGTACCGTGTGGTCTGTGTAGAATGTGGTCTATGAACAGTGGGTTTGTGTACAGCTGAATCTATGTACAGTGGGGTCTCTGTAGAATGTGGTCTATGAACAGTGGGTTTGTGTACAGCTGGATCTATGTACAGTGGGGTCTGTGTAGAATGTGGTCTATGTACCGTGTGGTCTGTGTAGAATGTGGTCTATGAACAGTGGGTTTGTGTACAGCTGGATCTATGTACAGTGGGGTCTCTGTAGAATGTGGTCTATGAACAGTGTGGTCTGTGTAGAATGTGGTGTATGAACAGTGGGTTTGTGTACAACTGGATCTATGTACAGTGGGGTCTGTGTAGAATGTGGTCTATGAACAGTGGGTTTGTGTACAGCTGAATCTATGTACAGTGGGGTCTGTGTAGAATGTGGTCTTTGAACAGTGGGTTTGTGTACAGCTGGATCTGTGTACTGGGGTCTGTGTAGAATGTGGTCTATGAACAGTGGGTTTGTGTACGGCTGGATCTGTGTACAGTGGGGTCTGTGTAGAATGTACTCTATGTACAGTGGGGTATGTGTAGAATGTGGTCTATGTACAGTGGGGACTGTGTAGAATGTAGTCTATGAACAGTGGGTTTGTGTACAGCTGGATCTATGTACAGTGTGGTCTGTGTAGAATGTGGTCTATGAACAGTGGGGTTTGTGAAGAATGTGGTCTTTGAACAGTGGGTTTGTGTACAGCTGGATCTGTGTACTGTGGGGTCTGTGTAGAATGTGGTCTATGAACAGTGGGGTCTGTGTAGAATGTGGTCTTTGAACAGTGGGTTTGTGTACAGCTGGATCTGTGTACTGTGGGGTCTGTGTAGAATGTGGTCTTTGAACAGTGGGTTTGTGTACTGCTGGATCTGTGTACAGTGGGGTCTGTGTAGAATGTGGTCTATGTACAGTAGGGTCTGTGTAGAATGTGATCTATGAACAGTGGGGTCTGTGTAGAATGTGGTCTTTGAACAGTGGGGTCTGTGTAGAATGTGGTCTATGAACAGTGGGTTTGTGTAATATATGGTCTATGTACAGTGGGGTCTGTGTAGAATGTAGTCTGTGAACAGTGGGTTTGTGTACAGCTGGATCTATGTACAGTGGGGTCTGTGTAGAATGTGGTCTATGTACAGTGGGGTCTGTGTAGAATGTGGTCTATGAACAGTGGGTTTGTGTACAGCTGGATCTATGTTCAGTGGGTCTGTGTATAATGTGTTCTATGTACAGTTGTGTCTGTGTAGAATGTGGTCTATGAACTGTGGGTTTGTGTACAGCTGGATCTATGTACAGTGGGGTCTGTGTAGAATGTGGTCTATGTACAGTGGGGTCTGTGTAGAATGTGGTCTATGTACAGTGGCGTCTGTGTAGAATGTGGTCTATGTACAGTTGTGTCTGTGTTGAATGTGGTCTATGAACAGTGGGTTTGTGTACAGCTGGATCTATGTACAGTGGGGTCTGTGTAGAATGTGGTCCTTGAACAGTGGGTTTGTTTACAGCTGGATCTGTGTACAGTGGGGTCTGTGTAGAATGTGGTCTTTGAACAGTGGGGTCTGTGTAGAATGTGGTCTATGAATAGTGGGGTCTGTGTAGAATGTGGTCTATGTACAGTGGGGTCTGTGTAGAATGTGGTCTATGAACAGTGGGTTTGTGTACAGCTGGATCTATGTACAGTGGGGTCTGTGTAGAATGTGGTCTATGAACAGTGTGGTCTGTGTAGAATGTGGTCTATGAACAGTGGGTTTGTGTACAGCTGGATCTATGTACAGTGGGGTCTGTGTAGAATGTGGTCTTTGTACCGTGTGGTCTGTGTAGAATGTGGTCTATGAACAGTGGGTTTGTGTACAGCTGAATCTATGTACAGTGGGGTCTCTGTAGAATGTGGTCTATGAACAGTGGGTTTGTGTACAGCTGGATCTATGTACAGTGGGGTCTGTGTAGAATGTGGTCTATGTACCGTGGGGTCTGTGTAGAATGTGGTCTATGAACAGTGGGTTTGTGTACAGCTGAATCTATGTACAGTGGGGTCTGTGTAGAATGTTGTCTTTGAACAGTGGATTTGTGTACAGCTGGATCTGTGTACAGTGGGGTCTGTGTAGAATGTGGTCTATGAACAGTGAGTTTTTGTAGAATGTGGTCTATGTACAGTGGAGTCTGTGTAGAATTTGGTCTATGAACAGTGGGTTTGTGTACAGCTGGATCTATGTACAGTGGGGTCTGTGTAGAATGTGGTCTATGTACAGTGGGGTCTGTGTAGAATGTGGTCTATGAACAGTGGGTTTGTGTACAGCTGGATCTATGTACAGTGGGGTCTCTGTAGAATGTGGTCTATGAACAGTGTGGTCTGTGTAGAATGTGGTGTATGAACAGTGGGTTTGTGTACAACTGGATCTATGTACAGTGGGGTCTGTGTAGAATGTGGTCTATGAACAGTGGGTTTGTGTACAGCTGAATCTATGTACAGTGGGGTCTGTGTAGAATGTGGTCTTTGAACAGTGGGTTTGTGTACAGCTGGATCTGTGTACTGGGGTCTGTGTAGAATGTGGTCTATGAACAGTGGGTTTGTGTATGGCTGGATCTGTGTACAGTGGGGTCTGTGTAGAATGTACTCTATGTACAGTGGGGTCTGTGTAGAATGTGGTCTATGTACAGTGGGGACTGTGTAGAATGTGGTCTATGAACAGTGGGTTTGTGTACAGCTGGATCTATGTACAGTGGGGTCTGTGTAGAATGTGGTCTATGAACAGTGGGGTCTGTGAAGAATGTGGTCTTTGAACAGTGGGTTTGTGTACAGCTGGATCTGTGTACTGTGGGGTCTGTGTAGAATGTGGTCTATGAACAGTGGGGTCTGTGTAGAATGTGGTCTTTGAACAGTGGGTTTGTGTACAGCTGGATCTGTGTACTGTGGGGTCTGTGTAGAATGTGGTCTTTGAACAGTGGGTTTGTGTACTGCTGGATCTGTGTACAGTGGGGTCTGTGTAGAATGTGGTCTATGTACAGTAGGGTCTGTGTAGAATGTGGTCTATGAACAGTGGGGTCTGTGTAGAATGTGGTCTTTGAACAGTGGGGTCTGTGTAGAATGTGGTCTATGAACAGTGGGTTTGTGTAGTATATGGTCTATGTACAGTGGGGTCTGTGTAGAATGTGGTCTGTGAACAGTGGGTTTGTGTACAGCTGGATCTATGTACAGTGGGGTCTGTGTAGAATTTGGTCTATGTACAGTGGGGTCTGTGTAGAATGTGGTCTATGAACAGTGGGTTTGTGTTCAGCTGGATCTATGTTCAGTGGGTCTGTGTTGAATGTGGTCTATGTACAGTAGGGTCTGTGTAGAATGTGGTCTATGAACAGTGGGGTCTGTGTAGAATGTGGTCTTTGAACAGTGGGGTCTGTGTAGAATGTGGTCTATGAACAGTGGGTTTGTGTAGTATATGGTCTATGTACAGTGGGGTCTGTGTAGAATGTGGTCTGTGAACAGTGGGTTTGTGTACAGCTGGATCTATGTACAGTGGGGTCTGTGTAGAATGTGGTCTATGTACAGTGGGGTCTGTGTAGAATGTGGTCTATGAACAGTGGTTTGTGTACAGCTGGATCTATGTTCAGTGGGTCTGTGTATAATGTGTTCTATGTACAGTTGTGTCTGTGTAGAATGTGGTCTATGAACTGTGGGTTTGTGTACAGCTGGATCTATGTACAGTGGGGTCTGTGTAGAATGTGGTCTATGTACAGTGGGGTCTGTGTAGAATGTGGTCTATGTACAGTGGCGTCTGTGTAGAATGTGGTCTATGTACAGTTGTGTCTGTGTAGAATGTGGTCTATGAACAGTGGGTTTGTGTACAGCTGGATCTATGTACAGTGGGGTCTGTGTAGAATGTGGTCCTTGAACAGTGGGTTTGTTTACACCTGGATCTGTGTACAGTGGGGTCTGTGTAGAATGTGGTCTTTGAACAGTGGGGTCTGTGTAGAATGTGGTCTATGAATAGTGGGGTCTGTGTAGAATGTGGTCTATGTACAGTGGGGTCTGTGTAGAATGTGGTCTATGAACAGTGGGTTTGTGTACAGCTGGATCTATGTACAGTGGGGTCTGTGTAGAATGTGGTCTATGAACAGTGTGGTCTGTGTAGAATGTGGTCTATGAACAGTGGGTTTGTGTACAGCTGGATCTATGTACAGTGGGGTCTTTGTAGAATGTGGTCTTTGTACCGTGTGGTCTGTGTAGAATGTGGTCTATGAACAGTGGGTTTGTGTACAGCTGAATCTATGTACAGTGGGGTCTCTGTAGAATGTGGTCTATGAACAGTGGGTTTGTGTACAGCTGGATCTATGTACAGTGGGGTCTGTGTAGAATGTGGTCTATGAACAGTGAGTTTTTGTAGATTGTGGTCTATGTACAGTGGAGTCTGTGTAGAATTTGGTCTATGAACAGTGGGTTTGTGTACAGCTGGATCTATGTACAGTGGGGTCTGTGTAGAATGTGGTCTATGTACAGTGGGGTCTGTGTAGAATGTGGTCTATGAACAGTGGGTTTGTGTACAGCTGGATCTATGTACAGTGGGGTCTCTGTAGAATGTGGTCTATGAACAGTGTGGTCTGTGTAGAATGTGGTCTATGAACAGTGGGTTTGTGTACAACTGGATCTATGTACAGTGGGGTCTGTGTAGAATGTGGTCTATGTACCGTGTGGTCTGTGTAGAATGTGGTCTATGAACAGTGTGGTCTTTGTTGAATGTGGTCTATGAACAGTGGGTTTGTGTACAGCTGAATCTATGTACAGTGGGGTCTGTGTAGAATGTGGTCTTTGAACAGTGGGTTTGTGTACAGCTGGATCTGTGTACTGGGGTCTGTGTAGAATGTGGTCTATGAACAGTGGGTTTGTGTATGGCTGGATCTGTGTACAGTGGGGTCTGTGTAGAATGTACTCTATGTACAGTGGGGTCTGTGTAGAATGTGGTCTATGTACAGTGGGGACTGTGTAGAATGTGGTCTATGAACAGTGGGTTTGTGTACAGCTGGATCTATGTACAGTGGGGTCTGTGTAGAATGTGGTCTATGAACAGTGGGGTCTGTGAAGAATGTGGTCTTTGAACAGTGGGTTTGTGTACAGCTGGATCTGTGTACTGTGGGGTCTGTGTAGAATGTGGTCTATGAACAGTGGGGTCTGTGTAGAATGTGGTCTTTGAACAGTGGGTTTGTGTACAGCTGGATCTGTGTACTGTGGGGTCTGTGTAGAATGTGGTCTTTGAACAGTGGGTTTGTGTACTGCTGGATCTGTGTACAGTGGGGTCTGTGTAGAATGTGGTCTATGTACAGTAGGGTCTGTGTAGAATGTGGTCTATGAACAGTGGGGTCTGTGTAGAATGTGGTCTTTGAACAGTGGGGTCTGTGTAGAATGTGGTCTATGAACAGTGGGTTTGTGTAGTATATGGTCTATGTACAGTGGGGTCTGTGTAGAATGTGGTCTGTGAACAGTGGGTTTGTGTACAGCTGGATCTATGTACAGTGGGGTCTGTGTAGAATTTGGTCTATGTACAGTGGGGTCTGTGTAGAATGTGGTCTATGAACAGTGGGTTTGTGTTCAGCTGGATCTATGTTCAGTGGGTCTGTGTTGAATGTGTTCTATGTACAGTTGTGTCTGTGTAGAATGTGGTCTATGAACTGTGGGTTTGTGTACAGCTGGATCTATGTACAGTGGGGTCTGTGTAGAATGTGGTCTATGTACAGTGGCGTCTGTGTAGAATGTGGTCTATGTACAGTGGCGTCTGTGTAGAATGTGGTCTATGTACAGTTGTGTCTGTGTAGAATGTGGTCTATGAACAGTGGGTTTGTGTACAGCTGGATCTATGTACAGTGGGGTCTGTGTAGAATGTGGTCCTTGAACAGTGGGTTTGTTTACAGCTGGATCTGTGTACAGTGGGGTCTGTGTAGAATGTGGTCTTTGAACAGTGGGGTCTGTGTAGAATGTGGTCTATGAATAGTGGGGTCTGTGTAGAATGTGGTCTATGTACAGTGGGGTCTGTGTAGAATGTGGTCTATGAACAGTGGGTTTGTGTACAGCTGGATCTATGTACAGTGGGGTCTGTGTAGAATGTGGTCTATGAACAGTGTGGTCTGTGTAGAATGTGGTCTATGAACAGTGGGTTTGTGTACAGCTGGATCTATGTACAGTGGGGTCTTTGTAGAATGTGGTCTTTGTACCGTGTGGTCTGTGTAGAATGTGGTCTATGAACAGTGGGTTTGTGTACAGCTGAATCTATGTACAGTGGGGTCTCTGTAGAATGTGGTCTATGAACAGTGGGTTTGTGTACAGCTGGATCTATGTACAGTGGGGTCTGTGTAGAATGTGGTCTATGTACCGTGGGGTCTGTGTAGAATGTGGTCTATGAACAGTGGGTTTGTGTACAGCTGAATCTATGTACAGTGGGGTCTGTGTAGAATGTTGTCTTTGAACAGTGGATTTGTGTACAGCTGGATCTGTGTACAGTGGGGTCTGTGTAGAATGTGGTCTATGAACAGTGAGTTTTTGTAGAATGTGGTCTATGTACAGTGGAGTCTGTGTAGAATTTGGTCTATGAACAGTGGGTTTGTGTACAGCTGGATCTATGTACAGTGGGGTCTGTGTAGAATGTGGTCTATGTACAGTGGGGTCTGTGTAGAATGTGGTCTATGAACTGTGGGTTTGTGTACAGCTGGATCTATGTACAGTGGGGTCTCTGTAGAATGTGGTCTATGAACAGTGTGGTCTGTGTTGAATGTGGTCTATGAACAGTGGGTTTGTGTACAACTGGATCTATGTACAGTGGGGTCTGTGTAGAATGTGGTCTATGTACCGTGTGGTCTGTGTAGAATGTGGTCTATGAACAGTGGGTTTGTGTACAGCTGGATCTGTGTACTGTGGGGTCTGTGTAGAATGTGGTCTATGAACAGTGGGGTCTGTGTAGAATGTGGTCTTTGAACAGTGGGTTTGTGTACAGCTGGATCTGTGTACTGTGGGGTCTGTGTAGAATGTGGTCTTTGAACAGTAGGTTTGTGTACTGCTGGATCTGTGTACAGTGGGGTCTGTGTAGAATGTGGTCTATGTACAGTAGGGTCTGTGTAGAATGTGGTCTTTGAACAGTGGGGTCTGTGTAGAATGTGGTCTATGAACAGTGGGTTTGTGTAGTATATGGTCTATGTACAGTGGGGTCTGTGTAGAATGTGGTCTGTGAACAGTGGGTTTGTGTACAGCTGGATCTATGTACAGTGGGGTCTGTGTAGAATTTGGTCTATGTACAGTGGGGTCTGTGTAGAATGTGGTCTATGAACAGTGGGTTTGTGTTCAGCTGGATCTATGTTCAGTGGGTCTGTGTTGAATGTGTTCTATGTACACTTGTGTCTGTGTAGAATGTGGTCTATGAACTGTGGGTTTGTGTACAGCTGGATCTATGTACAGTGGGGTCTGTGTAGAATGTGGTCTATGTACAGTGGCGTCTGTGTAGAATGTGGTCTATGTACAGTTGTGTCTGTGTAGAATGTGGTCTATGAACAGTGGGTTTGTGTACAGCTGGATCTATGTACAGTGGGGTCTGTGTAGAATGTGGTCTATGAACAGTGGGGTCTGTGTAGAATGTGGTCCTTGAACAGTGGGTTTGTGTACAGCTGGATCTATGTACAGTGGGGTCTGTGTAGAATGTGGTCTATGAACAGTGGGGTCTGTGTAGAATGTGGTCTATGAACAGTGGGTTTGTGTACAGCTGGATCTATGTACAGTGGGGTCTGTGTAGAATGTGGTCTATGTACCGTGTGGTCTGTGTAGAATGTGGTCTATGAACAGTGGGTTTGTGTACAGCTGAATCTATGTACAGTGGGGTCTCTGTAGAATGTGGTCTATGAACAGTGGGTTTGTGTTCAGCTGGATCTATGTACAGTGGGGTCTGTGTAGAATGTGGTCTATGTACCGTGTGGTCTGTGTAGAATGTGGTCTATGAACAGTGGGTTTGTGTACAGCTGAATCTATGTACAGTGGGGTCTGTGTAGAATGTTGTCTTTGAACAGTGGGTTTGTGTACAGCTGGATCTGTGTACAGTGGGGTCTGTGTAGAATGTGGTCTATGAACAGTGAGTTTTTGTAGAATGTGGTCTATGTACAGTGGGGTCTGTGTAGAATGTGGTCTATGAACAGTGGGTTTGTGTACAGCTGGATCTGTGTACAGTGGGGTCTGTGTAGAATGTGGTCTATGAACAGTGGGGTCTGTGAAGAATGTGGTCTGTGTACAGTGGGGTCTGTGTAGAATGTGGTCTATGTACAGTGGGGTCTGTGTAGAATGTGGTCTATGAACAGTGGGGTCTGTGTAGAATGTGGTCTTTGAACAGTGGGCTCTGTGTAGAATGTGGTCTATGAACAGTGGGTTTGTGTAGAATGTCGTCTATGTACAGTTGGGTCTATGTAGAATGTGGTCTTTGAACAGTGGGTTTGTGTACAGCTGGATCTATGTACAGTGGGGTCTGTGTAGAATGTGGTCTATGTACAGTGGGGTCTGTGTAGAATGTGGTCTATGAACAGTGGGTTTGTGTACAGCTGGATCTATGTACAGTGGGGTCTGTGTAGAATGTGGTCTATGTACAGTGGGGTCTGTGTAGAATGTGGTCTATGAACAGTGGGGTCTGTGTAGAATGTGGTCTTTGAACAGTGGGCTCTGTGTATAATGTGGTCTATGAACAGTGGGTTTGTGTAGAATGTGGTCTATGTACAGTTGGGTCTGTGTAGAATGTGGTCTTTGAACAGTGGGGTCTGTGTAGAATGTGGTCTATGAACAGTGGGTTTGTGTAGTATATGGTCTATGTACAGTGGGGTCTGTGTAGAATGTGGTCTGTGAACAGTGGGTTTGTGTACAGCTGGATCTATGTACAGTGGGGTCTGTGTAGAATTTGGTCTATGTACAGTGGGGTCTGTGTAGAATGTGGTCTATGAACAGTGGGTTTGTGTTCAGCTGGATCTATGTTCAGTGGGTCTGTGTTGAATGTGGTCTATGTACAGTAGGGTCTGTGTAGAATGTGGTCTATGAACAGTGGGGTCTGTGTAGAATGTGTTCTTTGAACAGTGGGGTCTGTGTAGAATGTGGTCTATGAACAGTGGGTTTGTGTAGTATATGGTCTATGTACAGTGGGGTCTGTGTAGAATGTGGTCTGTGAACAGTGGGTTTGTGTACAGCTGGATCTATGTACAGTGGGGTCTGTGTAGAATGTGGTCTATGTACAGTGGGGTCTGTGTAGAATGTGGTCTATGAACAGTGGGTTTGTGTACAGCTGGATCTATGTTCAGTGGGTCTGTGTATAATGTGTTCTATGTACAGTTGTGTCTGTGTAGAATGTGGTCTATGAACTGTGGGTTTGTGTACAGTTGGATCTATGTACAGTGGGGTCTGTGTAGAATGTGGTCTATGTACAGTGGGGTCTGTGTAGAATGTGGTCTATGTACAGTGGCGTCTGTGTAGAATGTGGTCTATGTACAGTTGTGTCTGTGTAGAATGTGGTCTATGAACAGTGGGTTTGTGTACAGCTGGATCTATGTACAGTGGGGTCTGTGTAGAATGTGGTCCTTGAACAGTGGGTTTGTTTACAGCTGGATCTGTGTACAGTGGGGTCTGTGTAGAATGTGGTCTTTGAACAGTGGGGTCTGTGTAGAATGTGGTCTATGAATAGTGGGGTCTGTGTAGAATGTGGTCTATGTACAGTGGGGTCTGTGTAGAATGTGGTCTATGAACAGTGGGTTTGTGTACAGCTGGATCTATGTACAGTGGGGTCTGTGTAGAATGTGGTCTATGAACAGTGTGGTCTGTGTAGAATGTGGTCTATGAACAGTGGGTTTGTGTACAGCTGGATCTATGTACAGTGGGGTCTTTGTAGAATGTGGTCTTTGTACCGTGTGGTCTGTGTAGAATGTGGTCTATGAACAGTGGGTTTGTGTACAGCTGAATCTATGTACAGTGGGGTCTCTGTAGAATGTGGTCTATGAACAGTGGGTTTGTGTACAGCTGGATCTATGTACAGTGGGGTCTGTGTAGAATGTGGTCTATGAACAGTGAGTTTTTGTAGAATGTGGTCTATGTACAGTGGAGTCTGTGTAGAATTTGGTCTATGAACAGTGGGTTTGTGTACAGCTGGATCTATGTACAGTGGGGTCTGTGTAGAATGTGGTCTATGTACAGTGGGGTCTGTGTAGAATGTGGTCTATGAACAGTGGGTTTGTGTACAGCTGGATCTATGTACAGTGGGGTCTCTGTAGAATGTGGTCTATGAACAGTGTGGTCTGTGTAGAATGTGGTCTATGAACAGTGGGTTTGTGTACAACTGGATCTATGTACAGTGGGGTCTGTGTAGAATGTGGTCTATGTACCGTGTGGTCTGTGTAGAATGTGGTCTATGAACAGTGGGTTTGTGTACAGCTGAATCTATGTACAGTGGGGTCTGTGTAGAGTGTGGTCTTTGAACAGTGGGTGTGTGTACAGCTGGATCTGTGTACTGGGGTCTGTGTAGAATGTGGTCTATGAACAGTGGGTTTGTGTATGGCTGGATCTGTGTACAGTGGGGTCTGTGTAGAATGTACTGTATGTACAGTGGGGTCTGTGTAGAATGTGGTCTATGTACAGTGGGGACTGTGTAGAATGTGGTCTATGAACAGTGGGTTTGTGTACAGCTGGATCTATGTACAGTGGGGTCTGTGTAGAATGTGGTCTATGAACAGTGGGGTCTGTGAAGAATGTGGTCTTTGAACAGTGGGTTTGTGTACAGCTGGATCTGTGTACTGTGGGGTCTGTGTAGAATGTGGTCTATGAACAGTGGAGTCTGTGTAGAATGTGGTCTTTGAACAGTGGGTTTGTGTACAGCTGGATCTGTGTACTGTGGTGTCTGTGTAGAATGTGGTCTTTGAACAGTGGGTTTGTGTACTGCTGGATCTGTGTACAGTGGGGTCTGTGTAGAATGTGGTCTATGTACAGTAGGGTCTGTGTAGAATGTGGTCTATGAACAGTGGGGTCTGTGTAGAATGTGGTCTTTGAACAGTGGGGTCTGTGTAGAATGTGGTCTATGAACAGTGGGTTTGTGTAGTATATGGTCTATGTACAGTGGGGTCTGTGTAGAATGTGGTCTGTGAACAGTGGGTTTGTGTACAGCTGGATCTATGTACAGTGGGGTCTGTGTAGAATTTGGTCTATGTACAGTCGGGTCTGTGTAGAATGTGGTCTATGAACAGTGGGTTTGTGTTCAGCTGGATCTATGTTCAGTGGGTCTGTGTTGAATGTGTTCTATGTACAGTTGTGTCTGTGTAGAATGTGGTCTATGAACTGTGGGTTTGTGTACAGCTGGATCTATGTACAGTGGGGTCTGTGTAGAATGTGGTCTATGTACAGTGGCGTCTGTGTAGAATGTGGTCTATGTACAGTGGCGTCTGTGTAGAATGTGGTCTATGTACAGTTGTGTCTGTGTAGAATGTGGTCTATGAACAGTGGGTTTGTGTACAGCTGGATCTATGTACAGTGGGGTCTGTGTAGAATGTGGTCCTTGAACAGTGGGTTTGTTTACAGCTGGATCTGTGTACAGTGGGGTCTGTGTAGAATGTGGTCTTTGAACAGTGGGGTCTGTGTAGAATGTGGTCTATGAATAGTGGGGTCTGTGTAGAATGTGGTCTATGTACAGTGGGGTCTGTGTAGAATGTGGTCTATGAACAGTGGGTTTGTGTACAGCTGGATCTATGTACAGTGGGGTCTGTGTAGAATGTGGTCTATGAACAGTGTGGTCTGTGTAGAATGTGGTCTATGAACAGTGGGTTTGTGTACAGCTGGATCTACGTACAGTGGGGTCTTTGTAGAATGTGGTCTTTGTACCGTGTGGTCTGTGTAGAATGTGGTCTATGAACAGTGGGTTTGTGTACAGCTGAATCTATGTACAGTGGGGTCTCTGTAGAATGTGGTCTATGAACAGTGGGTTTGTGTACAGCTGGATCTATGTACAGTGGGGTCTGTGTAGAATGTGGTCTATGAACAGTGAGTTTTTGTAGAATGTGGTCTATGTACAGTGGAGTCTGTGTAGAATTTGGTCTATGAACAGTGGGTTTGTGTACAGCTGGATCTATGTACAGTGGGGTCTGTGTAGAATGTGGTCTTTGAACAGTGGGGTCTGTGTAGAATGTGGTCTATGAATAGTGGGGTCTGTGTAGAATGTGGTCTATGTACAGTGGGGTCTGTGTAGAATGTGGTCTATGAACAGTGGGTTTGTGTACAGCTGGATCTATGTACAGTGGGGTCTGTGTAGAATGTGGTCTATGAACAGTGTGGTCTGTGTAGAATGTGGTCTATGAACAGTGGGTTTGTGTACAGCTGGATCTATGTACAGTGGGGTCTGTGTAGAATGTGGTCTTTGTACCGTGTGGTCTGTGTAGAATGTGGTCTATGAACAGTGGGTTTGTGTACAGCTGGATCTATGTACAGTGGGGTCTGTGTAGAATGTGGTCTATGTACCGTGGGGTCTGTGTAGAATGTGGTCTATGAACAGTGGGTTTGTGTACAGCTGAATCTATGTACAGTGGGGTCTGTGTAGAATGTTGTCTTTGAACAGTGGATTTGTGTACAGCTGGATCTGTGTACAGTGGGGTCTGTGTAGAATGTGGTCTATGAACAGTGAGTTTTTGTAGAATGTGGTCTATGTACAGTGGAGTCTGTGTAGAATTTGGTCTATGAACAGTGGGTTTGTGTACAGCTGGATCTATGTACAGTGGGGTCTGTGTAGAATGTGGTCTATGTACAGTGGGGTCTGTGTAGAATGTGGTCTATGAACTGTGGGTTTGTGTACAGCTGGATCTATGTACAGTGGGGTCTCTGTAGAATGTGGTCTATGAACAGTGTGGTCTGTGTAGAATGTGGTCTATGAACAGTGGGTTTGTGTACAACTGGATCTATGTACAGTGGGGTCTGTGTAGAATGTGGTCTATGTACCGTGTGGTCTGTGTAGAATGTGGTCTATGAACAGTGGGTTTGTGTACAGCTGAATCTATGTACAGTGGGGTCTGTGTAGAATGTGGTCTTTGAACAGTGGGTTTGTGTACAGCTGGATCTGTGTACTGGGGTCTGTGTAGAATGTGGTCTATGAACAGTGGGTTTGTGTATGGCTGGATCTGTGTACAGTGGGGTCTGTGTAGAATGTACTCTATGTACAGTGGGGTCTGTGTAGAATGTGGTCTATGTACAGTGGGGACTGTGTAGAATGTGGTCTATGAACAGTGGGTTTGTGTACAGCTGGATCTATGTACAGTGGGGTCTGTGTAGAATGTGGTCTATGAACAGTGGGGTCTGTGAAGAATGTGGTCTTTGAACAGTGGGTTTGTGTACAGCTGGATCTGTGTACTGTGGGGTCTGTGTAGAATGTGGTCTATGAACAGTGGGATCTGTGTAGAATGTGGTCTTTGAACAGTGGGTTTGTGTACAGCTGGATCTGTGTACTGTGGGGTCTGTGTAGAATGTGGTCTTTGAACAGTGGGTTTGTGTACTGCTGGATCTGTGTACAGTGGGGTCTGTGTAGAATGTGGTCTATGTACAGTAGGGTCTGTGTAGAATGTGGTCTATGAACAGTGGGGTCTGTGTAGAATGTGGTCTTTGAACAGTGGGGTCTGTGTAGAATGTGGTCTATGAACAGTGGGTTTGTGTAGTATATGGTCTATGTACAGTGGGGTCTGTGTAGAATGTGGTCTGTGAACAGTGGGTTTGTGTACAGCTGGATCTATGTACAGTGGGGTCTGTGTAGAATTTGGTCTATGTACAGTGGGGTCTGTGTAGAATGTGGTCTATGAACAGTGGGTTTGTGTTCAGCTGGATCTATGTTCAGTGGGTCTGTGTTGAATGTGTTCTATGTACAGTTGTGTCTGTGTAGAATGTGGTCTATGAACTGTGGGTTTGTGTACAGCTGGATCTATGTACAGTGGGGTCTGTGTAGAATGTGGTCTATGTACAGTGGCGTCTGTGTAGAATGTGGTCTATGTACAGTTGTGTCTGTGTAGAATGTGGTCTATGAACAGTGGGTTTGTGTACAGCTGGATCTATGTACAGTGGGGTCTGTGTAGAATGTGGTCTATGAACAGTGGGGTCTGTGTAGAATGTGGTCCTTGAACAGTGGGTTTGTTTACAGCTGGATCTGTGTACAGTGGGGTCTGTGTAGAATGTGTTCTTTGAACAGTGGGGTCTGTGTACAACTGATCTGTGTACGGTGGGTTCTGTGTAGAATGTGGTCTATGTACAGTGGGGTCTGTGTAGAATGTGGTCTATGAACAGTGGGGTCTGTGTAGAATGTGGTCTATGTACAGTGGGGTCTGTGTAGAATGTGGTCTATGAACAGTGGGTTTGTGTACAGCTGGATCTATGTACAGTGGGGTCTGTGTAGAATGTGGTCTATGAACAGTGGGGTCTGTGTAGAATGTGGTCTATGAACAGTGGGTTTGTGTACAGCTGGATCTATGTACAGTGGGGTCTGTGTAGAATGTGGTCTATGTACCGTGTGGTCTGTGTAGAATGTGGTCTATGAACAGTGGGTTTGTGTACAGCTGAATCTATGTACAGTGGGGTCTCTGTAGAATGTGGTCTATGAACAGTGGGTTTGTGTACAGCTGGATCTATGTACAGTGGGGTCTGTGTAGAATGTGGTCTATGTACCGTGTGGTCTGTGTAGAATGTGGTCTATGAACAGTGGGTTTGTGTACAGCTGGATCTATGTACAGTGGGGTCTCTGTAGAATGTGGTCTATGAACAGTGTGGTCTGTGTAGAATGTGGTGTATGAACAGTGGGTTTGTGTACAACTGGATCTATGTACAGTGGGGTCTGTGTAGAATGTGGTCTATGAACAGTGGGTTTGTGTACAGCTGAATCTATGTACAGTGGGGTCTGTGTAGAATGTGGTCTTTGAACAGTGGGTTTGTGTACAGCTGGATCTGTGTACTGGGGTCTGTGTAGAATGTGGTCTATGAACAGTGGGTTTGTGTACAGCTGGATCTGTGTACAGTGGGGTCTGTGTAGAATGTACTCTATGTACAGTGGGGTATGTGTAGAATGTGGTCTATGTACAGTGGGGACTGTGTAGAATGTAGTCTATGAACAGTGGGTTTGTGTACAGCTGGATCTATGTACAGTGTGGTCTGTGTAGAATGTGGTCTATGAACAGTGGGGTTTGTGAAGAATGTGGTCTTTGAACAGTGGGTTTGTGTACAGCTGGATCTGTGTACTGTGGGGTCTGTGTAGAATGTGGTCTATGAACAGTGGGGTCTGTGTAGAATGTGGTCTTTGAACAGTGGGTTTGTGTACAGCTGGATCTGTGTACTGTGGGGTCTGTGTAGAATGTGGTCTTTGAACAGTGGGTTTGTGTACTGCTGGATCTGTGTACAGTGGGGTCTGTGTAGAATGTGGTCTATGTACAGTAGGGTCTGTGTAGAATGTGATCTATGAACAGTGGGGTCTGTGTAGAATGTGGTCTTTGAACAGTGGGGTCTGTGTAGAATGTGGTCTATGAACAGTGGGTTTGTGTAGTATATGGTCTATGTACAGTGGGGTCTGTGTAGAATGTAGTCTGTGAACAGTGGGTTTGTGTACAGCTGGATCTATGTACAGTGGGGTCTGTGTAGAATGTGGTCTATGTACAGTGGGGTCTGTGTAGAATGTGGTCTATGAACAGTGGGTTTGTGTACAGCTGGATCTATGTTCAGTGTGTCTGTGTATAATGTGTTCTATGTACAGTTGTGTCTGTGTAGAATGTGGTCTATGAACTGTGGGTTTGTGTACAGCTGGATCTATGTACAGTGGGGTCTGTGTAGAATGTGGTCTATGTACAGTGGGGTCTGTGTAGAATGTGGTCTATGTACAGTGGCGTCTGTGTAGAATGTGGTCTATGTACAGTTGTGTCTGTGTTGAATGTGGTCTATGAACAGTGGGTTTGTGTACAGCTGGATCTATGTACAGTGGGGTCTGTGTAGAATGTGGTCCTTGAACAGTGGGTTTGTTTACAGCTGGATCTGTGTACAGTGGGGTCTGTGTAGAATGTGGTCTTTGAACAGTGGGGTCTGTGTAGAATGTGGTCTATGAATAGTGGGGTCTGTGTAGAATGTGGTCTATGTACAGTGGGGTCTGTGTAGAATGTGGTCTATGAACAGTGGGTTTGTGTACAGCTGGATCTATGTACAGTGGGGTCTGTGTAGAATGTGGTCTATGAACAGTGTGGTCTGTGTAGAATGTGGTCTATGAACAGTGGGTTTGTGTACAGCTGGATCTATGTACAGTGGGGTCTGTGTAGAATGTGGTCTTTGTACCGTGTGGTCTGTGTAGAATGTGGTCTATGAACAGTGGGTTTGTGTACAGCTGAATCTATGTACAGTGGGGTCTCTGTAGAATGTGGTCTATGAACAGTGGGTTTGTGTACAGCTGGATCTATGTACAGTGGGGTCTGTGTAGAATGTGGTCTATGTACCGTGGGGTCTGTGTAGAATGTGGTCTATGAACAGTGGGTTTGTGTACAGCTGAATCTATGTACAGTGGGGTCTGTGTAGAATGTTGTCTTTGAACAGTGGATTTGTGTACAGCTGGATCTGTGTACAGTGGGGTCTGTGTAGAATGTGGTCTATGAACAGTGAGTTTTTGTAGAATGTGGTCTATGTACAGTGGAGTCTGTGTAGAATTTGGTCTATGAACAGTGGGTTTGTGTACAGCTGGATCTATGTACAGTGGGGTCTGTGTAGAATGTGGTCTATGTACAGTGGGGTCTGTGTAGAATGTGGTCTATGAACAGTGGGTTTGTGTACAGCTGGATCTATGTACAGTGGGGTCTCTGTAGAATGTGGTCTATGAACAGTGTGGTCTGTGTAGAATGTGGTGTATGAACAGTGGGTTTGTGTACAACTGGATCTATGTACAGTGGGGTCTGTGTAGAATGTGGTCTATGAACAGTGGGTTTGTGTACAGCTGAATCTATGTACAGTGGGGTCTGTGTAGAATGTGGTCTTTGAACAGTGGGTTTGTGTACAGCTGGATCTGTGTACTGGGGTCTGTGTAGAATGTGGTCTATGAACAGTGGGTTTGTGTATGGCTGGATCTGTGTACAGTGGGGTCTGTGTAGAATGTACTCTATGTACAGTGGGGTCTGTGTAGAATGTGGTCTATGTACAGTGGGGACTGTGTAGAATGTGGTCTATGAACAGTGGGTTTGTGTACAGCTGGATCTATGTACAGTGGGGTCTGTGTAGAATGTGGTCTATGAACAGTGGGGTCTGTGAAGAATGTGGTCTTTGAACAGTGGGTTTGTGTACAGCTGGATCTGTGTACTGTGGGGTCTGTGTAGAATGTGGTCTATGAACAGTGGGGTCTGTGTAGAATGTGGTCTTTGAACAGTGGGTTTGTGTACAGCTGGATCTGTGTACTGTGGGGTCTGTGTAGAATGTGGTCTTTGAACAGTGGGTTTGTGTACTGCTGGATCTGTGTACAGTGGGGTCTGTGTAGAATGTGGTCTATGTACAGTAGGGTCTGTGTAGAATGTGGTCTATGAACAGTGGGGTCTGTGTAGAATGTGGTCTTTGAACAGTGGGGTCTGTGTAGAATGTGGTCTATGAACAGTGGGTTTGTGTAGTATATGGTCTATGTACAGTGGGGTCTGTGTAGAATGTGGTCTGTGAACAGTGGGTTTGTGTACAGCTGGATCTATGTACAGTGGGGTCTGTGTAGAATTTGGTCTATGTACAGTGGGGTCTGTGTAGAATGTGGTCTATGAACAGTGGGTTTGTGTTCAGCTGGATCTATGTTCAGTGGGTCTGTGTTGAATGTGGTCTATGTACAGTAGGGTCTGTGTAGAATGTGGTCTATGAACAGTGGGGTCTGTGTAGAATGTGGTCTTTGAACAGTGGGGTCTGTGTAGAATGTGGTCTATGAACAGTGGGTTTGTGTAGTATATGGTCTATGTACAGTGGGGTCTGTGTAGAATGTGGTCTGTGAACAGTGGGTTTGTGTACAGCTGGATCTATGTACAGTGGGGTCTGTGTAGAATGTGGTCTATGTACAGTGGGGTCTGTGTAGAATGTGGTCTATGAACAGTGGTTTGTGTACAGCTGGATCTATGTTCAGTGGGTCTGTGTATAATGTGTTCTATGTACAGTTGTGTCTGTGTAGAATGTGGTCTATGAACTGTGGGTTTGTGTACAGCTGGATCTATGTACAGTGGGGTCTGTGTAGAATGTGGTCTATGTACAGTGGGGTCTGTGTAGAATGTGGTCTATGTACAGTGGCGTCTGTGTAGAATGTGGTCTATGTACAGTTGTGTCTGTGTAGAATGTGGTCTATGAACAGTGGGTTTGTGTACAGCTGGATCTATGTACAGTGGGGTCTGTGTAGAATGTGGTCCTTGAACAGTGGGTTTGTTTACACCTGGATCTGTGTACAGTGGGGTCTGTGTAGAATGTGGTCTTTGAACAGTGGGGTCTGTGTAGAATGTGGTCTATGAATAGTGGGGTCTGTGTAGAATGTGGTCTATGTACAGTGGGGTCTGTGTAGAATGTGGTCTATGAACAGTGGGTTTGTGTACAGCTGGATCTATGTACAGTGGGGTCTGTGTAGAATGTGGTCTATGAACAGTGTGGTCTGTGTAGAATGTGGTCTATGAACAGTGGGTTTGTGTACAGCTGGATCTATGTACAGTGGGGTCTTTGTAGAATGTGGTCTTTGTACCGTGTGGTCTGTGTAGAATGTGGTCTATGAACAGTGGGTTTGTGTACAGCTGAATCTATGTACAGTGGGGTCTCTGTAGAATGTGGTCTATGAACAGTGGGTTTGTGTACAGCTGGATCTATGTACAGTGGGGTCTGTGTAGAATGTGGTCTATGAACAGTGAGTTTTTGTAGATTGTGGTCTATGTACAGTGGAGTCTGTGTAGAATTTGGTCTATGAACAGTGGGTTTGTGTACAGCTGGATCTATGTACAGTGGGGTCTGTGTAGAATGTGGTCTATGTACAGTGGGGTCTGTGTAGAATGTGGTCTATGAACAGTGGGTTTGTGTACAGCTGGATCTATGTACAGTGGGGTCTCTGTAGAATGTGGTCTATGAACAGTGTGGTCTGTGTAGAATGTGGTCTATGAACAGTGGGTTTGTGTACAACTGGATCTATGTACAGTGGGGTCTGTGTAGAATGTGGTCTATGTACCGTGTGGTCTGTGTAGAATGTGGTCTATGAACAGTGTGGTCTGTGTTGAATGTGGTCTATGAACAGTGGGTTTGTGTACAGCTGAATCTATGTACAGTGGGGTCTGTGTAGAATGTGGTCTTTGAACAGTGGGTTTGTGTACAGCTGGATCTGTGTACTGGGGTCTGTGTAGAATGTGGTCTATGAACAGTGGGTTTGTGTATGGCTGGATCTGTGTACAGTGGGGTCTGTGTAGAATGTACTCTATGTACAGTGGGGTCTGTGTAGAATGTGGTCTATGTACAGTGGGGACTGTGTAGAATGTGGTCTATGAACAGTGGGTTTGTGTACAGCTGGATCTATGTACAGTGGGGTCTGTGTAGAATGTGGTCTATGAACAGTGGGGTCTGTGAAGAATGTGGTCTTTGAACAGTGGGTTTGTGTACAGCTGGATCTGTGTACTGTGGGGTCTGTGTAGAATGTGGTCTATGAACAGTGGGGTCTGTGTAGAATGTGGTCTTTGAACAGTGGGTTTGTGTACAGCTGGATCTGTGTACTGTGGGGTCTGTGTAGAATGTGGTCTTTGAACAGTGGGTTTGTGTACTGCTGGATCTGTGTACAGTGGGGTCTGTGTAGAATGTGGTCTATGTACAGTAGGGTCTGTGTAGAATGTGGTCTATGAACAGTGGGGTCTGTGTAGAATGTGGTCTTTGAACAGTGGGGTCTGTGTAGAATGTGGTCTATGAACAGTGGGTTTGTGTAGTATATGGTCTATGTACAGTGGGGTCTGTGTAGAATGTGGTCTGTGAACAGTGGGTTTGTGTACAGCTGGATCTATGTACAGTGGGGTCTGTGTAGAATTTGGTCTATGTACAGTGGGGTCTGTGTAGAATGTGGTCTATGAACAGTGGGTTTGTGTTCAGCTGGATCTATGTTCAGTGGGTCTGTGTTGAATGTGTTCTATGTACAGTTGTGTCTGTGTAGAATGTGGTCTATGAACTGTGGGTTTGTGTACAGCTGGATCTATGTACAGTGGGGTCTGTGTAGAATGTGGTCTATGTACAGTGGCGTCTGTGTAGAATGTGGTCTATGTACAGTGGCGTCTGTGTAGAATGTGGTCTATGTACAGTTGTGTCTGTGTAGAATGTGGTCTATGAACAGTGGGTTTGTGTACAGCTGGATCTATGTACAGTGGGGTCTGTGTAGAATGTGGTCCTTGAACAGTGGGTTTGTTTACAGCTGGATCTGTGTACAGTGGGGTCTGTGTAGAATGTGGTCTTTGAACAGTGGGGTCTGTGTAGAATGTGGTCTATGAATAGTGGGGTCTGTGTAGAATGTGGTCTATGTACAGTGGGGTCTGTGTAGAATGTGGTCTATGAACAGTGGGTTTGTGTACAGCTGGATCTATGTACAGTGGGGTCTGTGTAGAATGTGGTCTATGAACAGTGTGGTCTGTGTAGAATGTGGTCTATGAACAGTGGGTTTGTGTACAGCTGGATCTATGTACAGTGGGGTCTTTGTAGAATGTGGTCTTTGTACCGTGTGGTCTGTGTAGAATGTGGTCTATGAACAGTGGGTTTGTGTACAGCTGAATCTATGTACAGTGGGGTCTCTGTAGAATGTGGTCTATGAACAGTGGGTTTGTGTACAGCTGGATCTATGTACAGTGGGGTCTGTGTAGAATGTGGTCTATGTACCGTGGGGTCTGTGTAGAATGTGGTCTATGAACAGTGGGTTTGTGTACAGCTGAATCTATGTACAGTGGGGTCTGTGTAGAATGTTGTCTTTGAACAGTGGATTTGTGTACAGCTGGATCTGTGTACAGTGGGGTCTGTGTAGAATGTGGTCTATGAACAGTGAGTTTTTGTAGAATGTGGTCTATGTACAGTGGAGTCTGTGTAGAATTTGGTCTATGAACAGTGGGTTTGTGTACAGCTGGATCTATGTACAGTGGGGTCTGTGTAGAATGTGGTCTATGTACAGTGGGGTCTGTGTAGAATGTGGTCTATGAACTGTGGGTTTGTGTACAGCTGGATCTATGTACAGTGGGGTCTCTGTAGAATGTGGTCTATGAACAGTGTGGTCTGTGTTGAATGTGGTCTATGAACAGTGGGTTTGTGTACAACTGGATCTATGTACAGTGGGGTCTGTGTAGAATGTGGTCTATGTACCGTGTGGTCTGTGTAGAATGTGGTCTATGAACAGTGGGTTTGTGTACAGCTGGATCTGTGTACTGTGGGGTCTGTGTAGAATGTGGTCTATGAACAGTGGGGTCTGTGTAGAATGTGGTCTTTGAACAGTGGGTTTGTGTACAGCTGGATCTGTGTACTGTGGGGTCTGTGTAGAATGTGGTCTTTGAACAGTGGGTTTGTGTACTGCTGGATCTGTGTACAGTGGGGTCTGTGTAGAATGTGGTCTATGTACAGTAGGGTCTGTGTAGAATGTGGTCTTTGAACAGTGGGGTCTGTGTAGAATGTGGTCTATGAACAGTGGGTTTGTGTAGTATATGGTCTATGTACAGTGGGGTCTGTGTAGAATGTGGTCTGTGAACAGTGGGTTTGTGTACAGCTGGATCTATGTACAGTGGGGTCTGTGTAGAATTTGGTCTATGTACAGTGGGGTCTGTGTAGAATGTGGTCTATGAACAGTGGGTTTGTGTTCAGCTGGATCTATGTTCAGTGGGTCTGTGTTGAATGTGTTCTATGTACAGTTGTGTCTGTGTAGAATGTGGTCTATGAACTGTGGGTTTGTGTACAGCTGGATCTATGTACAGTGGGGTCTGTGTAGAATGTGGTCTATGTACAGTGGCGTCTGTGTAGAATGTGGTCTATGTACAGTTGTGTCTGTGTAGAATGTGGTCTATGAACAGTGGGTTTGTGTACAGCTGGATCTATGTACAGTGGGGTCTGTGTAGAATGTGGTCTATGAACAGTGGGGTCTGTGTAGAATGTGGTCCTTGAACAGTGGGTTTGTGTACAGCTGGATCTATGTACAGTGGGGTCTGTGTAGAATGTGGTCTATGAACAGTGGGGTCTGTGTAGAATGTGGTCTATGAACAGTGGGTTTGTGTACAGCTGGATCTATGTACAGTGGGGTCTGTGTAGAATGTGGTCTATGTACCGTGTGGTCTGTGTAGAATGTGGTCTATGAACAGTGGGTTTGTGTACAGCTGAATCTATGTACAGTGGGGTCTCTGTAGAATGTGGTCTATGAACAGTGGGTTTGTGTACAGCTGGATCTATGTACAGTGGGGTCTGTGTAGAATGTGGTCTATGTACCGTGTGGTCTGTGTAGAATGTGGTCTATGAACAGTGGGTTTGTGTACAGCTGAATCTATGTACAGTGGGGTCTGTGTAGAATGTTGTCTTTGAACAGTGGGTTTGTGTACAGCTGGATCTGTGTACAGTGGGGTCTGTGTAGAATGTGGTCTATGAACAGTGAGTTTTTGTAGAATGTGGTCTATGTACAGTGGGGTCTGTGTAGAATGTGGTCTATGAACAGTGGTTTTGTGTACAGCTGGATCTGTGTACAGTGGGGTCTGTGTAGAATGTGGTCTATGAACAGTGGGGTCTGTGAAGAATGTGGTCTGTGTACAGTGGGGTCTGTGTAGAATGTGGTCTATGTACAGTGGGGTCTGTGTAGAATGTGGTCTATGAACAGTGGGGTCTGTGTAGAATGTGGTCTTTGAACAGTGGGCTCTGTGTAGAATGTGGTCTATGAACAGTGGGTTTGTGTAGAATGTCGTCTATGTACAGTTGGGTCTATGTAGAATGTGGTCTTTGAACAGTGGGTTTGTGTACAGCTGGATCTATGTACAGTGGGGTCTGTGTAGAATGTGGTCTATGTACAGTGGGGTCTGTGTAGAATGTGGTCTATGAACAGTGGGTTTGTGTACAGCTGGATCTATGTACAGTGGGGTCTGTGTAGAATGTGGTCTATGTACAGTGGGGTCTGTGTAGAATGTGGTCTATGAACAGTGGGGTCTGTGTAGAATGTGGTCTTTGAACAGTGGGCTCTGTGTATAATGTGGTCTATGAACAGTGGGTTTGTGTAGAATGTGGTCTATGTACAGTTGGGTCTATGTAGAATGTGGTCTTTGAACAGTGGGTTTGTGTACAGCTGGATCTATGTACAATGGGGTCTGTGTAGAATGTGGTCTATGTACAGTGGGGTCTGTGTAGAATGTGGTCTATGAACAGTGGTTTTGTGTACAGCTGGATCTATGTACAGTGGGGTCTGTGTAGAATGTGGTCTATGAACAGTGGGTTTGTGTACAGCTGGATCTGTGTACAGTGGGGTCTGTGTAGAATGTGGTCTATGTACAGTGCGGTCTGTGTAGAATGTGGTCTATGAACAGTGGGGTCTGTGTAGAATGTGGTCTTTGAACAGTGGCTCTGTGTAGAATGTGGTCTATGAACAGTGGGTTTGTGTAGAATGTGGTCTATGTTCAGTGGGGTCTGTGTAGAATGTGGTCTATGAACAGTGGGGTCTATGTAGAATGTGGTCTTTGAACAGTGGGTTTGTGTACAGCTGGATCTATGTACAGTGGTGTCTGTGTAGAATGTGGTCTATGTACAGTGGGGTCTGTGTAGAATGTGGTCTATGAACAGTGGGTTTGTGTACAGCTGGATCTATGTACCGTGGGGTCTGTGTAGAATGTGGTCTATGAACCGTGGGTTTGTCTACAGCTGGATCTATGTAAGTGGGGTCTGTGTAGAATGTGGTCTATGAACAGTGGGTTTGTGTACAGCTGGATCTGTGTACAGTGGGGTCAGTGTCAATCATCAAGAAATGGAAAGAATATGGCACAGCTGTAAATCTGCCTAGAGCAGGCTTTCCTCAAAAAGTGAGTGACTGTGCAAGAAGCGGACTAGTGAGGGAGACACCAAGAAACCTATGACAACTCTGGCGGGGTTATAAGCTTCAGTGGCTGAGATGGGAGAGACTGTGCATACAACTGTTCTCTGGGTGCTTCACAAGTCACAGCTTTATGGAAGAGTAGCAACGAGAAATCCACTGTTGAAAAATCACATGAAATCTCGGCTAGAGTTTGCCAGAAGATATGTGGGTGATTCTGAAGTCAGCTGGAAGAAGGTTCTGTGGTCTGATGAAACCAAAATTGAGCTTTTTTGCCATCAGACTAAACGCTAGTTTGTTGTAAGCCGAAAACCACACATCATCAAAAACACACCATCCTTACCGTGAAGCATAATGGTGGCTGCATCATGCTGTGGGTTGCTTCACTGTAGCATGTCCTGGAAGGCTTGTGAAGGTTGAGGGTAAAATTAGTGCAGCAAAATACAGGGAAATCCTGGAGGAAAACCTGATGCAGACTGCAAAAGAACTGTGACTTGGGAGAAGATTTGTTTTCCAGAAAGACAATGCTCCCAAACATAAAGCCAAAGCTACACAGGAGTGGCTGAAAAATAACAAAGTTAATGTCCTGGAGTGGCACAGTCAGAGTCCAGACATCGTCCAATCAAGAATTTATGGCTGGACTTGAAAAGGGCTGTTCACTCACAATCCCATTGCAATCTAACAGAGTTTGAGCTGTTTTGTGAATAATGGGGAAAAATTGCAGTGTCCAGATGTGCAAAGCTGATAGAGATCTATCCTCACGGACTCAAGGCTATAATTGCTGCCAAAAGTACATCTACTAAATACTGACTTGAAGGGGGTGAATACTTATGCAATCAATTATTTTGAGTTTTATATTTGTAATTAATTTAGATCATTTTGTAAAGATCTGATTTCACTTTGACACGAAAGAGTCTTTTTCTGTTGATCAGTGTCAAAAAAGCCAAATTAAATCCACTGCGATTCAATGTTGTAAAAAAATAAAACATGAAAATTTCCGGGGGGGGGGGGTGAACACTTTTAGTAAGCACTGTATGTCCAATATGTTACGTATTCAGGCAACAATAAATATATGTGAGTTAGGCAAGGGTTTTTATAACAAATAACACGTTTATTAAACACTGAAAACAAACCCCCCAAAAGTAAACAAACACTAACGTAACCGAAAAAACAACTGCTGTGCGGTAGCTCAAACAGTTCTTAAAGCGATATGCCGAAAGTTCAAAATGCTCACAGTCCATTTAAAAGGAGAGACTTTTTTAAGGCGATTTAAATTCTCTTCCACGTCGTTGTCCTTCGATCCCCGGCGTCGAACTCTTGCCACGTAGAATTTTATGAAACGTAACGGTTTAAAGGCACTGACCTTTCCTTCCACACTATTCTCAAATCCTTTCTGGTCAACCCAGGGATTAACACAAGAATAGTCAACGAAATCCTTCCGAATGAGGATCACACAAGGTCGAACCCAATCCACCGTCGAAAATCGATTCTCCTCGATCTTTAACTTCCGAACTCCGATATTCACTCTCCACTAGCAGTATTGTAAAGAAACTGCTGGCAATGACCTTTTAAACTTTAGACATTAGATAAAACTTCATCTTTCAACTAAACTGCTTCATCACATTAAATCACGCAGTGGCATGAAGTCAACATGGCAAATCCCGCCACGAACTGCCCCACCTGACAGGGTGGGTCTTCCTTTTATACCCTGTAAAAAAAACCTGTCACATGACCTCTACTGGCGGGAAAATGACATCACTCCACCATCACAAGACCATTACCTCAAGTCCAGTATAACTTCAACCCCAGTCACGTGACAAGGGTACCACTGTCACGTGTCACGAGTACGTAACAAATATGTTCTGTGTACAGTGGAGTCTCTGCATAGGGGTATGTGTACAATGAGGTCTGTGTTCAGTGGGATCTGTGTACACTGGGGTCTGTGTACAACAGGTCTGTATACAGTGGGATCTGTGTTCAGCAGGGTCTGTGCAGAACAGGTCTATTTACAGAAGGGTTTGTGTACGACAGTATCAGTGTGCAGTGCGGTCTGTGTATAGTGAGGTCTGTGTAAATTGCAGTCTGTGTACAGGGTGATCTGTGTTCAGTGAGATCGATGTAGAGTGTGGTCAGTATCCAGTGGGGTCAGTGTATAACAACTCTATGCAGTGAGGTCTATGTGCAATGGGTTGTGTATAGTGACATATATGTACTTTGATAAATCTACTTTGAACTTTTGAACTTTGAAATATTCCAGTGCACAGCTTGAACAGATCACAGTGTGAGTGCTAATTATACAATGAGATGTCCCAGAGCACAGGAGAACACAGATCACAGTGTGAGTGCTATTTATACAGTGAAATATTCTAGTGCTACAGGGGAACACAGATCACAGTGTGAGTGCTATTTATACAGTGAAATATACTAGTGCTACAGGGGAACACAGATCACAGTGTGAGTGCTATTTATACAGTGAAATATACTAGTGCTACAGGGGAACACAGATCACAGTGTGAGTGCTATTTATACAGTGAAATATACTAGTGCTACAGGGGAGCACAGATCACAGTGTGAGTGCTATTTATACAGTGAAATATTCCAGTGCACAGGGAAACACAGATCACAGTGTGAGTGCTATTTATACAGTGAAATATACTAGTGCTACAGGGGAACACAGATCACAGTGTGAGTGCTATTTATACAGTGAAATATACTAGTGCTACAGGGGAACACAGATCACAGTGTGAGTGCTATTTATACAGTGAAATATACTAGTGCTACAGGGGAACACAGCTCACAGTGTGAGTGTTATTTACACAGTGAAATATACTAGTGCTACAGGGGAACACAGATCACAGTGTGAGTGCTACTTATACAGTGAAATGACCCAGTGTATGAGGGAGGGGGAAATACACAATGTGAGTGCCGTTTATACAGTGAGATGTCCCAGTGCACAGGGGAACACAGATCACAGTGTGAGTGCTATTTATACAGTGAAATGACCCAGTGTACGAGGGAGGGGGAAATACACAATGTGAGTGCCGTTTATACAGTGAGATGTCCCAGTGCACAGGGGAACACAGATCACAGTGTGAGTGCTATTTATACAGTGAGTTGTCCCAGTGCACAGGGGGACACAGATCACAGTGTGAGTGCTGTTTATACAGTGACATGTCCCTGTACACAGGGGAACACAGCTCACAACGTGAGTGCTGTTTATACAATGAGATGTCCCAGTGCACAGGGGAGCACAGATCACAGTGTGAGTGCTGTTTATACAGTGACATGTCCCAGTGCACAGGGAAACACAGATCACAGTGTGAGTGCTGTTTATACAGTGACATGTCCCAGTGCACAGGGAAACACAGATCACAGTGTGAGTGCTGTTTATACAGTGACATGTCCCAGTGCACAGGGAAACACAGATCACAGTGTGAGTGCTGTTTATACAGTGACATGTCCCAGTGCACAGGGAAACACAGATCACAGTGTGAGTGCTGTTTATACAATGAGATGTCCCAGTGCACAGGGGAACACAGCTCACAGTGTGAATGTTGTTTATACAATGAGATGTCCCAGTGCACAGGGAAACACAGATCACAGTGTGAGTGCTATTTATACAGTGAAATATACTAGTGCTACAGGGAAACACAGATCACAGTGTGAGTGCTATTTATACAGTGAAATATACTAGTGCTACAGGGGAACACAGATCACAGTGTGAGTTCTGTTTATACAATGAGATGTCCCAGTGCACAGGGGAACACAGCTCACAGTGTGAGTTCTGTTTATACAATGAGATGTCCCAGTGCACAGGGGAACACAGCTCACAGTGTGAGTGCTGTTTATACAATGAGATGTCCCAGTGCACAGGGAACACATATCACAGCGTGAGCGCTGTTTATACAGTGAGATGATCCAGTGCACAGGGAACACATATTACAGTGTGAGTGCTGTTTATACAACGAGATGTCCCAGTGCACAAGGGAACACAGCTCACAGTGTGAGTGCTGTTTATACAGTGAGATGTCCCAGTGCACAGGGGAACACAGCTCACAGTGTGGGTGCTGTTTATACAGTGAGATGTCCCAGTGCACAGGGGAACACAGCTCACAGTGTGAGTGTTGTTTATTCAGTGAGATGTCCCAGTGCAGAGGGCAACACAGATCGCAGTATGAGTGCTGTTTATACAGTGAGATGTCTCAGTGCACAGGGGGACACAGCTCACACTGTGAGTGCTGTTTATACAGTGACACATCCCAGTACACAGGAGAACACAGATCACAATGTGAGTGCTGTTTATACAATGAGATGTCCCAGTGCACAGGGGAACACAGCTCACTGTGTCAATGCTGTTAATACAGTCAGATGTCCCAGTGCACAGGGGAACACAGCTCCCACTGTGAGTGTTGTTTATTCAGTGAGATGTCCCAGTGCAGAGGGGAACACAGATCGCAGTGTGAGTGCTGTTTATACAGTGAGATGTCCCAGTGCACAGGCGGACACAGCTCTCAGTGTGAGTTCTGTTTATACAGTGAGATGATCCAGTGCACAGGGAACACATATCACAGTGTGAGTGCTGTTTATACAATGAGATGTCCCAGTGCACAGGGGAACACAGCTCACAGTGTGAGTGCTGTTTGTACAATGAGATGTCCCAGTGCACAGGGGAACACAGCTCACTGTGTCAATGCTGTTAATACAATGAGATGTCCCAGTGCACAGGGAACACATATCACAATGTGAGTGTTGTTTTTACAATGAGATGTCCCAGTACACAGGGAACACAGCTCACAGTGTGGGTGCTGTTTATACAGTGAGATGTCCCAGTGCACAGGGGAACACAGCTCACAGTGTGAGTGTTGTTTATGCAATGAGATGTCCCAGTGCACAGGGGAACACAGCTCACTGAGTCAATGCTGTTTATACAATGAGATGTCCCAGTGCACAGGGGAACACAGCTCACAGTGTGAATGTTGTTTATACAATGAGATGTCCCAGTGCACAGGGGAACACAGCTCGCAGTGTGAATGTTGTTTATACAATGAGATGTCCCAGTGCACAGGGGAACACAGCTCACTGTGTCAATGCTGTTTATACAATGAGATGTCCCAGTGCACAGGGGAATACCGCTCACAGTGTGAGTGCTGTTTATACAATGAAATGTCCCAGTGCACAGGGGAACACAGCTCACAGTGTGAGTTCTGTTTATACAATGAGATGTCCCAGTGCACAGGGGAACACAGCTCACAGTGTGAGTTCTGTTTATACAATGAGATGTCCCAGTGCACAGGGGAACACAGCTCACAGTGTGAGTGCTGTTTATACAATGAGATGTCCCAGTGCACAGGGAACACATATCACAGCGTGAGCGCTGTTTATACAGTGAGATGATCCAGTGCACAGGGAACACATATCACAGTGTGAGTGCTGTGTATACAACGAGATGTCCCAGTGCACAAGGGAAAACAGCTCACAGTGTGAGTGCTGTTTATACAGTGAGATGTCCCAGTGCACAGGGGAACACAGCTCACAGTGTGGGTGCTGTTTATACAGTGAGATGTCCCAGTGCACAGGGGAACACAGCTCACAGTGTGAGTGTTGTTTATTCAGTGAGATGTCCCAGTGCAGAGGGCAACACAGATCGCAGTATGAGTGCTGTTTATACAGTGAGATGTCTCAGTGCACAGGGGAACACATATCACAGTGTGAGTGCTGTTTTTAGTGAGATGTCCCAGCACACAGGGGAACACCGATCACAGTGTGAGTGCTGTTTATAGTGAGATGTCCCAGTGCACAGGGGGACACAGCTCACACTGTGAGTGCTGTTTATACAGTGACACATCCCAGTACACAGGAGAACACAGATCACAATGTGAGTGCTGTTTATACAATGAGATGTCCCAGTGCACAGCGGAACACAGCTCACAGTGTGAGTGCTGTTTATACAGTGAAATGTCCCAGTGCACAGGGGAACACAGCTCACTGTGTCAATGCTGTTAATACAGTCAGATGTCCCAGTGCACAGGGGAACACAGCTCCCACTGTGAGTGTTGTTTATTCAGTGAGATGTCCCAGTGCAGAGGGGAACACAGATCGCAGTGTGAGTGCTGTTTATACAGTGAGATGTCCCAGTGCACAGGCAGACACAGCTCACAGTGTGAGTTCTGTTTATACAATGAGATGTCCCAGTGCACAGGGGAACACAGCTCACAGTGTGAGTGCTGTTTATGCAATGAGATGTCCCAGTGCACAGGGGCACACAGCTCACAGTGTGAGTGCTGTTTATACAGTGAGATGTCCCAGTGCACAGGGGAACACAGCTCACTGTGTCAATGCTGTTCATACAATGAGATGTCCCAGTGCACAGGGGCACACAGCTCACAGTGTGAGTGCTGTTTATACAGTGAGATGTCCCAGTGCACAGGGGAACACAGCTCACTGTGTCAATGCTGTTCATACAATGAGATGTCCCAGTGCACAGGGGAACACAGCTCACAGTGTGGGTGCTGTTTATACAGTGAGATGTCCCAGTGCATGGGGAACACAGCTCACAGTGTGAGTGCTGTTTACAAAGTGAGATGTCCCTGTACACAGGGGAACACAGCTCACAACGTGAGTGCTGTTTATACAGTGACACATCCCAGTGCACAGGAGAACACAGATCACAGTGTGAGTGCTGTTTATACAATGAGATGTCCCAGTGCACAGGGGAACACAGCTCACAGTGTGAGTGCTGTTTATACAATGAGATGTCCCAGTGCACAGGGGAACACAGCTCACAGTGTGAGTGCTGTTTATACAATGAGATGTCCCAGTGCACAGGGGAACACAGCTCACTGTGTCAATGCTGTTTATACAGTGAGATGTCCCAGTGCACAGGGGAACACAGCTCACACTGTGAGTGTTGTTTATTCAGTGAGATGTCCCAGTGCAGAGGGGAACACAGATCGCAGTGTGAGTGCTGTTTATACAGTGAGATGTCTCAGTGCACAGGGGAACACATATCACAGTGTGAGTGCCGTTTTTAGTGAGATGTCCCAGTGCACAGGGGAACACAGCTCTCAGTGTGAGTTCTGTTTATACAATGAGATGTCCCAGTGCACAGGGGAACACAGCTCACAGTGTGAGTGCTGTTTATACAATGAGATGTCCCAGTGCACAGGGGAACACAGCTCACAGTGTGAGTGCTGTTTATACAATGAGATGTCCCAGTGCACAGGGGAACACAGCTCTCAGTGTGAGTTCTGTTTATACAATGAGATGTCCCAGTGCACAGGGGAACACAGCTCACAGTGTGAGTGCTGTTTATACAATGAGATGTCCCAGTGCACAGGGAACACATATCACAGCGTGAGTGCTGTTTATACAGTGAGATGATCCAGTGCACAGGGAACACGTATCACTGTGTGAGTGCTGTTTATACAATGAGATGTCCCAGTGCACAGGGGAACACAGCTCACAGTGTGAGTGCTGTTTATACAATGAGATATCCCAGTGCACAGGGGAACACAGCTCACTGTGCCAATGCTGTTAATACAGTGAGATGTCCCAGTGCACAGGGGAACACAGCTCACAGTGTGAGTGTTGTTTATGCAATGAGATGTCCCAGTGCACAGGGGAACACAGCTCACTGAGTCAATGCTGTTTATACAATGAGATGTCCCAGTGCACAGGGGAACACAGCTCACAGTGTGAATGTTGTTTATACAATGAGATGTCCCAGTGCACAGGGGAACACAGCTCGCAGTGTGAATGTTGTTTATACAATGAGATGTCCCAGTGCACAGGGGAACACAGCTCACTGTGTCAATGCTGTTTATACAATGAGATGTCCCAGTGCACAGGGGAATACCGCTCACAGTGTGAGTGCTGTTTATACAATGAAATGTCCCAGTGCACAGGGGAACACAGCTCACAGTGTGAGTTCTGTTTATACAATGAGATGTCCCAGTGCACAGGGGAACACAGCTCACAGTGTGAGTTCTGTTTATACAATGAGATGTCCCAGTGCACAGGGGAACACAGCTCACAGTGTGAGTGCTGTTTATACAATGAGATGTCCCAGTGCACAGGGAACACATATCACAGCGTGAGCGCTGTTTATACAGTGAGATGATCCAGTGCACAGGGAACACATATCACAGTGTGAGTGCTGTGTATACAACGAGATGTCCCAGTGCACAAGGGAACACAGCTCACAGTGTGAGTGCTGTTTATACAGTGAGATGTCCCAGTGCACAGGGGAACACAGCTCACAGTGTGGGTGCTGTTTATACAGTGAGATGTCCCAGTGCACAGGGGAACACAGCTCACAGTGTGAGTGTTGTTTATTCAGTGAGATGTCCCAGTGCAGAGGGCAACACAGATCGCAGTATGAGTGCTGTTTATACAGTGAGATGTCTCAGTGCACAGGGGAACACATATCACAGTGTGAGTGCTGTTTTTAGTGAGATGTCCCAGCACACAGGGGAACACCGATCACAGTGTGAGTGCTGTTTATAGTGAGATGTCCCAGTGCACAGGGGGACACAGCTCACACTGTGAGTGCTGTTTATACAGTGACACATCCCAGTACACAGGAGAACACAGATCACAATGTGAGTGCTGTTTATACAATGAGATGTCCCAGTGCACAGCGGAACACAGCTCACAGTGTGAGTGCTGTTTATACAGTGAAATGTCCCAGTGCACAGGGGAACACAGCTCACTGTGTCAATGCTGTTAATACAGTCAGATGTCCCAGTGCACAGGGGAACACAGCTCCCACTGTGAGTGTTGTTTATTCAGTGAGATGTCCCAGTGCAGAGGGGAACACAGATCGCAGTGTGAGTGCTGTTTATACAGTGAGATGTCCCAGTGCACAGGCAGACACAGCTCACAGTGTGAGTTCTGTTTATACAATGAGATGTCCCAGTGCACAGGGGAACACAGCTCACAGTGTGAGTGCTGTTTATGCAATGAGATGTCCCAGTGCACAGGGGCACACAGCTCACAGTGTGAGTGCTGTTTATACAGTGAGATGTCCCAGTGCACAGGGGAACACAGCTCACTGTGTCAATGCTGTTCATACAATGAGATGTCCCAGTGCACAGGGGCACACAGCTCACAGTGTGAGTGCTGTTTATACAGTGAGATGTCCCAGTGCACAGGGGAACACAGCTCACTGTGTCAATGCTGTTCATACAATGAGATGTCCCAGTGCACAGGGGAACACAGCTCACAGTGTGGGTGCTGTTTATACAGTGAGATGTCCCAGTGCATGGGGAACACAGCTCACAGTGTGAGTGCTGTTTACAAAGTGAGATGTCCCTGTACACAGGGGAACACAGCTCACAACGTGAGTGCTGTTTATACAGTGACACATCCCAGTGCACAGGAGAACACAGATCACAGTGTGAGTGCTGTTTATACAATGAGATGTCCCAGTGCACAGGGGAACACAGCTCACAGTGTGAGTGCTGTTTATACAATGAGATGTCCCAGTGCACAGGGGAACACAGCTCACAGTGTGAGTGCTGTTTATACAATGAGATGTCCCAGTGCACAGGGGAACACAGCTCTCAGTGTGAGTTCTGTTTATACAATGAGATGTCCCAGTGCACAGGGGAACACAGCTCACAGTGTGAGTGCTGTTTATACAATGAGATGTCCCAGTGCACAGGGAACACATATCACAGCGTGAGTGCTGTTTATACAGTGAGATGATCCAGTGCACAGGGAACACGTATCACTGTGTGAGTGCTGTTTATACAATGAGATGTCCCAGTGCACAGGGGAACACAGCTCACAGTGTGAGTGCTGTTTATACAATGAGATATCCCAGTGCACAGGGGAACACAGCTCACTGTGCCAATGCTGTTAATACAGTGAGATGTCCCAGTGCACAGGGGAACACAGCTCACAGTGTGAGTGTTGTTTATGCAATGAGATGTCCCAGTGCACAGGGGAACACAGCTCACTGAGTCAATGCTGTTTATACAATGAGATGTCCCAGTGCACAGGGGAACACAGCTCACAGTGTGAATGTTGTTTATACAATGAGATGTCCCAGTGCACAGGGGAACACAGCTCGCAGTGTGAATGTTGTTTATACAATGAGATGTCCCAGTGCACAGGGGAACACAGCTCACTGTGTCAATGCTGTTTATACAATGAGATGTCCCAGTGCACAGGGGAATACCGCTCACAGTGTGAGTGCTGTTTATACAATGAAATGTCCCAGTGCACAGGGGAACACAGCTCACAGTGTGAGTTCTGTTTATACAATGAGATGTCCCAGTGCACAGGGGAACACAGCTCACAGTGTGAGTTCTGTTTATACAATGAGATGTCCCAGTGCACAGGGGAACACAGCTCACAGTGTGAGTGCTGTTTATACAATGAGATGTCCCAGTGCACAGGGAACACATATCACAGCGTGAGCGCTGTTTATACAGTGAGATGATCCAGTGCACAGGGAACACATATCACAGTGTGAGTGCTGTGTATACAACGAGATGTCCCAGTGCACAAGGGAACACAGCTCACAGTGTGAGTGCTGTTTATACAGTGAGATGTCCCAGTGCACAGGGGAACACAGCTCACAGTGTGGGTGCTGTTTATACAGTGAGATGTCCCAGTGCACAGGGGAACACAGCTCACAGTGTGAGTGTTGTTTATTCAGTGAGATGTCCCAGTGCAGAGGGCAACACAGATCGCAGTATGAGTGCTGTTTATACAGTGAGATGTCTCAGTGCACAGGGGAACACATATCACAGTGTGAGTGCTGTTTTTAGTGAGATGTCCCAGCACACAGGGGAACACCGATCACAGTGTGAGTGCTGTTTATAGTGAGATGTCCCAGTGCACAGGGGGACACAGCTCACACTGTGAGTGCTGTTTATACAGTGACACATCCCAGTACACAGGAGAACACAGATCACAATGTGAGTGCTGTTTATACAATGAGATGTCCCAGTGCACAGCGGAACACAGCTCACAGTGTGAGTGCTGTTTATACAGTGAAATGTCCCAGTGCACAGGGGAACACAGCTCACTGTGTCAATGCTGTTAATACAGTCAGATGTCCCAGTGCACAGGGGAACACAGCTCCCACTGTGAGTGTTGTTTATTCAGTGAGATGTCCCAGTGCAGAGGGGAACACAGATCGCAGTGTGAGTGCTGTTTATACAGTGAGATGTCCCAGTGCACAGGCAGACACAGCTCACAGTGTGAGTTCTGTTTATACAATGAGATGTCCCAGTGCACAGGGGAACACAGCTCACAGTGTGAGTGCTGTTTATGCAATGAGATGTCCCAGTGCACAGGGGCACACAGCTCACAGTGTGAGTGCTGTTTATACAGTGAGATGTCCCAGTGCACAGGGGAACACAGCTCACTGTGTCAATGCTGTTCATACAATGAGATGTCCCAGTGCACAGGGGCACACAGCTCACAGTGTGAGTGCTGTTTATACAGTGAGATGTCCCAGTGCACAGGGGAACACAGCTCACTGTGTCAATGCTGTTCATACAATGAGATGTCCCAGTGCACAGGGGAACACAGCTCACAGTGTGGGTGCTGTTTATACAGTGAGATGTCCCAGTGCATGGGGAACACAGCTCACAGTGTGAGTGCTGTTTACAAAGTGAGATGTCCCTGTACACAGGGGAACACAGCTCACAACGTGAGTGCTGTTTATACAGTGACACATCCCAGTGCACAGGAGAACACAGATCACAGTGTGAGTGCTGTTTATACAATGAGATGTCCCAGTGCACAGGGGAACACAGCTCACAGTGTGAGTGCTGTTTATACAATGAGATGTCCCAGTGCACAGGGGAACACAGCTCACAGTGTGAGTGCTGTTTATACAATGAGATGTCCCAGTGCACAGGGGAACACAGCTCACTGTGTCAATGCTGTTTATACAGTGAGATGTCCCAGTGCACAGGGGAACACAGCTCACACTGTGAGTGTTGTTTATTCAGTGAGATGTCCCAGTGCAGAGGGGAACACAGATCGCAGTGTGAGTGCTGTTTATACAGTGAGATGTCTCAGTGCACAGGGGAACACATATCACAGTGTGAGTGCCGTTTTTAGTGAGATGTCCCAGTGCACAGGGGAACACAGCTCTCAGTGTGAGTTCTGTTTATACAATGAGATGTCCCAGTGCACAGGGGAACACAGCTCACAGTGTGAGTGCTGTTTATACAATGAGATGTCCCAGTGCACAGGGGAACACAGCTCACAGTGTGAGTGCTGTTTATACAATGAGATGTCCCAGTGCACAGGGGAACACAGCTCTCAGTGTGAGTTCTGTTTATACAATGAGATGTCCCAGTGCACAGGGGAACACAGCTCACAGTGTGAGTGCTGTTTATACAATGAGATGTCCCAGTGCACAGGGAACACATATCACAGCGTGAGTGCTGTTTATACAGTGAGATGATCCAGTGCACAGGGAACACGTATCACTGTGTGAGTGCTGTTTATACAATGAGATGTCCCAGTGCACAGGGGAACACAGCTCACAGTGTGAGTGCTGTTTATACAATGAGATATCCCAGTGCACAGGGGAACACAGCTCACTGTGCCAATGCTGTTAATACAGTGAGATGTCCCAGTGCACAGGGGAACACAGCTCACAGTGTGAGTGTTGTTTATGCAATGAGATGTCCCAGTGCACAGGGGAACACAGCTCACTGAGTCAATGCTGTTTATACAATGAGATGTCCCAGTGCACAGGGGAACACAGCTCACAGTGTGAATGTTGTTTATACAATGAGATGTCCCAGTGCACAGGGGAACACAGCTCGCAGTGTGAATGTTGTTTATACAATGAGATGTCCCAGTGCACAGGGGAACACAGCTCACTGTGTCAATGCTGTTTATACAATGAGATGTCCCAGTGCACAGGGGAATACCGCTCACAGTGTGAGTGCTGTTTATACAATGAAATGTCCCAGTGCACAGGGGAACACAGCTCACAGTGTGAGTTCTGTTTATACAATGAGATGTCCCAGTGCACAGGGGAACACAGCTCACAGTGTGAGTTCTGTTTATACAATGAGATGTCCCAGTGCACAGGGGAACACAGCTCACAGTGTGAGTGCTGTTTATACAATGAGATGTCCCAGTGCACAGGGAACACATATCACAGCGTGAGCGCTGTTTATACAGTGAGATGATCCAGTGCACAGGGAACACATATCACAGTGTGAGTGCTGTGTATACAACGAGATGTCCCAGTGCACAAGGGAACACAGCTAACAGTGTGAGTGCTGTTTATACAGTGAGATGTCCCAGTGCACAGGGGAACACAGCTCACAGTGTGGGTGCTGTTTATACAGTGAGATGTCCCAGTGCACAGGGGAACACAGCTCACAGTGTGAGTGTTGTTTATTCAGTGAGATGTCCCAGTGCAGAGGGCAACACAGATCGCAGTATGAGTGCTGTTTATACAGTGAGATGTCTCAGTGCACAGGGGAACACATATCACAGTGTGAGTGCTGTTTTTAGTGAGATGTCCCAGCACACAGGGGAACACCGATCACAGTGTGAGTGCTGTTTATAGTGAGATGTCCCAGTGCACAGGGGGACACAGCTCACACTGTGAGTGCTGTTTATACAGTGACACATCCCAGTACACAGGAGAACACAGATCACATTGTGAGTGCTGTTTATACAATGAGATGTCCCAGTGCACAGCGGAACACAGCTCACAGTGTGAGTGCTGTTTATACAGTGAAATGTCCCAGTGCACAGGGGAACACAGCTCACTGTGTCAATGCTGTTAATACAGTCAGATGTCCCAGTGCACAGGGGAACACAGCTCCCACTGTGAGTGTTGTTTATTCAGTGAGATGTCCCAGTGCAGAGGGGAACACAGATCGCAGTGTGAGTGCTGTTTATACAGTGAGATGTCCCAGTGCACAGGCAGACACAGCTCACAGTGTGAGTTCTGTTTATACAATGAGATGTCCCAGTGCACAGGGGAACACAGCTCACAGTGTGAGTGCTGTTTATGCAATGAGATGTCCCAGTGCACAGGGGCACACAGCTCACAGTGTGAGTGCTGTTTATACAGTGAGATGTCCCAGTGCACAGGGGAACACAGCTCACTGTGTCAATGCTGTTCATACAATGAGATGTCCCAGTGCACAGGGGCACACAGCTCACAGTGTGAGTGCTGTTTATACAGTGAGATGTCCCAGTGCACAGGGGAACACAGCTCACTGTGTCAATGCTGTTCATACAATGAGATGTCCCAGTGCACAGGGGAACACAGCTCACAGTGTGGGTGCTGTTTATACAGTGAGATGTCCCAGTGCATGGGGAACACAGCTCACAGTGTGAGTGCTGTTTACAAAGTGAGATGTCCCTGTACACAGGGGAACACAGCTCACAACGTGAGTGCTGTTTATACAGTGACACATCCCAGTGCACAGGAGAACACAGATCACAGTGTGAGTGCTGTTTATACAATGAGATGTCCCAGTGCACAGGGGAACACAGCTCACAGTGTGAGTGCTGTTTATACAATGAGATGTCCCAGTGCACAGGGGAACACAGCTCACAGTGTGAGTGCTGTTTATACAATGAGATGTCCCAGTGCACAGGGGAACACAGCTCACTGTGTCAATGCTGTTTATACAGTGAGATGTCCCAGTGCACAGGGGAACACAGCTCACACTGTGAGTGTTGTTTATTCAGTGAGATGTCCCAGTGCAGAGGGGAACACAGATCGCAGTGTGAGTGCTGTTTATACAGTGAGATGTCTCAGTGCACAGGGGAACACATATCACAGTGTGAGTGCCGTTTTTAGTGAGATGTCCCAGTGCACAGGGGAACACAGCTCTCAGTGTGAGTTCTGTTTATACAATGAGATGTCCCAGTGCACAGGGGAACACAGCTCACAGTGTGAGTGCTGTTTATACAATGAGATGTCCCAGTGCACAGGGGAACACAGCTCACAGTGTGAGTGCTGTTTATACAATGAGATGTCCCAGTGCACAGGGGAACACAGCTCTCAGTGTGAGTTCTGTTTATTCAATGAGATGTCCCAGTGCACAGGGGAACACAGCTCACAGTGTGAGTGCTGTTTATACAATGAGATGTCCCAGTGCACAGGGAACACATATCACAGCGTGAGTGCTGTTTATACAGTGAGATGATCCAGTGCACAGGGAACACGTATCACTGTGTGAGTGCTGTTTATACAATGAGATGTCCCAGTGCACAGGGGAACACAGCTCACAGTGTGAGTGCTGTTTATACAATGAGATATCCCAGTGCACAGGGGAACACAGCTCACTGTGCCAATGCTGTTAATACAGTGAGATGTCCCAGTGCACAGGGAACACATATCACACTGTGAGTGCTGTTTATACAATGAGATGTCCCAGTGCACAGGGAACACAGCTCACAGTGTGGGTGCTGTTTATACAGTGAGATGTCCCAGTGCACAGGGGAACACAGCTCACAGTGTGAGTGTTGTTTATTCAGTGAGATGTCCCAGTGCACAGCGGAACACAGCTCACACTGTGAGTGTTGTTTATTCAGTGAGATGTCCCAGTGCAGAGGGGAACACAGCTCACAGTGTGGGTGCTGTTTATACAGTGAGATGTCCCAGTGCATGGGGAACACAGCTCACAGTGTGAGTGCTGTTTACAAAGTGAGATGTCCCAGTGCACAGGGGAACACAGCTCACAGTGTGAGTGCTGTTTATACAATGAGATGTCCCAGTGCACAGGGAACACATATCACAGCGTGAGTGCTGTTTATACAGTGAGATGATCCAGTGCACAGGGAACACGTATCACTGTGTGAGTGCTGTTTATACAATGAGATGTCCCAGTGCACAGGGGAACACAGCTCACAGTGTGAGTGCTGTTTATACAATGAGATATCCCAGTGCACAGGGGAACACAGCTCACTGTGCCAATGCTGTTAATACAGTGAGATGTCCCAGTGCACAGGGAACACATATCACACTGTGAGTGCTGTTTATACAATGAGATGTCCCAGTGCACAGGGAACACAGCTCACAGTGTGGGTGCTGTTTATACAGTGAGATGTCCCAGTGCACAGGGGAACACAGCTCACAGTGTGAGTGTTGTTTATTCAGTGAGATGTCCCAGTGCAGAGGGGAACACATATCACAGTGTGAGTGCTGTTTTTAGTGAGATGTCCCAGCACACAGGGGAACACCGATCACAGTGTGAGTGCTGTTTATAGTGAGATGTCCCAGTGCACAGGGGGACACAGCTCACACTGTGAGTGCTGTTTATACAATGAGATGTCCCAGTGCACAGGGGAACACAGCTCACAGTGTGAGTGCTGTTTATACAGTGAGATGTCCCAGTGCACAGGGGAACACAGTAGGACATCGTGCAATCGGAATGGAGGTCAGAGATCTGCTCTGATTCAGAAGAATTTATGAACACCATGAACAGTGTGTTCCATCATCCCGCCAGAGCTCACAGAGCCTTGGACTGTCTGATGAAGCTGCGTCAAGGTAGCCAGTCAGCAGCCGACTACACTAGTCTATTGAGTTTCGGACTTTGGCCAAGGAGTGTGGCTGGAACAAGGAGGCCTTGACCAAGGACTCTGAGGTGAATACCCTTGCTTTGGAAGAGCTGGTGAAGGACTTGGAGGCTCTGAGTGATCAGTCCATCTGCCTGGATTATCGGTTAGCCTAAGTGGGACTATCTCAGGAGGTCAAAGTGGGCTTTCTCGAAGATCTAGTCTGATGCTGCATTGGATAGATTATGGAAAGAGAGATTTAATTGGCCTTTAAATCAAATCAAATTTAATTGTCATTCAAACCATGCATGGAGACAGCCGAATGAGATAGTGTTCCTTAGGGGCCAAGGTGCAAAAACCTACATTCACATTCGAAATAATGAGGAAGAAAAGAAAAAGAATATCGACACGTATGAAAACACATTTTTAATCTAAGTCTCTAAGCAACAAGACCTGCAAATTGATGGTTCCAGGCAGTCCAGCCTGTAATTCCAGCTGGAAGCCTGAAATGAAGACTAACTGCAAGAGAAGACAGCGATGAGTTTTGCAGCCTGGGCAAAAGGGCTGGCTGTCTACTCAGGATTTGCCTCTCAAGGTGGAGTCTAGGAAGTTGGCCTCAAATTGAATGGTCCCAATAAGGTTCTCAAGAAGGTAAACCCAGTAGCTTATACCATGTAGCTCCCCAAGACCCTCAAGATCAGTTCCACTTTCCACATTCCCAAATTAAAACATGCAAGCACCATTCCTCTAACCCCACCCCCATCATCCCTGCCACCTCCCAGGTCTGTCAATGGGGGAGATGGTCTTCGCTGTAAAGAGAATTCTGGCTGTGCACTGGGACATTTCACTGTATAAAGAGAATTCACCAATTCACCAATTGTTCTGGTTGTTCAGCAGTTCTTAGAGGATTGGGAAGGATTTTACCCAAGGAACAGTGCTGGCTTACTGAAAGGGGCATCTTGGATCCGGCTCTCATTCATGAGTGCTATCGTCATCTCTCCAAGCAGCTGGGACATCAGGAGTCTGCCATAGGGAAGGGAGTCCTGTTATGACACGCACCCGATCCTGCCAGCTTCTGGGGTTAGATGCTCTGGATAGGTGGTGTCTAGGTTTTAAAGACTATATCTAGCCTTTAAAGACTTGGCCTACCCCACTAATCAGAAGTCAGGATTTTAGTATTGTTAAAAGGATCTACTCCTCAGAAATAATGATCAAGGAGGCACAGAGAAAATCTGCAATTGCCAGCAAATACCTTTATTGTCTCAATGGAAGAACATGTGAACATACACAATCCAATAACTGTGTGCACACCTAAATTTTCAATGAGCAGTCAAAGAATAGAAAAGGTGATACCACTAAAAAAGGACCATGTATTTCTCGTGGCCCTGTTCCACATCTTCACTTATCTGTGGGGCACTCCACAAATACAATGGTAGGTCTCTGAGAGTCATCGCTGCCAGGGCAACCGAAGCATCAGCTTTTGCATTCATTCCTTAATCATTCAAATGTTGCATATTAAAAGCAAGAGGATAGTGAGGGATAATATTGGTCCCTTAGAGAATCAGGGTGGTCAGCTATGTGTGGAGCCGAGGGAGATGGGAGAGATTTTGAACGATTTCTTCTCTTCGGTATTCACTAAGGAGAAGGATATTGAATGGTGTAAGGTGTGGGAAACAAGTAAGGAAGTTATGGAACCTATGACAATTAAAGAGGTGGAAGTACTGGCACTTTTAAGAAATTTAAAAGTGGATAAATCTCTGGGTCCTGACCGGATATTCCCCAGGACCTTGAGGGAAGTTTGTGTAGAGATAGCAGGAGCTCTGACGGAGATCTTTCAGATGTCATTAGAAACGGGGATTGTGCCGGAGGATTGGCGTATTGCTCATGTGGTTCCATTGTTTAAAAAGGGTTCTAGAAGTAAGCCTGGCAATTATAGACCTGTCAGTTTGACATCAGTGGTGGGTAAATTAATGGAATGTATTCTTAGAGATAGTATTTATAATTATCTGGATAGACAGGATCTGATTAGGAGTAGCCAGCATGGATTTGTGCGTGGAAGGTCATGTTTGACAAACCTTATTGAATTTTTTGAAGTAGTTACGAGGAATGTTGACGAGGGTAAGGCAGTGGATGTAGTCTATATGGACTTCAGCAAGGCCTTTGACAAAGTTCCACATGGAAGGTTAGCTAAGAAGGTTCAGTCGTTAGGTATTAATGCTGGAGTAATAAAATGGATTCAACAGTGGCTAGATGGGAGATGCCAGAGAGTAGTGGTGGATAATTGTTTATCGGGATGGAGGCCGGTGACTAGCGGGGTGCCTCAGGCATCTGTTTTGGGCCCAATGTTGTTTGTAATATACATAAATGATCTGGATGATGGGGTGGTAAATTGGATTAGTAAGTATGCTGATGATACTAAGATAGGAGGTGTTGTGGATAATGAGGTGGGTTTTCAAAGCTTGCAGGGAGATTTATGCCGGTTAGAAGAATGGGCTGAACGTTGGCAGATGGAGTTTAATGCTGAGAAGTGTGAGGTTCTACATTTTGGCAGGAATAATCCAAATAGAACATTCAGGGTAAATGGTAGGGCATTGAGGAATGCAGTGGAACAGAGAGATCTAGGAATAACAGTGCATAGTTCCCTGAAGGTGGAGTCTCATGTAGATAGGGTGGTGAAGAAGGCTTTTGGAACGCTGGCCTTTATAAATCAGAGCATTGAGTACAGAAGTTGGGATGTAATGTTAAAATTGTACAAGGCATTGGTAAGGCCAAATTTGGAATATTGTGTACAGTTCTGGTCACCGAATTATAGGAAAGATATCAATAAATTAGAGAGAGTGCAGAGACGATTTACTAGGATGTTACCTGGGTTTCAGCACTTAAGTTACAGAGAAAGGTTGAACAAGTTAGGTCTCTATTCATTGGAGCGTAGAAGGTTGAGGGGGGATTTGATCGAGGCATTTAAATGTTGAGAGGGATAGATAGAGTTGACGTGAATAGGCTGTTTCCATTGAGAGTAGGGGAGATTCAAACGAGAGGACATGATTTGAGAGTTAGGGGGCAAAAGTTTAAGGGAAACACGAGGGGGTATTTCTTTACTCAGAGAGTGATAGCTGTGTGGAATGAGCTTCCTGTAGAAGTAGTAGAGGCCAGTTCAGTTGTGTCATTTAAGGTAAAATTGGATAGGTATATGGACAGGAAAGGAGTGGAGGGTTATGGGCTGAGTGCGGGTAGGTGGGACTAGGTGAGATTAAGAGTTTGGCACGGACTAGGAGGGCCGGAATGGCCTGTTTCTGTGCTGTGATTGTTATATGGTTATATGGTTATTTCAGTGTCATCTGACTGACCTGTAACACCTTCTTACTGGCTCTGATCCAAGTCAGTATCCATTACTGCTCCTTCTTCCACGAAGAGCAACTGGTAATTTATGGCTCTTTGTTTTCAGTTACCAAAACAGTAACTAGTTTGAATCACTTAGGGTAGACAGAGAACCCCAACAGTCACAAGCTTGCATGTTACATCTAACCAAATAATTCCTTATTTGGAAATTATCCATAGTTCAGCAGATTAACTGAAGCATCATTGTCTTTACTTGAAAACACTGAAAGCCAAGCAACTCCAGTTTGCAAAATGAAGAATGCAGAGCAGCTTCAGAAAATGGCAGCCTCCAACTCCTTGAAGTACTTAACAAGAACAAAGACAATTGGTCTGTCTGCTTCCACTGTCTTTGATTCAATCAAATTAATTGATTTTTGTAGACCATAACTCTTTCTAGCCAACAATATTTAAGGAGTACCTGAACAGAGGTTCAGTGTTCAATCATCAGCTCTACTTTGGATTCTCATCCAGCGTCTAGTTTCGAAACCTGTCCTTGGTTCAGTCTCAATCTTGATTCTAGTCTCAGATACTCCAGCACTTAGGCCCTAACCATCCTCGCCCAGGTCTCTCATCACAGGTGTACAAGATGATGAGGCATAGGTCGAGTGGAGAGCTGGAGACTTTTTCCCAGGGTGGAACTGGCTAATACCAGGTGGGGAATGGAAGAAAGTGTGAGGGGGACATCAAAGGTAGGTGTTTTTACCCAGAGAGTGGTTTTCAGGTTTGGAGTGCCCTGCCATGGGTAGATACATTAGGGACATATAAGGATTTCTTAGCCAGTCATATGGATGAAAGAAAAATGGAGGACTATGTGGCAGGGAAGTATTAGATTGATCTTGTAGTAAGTTAAAAAAGCCTGTACTATGCTGTAGTATTTTATGTTCTATAGGTGCAGAATTGGGCTATTTGGCCTGTCAAGTCTGTTCCACTGATTGGCTGATTTATTATTCTCAACCCCATTCTCCTGCCTTCTGCACAGCTGAGGAGTTGAGTGTGCTTATGTTCTGGTAGGGGTTGGGGAAGGGTTAGTTTGTGCAGTTTGGTTGTGGATGTGGTTGGATGGAGTTGGGTTGTGGTTGGGTTTGGAGTTGGTTTGAGATGAGATTGGGTGGGGTTGAAGTTGGAGATGGAGTTGGGTTGTGGATGTGACTGGGTGGAGTAGGGTTGTGGCTGTGTTTGGGGTTGGTTTGAAATGAGGTTGGAGTTGGGTTGTGACTGGGTGGAGTAGGGTTGTGGTTGGGTTTGGGGTTGGGTTGAGATTAGATTGGGTGGGGTTGGAGTTGGAGATGGAGTTGGGTTGTGGATGTGACTGGGTGGAGTAGGGTTGTGGTTGGGTTTGGGGTTGGTTTGAGATTAGATTGGGTGGGGTTGGAGTTGGAGATGGAGTTGGGTTGTGGATGTGACTGGGTGGAGTAGGGTTGTGGTTGGGTTTGGGGTTGGTTTGAGATGAGGTTGGAGTTGGGTTGCAGATGGGGTTGGGTTGTGGTTGTGTTTGGGGTTGGGTTGAGATGAGATTGGGTGGGGTTGGAGTTGGAGATGGAGTTGGGTTGTGGATGTGACTGGGTGGAGTAGTGTTGTGGGTTGGGTTTGAGGTTGGTTTGAGATGAGATTGGGTGGGGTTGGAGTTGGAGATGGAGTTGGTTTGTGGATGTGACTGGGTGGAGTAGGGTTGTGGTTGGGTTTGGGGTTGGTTTGAGATGAGGTTGGAGTTCAGTTGCAGATGGGGTTGGGTTGTGGTTGTGTTTGGGGTTGGGTGGGATTGGAGTTGGAGATGGAGTTGGTTTGTGGATGTGACTGGGTGGAGTAGGGTTGTGGTTGTGTTTGGGGTTGGGTTGAGATGAGATTGGGTGGGGTTGGAGTTGGAGATGGAGTTGGGTTGTGGATGTGACTGGGTGGAGTAGGGTTGTGGTTGGGTTTGGGGTTGGTTTGAGATGAGATTGGGTGGGTTTGGAGTTGGAGATGGAGTTGGGTTGTGGATGTGACTGGGTGGAGTAGGGTTGTGGTTGTGTTTGAGGTTGGTTTGAGATGAGATTGGGTGGGGTTGGAGTTGGAGATGGAGTTGGGTTGTGGATGTGACTGGGTGGAGTAGGGTTGTGGTTGGGTTTGGGGTTGGTTTGAGATGAGGTTGGAGTTGGGTTGCAGATGGGGTTGGGTTGTGGTTGTGTTTGGGGTTGGGTTGAGATGAGGTTGGGTGGGATTGGAGTTGGAGATGGAGTTGGGTTGTGGATGTGACTGGGTGGAGTAGGGTTGTGATTGGGTTTGGGGTTGGTTTGAGATGAGGTTGGAGTTGGAGTTGGGTTGTGGATGCAGCTGGGGTCGCGGGTTGGTTGAGTGAATGCAGTAGTTAATGGTGTGCTCTTCTGTTTCAGGTTACAAACCCTGAAATACTTCCTGGTGAATCGAGTAGTCTCCTAGTCACGAGTGTGCTCCATGGCTCAGGAAATGATTCCTTCCATCTGTGTCACTGATCACTCAGGACAGCAGACTGCTGGTACCTATTACTCACTGTGGATTTGATTGGGCAATGAGGGGAGGTGACAGAGTTACGGAATCTCGAGGGAGGTGGCTCTACTCATCGAGTGTGCATGGGCTAGTTTTCATAGTGTTTCCCATTGCTCCAACAGCCCCACAACTCTTGAAACCTCTCTAGTTTCAATCCTTTGTTCCAACTGAATCTGCTTCCAGTGTGCATTCCTGATCTTCTCTCCGCTACCCGGCAGGCCGAACACCTCCACCTCCTCTCCGCTACCCGGCAGGCCGAACACCTCCACCTCCTCTCCGCTACCCGGCAGGCCGAACACCTCCACCTCCTCTCCGCTACCCGACAGGCCGAACACCTCCACCACCTCTCCACTACCCGGCAGGCCGAACACCTCCACCTCCTCTCCGCTACCCGGCAGGCCGAACGTCTCCACCTCCTCTCCGCTACCCGGCAGGCCGAACACCTCCACCTCCTCTCCGCTACCCGACAGGCCGAACACCTCCACCACCTCTCCACTACCCGGCAGGCCGAACGTCTCCACCTCTCCACTACCCGGCAGTCCGAACGTTTCCACCTCCTCTCCGCTACCCGGCAGGCCGAGCGTCTCCACCTCTCTGCTACCCGGCAGGCCGAACACCTCCACCTCCTCTCCGCTACCCGGCAGGCCGAACACCTCCACCTCCTCTCCGCTACCCGGCAGGCCGAACACCTCCACCTCCTCTCCGCTACCCGGCAGGCCGAGCGTCTCCACCTCTCCGCTACCCGGCAGGCCGAACACCTCCACCTCCTCTCCGCTACCCGGCAGGCCGAGCGTCTCCACCTCCTCTCCGCTACCCGGCAGGCCGAGCGTCTCCACCTCCTCTCCGCTACCCGGCAGGCCGAGCGCCACCACGTCTGGTGGTTACCCACTACCCGGAGGGACGATCAGCTAACTGCGTCTTAGAACACAGAACAGTACAGCACACGAAAAGGCCCCTCAGCCCACAATGTGGTGCTAAACCAATTACATTAATAATTAAGTGGCCATCTAAACTAATTTCTTCTGCCCACAAAGTGTGCTTATCCTTCCATTTTCCTCACATTCGTGTGCCCATCTGAAAGCCTCCTTAAAGTCTCAAATGGTTCTGCCTCTAACACCACCCCGGGAAGCATATTCCAGGCACCCATTACTCTCTGTGTGGTGGGGGGCAGATCTTACCCTCACATCTTCTTTGAAATTACCCCCTCTCACCTTAAATACATGCTGTCTGGTATTAGATATTTCAACCCTTGGGAAAAGACCCTATCCGTTTACCATACCTGTACCATCGACTCAACTTGCAGCTTAGCCTTTAGCTTCCAGCTGTTGACGTGCTCTGCTTGCAGCCAACAGGTCTCCGGAGGAGCGGCAGGCAGCAGAACAGGCCTCCAGCTGGGCACTGGGTATCCGCTACAGACTGGCAGAGAGGCTGCGGGAGACCGGGGTGCCAGACAGCTCGGACCTCCATCTGCTGCTGGATGAACTGATGGAGGTGTTCAGCTGCACGGTGCAGAGTGCTGAGAGCGGCAGCTGGATGTACCTCTACCATGTACTGCTGCTGTCTGCCCCCTACTGCCAACACCTGAGGGCAGGACCGCAGCTGCTGCGCCTACTGCAAGTCGTTGACTACCACTACCGACTACACAAGACAAGGCTGGCACACATCGACATCCTGGGAGCAATGGCTGCTGCCTTCCCCAGCCACACGTCACCCCTGTATGAAGCGGGCAGAAAACCAGTGCGTCCTGCCCGCCTTCCCCCACTTCCCGGCACAGGCCAAGGCCTAGAGTTCGGGCTTCAGCCGAGGTCCAGGCCTCACCTCCCACACTCTGCAGACCACCACCCATTTGTGCTGGAGCGAGGGCAGCCTCAGTCTGCACGGGAATTCCTGGGGAACCAGCCGTGCAGCCTGGCAGAGCTGCAACAGTCAGTGGCCACACTGGGAGCCAACACTGCACAGCCCGGAGGGACCTGGAGATCCCGGTTTGGACTCGTATCCAAGGCTTTTGCAGTCAATCTCGGGACACTCTCCTCTCACCGAGAAAGCCGACCTATCTCCGTCTGTGAGGACACACAACGGTGAGGCCCTTCCTGTGCTGGATGTGTGACTGTCACTGTGAGTGAGCCTTGCTCCGGGACTGTCTGACTGTCAGTGTGAGTGAACCCTGCTCTGGGACTGTCTGACTGTCAGTGTGAGTGAACCCTGCTCTGGGACTGTCTGACTGTCGCCGTAAGCAAGCCCTGCACTGGGAGTGTGTGCCTGTCTCCATGTACGAGCCCTGCACTGGGAGTGTGTGATGGTGACATACTGAGGGACCTCTGTAAAGCACACAGTATAGTACAGCAGAGGGACAGGCCATTCCCCCACAGCTCTGGGCCAGACAAATTGTCATATGAATCTGGTCCCAGCTGCCTGCACAATGTCCACGTCCTTCCGTTGCCTCATGTCCATCTCAAGTGTGCCTCTGACACACTTCTATTGTATTTGTCACAAACTCTGGCACCACTTTCCCAGCATGTAAAAAATCTTTGGCCAGAAGACCACCAGACCTACAAGCAGGATTAGGCCTTTCAGCCTATCAAGTCTGCTCTGTCAAACCATCATGTCTGATTTATTGTCCTTCTCAATCCTGTTCTCCTGCATTCCCTATGTAACCATTGATGCCTTTCCTAATCAAGAACCCATCCAATTCCACTTTAAGTATATCCAATGACTTGGCCTCCACAGCCTTCTGTGATGAAGTTCACAGATTCACCTCCCCCAGATAAAGAACTTCCTCCTCATCTCTGTTCTAAATGGATGTCCCTCTATTCTGAGGCCCTGGTCCTGGACGCACCCTTCGTAAGAAACATTCCCTCCACATCCAATCTATCTACTGTAGGTCTTTCAATATTCAATAGCTTTCAGTAAGATCTTCCCCACCCCCCACCCCCATTCTTCTCAACTCCAGTAAGTACAGGCCCAGAGCCATCAAATGCTCCTCACATGTTAACTGTTTCAGTGCTGGACACACACACTCCTTAACTTTTCTGTCTCTAATCTAAAATGCATGCTCCCTAGAAATTGATATTTCAATCCTGAGGAAAAAGGTATTGTCTGTCCACTCTATCTATGCCTCACATAATCTTATAAACCTCCATCAGATCTCCCCTCAGCCTCCGCCACTCCAGAGGGAACAACCCAGCTTTGTCCAGCCTCTCATTATAGCTCATGGTTCAATGGGTCCATTTAATATCAGAGAAGCTATGTAATATACAATCTGAAATTCGTGCTCTTCACAGACATCCACGAAAATAAGAGAAGCCCAAGGAGATTCCCAGATGGTATCCACAAGCTAGAAAGGCCACAATTAGGAAGATTATATAATTAAGAAGTTGGAGTAGGAGGAAGGGCAGAAGAATTTTGGATCATTGAGCTCTATTCCAGAGAAGGTGCGATCTGTTCAGAAGGGATGGTTTGCACCTGAACTGGCAGGGGAGGCTAATATCCTAGTGGGAAGGTTTGTTAATGCTGCACGGTGGGATTTGAGCTAGAGTTGCAGGGGGATGGGAACCAGTGAGCCTGAACAGTTACTGGAGAGGTTTTGGAGGCAGATGTTGGTAAGACCTCAGATAAAGTTAGGAATCAAAAGGTTGAGCGTGGTGTGACTAGTGTCCTCAGCTGCATATATTTCAATGCAAGTAGTATTGTAGGAAAGGCGGATAATAGTGCTGAAGATGAGGTGGCTGGTTTACAAACAGAGGCAATGTGTAGTGAGGAGAGGCTGTTGATGGGCCAAAATTGCAGTCAACAGCTTGAGTTGCAACGTACAAGGCGGGCAATCAAAAAGTGTGACAATGGGACTGAAAATGTTGTATTTGAATATGCGCAATACACAGAATAAGGTCGATGAACTTGCAGCACAGTTGCAGATTGGCAGGTATGATGTTGTAGGCATCACTGAATCATGGCTGAAAGAAGATCATAGCTGGAAGCTTAATGTCCAAGGATACATATTGTATCAAAAGGACAGGCAGGAAGGCAGAGGGGTTGGCATTTCTCTGTGGGGAGAAAATTAAATTAAATCGATAGAAAGAGGTGACATAGGGTCAGAAGGTGTTGAATCATTGTGGATAGAGCTAGGAATTGCAAGGGTTAAAAACTCTCTGATGGGAATTGTATACAGACCCACAAACAGTAGTAAGGATGTGGCCTGCAAATTACAATGGGAGATAGAAAATGCGTGCCAAAAGGGCAATGTTACAATAGTCAAGGGGGATTTCAATATGCAGGTAGATTGGGAAAATCATGTTGATGTAGGTTTACAGGAGAGGGAGTTTCTAGGGTGCCTATGAGATGGCTTTTTAGAACAGCTTGTGGTTGAGCCCACTAGGGGATCAACTATTCTGGATTGGGTGTTGTGCAAAGAACCAGAATTGATTAGAGAGTTTAAGGTAAAAGAACCCTTAGGGAATAGTGATTATAGTATGATTGAATTTACCCTGAAATTTGAGAAGGAGAAGTTAAAGTCAGATGTATCAGTATTACAGAGGAGTAAAGGGAATTAGAGGCATGAGAGAGCAGGTGGCCAGAATTGATTGGAAAGGAACACTGGCAGGGATGATGGCAGAGCGGCAATGGCTGGAATTTCTGGAAAAATAGAAAAGTGACACAACGGTGGCAAACAAGAGAAGTCAAAGGGGACATAAACCAAAGAAAAGGCATATAATAGGGCAAAAGTTCATGGGAATATAGAGGATTGTGAAGCTTTTAAAAATGAGAGACAAGGAATTGGTGGACAAAATGAATAAGTATTTTGCATAATTCATAATTCTCCACCTTCCCCCAGCCCATTTCCCTCCAGCCTATCACCTCCCAGCTCTCTACTTCATCCCTCCCCCCACTTCTTATCCCCTCTCCACCATCCCATGTTACTTCACTCCGGATGAAGGGTTTCAGCCCAAAACGTCGTCACTACCTCCTCCCATAGATGCTGTCTGGCCTGCTGAGTTTTCCAGCATTTTGTGTTTTTAAGTATTTTGCATCAATCTTCACTATGGAAGACACCAGCAGTATGGTGGAAGTTCCAAGTGTCAGGGGTCAGAAGTGGGTCAAGTTGCCATAATTACAGAAAAAGTTCTTGGGAAACTGAAATGTCTGAAGGTAGATAAGTCACCTGGACCAGATGGTGTACACCCCAGGGTTTTGAAAGAGGTGGCTGAAGAGATCGTGAAGGATTGGTAATGATCTTTCAAGAATCACTAGATTCTGCAATGGTTCCAGAAGACTGGAAAATTGCAAATGTCACTCCAATCTTCAAGAAAGGAGAGAGACAGAAGAAAGGAAATTATAGGCCAGTTAGTCTGACCTCAGTGGTCAGGAAGATGTTGAAGTCAATTATGGATGAGGTCTCAGGGTACTTAGAGGCGCATGGTAAGTAGGCCATAGTCAGCATGGTCTCCTCAAGGGAAAATCTTTGCTGATAAATCTGTTGGAATTCTTTGAAGTAATAACAAGCAGAATAGACAATGGAGAATCAATTGATGTTGTGTACTTGGATTTTCAGAAGGCCATTGACAAGGTGCCACACATCAGGATACTTAACAAGGTATGAGCCCATGGTATTTCAGGAAAGATTCTAGCATGGATAACGCAGTAGCTGACTGGCATGAAGCAGAGAGTGGGAATAAAGGGAGCCTGTACTGACTGACTAGAGGTGTTCCACAGGGGTCTGTGTGGGACTGATTCATTTTATGTTACATGTCAATGATATGGATGATGGAATTGATGACTTTATTGCAAAGTTTGCAGACTTTATAAAGCACTGGTGAGGCTTCACTTGGAGTATTGTGAGCAGTTTTGGGCTCCTTAAAGAGTGAGCTGAAATTGGAGAGGATTCAAAGGAGGTTCACAAGAACGATTCCAGGATTGAATATCTTGTCATATGAAGATTATTTGATGGCTCTGAACCTGTTTTCACTGGAATTCAGAAGAATGAAAGGTGACCTCATTAAAACCTATCAAATGGTGAGCGGCCTTGATAGAGTGGATGTGGAAAGGATGTATCGTTTGGTGGGAAAGTCTAAGACCAGAGGATACAGCCTCAGAATAGAGGAACATCCTCTTAGTACGGAGATAAGGAAGAATTTCTTTAGCCAGAAAGTGGTGAATGTGTGGAATTCATTGCCACAGGCAGCAGTGGAGGCCAAGTCTTTATGTATACTGGTAGTTAAGGCAGAGCTTGATAGATTCTGATAGCTCAGGACACGAAGGGATACAGGGAGAAATCAGGAGATTGGGACTGAGAAGAAAATTGGATCAGTCATGATGAAATAACAGCAGACTTGATGGGCCAAATGGTCTAATTCTGCATTTATATCTTTTGGTCTTATGGTGTTATGAATGGATGACAGTAGAATGTTAGAACTGCCAAAGCCCCCTCTCCCCACTGCCACACACAAGCAGCAGCACAGCACCTACCCTCCAGCAGGAAGCACTGGCACCCACCACCCACTAAGCAAGCAAAAGCAAAGCCCCAAACAGAGACAGTGACCTGCACTCCAACAAAACGTAACTGTTCTCCCGACAGTTCGACGTGCCACCGGCTCTCTCTCCCTAACAGGGGACAGAGTGCATCACCCTTTCCACTGCGAGAGGAGAGACCAACAAAAAACACATTTCACTGATTACAATGTTACAGTTGCCACGTTGCTTTGGTTCCAAGTTCTCCTCGAGAATCCCCCATGAGAGAGAGAGGAGGGGTGGTGGGGAATCGCCTGAGTACAGAGGCCTCTGACAGCCGTATCCGCTGTCCCGATATTCTATCTGTCTCCCGCATCTCCTCAGCTGAGAACACCAGCATGGAATCAGTTTGTCCGCACAGCTGCAGGACCTCACCCTGAAGGCATGCATCTACCAGTCACATCCTGGGGATATCAAAAACAGCCGGCTGGTGAGCTGCAGGAATCATTGCCGTAGAGAGCCACAATTTTGGGTGCATCTGAAGATCACAGACTCCGACAGAACCCCATCCATCTTGAAAAGGTAAAAAGGAGACATTAAAGGGAAGAAATTAAACTGCTTTTCAGATGAGTTTGAAGAAGGCTCCATCCGGTGACATCTCAGCTCTGCCTCTAATCCAGACAACATCCTGGTAAACTGCCTCCCGCACTGTCCTGAAACTTCCACATCCTTCCAGTGATGGGATGACCAGAACATCAGATAATAAACATGTACTTTTACCCCTAGGTCTCTTTGTTCTACAACACTCCCCAGGATCCTGACATTCACTGTGTAAACTGTGCTTTGATTTAACTTCCCAAAACACATCTCTTTGCACTTGTCAGAGTTAAGTTCCTGGGCCAACTTTTCCTGATCAAACACCCTCCCTAACTGCCCACCACTCCACCAATATTGGTACCACCTGCAAAATTCCACCATCAGTCTCAACAAAATCATTAGTATGAAGAAAAAGAGTGCACCGGTTCATGCGAAAATTGCTTGTGCCCGCAGAGTGCACATGTTCCCGCTGAGTTGGACCTTTTACACAAAGTTTGCCTGTCCCTGTAGAGTTTACCTGTTCCCACTCAGGGCGCGGGCTCGCCCAGAGCTTGCTTGTTCCCATGTAGGCTGCCTGTTCACATGGGCGCTTAATGTCTGCTGTGATGTTGCAGGGATCTCCCCAGCGTGGTACAGCCAGATGACAAGAGAACGCAGAGTGTGGGTAAAGTGCCCAATCTCCAGCCTGGCACTGGGGAGTGGGCGGTCCAGGCACTAGCAAAGTGCAAACTCCTCGGCAAGACCAAGTTCTACTATCTCAAGGTCCAGCAAAATCAGGAGTTCAGGTACGGGTGCAGGGGGTGGGGAGGTGGGGGGGGGGGGTGGCGGGATGTGGAGCAACGACTGAAATGGAACTAGTAACCACAGAAAGAACATGTTGTGATTTATGCTCAGTCTTGTGGAATCTATGGCAAAGCGGCCATTTGGCCCATTGTGTCCTTGCCTACTATCAGAAGAGTCAATCCCACACCATGCTTTCCCTATAACCTTCAAACTGGTGTCCTTCCCTCAGCCCAAGACACGGAAATTTAACTATGGTGGGCTATCAAGGCACAGGAGGAGTCCAGTCCCAGTATAATCACAGTGGGGTATCAGGCACAGGAGGAGTCCAGTCTCCCAGTATAATCACAGTGGGGTATCAAGGCACAGGAGGAGTTCAGTCCCAGTATAATCACAGTAGGGTATCAAGGCACAGGAGGAGTCCAGTCCCAGTATAATCACAGTGGGGTATCAGGCACAGGAGGAGTCCAGTCTCCCAGTATAATCACAGTGGGGTATCAAGGCACAGGAGGAGTTCAGTCCCAGTATAATCACAGTGGGGTATCAAGGCACAGGAGGAGTCCAGTCTCCCTGTATAATCACAGTGGGGTATCAAGGCACAGGAGGAGTCCAGTCCCAGTATAATCACAGTGGGGTATCAAGGCACAGGAGGAGTCCAGTCCCAGTATAATCACAGTGGGGTATCAAGGCACAGGAGGAGTCCAGTCCCAGTATAATCACAGTGGGGTATCAAGGCACAGGAGGAGTCCAGTCTCCCTGTATAATCACAGTGGGGTATCAAGGCACAGGAGGAGTCCAGTCTCCCTGTATAATCACAGTGGGGTATCAGGCACAGGAGGAGTCCAGTCTCCCTGTATAATCACAGTGGGGTATCAGGCACAGGAGGAGTCCAGTCTCCCTGTATAATCACAGTGGGGTATCAAGGACAGGTGGAGTCCAGTTTCTCTGTTAACCTGTGAGGTGTCTGGGCTGTGTTTGTCCTCAGTCCTGTGTCAATAGCAGAAGATTCTGCAGATGCTGGAAATCCAGAGCAACACTCACAAATGCTACTGAAACTCGGCAGGCCTGACAGCATCAATGGAATGAATAAGCAGTTGATGTTTTTGGCGAAGACCCTTCCTTGGTCGAAGCAAGTTTCTCACATGCCTATCCTGCTTGTTATTTCCTCAAAGAATTTCAACAGCTTTTTCTTGCAAGATTTCCCCTGAAGGAAAGCATGCCGACTATGGCCTATTTTACCATGTGTCTCCATATACCTCAAATCCACATCCTTAACAATCAACTCCAACTACTGAGGTCAGTCTAACTGGCCCATAATTTCCTTTCTTCTGCTTCTCTACCTGCTTGAAGAGTGGAGTGACATTTGCAATTTTCTAGTCCTTTGGAACTATACTAGAATCAATTGTGGAAAGCTCTGCCACAGTCTGCGGTTGGGGCCAAGTCCATCAGTATATTTAAGGCAGAAGTTGATAGTTTCCTGATTGGTCATATCCTTTGATACCCTGACAAGAAGGCAGGTGTATGGGGCTGAGTGGGATCTGGGATCAGCCATGATGGAATGGTGGAGCAGACTCGATGGGCTGAATGGCCTAATTCTGCTCCTAAGTCTTATGGTCTTATGGTATAATTGATTCTTGAAAGATCATTACTCAAGCCTCCATAATCTCTTCAGCCACTTCTTTCAGAACCCAAAGGTCTAGTCCATCTGGTCCAGGTGATTTGTCTATCTTCAGACCTTTCAGCTTCCCCAGTCCTAATGAAGGATCTCGGCCTGAAACATCGAATGTTTATTCTCCTCCATAGATGCTACCTGATCTGCTGGGTTTCTCCAGCAGTTTATGTGTGTTACTGATTTTGGGTCAGTAAATTACTTTCTGGCTAAAGATTGTGTTGTATTGTGATGTCCTGATGGTTGAATTTCCTGTTGTCTCCACTATGTGGAGGTCTGCATTGTTGGGCAGTGGCTGGAGTTTCTGGAGTCTGCTAACTACTGTAGGTGCCATCCACTGGTTATTTCTCTCTCTCCTGTCTGTTCTAGGCCGTACGACCTCGTTGTAGTCCCCAAGGAGAAGGTGGACGTGGAACACTTTGTTTTCTCTACTTTTGGAGTCCTCTCCGTGTGTCCGAGCCAGGAGTCCCAGGTGATGTCACTGGGAGAGTGGCAACGAGAGGCCATGGTGTGGAGGGCTCTGAGACACATCCCGTTCTTCAAAAACTACCTCCTGCGCAAGGCATTCACACAGTGAGTCTCTTCCATCTCCCAGAACCAATTCCCACCATTCTGCCTTTAGTTAGGATAGATGGATCACTCCAGGGGACCTGGAGTCATGTGCATCTCCCAGGAAAAATTCCCACCGTGTCCACCCATAGTGTCACTCTTGGAGAGCAGAGAGCAGTAGGGATTCAGGAATCAGGGTTACTCACGAGCTACATCTGGGACCAGGCTGCAGAAAGACTTCAGTGGGGACATGGACAGGAGAACTGAAAGGGCAGGAAGGTGGCTTTTGGCATATCATGTGGGAAAATGTCAGACCATCACACTGGCACAGAGTTGAATTATAGAGTAATCCTTAGATGAAGAGAGACCAGGAGACGCTGGTGTTCCTGGTGGTCCTGGCGTGGATGCTACCTAGACTCCTCCCTGATGGGAGTGGGACGAACAGTCCATGAGCAGGGTGAGTTCAACCTCATTGTGCTCTGGAAACAGTCAAATAATTGTGGTTCTGTAAAATACTGGAAACAGATCAGGTAGCATCTGTGGAGAACCAGAGAAGGTTTCTCATTTTCCGAATTGGGGCAAAGAGACAACAAGTTAGTTTTGTTTCCAAGAAGTAGACCAGTACAGCACAGCAAAAGGCTCTTTGGCTTACAATGTTGTACCAAACCTCTTAAATTAGTAATCAAATGGCCAACTAAACCAATCCCTTCTGCCTACACAATTTCTATATCCACCATTTTCTTCACATTCAAATCAAGTTTATTGTTATTTAACTATATTCATGTACATAACGTTTATAACCATATAATGTATATAGAAACAAGACAACATTTCTTTGAACCTGGGTGTAAAGCACAGTAGTATACATAACACATGGTAACTAATGAAGGTTAGAATAAGATCTGCAGATGAATCACACATAAATAACAAAGTGCATTAATATTAAATATTGTAAGATATGGAACAATTTAACCAGTGACACTTCAAATATGATGTGGGCAGGAGTTCAGAAGCCTAATGGCCTGTGGGGAAAAACTATTTCTTATCCTGACCATTATTGTCTTTATGCATTGGAGTCTCCTGCCTGATGGTAGAAAATCAAAGAGGATGCTGGATGGATGGGTGGGATCCTTAATAATACTAAATGTCCCCAACGGATGGTAGAGAGACCCCTATGATCCCCTGGGCTATTCTCACAGTCCTTTGTAGGGACTTCTGGTCCGATGCTTGACTGCTCCCGTACCAGATGGAGATGCAGCTTGTCAGGACGCTCTCAAATGGTGCTCCTATATAACACAGTTAAGATGGGCGGGGTGGGGGGAGCCTTACTTGCCTCAATCTTCTTAGGAAGAGGAGGCACTGCTGGGCCTTCATGTTCAGAGGTGATACTGAGGGACCAGGTGAGGCCTTGGAGCGCTTGACTCTCTCTACAGATGTATCCTGTATTCAGGGGGGCAGGGGGGAATGGTTCATCTGCAACTTCCTGAAGTTCACGATGATTTCCTTTGCCTTCTCTTCATTCAGGCTTAGGTTGTTCTTCTCACACCAATCACCAGCCATTCCACTCCGATTCATCATCGTTCTTGATAAGGCAACCACTATTGTGTCATCCACAAACTTGATGACACAGTTTGAGCCGAATCCTATGACACAGTCATGCGTCAGCAGTGTGAACAGCAGCAGGCTGAGCACACAGCCTTGGGGAGCACCAGTACTCAGCGTAATAGACGAGCGGTGTTGCTGCCCACACAGCCTTGGGGAGCACCAGTACTCAGCGTAATAGACGAGCGGTGTTGCTGCCCACACAGCCTTGGGGAGCACCAGTACTCAGCGTAATAGACGAGCGGTGTTGCTGCCCACACAGCCTTGGGGAGCACCAGTACTCAGCGTAATAGACGAGCGGTGTTCCTGAGCTCACAGCCTTGGGGAGCACCAGTACTCAGCGTAATAGACGAGCGGTGTTCCTGAGCTCACAGCCTTGGGGAGCACCAGTACTCAGCGTAATAGACGAGCGGTGTTGCTGTACACACAGCCTTGGGGAGCACCAGTACTCAGCGTAATAGACGAGCGGTGTTGCTGCCCACACAGCCTTGGGGAGCACCAGTACTCAGCGTAATAGACGTGCAGTGTTGCTGCCCACACAGCCTTGGGGAGCACCAGTACTCAGCGTAATAGACGAGCGGTGTTGCTGCCCACACAGCCTTGGGGAGCACCAGTACTCAGCGTAATAGACGAGCGGTGTTGCTGCCCACACAGCCTTGGGGAGCATCAGTACTCAGCGTAATAGACGAGCGGTGTTGCTGCCCACACAGCCTTGGGGAGCACCAGTACTCAGCGTAATAGACGAGCGGTGTTCCTGAGCTCACAGCCTTGGGGAGCACCAGTACTCAGCGTAATAGACGAGCGGTGTTGCTGCCCACACAGCCTTGGGGAGCACCAGTACTCAGCGTAATAGACGAGCGGTGTTCCTGAGCTCACAGCCTTGGGGAGCACCAGTACTCAGCGTAATAGACGAGCGGTGTTCCTGAGCTCACAGCCTTGGGGAGCACCAGTACTCAGCGTAATAGACGAGCGGTGTTCCTGAGCTCACAGCCTTGGGGAGCACCAGTACTCAGCGTAATAGACGAGAGGTGTTGCTGTCCACACAGCCTTGGGGAGCACCAGTACTCAGCGTAATAGACGAGCGGTTTTGCTGTCCACACAGCCTTGGGGAGCACCAGTACTCAGCGTAATAGACGAGCGGTGTTGCTGCCCACACAGCCTTGGGGAGCACCAGTACTCAGCATAATAGACGAGCGGTGTTGCTGTCCACACAGCCTTGGGGAGCACCAGTACTCAGCGTAATAGACGAGCGGTGTTGCTGCCCACACAGCCTTGGGGAGCACCAGTACTCAGCGTAATAGACGAGCGGTGTTGCTGCCCACACAGCCTTGGGGAGCACCAGTACTCAGCGTAATAGACGAGCGGTGTTCCTGAGCTCACAGCCTTGGGGAGCACCAGTACTCAGCGTAATAGACGAGCGGTGTTGCTGCCCACACAGCCTTGGGGAGCACCAGTACTCAGCGTAATAGACGAGCGGTGTTGCTGCCCACACAGCCTTGGGGAGCACCAGTACTCAGCGTAATAGACGAGCGGTGTTCCTGAGCTCACAGCCTTGGGGAGCACCAGTACTCAGCGTAATAGACGAGCGGTGTTGCTGCCCACACAGCCTTGGGGAGCACCAGTACTCAGCATAATAGACGAGCGGTGTTGCTGTCCACACAGCCTTGGGGAGCACCAGTACTCAGCGTAATAGACGAGCGGTGTTGCTGTCCACACAGCCTTGGGGAGCACCAGTACTCAGAGTAATAGACGAGCGGTGTTGCTGCCCACACAGCCTTGGGGAGCACCAGTACTCAGCGTAATAGACGAGCGGTGTTGCTGCCCACACAGCCTTGGGCAGCAGCAGTACTCAGCGTAATAAACGAGCGGTGTTGCTGTCCACACAGCCTTGGGGAGCACCAGTACTCAGCGTAATAGACGAGCGGTGTTGCTGTACACACAGCCTTGGGGAGCTCCAGTGCTCCGCGTAATAGACGAGTGGTGTTGCTGTCCACACAGCCTTGGGGACCACCAGTACTCAGCGTAATAGACGAGCGGTGTTGCTGAGCACACAGCCTTGGGGAGAACCAGTACTCAGCGTAATAGACGAGCGGTGTTGCTGAGCTCACAGCCTTGGGGAGCACCGGTACTCACCGCAATAGACGAGCGGTGTTGCTGCCCACACAGCCTTGGGGAGCACCAGTACTCAGCGTAATAGACGAGCAGTGTTGCTGTCCACACAGCCTTGGGGAGCACCAGTACTCAGCGTAATAGACGAGCGGTGTTGCTGCCCACACAGCCTTGGGCAGCACCAGTACTCAGCGTAATAGACGTGCGGTGTTGCTGTCCACACAGCCTTGGGGAGAACCAGTACTCAGCGTAATAGACGAGCGGTGTTGCTGAGCTCACAGCCTTGGGGAGCACCGGTACTCACCGCAATAGACGAGCGGTGTTGCTGCCCACACAGCCTTGGGGAGCACCAGTACTCAGCGTAATAGACGAGCAGTGTTCCTGAGCTCACAGCCTTGGGGAGCACCAGTACTCTGCGCAATAGACGAGCGGTGTTGCTGAGCTCACAGCCTTGGGGAGCACCGGTACTCACCGCAATAGACGAGCGGTGTTGCTGCCCACACAGCCTTGGGGAGCACCAGTACTCAGCGTAATAGACGAGCAGTGTTCCTGAGCTCACAGCCTTGGGGAGCACCAGTACTCAGCGTAATAGACGAGCGGTGTTGCTGCCCACACAGCCTTGGGGAGCACCAGTACTCAGCGTAATAGACGAGCAGTGTTCCTGAGCTCACAGCCTTGGGGAGCACCAGTACTCTGCGCAATAGACGAGCGGTGTTGCTGCCCACACAGCCTTGGGGAGCACCAGTACTCAGCGTAATAGACGAGCAGTGTTCCTGAGCTCACAGCCTTGGGGAGCACCAGTACTCAGCGTAATAGACGAGCAGTGTTGCTGTCCACACAGCCTTGGGGAGCACCAGTACTCTGCGCAATAGACGAGCGGTGTTGCTGTCCACACAGCCTTGGGGAGCACCGGTACTCAGCGTAATAGACGAGCAGTGTTGCTGTCCACACAGCCTTGGGGAGCACCAGTACTCTGCGCAATAGACGAGCGGTGTTGCTGTCCACACAGCCTTGGGGAGCACCGGTACTCAGCGTAATAGACGAGCAGTGTTGCTGTCCACACAGCCTTGGGGAGCACCAGTACTCAGCGTAATAGACGAGCGGTGTTGCTGCCCACACAGCCTTGGGGAGCACCAGTACTCAGCGTAATAGACGTGCGGTGTTGCTGTCCACACAGCCTTGGGGAGCACCAGTACTCAGCGTAATAGACGAGCGGTGTTGCTGCCCACACAGCCTTGGGGAGCACCAGTGCTCAGCGTAATAGACGAGCGGTGTTGCTGTCCACACAGCGTTGGGCAGCATCAGTACTCAGCGTAATAGACGAGCGGTGTTGCTGCCCACACAGCCTTGGGGAGCACCAGTACTCAGCGTAATAGACGAGCGGTGTTGCTGCCCACACAGCCTTGGGCAGCACCAGTACTCAGCGTAATAGACGAGCGGTGTTGCTGTCCACACAGCGTTGGGCAGCATCAGTACTCAGCGTAATAGACGAGCGGTGTTGCTGCCCACACAGCCTTGGGCAGCACCAGTACTCAGCGTAATAGACGAGCGGTGTTCCTGAGCTCACAGCCTTGGGGAGCACCGGTACTCAGCGTAATAGACGAGCGGTGTTGCTGCCCACACAGCCTTGGGGAGCACCAGTACTCAGCGTAATAGACGAGCGGTGTTCCTGAGCTCACAGCCTTGGGGAGCACCGGTACTCAGCGTAATAGACGAGCGGTGTTGCTGCCCACACAGCCTTGGGGAGCACCAGTACTCAGCGTAATAGACGAGCAGTGTTCCTGAGCTCACAGCCTTGGGGAGCACCGGTACTCAGCGTAATAGACGAGCGGTGTTGCTGCCCACACAGCCTTGGGGAGCACCAGTACTCAGCGTAATAGACGAGCGGTGTTCCTGCCCACACAGCCTTGGGCAGCACCAGTACTCAGCGTAATAGACGTGCGGTGTTGCTGTCCACACAGCCTTGGGCAGCAGCAGTGCTCAGCGTAATAGACGAGCGGTGTTGCTGTCCACACAGCCTTGGGGAGCACCAGTACTCAGCGTAATAGACGAGCGGTGTTGCTGTACACACAGCCTTGGGGAGCTCCAGTGCTCCGCGTAATAGACGAGCGGTGTTGCTGTCCACACAGCCTTGGGGACCACCAGTACTCAGCGTAATAGACGAGCGGTGTTGCTGAGCTCACAGCCTTGGGGAGCACCGGTACTCACCGCAATAGACGAGCGGTGTTGCTGCCCACACAGCCTTGGGGAGCACCAGTACTCAGCGTAATAGACGAGCGGTGTTGCTGCCCACACAGCCTTGGGGAGCACCGGTACTCAGCGTAATAGACGAGCAGTGTTGCTGCCCACACAGCCTTGGGGAGCACCAGTACTCAGCGTAATAGACGAGCGGTGTTCCTGAGCTCACAGCCTTGGGGAGCACCAGTACTCAGCGTAATAGACCAGCGGTGTTCCTGAGCTCACAGCCTTGGGGAGCACCGGTACTCAGCATAATAGACGAGCGGTGTTGCTGCCCACACAGCCTTGGGGAGCACCAGTACTCAGCGTAATAGACGAGCGGTGTTCCTGAGCTCACAGCCTTGGGGAGCACCAGTACTCAGCGTAATAGACGAGCGGTGTTGCTGCCCACACAGCCTTGGGGAGCACCAGTACTCAGCGTAATAGACGAGCGGTGTTGCTGCCCACACAGCCTTGGGGAGCACCAGTACTCAGCGTAATAGACGAGCGGTGTTGCTGAGCACACAGCCTTGGGGAGCACCAGTACTCAGCGTAATAGACGAGCGGTGTTCCTGAGCTCACTGCCTTGGGGAGCACCGGTACTCAGCGTAATAGACGAGCGGTGTTGCTGCCCACACAGCCTTGGGGAGCACCAGTACTCAGCGTAATAGACGAGCGGTGTTGCTGCCCACACAGCCTTGGGGAGCACCAGTACTCAGCGTAATAGACGAGCGGTGTTCCTGAGCTCACAGCCTTGGGGAGAACCAGTACTCAGCGTAATAGACGAGCGGTGTTGCTGCCCACACAGCCTTGGGGAGCACCAGTACTCAGCGTAATAGACGAGCGGTGTTGCTGCCCACACAGCCTTGGGGAGCACCAGTACTCAGCGTAATAGATGAGCGTTGTTGCTGAGCACACAGCCTTGGGGAGCACCAGTACTCAGCGTAATAGACGAGCGGTGTTGCTGCCCACACAGCCTTGGGGAGCACCAGTACTCAGCGTAATAGACGAGCGGTGTTGCTGCCCACACAGCCTTGGGGAGCACCAGTACTCAGCGTAATAGACGAGCGGTGTTGCTGCCCACACAGCCTTGGGGAGCACCAGTACTCAGCGTAATAGATGAGCGTTGTTGCTGAGCACACAGCCTTGGGGAGCACCAGTACTCAGCGTAATAGACGAGCGGTGTTGCTGCCCACACAGCCTTGGGGAGCACCAGTACTCAGCGTAATAGACGAGCGGTGTTGCTGCCCACACAGACTTGGGGAGCACCAGTACTCAGCGTAATAGACGAGCGGTGTTGCTGCCCACACAGCCTTGGGGAGCACCAGTACTCAGCGTAATAGACGAGCGGTGTTCCTGAGCTCACAGCCTTGGGGAGCACCAGTACTCAGCGTAATAGACGAGCGGTGTTGCTGCCCACACAGCCTTGGGGAGCACCAGTACTCAGCGTAATAGACGAGCGGTGTTGCTGCCCACACAGCCTTGGGGAGCACCAGTACTCAGCGTAATAGACGAGCGGTGTTGCTGCCCACACAGCCTTGGGGAGCACCAGTACTCAGCGTAATAGACGTGCGGTGTTGCTGTCCACACAGCCTTGGGCAGCAGCAGTGCTCAGCGTAATAGACGAGCGCTGTTGCTGAGCACACAGCCTTGTGGAGCACCAGTACTCAGCGTAATAGACGAGCGGTGTTGCTGCCCACACAGCCTTGGGGAGCACCAGTACTCAGCGTAATAGACGAGCGGTGTTGCTGCCCACACAGCCTTGGGGAGCACCAGTACTCAGCGTAATAGACGAGCGGTGTTGCTGCCCACACAGCCTTGGGGAGCACCAGTACTCAGCGTAATAGACGAGCGGTGTTGCTGCCCACACAGCCTTGGGGAGCACCAGTACTCAGCGTAATAGACGAGCGGTGTTGCTGTACACACAGCCTTGGGGAGCACCAGTACTCAGCGTAATAGACGAGCGGTGTTGCTGCCCACACAGCCTTGGGGAGCACCAGTACTCAGCGTAATAGACGAGCGGTGTTGCTGCCCACACAGCCTTGGGGAGCTCCAGTGCTCCGCGTAATAGACGAGTGGTGTTGCTGTCCACACAGCCTTGGGGACCACCAGTACTCAGCGTAATAGACGAGCGGTGTTGCTGAGCTCACAGCCTTGGGGAGCACCGGTACTCACCGCAATAGACGAGCGGTGTTGCTGCCCACACAGCCTTGGGGAGCACCAGTACTCAGCGTAATAGACGAGCGGTGTTGCTGAGCTCACAGCCTTGGGGAGCACCGGTACTCACCGTAATAGACGAGCGGTGTTGCTGCCCACACAGCGTTGGGCAGCATCAGTACTCAGCGTAATAGACGAGCGGTGTTGCTGTACACACAGCCTTGGGGAGCTCCAGTGCTCCGCGTAATAGACGAGCGGTGTTGCTGCCCACACAGCCTTGGGGACCACCAGTACTCAGCGTAATAGACGAGCGGTGTTGCTGAGCTCACAGCCTTGGGGAGCACCAGTACTCTGCGTAATAGACGAGCGGTGTTGCTGCCCACACAGCCTTGGGGAGCACCGGTACTCAGCGTAATAGACGAGCGGTGTTGCTGAGCACACAGCCTTGGGGAGCACCAGTACTCAGCGTAATAGACGAGCGGTGTTGCTGAGCTCACAGCCTTGGGGAGCACCAGTACTCAGCGTAATAGACGAGCGGTGTTCCTGAGCTCACAGCCTTGGGGAGCACCAGTACTCAGCGTAATAGACGAGCGGTGTTGCTGAGCTCACAGCCTTGGGGAGCACCAGTACTCTGCGTAATAGACGAGCGGTGTTGCTGCCCACACAGCCTTGGGGAGCACCGGAACTCAGCGTAATAGACGAGCGGTGTTACTGTCCACACAGCCTTGGGGAGCACCAGTACTCAGCGTAATAGACGAGCGGTGTTGCTGCCCACACAGCCTTGGGGAGCACCGGTACTCAGCGTAATAGACGAGCGGTGTTGCTGCCCACACAGCCTTGGGGAGCACCGGTACTCAGCGTAATAGACGAGCAGTGTTGCTGCCCACACGGCCTTGGGGAGCACCGGTACTCTGCGTAATAGACGAGCAGTGTTGCTGAGCTCACAGCCTTGGGGAGCACCAGTACTCAGCGTAATAGACGAGCGGTGTTCCTGAGCTCACAGCCTTGGGGAGCACCGGTACTCAGCGTAATAGACGAGCGGTGTTGCTGTACACACAGCCTTGGGGAGCTCCAGTGCTCCGCGTAATAGACGAGTGGTGTTGCTGTCCACACAGCCTTGGGGACCACCAGTACTCAGCGTAATAGACGAGCGGTGTTGCTGCCCACACAGCCTTGGGGAGCACCAGTACTCAGCGTAATAGACGAGCGGTGTTGCTGCCCACACAGCCTTGGGGAGCACCAGTACTCTGCGTAATAGACGAGCGGTGTTGCTGCCCACACAGCCTTGGGGAGCACCGGTACTCAGCGTAATAGACGAGCGGTGTTACTGTCCACACAGCCTTGGGGAGCACCAGTACTCAGCGTAATAGACGAGCGGTGTTGCTGCCCACACAGCCTTGGGGAGCACCGGTACTCAGCGTAATAGACGAGCGGTGTTGCTGCCCACACAGCCTTGGGGAGCACCGGTACTCAGCGTAATAGACGAGCAGTGTTGCTGCCCACACGGCCTTGGGGAGCACCAGTACTCAGCGTAATAGACGAGCGGTGGTCCTGAGCTCACAGCCTTGGGGAGCACCAGTACTCAGCGTAATAGACGAGCGGTGTTCCTGAGCTCACAGCCTTGGGGAGCACCGGTACTCAGCGTAATAGACGAGCGGTGTTGCTGCCCACACAGCCTTGGGGAGTACCAGTACTCAGCGTAATAGACGAGCGGTGTTCCTGAGCTCACAGCCTTGGGGAGCACCAGTACGCAGCGTAATAGACGAGCGGTGTTGCTGCCCACACAGCCTTGGGGAGCACCAGTACTCAGCGTAATAGACGAGCGGTGTTGCTGTCCACACAGCCTTGGGGAGCACCAGTACTCAGCGTAATAGACGAGCGGTGTTGCTGCCCACACAGCCTTGGGCAGCACCAGTACTCAGCGTAATAGACGAGCGGTGTTGCTGCCCACACAGCCTTGGGGAGCACCAGTACTCAGCGTAATAGACGAGCGGTGTTGCTGTCCACACAGCCTTGGGTAGCACCAGTACTCAGCGTAATAGACGAGCGGTGTTGCTGCCCACACAGCCTTGGGCAGCACCAGTACTCAGCGTAATAGACGAGCACTGTTGCTGCCCACACAGCCTTGGGCAGCACCAGTACTCAGCGTAATAGACGAGCACTGTTGCTGAGCTCACAGCCTTGGGTAGCACCAGTACTCAGCGTAATAGACGAGCGGTGTTGCTGCCCACACAGCCTTGGGCAGCACCAGTACTCAGCGTAATAGACGAGCACTGTTGCTGAGCTCACAGCCTTGGGGAGCACCAGTACTCAGCGTAATAGACGAGCCGTGTTGCTGCCCACACAGCCTTGGGGAGCACCAGTACTCAGCGTAATAGACGAGCGGTGTTGCTGCCCACACAGCCTTGGGGAGCACCAGTACTCAGCGTAATAGACGAGCGGTGTTGCTGCCCACATGGTCTGACTGTGGCCTTACTGTTTAGAAGCCCAGAATCCAATTGCAGAGAGAGGCATTGAGACCCAGCAAGGACACTTTCCCTATCAGTTTCTGCAGTATGATGGTGTTGAACACCTAACTGAAGTCTATAAACAGCATATGGGACAGACAGAGTGGAGGGCAGAGACTATTGCATTGTCAGTGGATTGATTTGAGTGATTCGTGAACTGGAAAGGATCTGGTGTAGCCAGAAGAGAGGCTTTAATGTGCTCCATTACCAACCACTGAAAACATTTCATAATGGTTGATGTTAATGCAAATATCACTCCACTACCTTTGCACCAGGGAGGAAGACAAAAGCGAAGAAATTATAGGCTAGTTAGCCTAACCTCAGTGGTTGGGAAAGTGTTAGAGTCCGTTATTAAGGATGAAGTTTTGGGATACTTTGAGACTAATGATGAAATAACCGATAATGATCTGCAGAAATAATAACAGGGACAAGGAGATGGCAGGTGAACTAAATGAGTATTTTACATCAGTCTTCACTGTGGAAGACACTAGCAGTGTGCTAGATGTTGAAGTGTGTGAGGGAAGAGAACTGAGTGCAGTTACTATTACAAGGATCAGCCATGATTGAATGGTGGAACAGACTTGATGGGCCTAATGGCCTAATTCTGCTCCTACGTCTTATGGTCTAGAATAAGTCAAAGTCAGCATGGTTTCTGTGAAGGGAAATCTTGCCTGACAAATCTGTTTGAGTTCTTCGAGGAAGTAAGAAACAGGGTGGACAAAGGAGAGGTAGTGGATGTCATTTACTTGGATTTTCAGAAGGCATTTGATAAGGTGCCTCACATGAGAATGCTTAACAAGATGAAATGCTATGGGATTTACAGGAAAGATACTGGCATGGATAGAGAAACAGCTGACAGGCAGGAGGCAGCGAGTGGGAATAAAGGGGGATGTCATGTATTGAAATGGTAAGGTCAGTTTATGTAGTTTGACACCTGTCAAGTACAGTGATGATGTCATCAGTCTGGGACAGAACAACAAGTGATGTGAGGGAGCATGGAAGTGAAAAATGAGAAACAAAGCCACATTCAGAGCACGTAGTATCGAGTGCTATCTGATTAAGTACTGGGATAGGCTGCAAATACACAACAGGGGCGACAAGGATATGGAGTTTGAAAGGAAGTTTAACGTTAGTTGATAGGAATGGAGAAATCCAGGATCCACCACTTCCAATGTTTTATGGAGCCAGGTTCGAGATGAACACGGTGGCTCAATTCATTTGAACTTTATGCCGACAGTAAAGGACTGATAGTGGACGATAACTCAACAGATAATACGAAACAAAGATGGAGAGCACTACCTTTGCACCAGGTGTGCAGTATATATTCTCAACACTACCAAACACGGGACAAGTCACAGAATATCCGGCAGTGGTGGATGCGCTGAATGCTTACTCCGTTCCCCAGGTCAACACTACGTTTGCCCTGCAGCTTTTCATCATCTTGCCCAAAAACAAGGTGAGATGGTTCAACAGTTCTCTACTCGCCTTCGGCAGGCAGCAAAAGACTGATTTTCTAACTGACACAGACAACCAAATCAGAGATGCCATAGTGGGAAAATGTAACTCGGTCTATGTGCGGGGAAAAGTACTGGAAAAATTGCAGGCCTGATGCTCGCCAACACACTGGAAATGCAGCACAGTGTGAAAAAGTAGAGGAACAGTTGTCAGCCATGTCACTCCAAGGGAGCCAGCCAGAGACCATGCACTGTGTTTTACACTGTGGGGACACAACAATAGCTTTCAATAGGTACATTTAATGTCAGAGTAATGTATACAATACACATCCTAAAATGCTTTTTCTTTGCAACCATCCATGAAAACAGAGGAGTGCCCCAAAGAATGAATGACAGTTAAACGCTATAACCCCAAAGCCCCCAACTCCCCCCTCCCACACATATTCAGCAGCAAAGCAATGACACCCCCTCCCCCACCAGCAAAGAAACATCTACACCCCCACGGAGCACTCAAGTGTGCAGCAAACCATCAATAAAGACACAGACATGCAGTACCCCAAAGACTACTCGTCTCCCTAATAAAAAGAGCTTTCCCCATTTCACAAGGCACAAAGACAGGGGAAAAGGCAAGTCTACCAATACAAATGAAAGGAAATACTACAGATGTGGAAACACAGATCGCCCGGGCAGAGACCCAAAGTGTCCAGCTCGTGGACAGACCTGCAGAAAATGCACCACTTTGCAAAAATGTGCCAGACAAAAAGATTAAACACACCAAAAGTAAACCATGTTGAGGATGAACAGAGGAATTTTCATTTGTTGTTAGTGAGACTGAGTCATCTGAAAAAAATTACTTTTGGTGAAGGGGATGTAAATCTGTGTATGTTAGCAGATTCAGGAACCAGAAGTAATTGATTGGGTGAAAAGGTGTGGGAAAAGCTGAAGTCAGAGAAGATAAAGTGCCACTCATATATCCCCAAGCAGAAGAGAAAGCTGTACCCATATTCATCCAGCAATCACTGGAGGCTGAAGGGTGTTTGAATGTGAAATCAGTATTGTAATCAGAACAGACCAGGCAGAGCTCATTGTGATAAAGGCAAAGGTAAACCGCTCCTAGGGAGAGAAACAGCACAAAACTGGGTGTGTTAAAAATTGGAGAAAATGTGTCAGTACTGACAGACATTAAAGAGTCACTTAAGCTGCAGTACCCAGAAGTGTTTGAAGGGGTAGGAAAGCTGAACACTAAACAGATCAGTCTGTACATTAATCCAAAGGTAAAGCCTGTGGCCCAGTCATTCAGACACAGACCTTACAACTTAAATTGAACAGCTTATGAAAATGGACATTATTGAGCAAGTTGAAGGCCCATCTCCTTGGGTTAACCCAGTAGCAATTTTACCAAAACCCAACAAGGACATCAGAACGTGCCTAGACATGAGAAGGGCAAATGAAGCAATTGTGAGGGAGAGATATCCCATCCCAACCGTAGATGAGATACTACAGGGTATGAATGGACCAAACTAGTCTTGAAATGGGGCCATCACCAGCTAGAACTAACTCCAGAATCTAGAGAGATAACTACATTTGCTGTGCATAACATTGAGCCCTTGGACACTACCTCACTTTCTTTAATATATAGTATTTCTGGTTTTTGCACGATTTTTAATCTATTAAACATAAGTGTACTGTAATTGATTTATTTATTTATTATTTTTATTTTATTTTGTGCTTTTTGTTCTTCTATATTATCTATCACATTGAACTGCTGCTGCTAAGTTAACAAATTTCACATCACATGCCGTTTTGGATACTGTTGGTGGGGATGACCTACCAGGAACAAGCTGCAGTGGTCCTGTCTCTGGCACTGAGGTTGGACCCTCGACTAGGAAGGGGAGGAGGGAAGAGAAGAGAGCGGTAGTGATAGGGGATTCTATAGTCAGGGGGGCAGATAGGAGATTTTGTGGGGAAGATCGGGAGTCTCGGATGGTATGTTGCCTCCCTGGTGCCGGGGTCCGGGACATCTCAGATCGGGTGCAGGTTATTCTCGAGAGGGAGGGCAAGAACCCAGATGTTGTGGTCCATGTAGGGACCAACGACGTGGGTAGGATGAGTGAGGGGGTCCTGCGTAGTGAGTTCAGGGAGTTAGGTGCGAAGCTGAAGAGCAGGACCTCCAGGGTAACAATCTCAGGATTGCTACCTGTGCCACGTGCGAGTGAGGCAAGGAACAGAAGGATTATACAGATTAATACGTGGCTGAGAGGATGGTGCAGGAGGGAGGGCTTCAGGTTTTTAGATAATTGGGCTTTGTTCCAGGGAAGGTGGGATCTGTTCCAACGGGACGGTTTACACCTGAACTGGAGCGGTACTAACATTCTTGCAGGAAAGTTTGCGGGTGCTTCTCGGGGGGGGGGGGGGTTTAAACTAAATTTGCAGGGGGCAGGGACCCAGAATGCAAGAGAGGATAGCGAGATGAAGAATAAAGGACAGTTGGGGACTACATGGCTCTGGAATATTAAGTGTGTAGTAGAGAAAGGTGAGGCGGAACAAGTGATAAGGAGGGCACATGTACAGAGGGATGGTCTGACGGAACATGGAGTTAAATGTGCAGAAAGAATAAGTAAATTTAGGAAGGACAACAAAATTCAAGGGGCGTATAGCCCGATGGGAGTTCGGGGAGCTGGGTTAAGCACAATAGGCAGCGATTTAAACAGAGAGAGGAGAAATGGGCTAACAATTCTATATCTGAATGCACGAAGTGTCAGAAATAAGGCGGATGAGCTTGAAGCCCAGGTGCGAATGGGTAACTATGATGTTGTTGGGATAACAGAGACATGGCTGCAGGGAGATCAGACCTGTGAAATGAATGTACAAGGGTATACGTGCTATCGTAGGGACAGAAATATGGGCAGAGGGGGTGGGGTGGCCCTGTAGGTGAGGAATGAGATTCAGTCCTTTGCAAGGGGGGACATGGGATCAGGAGAAGTAGAGTCTGTGGATAGAACTGAGGAACAGTAAGGGCAAAAAAACCCTACTGGGTGTTGTCTACAGGCCACCAAACAGTAGCATGGATATTGGGTGCGTTGAATAGGGAGTTAACATTGGCATGTGGCAAAGGTAATGTTGCAGTAGTTATGGGGGATTTCAACATGCAGGTGAACTGGGAGAATCAGGTTGGTGCTGGACCCCAGGATAGGGAGTTTGTACAGTGCCTACGGGATGCATTCTTGGAACAGCTTGTACGAGAGCCGACCAGGGACAAGGCTATTCTGGATTTAGTCTTGTGTAATGAACAGAATTTGATAAGCGATCTTGAAGTAAAGGAGCCATTAGGTGGTAGTGACCATAATATGATAAGTTTTTATCTGCAATTTGAGAAGGATAATAGCAGATCGGAGGTGTCAGTGTTGCAGTTGAACAAAGGAGACTATGGAGCCATGAGGGAGGAGCTGGCCAAAGTTAAATGGACGGATATCCTAGCAGAATAGACAGTGGAACAGCAATGGCAGGTATTCTTGGGAATAATGCACAAAGTGCAAAATCAGTTCATCCCCCAGAGAAGGAAGGATTCAAAGGGGGGAAAGGGGCCACAGTGGTTGACAAAGGAAGTTAGAGATTGCATAGCATTAAAAAAAAGAAGTATGACAGAGCTAAGGTGAGTGGGAAGACAGATGATTGGGAAATTTTTAAGGAACAACAGAACTTAACTAAAAAGGCAATACGGGGAGAAAAAATGAGGTACGAATGCAAGCTAGCCAGGAATATAAAGGAGGATAGCAAAAGCTTTTTTAGGTATGTGAAGAGAAAGAAGATAGTTAAGAACAATGTTGGGCCCTTGAAGAATGAATTGGGTGAAATTGTTATGGGAAACAGAGAAATGGCAGAAGAATTTAATAAGTACTTTAGATCTGTCTTCACTAGGGAAGACACAAGCAATCTCCCAGATGTATGGATGGGCCAAGGACATAGGGTAACAGAGGAAATGAAACAGATTGACATTAGGAAGGAAACGGTGATGAGTAGACTGATGGGACTGAAGGCTAACAAATCCCCAGGTCCAGATGGTCTGCATCCTAGGGTACTAAAGGAGGTGGCTCTGGAAATTGCGGATGCATTGGTAATCATTTTCCAATGTTCCTTAGATTCAGGATCAGTTCCTGAGGATTGGAGAATGGCTAATGTTACCCACTTTTTAAGAAAGGAGGGAGGGAGAAAACAGAGAACTATCGTCCTGTCAGCCTAACATCAGTAGTGGGGAAGATGCTAGAGTCCATTATTAAAGATGAAATAGTGGCATATCTAGATAGCAGTGATAGGATTGGGCCGAGCCAGCATGGATTTACCAAGGGCAAATCATGCTTGACTAATCTATTGGAGTTTTTCAGGGACGTAACCAGGAAGATAGACAAGGGAGATCCAGTGGATGTAGTGTACCTCGATTTTCAGAAGGCATTTGATAAGGTCCCACATAGGAGATTGGTGGGTAAAATCAGAGCTCATGGCATTGGGGGGAAGATATTGACATGGATAGAAAACTGGTTGGCAGATAGAAAGCAAAGGGTAGCGGTGAATGGGTGTTTCTCGGAATGGCAGGTGGTAACTAGTGGGGTGCCACAGGGCTCGGTATTGGGACCACAGCTGTTTACGATTTACTTCAACGATTTAGATGAAGGCATTGAGAATAACATCAGCAAGTTTGCTGATGATACTAAGCTGGGTGGCAGTGTGACATGTGATGAGGATGTTAGGAGAATTCAGGGTGACTTGTATAGGCTGGGTGAGTGGGCAGATACTTGGCAGATGACGTTTAATGTGAATAAGTGTGAGGTTATCCACTTTGGGAGTAAGAACAGGAAGGCAGATTATTATCTGAATGGTGTAGAGTTAGATAAGGGAGAAATACAAAGAGATCTAGGAGTCCTTGTTCATCAGTCACTGAAGGTGAATGAGCAAGTGCAGCAGGCAGTGAAGAAGGCTAATGGAATATTGGCCTTTATTACAAAGGGAATTGAGTACAAGAGCAAGGAAATCCTTTTGCATTTGTACAGGGCCCTGGTGAGACCACACCTGGAGTATTGTGTACAGTTTTGGTCTCCAGGGTTAAGGAAGGACATCCTGGCTGTAGAGGAAGTGCAGCGTAGATTCACAAGGTTAATTCCTGGGATGTCTGGACTGTCTTACGCAGAGAGGTTAGAGAGACTGGGCTTGTACATGCTGGAATTAAGGAGATTGAGAGGGGATCTGATTGCAACATATAAGATTATTAAGGGATTGGACAAGATAGAGGCAGGAAATATGTTCCAGATGCTGGGAGAGTCCAGTACCAGAGGGCATGGTTTGAGAATAAGGGGTAGGTCATTTCGGACAGAGTTAAGGAAAAACTTCTTCTCCCAGAGAGTTGTGGGGGTCTGGAATACACTGCCTCAGAAGGTAGTGGAGGCCAATTCTCTGGATGCTTTCAAGAAGGAGCTAGATAGGTATCTTATGGATAGGGGAATCAAGGGATATGGGGACAAGGCAGGAACCGGGTATTGATAGTAGATGATCAGCCATGATCTCAGAATGGCGGTGCAGGCTCGAAGGGCCGAATGGTTCTACTTCTGCACCTATTGTCTATTGTCTATGCCGGTGATAATAAACCTGATTCTGATTCTGATCAGACACCTGAAAACAACGCCAAAGTGGGCTCAGGTAAATGGTGAATTGGAGTGCCAAAATGCATCACTGATGGAAAGGATTAGGGTTGCTCAAGTAGAAGGACTTGACTAGAAACGTGAACTGAGAAATGATGTGACTGTGTACAGATCTGTGGAACATGCCGCTGCAGGGAAAAGTCCTGCCAAACTTCTCTACAACTGCAAAATGAGGAGGAAGTTACCAGACATCAAGGAGGTACACACAGCAGAACTGGAAGTACGAGATCGGGATGCAGAACAAAAAGGAAAGTACAAGCTGTATGCAGGCGATCACAGAGGAGCACAAGAGTCTATTGTAAAAGTTGGGGACACTGTGCTTATCCAGCCTGAAAAAGTGGACAAATTCACCAAACCTTTCAACACAACACCACACGGGGTGGTGAGGAAAACAGGGAACCGAGTTACAGCTGAATTTCCAACTGGAGTATAGCATGCAAGGACCAACACATATGTAAAAAAAGAGTTCAACACAAGAGACTGTTGACAAAACAGGAGGAATTTCAAGGATTTGACAATGAGGTACTGGAACAGGAGGACAATATGATGGACAGTTACGGACAAGCTCAGATTCACAGTGAGAAAAAGCCATCAGCAGATATTGAAAGCAAAGAGAAACCGGTAGAGAGACTTCAAAGGATAGAAAACAACTTCTGAAGTTTAACGATTTAAGGAGCTTTAAGTTGTAGGTTTTGAAAGAATGAAAACTGTTGTAAGTTGAAAATGAAGTTTTCAGTTCCAGAGTTATCAGTAAGTTGAAACAGAAAATGTGTTGGTTATAGTCATGCATGTGTTGAATTGAAATGGTTAAATCTGTGAGTTGAATGTGTTCTAAAACATTAAAGTTCATTTCTCAGGAAAGGAGGGATGTCATGTATTGAAATGGTAAGGTCAGTTCATGTAGTTTGACACTTGTCAAGTACGGTGATGATGTCATCAGTCAGGGACAGAACAACAAGTGATGTGAGGGAGCATAGAAACGAAAATGAGAAACAACGCCACGTTCAGAGCACATAGTGTCAAGTCCTGATATGTACGCTATCTGATTAAGCACTAAGATAGTTTGTAAATAAACAACAGCCTCTTCTTGTTGACTGCCAGTGACTAGTGGTGTTCCTCAGGGGCCAGTATTGGGACCACTACTTTTCACATTGTTTGCCAATGATTTAGATAATGGAATTGATGGCTTTGTGGCAAAGTTTGCGGATGATGCCTTAAATGTACATTAAATGTACCTATTGAAACCAGTTAGCCGAACCTCAGTGGTTGGGAAAATGTTGGAGTATTTAATTAAGGATGAGGTGTTGGGTGTACTTGGAGACTAATGATAAAATAAGACAAAATCAGCATGGTTTCTGTGAAGGAAAATCTTGTCTGACAAGTCTGTTAGAGTCCTTTGAGGATGTAACAAGTAGGGTGGACAAAGGAGAGGCAGTGGATGTCATTTACTTGGATTTTCAGAAGGCATTTGATAAGGTGCCACACATGAGGCTAATTAACAAGATAAAATCCTATGACGTTACAGGAAAGATACTGGCATGGATAGAGGAATGGCTGACAGACAGGAGGCAGCAAGTGGGAATAAAAGGGGCCTTTTATGGCTGGCTGCCGGTGACTAGTGGTGTCCCTCAGGGGTCAGTACTGGGACCACTACTTTTCACATTGTTTGTCAATGATTTTGATAATAGAATTGATGGATTTGTGGCAAAGTTTGCAGATGATACGAAGATAGGTGCAGAGGTAGGTACTGCTGAAGAAGCAATGTAACTGAAGAATGGGCAAAAAAGTGGCAGATGGAATCCAGTGTTGAGAAATGTATGACAATGCATTTTGGTAAAAGGAACAATAGTGCAGACTATTATCTAAATGGGGAGAATATTCAAACATCAGAGGTACAAAGGTACTTAGGAGTCCTCGTGCAAGACTGCCAGAAGGTTAACTTACACATTGATTCTGTGGTAAAGAAGGTAAATGTAATGTTGGCATTTATTTCAAAGGGAATAGAATATAAAAACAAGGAGATAATGCTGAGGCTTTGTAAGACACTCGTCAGGCTGCACCTGGAGTATTGTCAACAGTTTTGGGCCCCTTATCTCAGAAAGGATGTGTTGTCATTGGAGAGAATTCAGAGGAGGTCCACAAGGATGATTCTGGGAATGAAAGGGTTAACATATGAGCCCTATTTGGCAGCTTTGGGGCCTGAACTCACTGGAATTTAGAACAATGCAGGAAGATCTCATTGAAACCTACCAAATGTTGAAAGGACTAGATAAGGTGGATGTGGAGAGGATGTTTCCTATGGTGGGGTATCCCGAACTAGAGGGCACAGCCTCAAAAGTGAGGGGCGACCTTTTAGAACGGAGGTAAGGAGGATTTTTTTTTTAACCAGAGGGTGGTGGATCTGTGGAATGTTCTGCCACAGACTGCAATGAAGGGCAAATCTGTGGGTATATTTCCAACAGAAGTCGATTGTTTCCTGATCGGTCAGGGAATCAAAGGATATGGTGAGAAGGCAAATGTTTGCGGTTGTGTGCAATGAATGGCATAACTCTGCTCCTATGTCTTATGGTCTTATGACTTCAACATCTTCCCAACCACTGAGGTCAGACTAACTGGCCTATCATTTCCTTTCTTCTGCCTCTCTCCTGAAGAGTGGAGTGACTTGCAATTTTCCAGTCTTCCGGAACCACTCCAGAATCTAGAGATTCTTGGAAGAACTTTGATAGGATGCAAAACTGGGCTGAGAAGTGGCAGATGGAGTTCAACCCAGATAAGTGTGAGGTGGTTCATTTTGGTAGGTCAAATATGATGCCAGAATATAGCATTAATGGCAAGACTCTTGGCAGTGTGGAGGATCAGAGGGGTCTTAGGGTTCGAGTCCATAGGATGCTCAAAGCTGCTGCGCAGGTTGACTCTGTGATTAAGAAAGCATACAGTGCATTGGCCTTCATCAATTGTGGGTTTGAGTTTAAGAACTGACAGGTAACGTTGCAGCTACATAGGACCCTGGTCAGACCCCACTTGGAGTACTGTGCTCAATTCTGGTTGCCTCCTTACAGACAGAATGTGGAAACCATAGAAAGGGTGCAGAGGAGATTTACAAGGATGTTGCCTGGATTGGGGAGCATGTCTTATGAGAATAGGTTGAGTGAACTCGGCCTTTTCTCCTTGGAGCGAAGGAGGATGAGAGGTGACCTGATAGAAGTGTACAAGATAATGAGAGGCATTGATCATGTGGATAGTTAGAGACTTTTTACCCGGGCTGGAATGGGTAGCATGAAAGGGCATAGTTTTAACATGCTGGGGAGTAGGTACAGAGAGATGTCGGGTAAGTTTTTTACGCAGTGTGGTGAGTGCGTGGAATGGGCTGCTGGCGGCAGTGGTAGAGGCGGAAACAATAGGGTCTTTTAAGAGACTCCTGGATGGATACATGGAGCTTAGAAAAATAGAGGGCTATGGGTAAGCCTAGGTAATTCTAAAGTAAGGACATATTCAGCACAGCTTTGTGGGCCGAAGGGCCTGTATTGTGCTGTATGTTTTCTATTTTTCTAAGATCACTACTAATGCCTCCACAATCTCCGCAGCCACCTCCTTCAGAATCCTGAGGTAGTCCATCTGGGACTTACCTACCTTCAGACCTTTCAGCTTCCCAAGAACTTTCTCCCTAGTAATGGCAACTACACACTTCTGACCCCTACACTCTGGAACTACTACCACACTGTTAGTGTCTTCCACAGTGAAGGTTGATGCAAAATACTTACTGAGTTAGTCCACTATTTCCTTGTCCTCATTACTACATCTCCAGCATCATTTTCTAGTGGTCCAATATCCATTCTTGCCTCTCTTTTACACTTTATCTATCTGAAGTAACTTCTGCTATCCTTTTTAATATTATTAGCTAGTTTATTTTCATATTCCATCTTTTCCTTAATGACCTTTTTAGTTGCCTTCTGTTGGTTTCCCAATCCTCGAACTTCCCACTAATTTTTGTTCGATTACTTGCTCTCTCTTTGGCTTTTATGTTGTTTCGACTTCTAAAAAATGAAATCAAATCATTAGAAAGAGGAGACAGTTTCAGCGACAGGTTGCTATCGATGCAATGCTCCTCAGACAGGATGAAGAGATCAATACTCCCCAATGTCATTCGGCTTTACAATTCAACCGCCAGGAGTAAGATATGTTAAAGTGCCGGGGTTAGGACTCAATGTATTTAAGTAAACTACTTAAGAACTTTTTAAAAGCTATTATTAATGCTTTTTGAGAGGGTGATTTTAGATGCATATCATATTTTTACTGAGTTAAGTATTGTATGTAATTAGTTTTGCTACAATAAGTGTATGGGACATTGGAAAAAATGTTGAATTTTCCCATGGGGATGAATAAAATATCTATCTATCTATCTATCTATCTATCTCTTGTCAGCCACTGTTATATCATTTTGCCTTTAGAATACTTTTGTTGCTTTAGGATGTATATATCCTGTGCCTCCTGAATTGGTTCCTGAAATTCCAGCCATTGCTGCTCTGCCGTCATCCCTGCCAGTGTTCTTTTCCAATCATTCTGGCCAACTCCTCTCTCCTGCCTCTGTAATTCCCTTTACTCCAGTGTAGTACTGAAACATATGGCATTAGCTTCTCCCTCTCAAATTTCAGGGTGAATTCTATCATATTAAGTTCATTTGCTCTAAAGGTTTCTTTTACCTTAAGCTCTCTAATCAATTTTAGTTCATTGCACAAACTACAATCAAGAATATCTGATCCCTGAGAGGGCTCAACCATGAGCTGCTCTAAAAAGCCATCTTGTAGACATTCTAGAAATTCACCCTTTTGGAATCCACCACCAACATGATTTCCCCAATCTACCTGCATATTGAAATCCCCCATGACTATTGTAACATTGCCCATTTGGTACACATTTTCTATCTCCCGTTGTAATTTGTAGACCACATCCTTTACTACTGTTTGGGGGTCTGTATACAACTCCCATCAGGGTCTTTTTACCCTTGCAGTTCCTTAGCTCTACTCACAATGATTCAACACCTTCCGACCCAATGTCACCTCTTTCTAATGATTTGATTTCATTTTTTAGCATGAGACCCACGCCTCCCCTTTCTGCCTACCTGGCTCTCCTTGCAGCACAATATGTCTCCTTGGATGCTAAGCTCTGAGCTGTGAACTTCTTTCAGCCATGATTTCATGATGCCTAATATCTTACATACCAGTCTGTAACTGTGCTACAAGTTCATCTACCTTATTTCATATACTGCTCACGTTCAAATGGCCAAACACCTAATTCACTAGGGAGTCTTTCCCATACTTCTGCGGGATTCACATCAAGGACACCAGGATGGGGGACTAGTAATGCGAAGCTTCCATCAACTGATACATCAGAAGCTGGGCTGTGGGTTCTGAGTCATTACCAGAGCCAACTGGAAACAAGTGAGAAAAAGTAATTAGTACAAGAAGACATTAACAAATGTTCTATTGAGACAGAGATCCCAAAAGCAGATAAATTCCAACTGTTTCCCCATCCCTTCTCTCTCTCTCCCGCTGATGAGCTCAAACCTGTCTTCATCTCTGTCTCTCCCTGCCTTCTGCCAGCTCCTTACACCAGTCTCAATCTGCTTGCACCACCCCCCCCCCCCATGTACCTGTCATTCGCCACTCTTGCCCCTCACCTTTATTGTATCCCCATGTTTCAGAATAGTTGAAGGGTCTCGACCCGAAATGTTGACTGTTCATTTCCCTCCACAAATGCTGCCCGACCTGCTGAGTTCCCCAGTGCTTAATGTGTTAGAACATAGAATATTACAGTACAACATAGACCCTTCAGCCCACAATGGTATGTCAGCCTTGTAACCCTTCAATTTAACCCTTCCCTTCTGCATATCTCTCCATTTTTAAAAATTATCTTCAATGTCCCTAATGCATCTGCCTCTACCACCAACCCTGGCAGGGCATTTCAGACACCCACCACTCTCTGTGTAAAGAACTAGCTTCTGAGCTAGAGGTTATATACTATAACAATAGGCTCATGATATTTTGGTTGTTTTCTCTGGAGCAGTGGAGGCTGAGGGGAGATCTGGTAGAGGTTTCCTCAATAGGGTAGATGATCTTGTAGCACAGCTTAAGATTGGCAGGTATGACATTGCAGGCATCATTCAACAATTACTGAAAGAAGATCATATTTGGGAGCTTAACATCCAAGGATACATATTTTATTGAAGGGGGGGCTGGTTCTGTTGGTTAAGAAATGAAATCAAATCCTTAGAAAAAGGTGACATAGGATCGGAAGGTGTAGAATCCTTGAGTATCTCAGTAAATATATTTACATAGAACATAGAACATAGAATAGTACAGCACATTACAGGCCCTTTGGCCCACAATGTTGTGCCGACCCTCAAACACTGCCTCACATATAACCCCCCACCTTAAATTCCTCTATATACCTGTGTAGTAGTCTCTTAAACTTCACTAGTGTGTCTGCCTCCATCACTGACTCAGGCAGTGCATTCCACGCACCAACCACTCTCTGAGTGAAAAGCCTTCCTCTAATATCCCCCTTGTACTTCCCTCCCCTTACCTTAAAGCCATGTCCTCTTGTACTGAGCAGTGGTGCCCTGGGGAAGAGGCGCTGGCTGTCCACTCTGTCTATTCCTCTTAATATCTTGTACACCTCTATCATGTCTCCTCTCATCCTCCTTCTCTCCAAAGAGTAAAGCCCTAGCTCCCTTAATCTTTGATCATAATCCATACTCTCTAAACCAGGCAGCATCCTGGTAAATCTCCCCTGTACCCTTTCCAATGCTTCCACATCCTTCCTATACTGAGGCGACCAGAACTGGACACAGTACTCCAAGTGTGGCCTAACTAGAGTTTTATAGAGCTGCATCATTACATCACGACTCTTAAACTCTGTCCCTCGACTTATGAAAGCTAACACCCCATAAGCTTTCTTAACTACCCTATCTACCTGTGAGGTAACTTTCAGGGATCTGTGGACATGTACCCCCAGGTCCCTCTGCTCCTCCACACTACCAAGTATCCTACCATTTACTTTGTACTCTGCCTTGGAGTTTGTCCTTCCAAAGTGTACCACCTCACACTTCTCCGACAAGTTTGGATAGATTTTTGCATAGTAAGGGAATTATGGGTTATGAGGAAAAGACAGGTAGGTGGAGTTGTCCATGGCCTGATCAGCCATGATCTTATTGAATGGCGGAGCAGATTTAATGGGACAGATGGCCTACTCCTGCTCCTATTTCTTATGTTCTTATGAGTTGAGTTATGAAACTACAAGGATAAAAAGACCCTGGAGGGAGTTGGATACAGGCCATCAAACAGTAGCCAGGATGTGGGATATAAATTACAACGGGAGATAGAAAATGCATGTCAAGAGGAATGTTATGATAGTCCTGTGGGATTTCAATATACCGGTAGATTGGGAAAATCAGTTTGGTACTGATTTTGCATCCCAAGAGAGGGGGAAAGGCAAATCTGGATTGGGTGTTATGTAATGAACCAGATTTGACTAGGGAGCTTAAGGCAAAGGAACCCTTGGGAGATTGTGATCACAATATGATAGAATTCACCCTGCAGTTTAAGGGGGAGAAGCTAAAGTCAGATGTATCAGTATTACAGTGGAGTAAAGGGGATTACAGAGGCCTGGGAGAGGAGTTGGCCAGAATTGTTTGGAAAAGAACACTGGCAGGTATGACAGCAGAGCAGCAATGACTGGAATTTCTGGAAGCAATTTGAGAATGCACAGGATGTATACATCCCAAATTGGAAGAAGTATTCTAAAGGAAAGATGACACAAGAACACAAAAGGCTAACACAAGAGGCATACAGAGGCATGAGAGAAGAGCTGGCCAAAGTTGATTGGAAGGGTACACTAGTAATGATGACTGTAGAGCAGCAATGGCTGGAGTTTCTAGGGGCAATTCAGAAGGTACAAAATAGATACGTTCCAAAGATGAAATAGTATCCTAAAGTGAGGATGATGCAACCGTGGCTGAAAAGGAAAGTCAAAGACAGCAAAAGGTAAAAGAGAAGGCATATAACGGAGCAAAAATTAAAGGGAAGTTCGAGGATTGGGAAACTTCTAAAAGACAACAGAAAGCAACTAAAAAAGTCATAAGGGGGGAAAGATTAAATGTAAAGTATGGTAGCAAATAATATCAAAGGGGATACCAAAAAATTTTTCAGATATATAAAGAATAAAAGAAAGGTGAGACCACTGGAAAATTACTCTAGAGAGGTAGTAATGGGGGACAAGTAAATGGCAGACAAACTGAATAAGTATTTTTTACTGTATATGATACTAGTAGTATGCTGGAAGTTCAAGAGTGTTGGGGGCAGAAGTGAGTGAAGTTGTGATTACTAAGGAGAAGATGCTCTGGAAACTAAAAGGTCTGAAGTTAGATAAGTCTCCTGGACCAGATGGACTACACCCCAGAATTCTGAAAGAGGTAGAAGAAAAAATTGTGGAAGCATTAGTAATGATCTATCAAGTATCACTGGATCTTAGAATGGTTCTGGAGGACTGAAAAATTGTAAATGTCACTCCGCTCTTTAAGAAAGAAGGGAGACAGAAGAATGGAAATTTTAGGCCAGTTAGCCTGACTTCAGTGGTTGGAAAGATGTTGGAACCCATTGTTACAGATGCTATTTTGGGGTATTCAGAGTCACATGATAAAATAGGCCTTAGTCAGCATGGTTTCCTTGGGGAAGTCTTGCCTGACAAATCTTTTGGAATTCTTTGAGGAAACAACAGGCAGAATGGACGAAGGAGAGTCGATGGATGTGTATACACTGTTTTTCAGAAGACCATAAGACGATAAGATACAGGAGCAGAATTAGGCTAATTGACCCATCGAGACTGCTCCACCATTTCATGGCTGATCCATTTCTTTCTGAGCTTCAATCTCCTGCCTTCTCCCCGTATCCCTTCATGCCCTGACTAATCAAGAATCTATGAACCTCTGCTTTAAATATACATTAAGACTTGGCCTCCACAACCACCTCTGGTAACAAGTTTCATGATTTCCCCATTCTCTGGCTAAAGAAATACCTCCTCATCTCCATTCTAAATGATTGTCTCTCTTCTCTGAGGCTGTGTCTTCTGGTCTTAGACTCTTCCACCATAGGAAACATCCGCTCCACATCCACTCTCTCAAGGCCTTTCAACATTCAATAGGTTTCAATGAGGTCACCCCTCATTCTTCTGAATTCAGTGAGTCAAGGCCCAGAGCCTTCAAGCACTCCTCATATGATAAGCCTTTCAACCTCAGAATCATTTTCATGAACCTCCTCTGGACTATCTCCAATGTCAGCACATCCTTTCTAAAATATGGGGCTCAAAGCTGCTCACAATACTCCAAGTGTAGCCTCACCAGTGTTTTATAAAGCCTCAACATTACATCCTTGCTTTTATATTCCAGTCCTCTTGAAACAAGTGCTAACATCACATTTGCCTTCCTCACCACAGACTCAACCTGTAAATTAACCTGGTGAGAAGGCAAATGTCATGTTAGCATTCATTTCAAGAGGTCTAGAATACAAGAACAGGGATGTGATGCTGAGGCTTTATAAGGCACAGGTGAGGCCTCACCTTGAGTAGTGTGAACAGTTTTGGGCTCCTCATCTTAGTAAAGATGTGCTGGCATTGGAGAGGGTCCAGAGGCGGTTCACAAGGAGGGTTCCGGGAGTGAAAGGGTTATCATACGAAGAACGTTTGATGGCTTTGGGTCTGTACTCGCTGGTATTCAGAAGGATGGGGGGGGGGGGAGCTCATTGAAATCATTTGGATTTTGAAAAGCATAGACAGAGTAGATGTGGAAAGGATGTTTCCCATGGTGGGAGAGTCTAGGACAAGAGGGCACAGCCTCAGGATAGAGGGGTGGCCTTTACAAACAGAGATGTGGAGAAATTTGTTTAGCCAAAGGGTGGTGAATTTTTGGAACTTGGTGCCACATGCAGCTGTGGAGGCCAGGTCATTGGGTGGATCTAAGGCAGAGATTGATAGGTTCTTGATTGGACATGGTATCAAAGGTTGCGGGGAGAAGGCTGGGAACTGGGGTTGAGGAGGAGAAGGAAAAGGATCAGCCATGATTGAATGGCAGAGCAGACTCAATGGGCCAGATGATCTAATTCTGCTTCTATGTCTTATGGTCTTTCCCTGCCTCAATGGAACATACTTATGCAGAACACCATGCAAATGTTCCCTGAATATTTGCCACATTTCTACCATCCATTTCCCTGAGAATATCTGCTCCCAAGTTCCTGCCTAATAGCATCATATGTCCTCCTACTCCAATTAAATGTTTTTTCCAAATTGTCTGCTCCTATCCTTCTTCAGTGTTATGGTGAAGGAGATAGAGTTATGGTCACTACCTTCAAAATGCTCTCCCACCGACAGATCTGACACCTGACCAGGTTCATTTCCCAATACCAGATCAAGTACAGCCTCTCCTCTAGCTGGCTTATCTACATATTGTGTCAGAAAACCTTCCTAAACACACCTAACAAACTCCACCCCATCTAAACCCCTTGCTGTAAGGAGCTGCCAGTCAATATCAGGAAAGTTAAAATCACCCATCACAACAACCCTATTATCATTGCACTATTCCAGAATCTGCCTCCCTATCTGCCTCTCGATGTCTCTGTTACTATTGGGGTGGGGATTCTATAAAGCACACCCAATAGAGTTATTGCTCCTTTCTTGTTTCTGACTTCCACCCAAAATGACTTGGTAGGCAATCCCTCCATGACTTCCTCCTTTTCTACTGCCATGATACTATCCCTGATTAGCAATGTCATTCCTCCACTTTATTTGCTTCCCTCCCTGTCGTGTTTGAAACATCTAAAGCCAAACACACTCTGCAGCCATTCCTACCCCTGAGACATTCAAGTCTCTGTAATGGCCATAACATCATAGTTCCATTTATTGATCCACGCTCTAAGTTCACCTGCCTTGTTTATGATACTTCTTGCATTAAAATACACATCTCAAACCATCAGGTTGAGTGCATCTTTGCTCCATCACCTGCCTATCCTTCCTCACAAACTCCCTACAAGCTGTCTCCACTTGTGTGCCAATTGCCCCACCCTCTGCCTCTTCACTTTGGTTCCCACCCCCCTGCAAATCTAGTTTAAACCCTCCCCAGCTGCATTAGCTAACCTTCCTCCCAGGACATTAGTTTCATACCAGTTCAGGTGCAACCTGTCATTATTGTACAGGTCACCTCCTCCCCAGAAAAGGTTCCAATGATCCAAGAACTTGAAACCCTGCCCCCTGCACCATCACCTCAGCCACTCATTCATCTGCACTGTCTTCCCGTTCTGACCTTTCCTAGCTCGTTACACTGGGAGTAATCCAGAGGTTGCCACCTTGGAGGTCCTGCTCTTCAAGATTATGAAAGGTATAGACAGAGTAGACAGATGGTATCTGTTTCCCAGGGTCAAAATGCCTAATACCAGAGGGCATGTCTTTAAGGTGAGAGGGGATAATTTCAAAGGAGTGCTTGGAATGCCTAGAATACACTGCCTGGAGTGGAGGTAGAGGCAGAAACTTTAGAGAGGCACATGGATGTAAGGAAATGGAAGGATAAGGACCTTGTGCAAGCAGAGGGATTAGTTTAGATGCCCATTTGATTACTAATGTAGTTGGTTTGGCACAACCAATGTAGGGCCTATGCCTCTACTGTACTGAGTTGTGTTCCATAACATTACTAACTCTTCCCCCATACTTTCCTCCAATCCGTTCAAAACTGTTTCTTCTTGTATTAGCCTTTTCCACCCTGGGAAAATGTTGCAGGTCCCAGTATCTATCATCTTTGTGTCCGCAGCAGGGATTCAGTCTGGGTGTTGGAGAGAAAGGATCCCCGACAGTCCACGTAACAGGGTTTAGTGTTGGAGAGAAGGGGTCCCTGACGGTCCACGTAACAGGGTTTAGTGTTGGAGAGAAGGGGTCCCTGATGGTCATTGTAACAGGGTTTAGTGTTGGAGAGAAAGGGTCCCTGATGGTCATTGTAACAGGGTTTAGTGTTGGAGAGAAGGGGTCCCTGACAGTCCACGTAACAGGGTTTAGTGTTGGAGAGAAGGGGTCCCTGATGGTCATTGTAACAGGGTTTAGTGTTGGAGAGAAGGGGTCCCTGACAGTCCACGTAACAGGGTTTAGTGTTGGAGAGAAGGGGTCCCTGATGGTCATTGTAACAGGAGTTTAGTGTTGGAGAGAAGGGGTCCCAGATGGTCATTGTAACAGGGGTTTAGTGTTGGAGAGACAGGGTCCCTGATGGTCACCGTAACAGGGGTTTAGTGTTGGAGAGAGGGGTCCCTGATGGTCATTGTAACAGGGGTTTAGTGTTGGAGAGAGGGGTCCCTGATGGTCATTGTAACAGGGGTTCAGTGTTGGAGAGAAGGGGTCCCTGATGGTCATTGTAACAGGGGTTTAGTGTTGGAGAGAGGGGTCCCTGATGGTCATTGTAACAGGGGTTTAGTGTTGGAGAGAAGGGGTCCCTGATGGTCATTGTAACAGGAGTTTAGTGTTGGAGAGAAGGGGTCCCAGATGGTCATTGTAACAGGGGTTTAGTGTTGGAGAGACAGGGTCCCTGATGGTCACCGTAACAGGGGTTTAGTGTTGGAGAGAGGGGTCCCTGATGGTCATTGTAACAGGGGTTTAGTGTTGGAGAGACAGGGTCCCTGATGGTCATTGTAACAGGGTTTAGTGTTGGAGAGAAGAGGTCCCTGATGGTCATTGTAACAGGGTTTAGTGTTGGAGAGAGGGGTCCCTGATGGTCATTGTAACAGGGTTTAGTGTTGGAGAGAAGGGGTCCCTGATGGTCACTGTAATAGGGTTTAGTGTAGGAGAGACAGCAGCAATCTGAGTAGATGAACTAAGCTCCTGGCCCCTTGTGAAAGAGGATGATGAAGGGGCTCATTGGGAAGACTGTGTTTTGGGGCCGTTTCCACTGTCAGCTGCTCACTGTGAGGAACAGAAGCCAGTGTTGATCATCAGCAAAGAGGATATGTTATCACCAATCCGCACAGACTGTGGTCTTCTGGTTAGGAAGTTGAGGATCCAATTGCAGAGGGAGGTACAGAGGCCCAGGTTCTGCAACTTCTCAATCAGGATTGTGGGAATGATTGTATTAAATGCTGAGCTATAGTCAATGAACAACATCCTGACACAGATGTTAATTAATCAATCAATAAATAAATAAATAGATAGATAGATAGATAGATAACATATATTGAATAGATTAATTAAAAATCTGCAAAAACAGAAATACTGTATATTAAAAAAGTGCGATAGAGTCTAAAGCTTTAAAGTCCATTCAGGAATCGGATGGCAGAGGGGAAGAAGCTGTTCTTGAATCGCTGAGTGTGTGTCTTCAGGTTTCTGTACCTCCTACCTAATGGTAACAGTGAGAAAAGGGCATGTCCTGGGTGCTGGAGGTCCTTAATAATGGACACTGCCTTTCTGAGACACCGCTCCTTGAAGATGTCCTGTATACTTTGTAGGCGAGTACCAAGGTGGAGCTGACTAGATTTACAACCCTCTCCAGCTTCTCTCTGTCTGTGCAGTAGCCCCTCGATACCAGACAGTGATGCTGCCTGTCAGTATGCTCTCTATGGTACAATTGTAGAATTTTTGAGTGTATTTGTTGACGTACCAAATCGCTTCAAACTCCTAATAAAGTATAGGCGCTGTCTTGCCTTCTTTATAAACTGCATCAATCTGTTGGGAACCAGGTGAGATCCTCAGAGATATTGACACCCAGGAACTTGCAACTGCTCACTCTCCACTTCTGAACCGTCTACGAGGATTGATCTGTGTTCCTTCATCTTACACTTCATCAAGTACAGAATCAGCTCTTTCGTCTTACTGAGGTTGAGTGCCAGGTTGTTGCTGTGGCACAATTCCACTAGTAGGCATATCTCACTCCTGTACGCCCTCTCGTCACCAGCTGAGATTCTACCAACAATGGTTATATCGTCAGCAAATTTATAGATGGTATTTGAGCTCCACGAAGTTTACCCATTTCTGAGTGAACTTCACTCGCTGCTCCACGAGGTTTACTCTTTTCTGAATGAATTTCACTCGCTGCTCCGCGAGGTTTACTTGTTTATCAATGAATTTCGCTCGCTGCTCCGCGAGGTTTACTTGTTTATGAATGAATTTCGCTCGCTGCTCCACGAGGTTTACTCTTTTCTGATTGAATTTCGCTCGCTGCTCCGCGAGCTTTAATTGTTTATGAATGAATTTCGCTCGCTGCTCCGCGAGGTTTACTCTTTTCTGAATGAATTTCGCTCGCTGCTCCGCGAGGTTTAATTGTTTATGAATGAATTTCGCTCGCTGCTCCGCGAGGTTTACTCTTTTCTGAATGAATTTCGCTCGCTGCTCCACGAGGTTTACTCTTTTCTGAATGAATTTCACTCGCTGCTCCACGAGGTTTACTTGTTTATGAATGAATTTCGCTCGCTGTTCCACGAGGTTTACTCTTTTCTGAATGAATTTCGCTCGCTGCTCCGCGAGGGTTACTCTTTTCTGAATGAATTTCGCTCGCTGCTCCACGAGGTTTACTCTTTTCTGAATGAATTTTGATCGCTGCTCCGCGAGGTTTACTTGTTTATGAATGAATTTCGCTCGCTGCTCCACGAGGTTTATTTGTTTATCAATGAATTTCGCTCGCTGCTCCACGAGGTTTACTCTTTTCTGAATGAATTTCGCTCGCTGCTCCACGAGGTTTACTCTTTTCTGAATGAATTTTGCTCGCTGCTCCGCGAGGTTTACGTGTTTATGAATGAATTTCGTTCGCTGCTCCACGAGGTTTACTTGTTTATGAATGAATTTTGTTCGCTGCTCCGCAAGTTTTTCTCTTTTCTGAATGAATTTCGCTCTCTGCTCCACAAGGTTTACTCTTTTCTGAATGAATTTCGCTCGCTGCTCCACGAGGTTTACTTGTTTATGAATGAATTTCACTCGCTGCTCCGCGAGGTTTACTTGTTTATCAATGAATTTCGCTCGCTGCTCCACGAGGTTTACTCTTTTCTGAATGAATTTCGCTCGCTGCTCCGTGAGGTTTACTTGTTTATGAATGAATTTAGCTCGCTGCTCCGCGAGGTTTACGTGTTTATGAATGAATTTCGTTCGCTGCTCCACGAGGTTTACTTGTTTATGAATGAATTTCGCTCGCTGCTCCGTGAGGTTTACTCTTTTCTGAATGAATTTCGCTCGCTGCTCCGCGAGGTTTACTTGTTTATGAATGAATTTCGCTCGCTGCTCCGCAAGTTTTACTCTTTTCTGAATGAATTTCGCTCTCTGCTCCACAAGGTTTACTCTTTTCTGAATGAATTTCACTCGCTGCTCCACGAGGTTTACTCTTTTCTGAATGAATTTCGCTCTCTGCTCCACAAGGTTTACTCTTTTCTGAATGAATTTCGTTCGCTGCTCCACGAGGTTTACTCTTTTCTGAATGAATTTCGCTCGCTGCTCCACGAGGTTTACTCTTTTCTGAATGAATTTCGCTCGCTGCTCCACGAGGTTTACTTGTTTATGAATGAATTTCGCTCGCTGCTCCACAAGGTTTACTCTTTTCTGAATGAATTTCCTCTCTGCTCTGCGAGGTTTACTCTTTTCTGAATGAATTTCGCTCGCTGCTCCGCACGGTTTACTCTTTTCTGAATGAATTTCGTTCGCTGCTCCACAAGGTTTACTCTTTTCTGAATGAATTTTGCTCGCTGCTCCGCGAGGTTTACTCTTTTCTGAATGAATTTCGCTCTCTGCTCCACGAGGTTTACTCTTTTCTGAATGAATTTCGCTCGCTGCTCCACGAGGTTTACTTGTTTCTGAATGAATTTTGCTCGCTGCTCAGTAGTTCACTCCTTTCGCTATTGAGGCCGTGGCTGACAACTGAATCTGCCTGGCTCTAGGCTCACTTTTGTGAACTTCAGTTCTGAATGCTATTTGCTTAATTTTATTGTTTGCACAATTTGTTTTTTTCTTCACGTTGGGTGTTTGACTTTTTTCTTTTGTTTTAATGGATTTTATTGGATTTCTTTGTTTTGTGGCTGCCTATAATGAGATTAATCTCAGGGTTGTATAAAGAATGCATACTTTGATTTACCTGTGATTTACATTTTGATGGTGTGCTTTTGGGCCAAATATGCAATCTGGTGCTTTGCTGTCTCTAAGGGAGCTCAGTGAGATTTTGGAGCTGATTGTGCAGCCTAAAAGCCAAGAATTAAATTCTCTTTATTTCTTACATCCTTGACATACATGAGGAGTAAAAATCTTTATGTTATGTCTCCATCTAAACGTGCAATGTGCAATCATAGTAATTTATAATAAATAGAACAGTCAATGAAACATAGAATACACTCATATCAGCTGAGTTCATCAATCTGATGGCCTGGTGGAAGAACCTGTCCCGGAGCCTGTTGGTCCTGGCTTTTATGCTGCGGTACTGTTTCCCAGATTGTAGCAGCTGGAATAGATTGTGGTTGGGGTTACTTGGGTCCCCAATGATCCTCCAGTCCCTTTTTACACACCTGTCCTTGTAAATGTCCTGAATAGTGGGAAGTTCACAACTACAGATACACTGGGCTGTCCACACCACTCTCTGCAGAGGCCTGTGATTAAGGGAGGTACAGTTCCCATACCAGGCAGTGATGCAGCCAGTCAGGATGCTCTCAATTGTGCCCCTTTAGAAAGTTCTTAGGATCTGGGGACCCCATACCAAACTTCCTCAACCATCCGAGGTGAAAGAAGGGCTGTTGTGCCTTTTTCACCACACAGCTGGTGTGTACAAACCACGTGAGGTCCTCGGTGATGTGGATGCCGAGGAACTTAAAGCTGTTCACCCTCTCAACCCCAGGTCCGTTGATGTCAGTAGGGGTTAGCCCATCTCCATTCCTCCTGTAGTCCACAACCAGCTCCTTTGTTTTTGCGACATTGAGGGAAAGGTTGTTTTCTTGACACCACTGTGTCAGGGTGATGACTTCCTCTCTGTAGGCCATCTTGTTATTGTTTGAAATTAGGTTGATCAATGTAGTGTCATCGGCAAATTTAATGAGCAGATTGGAGCTGTGGGTGGTGATACCATCATGGGTACACAGGGAGCGAGCCCATGATCGAGTCGATTCTCACTGATCTCACTAATTAAAGTGTCGAGTAAGATTGAGATCAATGAGAACAAGAGCAGAAAGTGAGCGGGTGTTCAGCACCATCTGCCTACATTTCACCGGTCTCCATCTCCCTCTCACTCTCACTTGCTACTGCCAGAGGAAGGTGCCAGAATATTGGATCTTGGGCAAGGTTTGATTGGATTCGTTTTTAGAGACTTTGCAGTTCATGTTATCTGTTTCTGGTAACTCCATTTTCAATTTGTTATTCTTTGCAATTTTGATTGGAGCGGACTGGCTCTGCGGCCTCCAGACAACGAATGACAGACATGGTGCCAAGCTGCACTGAACTATAGTGAACATTCCTCAGCTGGTCGGTGTGTTACCTGCCCGCTTTCTGCATTTGTGAGATTTGGGTTTTGGGTGTTTGATGTTTTCTTTGAAAGGGTTCCATTGTGTTTCTTTGTTTTGTGGCTGTCTGTAGGAAGAAAAATCTCAGGGTTGTATACTGCACACATACTTTGATAATAAATGTACTTTGAATTTTTGACCCTGACCCTGACCGGCACATTGGTTTGCTGAGTGTCATGGTGGTCCTGAGCCGTGGACGGTGTTGTTCAGCTGTACTGCCCCGACTGACACTTGGCTCTCTGTGTGCTCCAGGTGGTACAGGAACACAAAGCAACGGTGTCTGCAGAGACGGTGTAACAGACTGTGGACTTCCCTACTCCCAGCCACACCGCACTTTGGAGCAGCCTTGCTGCATATCTCCAGGTACCAGCCCAATTTCTGATGCACCACACCATGGTCGGCAGCTGTGTCCATGTCACTTTGACTTTCTGTCTGAGCACAATTGCCTGCAACCCAGCTCACACCCCCTGGACACAACTGCAGGGCAGCTCCCAGACTCTCACATTCTCACACTCTCTCACCCACTCACACACTCACCCACTCTCACTCACACACTCAACACTCTCTCACACTCACACTCTCACACTCACCCACTCTCACTCACACTCACACTCTCACACTCACCCACTCTCACACACTCACACTCTCTCATACACTCACACACTCACCCACTCTCACTCACACACTCAACACTCTCTCACACTCACACTCACACTCTCACACTCACCCACTCTCACACACTCACACTCTCTCATACACTCACACACTCAACACTCTCACTCACACACTCAACACTCTCTCACACTCACACTCTCACACTCACCCACTCTCACACACTCACACTCTCTCATACACTCACACACTCAACACTCTCACTCACACACTCAACATTCTCACACTCTCACTCACACACTCACACTCACCCACACACTCTCTCATACACTCACACACTCAACACTCTCACTCACACACTCAACATTCTCACTCTCACTCACACACTCACACTCACCCACTCACACTCTCTCATACACTCACACACTCAACACTCTCACTCACACTCTCACTCACCCACTCTCACTCACACACTCAACACTCTCACTCTCACACTCACACACTCAACACTCTCACACTCTCACACTCACCCACTCACTCACACACTCACACTCACAGTCACCCACTCACATTCTCTCACTCTCTCACACTCACAGAATCTCACACACACACACAGTATCTCTCACGCACAGTCACACATACAGTCACAGTCACATTCACACTCACTCACTCACTCACATACACACTCACACACTCACACTCTCACACACTCAACACTCTCACTCACCCTCTCACACACTCAACACTTTCACACTCACCCACTCTCACTCACTCTCACACTCACCCACTCTCACTCACTCACACATTCTCACACTCTCACACTCACCCACTCTCACTCACTCTCACACCCACCCACTCTCACTCATTCACCCACTCTCACTCACACACTCACCCACTCACATTCTCTCACTCTCTCACACTCACAGAATCCCACACACACAGTATCTCTCATGCACAGTCACACACACAGTCACATTCACACTCACTCACTTACATACATACACTCTCACACAGTCAGTCACACTCACACACACACTCTCTCAATCTCTCACATTCTCATTCTCTCACACGCACACACTCACGCTCTCTCACAGTCTCAGTCTCTCTCACACTCACAGAATCCCACACACACACATACACACACACACACACACACACACACACACACACACACACACACAGAAACACACACTCAGTCTCAGACACAGACACACATGCAATCTCTCTCTCACACACACACTGTCACTTACATACACTCACACACACACACACACACACACAGTTTTTCACACACATGCAGGCACAAACTCACACACACTCACTCACACTCTTTTGCTCTCACACTCACGTAATCCCACACACACACTCAGTCTCAGATGCAGACAAACACACGCAGTCTCTCTCTCTCTCACACACACACACACACTCACACACACAGTTTTTCACACACACTCACACTCTTTCGCTCTCACACTCACATAATCCCACACACACACTCAGTCTCAGATGCAGACAAACGCACACTGCCTCTCTCTCTCTCTCTCACACACACACACACACACACACACACACACACACACACACACACACACACACACACACACACACACACACACACACACACACACACACACACACACACACACCACTTGCTGTTACCCTACAGAGAAAGTTGTTCTGTGTGTATCCAGGCTGATCCAGGAACTATTGCTGGTGAAGTGGTTCCCCTTGGACACGACAGAGCCTCTGACACTGGCGCAGTTCGAGCATCTTCACCAGCACCATCTCTCCGAAGGCCGCAGAATGCTGGAGAAGTTCTTCACCCTCTGCAGTCATATCCTACAACTGGTAGGGTCGGGGTATCCACGGTGGGTCCACAGTCAGTGTCCTGCACACACTCGAACACCCTAGCGCATAGAACAGTACCGTATGTTGTGCCAGACTAATGAAACCAGTGATTTAACACCTAACCAATTAAATTCCCCTGCCTGCACAGCGTTCATCACTCACCCGTCCGCCACCACCCCTCACAGCACAGGAACAGACCAATTCAATACTAAACTAATCCCTCTGCCTACACAATGTCCATATCCTTACAATCTCCTCACACTCATATGAGTATCTAAATGTCCTTTAAAACTCACTAATGTATTTGTCTCTACCACCAACCAAGGCCCGCATTCCAGGCATCCACCACTCTCTGTGTTTAAAAAAAGAACAACTCCTTTCAATTTACCTCTTCTCACCTAAAATGCACAGAAACATATAGAACCTACAGCACAGTACAGGCCCTTCAACCCACAACGCTGTGCCAAAAATGTACTTACTTTACAAATTACCTAGGCTTACCCATAGCCCTCTATATTATTAAGCTCCATGTACCTGTCCAGAAGTCTCTTAAAAGACCCTATCGTATCCTCCTCCACCACCATTGTCAGCAGCCTATTCCATGCACTCACCACTCTCTGAGTAAAAAACTTACCCCGACATCTCCTCTGTACCTACTCCCCAGCACCTTAAACCCGTGCTTCTCATCATCTTATACATCTCTACCAGGTCACCTCTCATCCTCCGCTGCTCCAAGGAGAAAGGGCCAAGTTCACTCAATCTGTTCTCATAAGGCATGCTCCCCAATCCAGGCAACATCCTTGAAAATCTCCTCTGCACCTTTTCTATGGCTTCCACATCCTTCCTGTAGTGAGGCGATCAGAACTGAGCACAGTACTCCAAGTGGGGTCTGACCAGGGTCCTAGATAGCTGTAACATTACCTCTAGACTCTTAAACTCAATCTCACAATTATAACCATATAACCATATAACAATTACAGCATGGAAACAGGCCATCTCGGCCCTTCTAGTCCGTGCCAAACACTTATTGATGAAGGCCAATACACCATACGCTTTCTTAACCACAGAGTCTACCTGCGCAGCATCTTGGAGTATCCTATGGACTCAGACCCCAAGATCCCTCTGATCCTCCACACTACCAAGAGACTTACCATTAATACTATATTCTGTCATCATATTTGACCTACCAAAATGAACCACCTCACACTTATCTGGGTTGAACTCCATCTGCCACTTCTCAGCCCAGTTTTGTATCCTATCGATGTCCCTCTATAACCTCTGAAAGCCCTCCACACTATCCACAACACCTCCAAATTAGCAAACTCACTAACCCATCCCTCCACTTCCTCATCCAGGTCATTTATAAAAATCACAAAAAGTAGGGGTTCCGGACAGATCCCTGAGTCACACCACTGGTCACTGGCCTCCATGAAGAATATGACCCGTCTACAACCACTCTTTGCCTTCTGTGGGCAAGCCAGTTCTCGATCCACAATGCAATGTCCCTTTGGATCCCATGCCTCCTTACTTTCTCAATAAGCCTTGCATGGGGTACCTTATCAAATGCCTTGCTGAAAACCATATACACTACATCTACTGCTCTACCTTCATCAATGTATTTAGTCACATCCTCAAAGAATTCAATCAGGCTCGTAAGGTGCAACCTGCCTCTGACAAAGTCATGCTGACTATTCCTAATCATATTATGCCTCTCCAAATGTTCATAAATCCTGCCTCTCAGGATCTTCTCCATCAACTTACCAACCACTGAAGTAAGACTCACTGGTCTATAATTTCCTGGGCTATCCATTCTCCATTTCTTGAATAAGAGAACAACATCCGCAACCCTCCAATCCTCTGGAACCTCTCTCGTCCCCATTGATGATGCAAAGATAATCGCCAGAGGCTCAGCAATCTCCTCCCTCGCCTCCCACAGCAGCCTGGGGTACATCTCATCCAGTCTCAGAGACTTATCCAACTTGATGCTTTCCAAAAGCTCCACCACATCCTCTTTCTTAATGTCTATATGGTCAAGCTTTTCAATCCACTGTAAGTCATCACTACAATCGCCAAGATCCTTTTCCATGGTGAATATTTGAAGCAAAGTATTAATTAGGTACCTCCGCTATTTCTTCTGGTTCCATACACACTTTTCCGCTGTCACACTTGATTGGTCCTGTTCTTTCATGTTTTATCCTCTTGCTCTTCACATACTTGAGAATGCCTTGGGGTTTTCCTTAATCCTGTTTGCCAAGGCCTTCTCATGGCCCCTTCTGGCTCTCCTAATTTCATTCTTAACCTCCTTCCTGCTAGCCTTATAATCCTCTGGATCTCTATCATTACCTAGTTTTGTGAACCTTTTGTAAGCTTTTCATTTATTCTTGACTAGATTTTCAACAGCTTTTGTACAGCATGGTTCCTGTACCGTACCATCCTTTCCCTGTCTCATTGACGCATACCTATGCAGAATGCCACGCAAATATCCCCTGAACAATTGCCACATTACTGCCGTACTTTTCCCTGAGAAGATCTGTTCCCAATTTATGCTTCCAAGTTCCTGCCTGGTAGCCTCATATTTCCCCTTACTCCAATTAAATGCTTTCCTGACTTGACTGTTCCTATTCCTCTCCAATGCTTTGCTAAAGGAGTTAGAATAGTGATCATTATCTCCAAAATGCTCTCCCACTGAGAGATCTGAAACCTGACTAGGTTCATTTCCCAATACCAGATCAAGTACAGCCTCTCCTCTTGTAGGCTTATCTACATATTGTGTCAGGAAACCTTCCTGAACACACCTAATGAACTCCTCCACATCTAACCCCTCGCTCTAGGGAGATGCCAATCAATATTCAGGAAATTAAATTCTCCCACCACCACAACCCTGTTATTATTACACCTTTCCAGAATCTGTCTCCCTATCTGCTCCTCGATGTCCCTGTTATTATTGGGTGGTCTATTAAAAACACCCAGTAGAGTTATTGACCCCTTCCTGTTCCTAACCTCCACCCACAGAGACTCCGTAGACATTCTCTCCATGACTTTTCTTCCTTTTCTGCAGCCGCGACTCCATCTCTGATCAGCAGTGCCATGCCCCCACCTCTTTAGCACCTTTATGAAACATTTAAAGCCATTCCTGCTCCTGCACCATCCAGGTCTCTGTAATGGCCACAACATCATAGCTCCAAGTACTGATCCATGTTCTAAGCTCATCTGCTTTGTTCATGATGTGCCTTGCATTAAAATAGACACATCTCAAACCATTGATCTGAATGCATCCCTTCTCTATCACCTGCCTATCCTCCCTCTCGCACTGAATCCAAGCTTTCTCTATTTGTGAGCCAACCGCCTCTTCCTCCGTCTCTTCAGTTCGGTTCCCATCCCCCAGCAAGTCTAGTTTAAACTCTCCCCAACAGCCTTAGCAAACCTTCCCGCCTGGATATTTGTCCCCCTCGGATTTAAGTGTAACCCGTCCTTTTTGTACAGGTCACACCTGCCCCAGAAGAGGTCCCAATGATCCAGAAATCTGAATCCCTGCCCCCTGCTCCAATCTTTCAGTCACACATTTATCCTCCACCTCATCCTATTGCTATACTCACTGTCGCGTGGCACAGAAAGTAATTCCAAGATTACTACCTTTGAGGTCCTGCTTCTCAACTTCCTTCCTAACTCCTGTTTTCAGGACCTCCTCCCTTTTTCTACCTATGTCATTGGTACCAATGTGTACCACAACCTCTGGCTGTTCTCCCTCCCACTTCAGGATATCATGCACACGATCTGAAACATCCCAGACCCTGGCACCTGTGAGGCAAACTACCATCCAAGTTTCTTTCCTGCGTCCACAGAATCGCCTGTCTGACCCCCTGACTATAGAGTCCCCTATCACTACTGCCTTCCTCTTCCTTTCCCTACCCTTCTGAGCCACAGGGCTGGACTCTGTGCCAGAGGCACGGCCACTGTCGCTTCCCCCAGGTAGGCTGTCCCCCCCAACAGTACTCAAACAGGAGTACTTATTGTCAAGGGGTTCAGCCACAGGGTACTCTCTAGTACCTGACTATTCCCCTTCCCTCTCCTGACTGTTACCCACTTGTCTGTCTCCCAAGGCCCTGGTGTGACTACTTGCCTGTAGCTCCTCTCTATCACCCCCTTGCTCTCCCTCTGGCATGCCCCTCTGGTATTTGACATTTCAACCCTGGGAAACAGATTCTGTCTGTCTACTCTATCAAGGCATCAGCAACAGCAGAAGGCAGGTGGAGCACCAGCAAACATAGTGAGTTCTTTCTCCTTGCATGGGGGTTTCCGTAAAAACAGTAGCCAGTGTGCAGGCGCGGGAAGCATCAGAGGCATCAGCAGCCCCAGAAGGCAGGTGGAGCACCTCCAAACAGGGCACGGGGTTTTTCTTTTAAACCATAAAAGAGAGACAGGGTCTAGAGGAGCGGCCATCAATGAGGCAGCCATCGTCAGTTGTCATGGGGGATTTCAACATGCAGGTAGACTGGGAGAATCAGGATGGTACTGGACCCCAAGAAAGGGAGTTTGTGGAGTGCCTCCAAGATGGATTCTTAGAACAGCTTGTACTGGAGCCTACCAAGGAGAAGGCAATTCTAGATTTAGTGTTGTGCAATGAACCGGATTTGATCAGGGACCTCGAGATAAAGGAGCCATTAGGAGGTAGTGACCATAATATGATGTGTTTTAACCTACAATTTGAGAAGGAAAAGGGAAAATCGAATGTGTCAGTATTACAGTTGAACAAAGGGAACTATGGAGCTATGAGGGGGGAACTGGCCAAAGTTCAATGGAACAATACCCTAGCAGGGAAGACAGTGGAACGAAAATGGCAGGTATTTCTGGGAATAATGCAGAAGGTGCAGGATCAGTTCATTCCAAAGAGGAAGAAAGATCCTAAGGGGATTAAGGGGAAGCCATGGCTGACGAGGGAAGTAAAGGACAGTGTAAAAATAAAAGAGAAGAAGTATAACATAGCAAAGATGAGCGGGAAACCGGAGGACTGGGAAGCTTTTAAAGAGCAACAGAAGATAACAAAAAAGGCAATACGCCAAGAAAAAATGAGGTACGAAGGTAAACTAGCCAAGAATATAAAGGAGGATAGTAAAAGCTTCTTTAGGTATGTGAATAGCAAAAAAATAGTTAAGACCAAAATTGGGCCATTGAAGACAGAAACAGGTGAATTTATTATGGGGAACAAGGAAATGGCAGATGAGTTGAACAGGTACTTTGGATCTGTCTTCACTAGGGAAGACACAAACAATCTCCCAGATGTAATAGTGGCCAAAGGAACTAGGGTAAAGGATGAACTGAAGGAAATTTATATTAGGCAAGAAATGGTGTTGGATAGACTGTTGAGTCTGAAGGCTGATAAGTCCCCGGGACCTGATGGTCTGCATCCCAGGGTACTTAAGGAGGTGGCTCTAGAAATTGTGGACGCATTGGTAATCCTTTTCCAATGTTCTATAGATTCAGGAACAGTTCCTGCGGATTGGAGGGTGGCTAATGTTGTCCCACTTTTCAAGAAAGGAGGAAGAGAGAAAACAGGGAATTATAGACCAGTTAGCCTGACGTCAGTGGTGGGAAAAATGCTGGAGTCAATTATAAAAGGGGAAATTACGACACATTTGGATAGCAGTAGAAGGATCAGTCCAAGTCAGCATGGATTTATGAAGGGAAAATCATGCTTGACTAATCTTCTGGAATTTTTTGAGGATGTAACTATGAAAATGGACAAGGGAGAGCCAGTGGATGTAGTGTACCTGGACTTTCAGAAAGCCTTTGATAAAGTCCCACATAGGAGATTAGTGGGCAAAATTAGGGCACATGGTATTGGGGGAAGGGTACTGACATGGATAGAAAATTGCTGGCTGACAGGAAACAAAGAGTAGCGATTAACTGGTCCCTTTCGGAATGGCAGGCTGTGACCAGTGGGGTACCGCAAGGTTCGGTGCTGGGACTGCAGCTGTTTGCAATATACATTAATGATTTAGATGAAGGGATTAAAAGTAACATTAGCAAATTTGCCGATGACACAAAGCTGGGTGGCAGTGTGAAATATGAGGAGAATGTTAGGAGAATGCAGGGTGACTTGGACAGGCTAGGTGAGTGGGCAAATGTATGGCAGATGCAGTTTAATGTGGATAAATGTGAGGTTATCCACTTTGGTGGCAGGAACAGGAAGGCAGATTACTATCTAAATGGAGTCAAGTTAGGAAAAGGGGAAGTACAACGAGATCTAGGTGCTCTTGTACATCAGTCAATGAAAGCAAGCATGCAGGTACAGCAGGCAGTGAAGAAAGCTAATGGCATGCTGGCCTTTATAACAAGAGGAATTGAGTATAGGAGTAAAGAGGTCCTTTTGCAGCTGTACAGGGCCCTGGTGAGACCCCACCTGGAGTATTGTGTGCAGTTTTGGTCTCCAAATTTGAGGAAGGACATTCTTGCTATTGAGGGAGTGCAGCGTAGGTTCACAAGGTTAATTCCCAGAATGGCGGGACTGTCATATGTTGAAAGATTGGAGCGACTGGGCTTGTATACACTGGAATTTAGAAGAATGAGAGGGGATCTGATTGAAACATATAAGATTATTAAGGGATTGGACATGCTGGAGGCAGGAAGCATGTTCCCGCTGATGGGTGAGTCCAGAACTAGAGGCCACAGTTTAAGAATAAGGGGTAGGCCATTTAGAACAGAGATGCGGAAAAACTTTTTCACCCGGAGAGTGGTGGATATGTGGAATGCTCTGCCCCAGAAGGCAATGGAGGCCAAGTCTCTGGATGCTTTCAAGAGAGAGTTAGATAGAGCTCTTATAGGTAGCAGGGTCATGGGATATGGGGAGAGGGCAGGAACGGGGTACTGATTGTGGATGATCAGTCATGATCACAGTGAATGTGGTGCTGGCTAGAAGGGCCGAATGGCCTACTCCTGCACCTACTGTCTATTGTCTATTGTCAGAGTGGGGACTTAGAGGCTTTGGCGAGAAGAGGCTGAGGCCAAAGAAACGGGTAAGAGGGTAGGCTTTCCTTTCATTATTGCTGATTTGGTATGGCTGCCCATTGTACAGTGCGGGCAGGATGGCAGATATGCCAGTGGAAAGCTCCTCCTGTAGGATGTGGAATTCATGCATCCTGATGGTCTCCGTGATAACTACACCTGCAGGAAGTGCAGCCAACCCCAGTTTCTGAAAGACGGCATTAAGGAGCTGGAGATGGAGTTGGATGAGCTGAGGATTATCTGGGAGGCAGAGCAATTGATAGATGTGACTTTTGAGCAGGCGGTTCCACCCAGACTGCAGAATTCGGGGAGTAGATGGGTGACCACTGAGAGAGGTAAAGGGAGAAAGAAGTCAGTGCAGCGCCCCCCCCCGTGGCCATTCCCCTCAGCAACAGGTATCTCCTTTGGATACTGCTGAGGGGGTGACCTATCTGGACAAGGCAGCAGCAGCCAGACCCGTAGCACTGTGGTGGGCTCTGAGCCTCAGAAGGGTAGGGTGAAGTCAGGCGGAGCAATAGTCATGGGGACTCGATAGTTAGGAAGACAGATAGGAGATTCTGTGGCAGCAAAAGAGACGCCAGGGTAGTGTTAAGCCTCCCGGGTGCCAGGGTCCAGGATGTCTCTGAGTGGTTGCAGAACGTTGTTGAAGGGGAGGGTGAGCAGCCGGAGGTCGTGGTACATGACATAGGCAGGAGAGGGGTAGATGTGCTGCGCATGAGGTTCAGGGAGTTAGGAAGGAGACTGAAGAGCAGGACCTCCAAGAGGGCAATCTCCGGATTACTCCCGGTGCCAAGAGCAGGGAAAGGTCAGAACGGGAAGACAGTGCAGGTGACTGAGTGGCTGAGGCGATGGTGCAGGGGGCAGGGTTTCATGTTCTTGGAACCTTTTCTGGGGAGGGGGTGACCTGTACAATTGGGACAGGTTGCACCTGAAAGGGATGGAAACTAATACCCTGGGATTTCCTAATGCTATTGGGGAGGGTTTAAACTAGATTTAAGGGGGTGGGAACCAGAGTGAAGAGGCAGAGATGGGGCAGTTGGTGCACAAGTAGTGACAGCTTGTAGGGAGTTTGTGAGGAAGGATAGGCAGATACTGGAGCAAAGATGCACTCAGACAGACAGACTGAGTGCAATGATGCACTCAGATGGTTTGAGATGTGTCTGTTTTAATGCAAGGAGTATCATAAGCAAGGTGGGTGAACTTAGAGCGTGGATCAATACGTAGAACTATGACATTGTGGCCATTACAGAGACTTGGATGTCTCAGGGGCAAAAATGGCTGCTGAATGTGCCAGGCTTTAGATGTTTCAAAAAGGACAAGGAAGGAGGCAAAAGAGATGGGGGAGTGGCAATACTAATCATGGAGGGATTGTCTACTAAGTCAGTGTGGGTGAAAGTTGGAAAGGGGCAATAAATTCTACTGGGTGTTTTTTATAGACCCTGCCCCCAATAGTAACAGGGATATCGTGGAGAAGATAGGGAAGCAGATTCTGGAATGGTGCAATAATAGGGTTGTTGTGATGGGTAATTTTAACTTTCCTAATATGGACTGGCATCTCTTTAGAGCAAGGGGATTAGATGGGGTGGAGTTTATTAGATGTGTTCAGGAAGGTTTCCCAACATAATATGTAGATAAGCCAAATAGAGTAGAGGCTGTACTTGATCTGGTATTAGGAATTGAACATTGTCAGGTGTCAGATTTCTTGGTGGGAGAGCATTTTGGAGGTAGTGATCACAATTCTATATACTTTACCATTGTGCTGGAGAGGGATAGGAGCAGACAATTTGGGAAATCATTTAATTGGGGTGGGGGAAAATAGGATACTATTAGGCAGGAACTTGGGGACAAAAATTGGGAGCAGATGTTCTCAGGGAAGTGGATGGCAGAAATGTGTCAATTGTTCAGGGAACATTTGCATGGTATTCTGCATTGATATATTCCACTGAGGCAGGGAAAGGATGGTAGGGTAGAAGAACCGTGGTGTACAAAGGATGCAGAAAATCTAGTTAAAAAGAAAAGAAAAGCTTATGAAAGGGTCAAGAAACTAGGTAATGTTAGAGTTCTAGAAAATTACAAGGTTGCAGGAAGGAGCACAAGAATGAAATTAGGAGAACCAGAAGGGGTCATGAGAAGGCCTTAGTGAGCAGGATTAAGGAAAACCCCCAGGCATTCCACAAGAATGTGAAGAGCAAGAGGATGAGGCGTGTGGGAATAGGACCAACCAAGTGCAATGGTCAAAACGTGCGCATGGAGTCGGAGGAGATAGTGGAGGTACTTAATGAATACTTTGCTTCAGTATTCACCAGGGAAAAGGACCTTGGCAATGTGGGGATAATTTACAGCAGAGTGAAATGCTTGAGCATATAGACATTAAGAAAGAGGATGTGGTGGAGCTTTTGAAAAGCATTAAATTAGACAAGGACTTGGGAGTCCTTGTGCAAGATACCCTAAAGGTTAACCTCCAGGTAGAGTGGGTGGCGAAGAAGGCGAATGCAATGTTGGCATTCATTTCTAGAGGTATAGAATATAGAAACATAGAAAACCTACAGCACAATACAGGCCCTTTGGCCCACAAAGCTGTTCCGAACATGTCGTTACCTTAGAAATTACGGAAGGTTACCCATAGCCCTCTAGTTTTCAAAGCTCCATGTACCTATCCAGGGGTCTCTTAAAAGACCCTATCATTTCTGCCTCCACCACCGCCGCTGGCAGCCCATTCCACACACTCACCACCCTCTGCGTAAAATACTTACCCGTCATCTCCCCTGTACCTACTTCCAAGTCCCTTAAAACTATACCTTCTCATGCTAGCCATTGGGAAAAAGCCTCTGACTATCCACACGATCAATGCCTCTCATCATCTTGTACACCTCTGTCAGGGCACCTCTCATCCTCCTTCACTCCAAGGAGAAAAGGCCAAGTTCACTCAACCTATTCTCATAAGTTATGCTCCCCCAATCCAGGCAACATATAAGAGCAGAGATGTAATGTTGAGGCTCTATAAAGCACTCATGGGACCACACTTGGAGTAATGTGTGCAGTTTTGGGCTCCTTATTTTAGAAAGGATATACTGACATTGGAGTGGGTTCAGAGAAGATTCACAAGAATGATTCCAGGAATGAAAGGGCTACCGTATAAGGAACGTCTGGCAGCTCTTGGGCTGTATTCCCTGGAGTTCAGGAGAATGAGGGAGGATCTCATAGAAACAATCTGAATGTTAAAAGGCCTGAACAGATTAAACATGACAAAGTTATTTCCCATGGTAGGGGAGTCTAGGACAAGAGGGCATGACTTCAGGATTTGTCCAACTTATTATTATAGCACATGTCCTGTAATCCAGGCATCATCCTGGTAAATCTCTTCTTCAGCCTCTCCTTCCTTTAATGGGGTGACCAAAACTGTATGCTGTATTCCAGATGCTTTATAGTGTTTCATGAAGATGCAATACAACTTCCTGACTTTTCAATTTAATACCTCAACTAATAAAGGTTAGCCTGCTCATGTCTTCTTAACCACCCTATCAACCAGCGTAGCCACATTCATGGAGCTTTGAACTTGGACCCCAAGATCCCCTTGCTCATCAACACTGTTAAGGGCTCTGCCACAGGATTATAGCACATAGATACAGGCCCTTCAGATCAAAGCTGCCATTCCCATTTGCTCACGTTTTGCCCAACACCGCCTAAACCTTCCCTATCCATTTACAAATGGCTTGTAAACATTATAATTGGCCCTACTCAACCACTTACTCTGGCAGCTCATTCCATACACTCAGCACCCTCTGGGTGAAGAAGTTGGCTCTCAGACCCCTTCTAAATCTTCCCCATCTCACCTCCCCTGTGGTTGGTTCCCCAGAACTGATTTCTGATTTGTTCACTGGGTTCATTCTGATGTATAATTGGTTCCCTCTGTGCAGACTTTTATCTGTGATTGCGCCCCCTGTGCAGATTCTGAACTGTGATTGGTTCATCTGTGCAGACTCTGGGCTGATTGGTTCCCCTGTACTGACTGTGATCTGTGATTGCACCCCCCCCCCCCTTTGCTGACTGATCTGCACAGTTTTTTTCATCCGTGGTCTTTCACTCTCTCCTATTAGATTCCCCTTCCCTCAGACCTTTATCTCTTTCACCAATCAACTTCCCAGCTCTTTACTTCACCCTCACCCCGATTTCACCCATCATCAACCACCTTGTACTTCTTCCTCCCAACCTTCTTACTTGGAACTCATCTTTTTTTCCCAGTCCTGATGAAGGGTCTCAGCGCAAAACACCAACTATTTACTCCTTTCCACAGATGCTGCCTGACCTGATGAGTTCCTTCAGCATTTTGTGTATGTTACTCTGGATTTCCAGCATCCTCAGATTTTTTCACGTTTGTGACAGTGATTGGTTCCCTTCTGCTGACTGCAATCTGTGATTGGTTCCCTTGTGCTGACTGTGATCTGTGATTGGTTCCCTTGTGCTGACTGTGATCTCTGATTGGTTCCCTTGTGCTGACTGCAATCTGTGATTAAAACACAAAAATACAACTGCAGATGCTGTGGATCAAAGAATACGAACACAATGCTGGAAGAACTCAGCAGGCCAGGCAGCATCCGTGAGAAAAGAGTAGCCAACGTTTCGGGCCGAGACCCTTCATCAGGAATGGGGGGGAAGAGAGGGCCGAAGCCCAGTAATAGAGATAGGGGAGGGGTTAGGGCCTAGAGGCGCCGGGTGGAAAACCAATCAGAGGAAAGATAAAGGGGGGAGGGGGAGGGGATAAGTATGAAAGAACTGTAGAGATAAAGAAACAGAACGTTGAAAAAGGAGAGAGGTCTCTATTATCTCTATTACTGGGCTTCGGCCCTCTCTTCCCCCCCATTCCTGATGAAGGGTCTCGGCCCGAAACGTTGGCTACTCTTTTCTCACGGATGCTGCCTGGCCTGCTGAGTTCTTCCAGTGTTGTGTACGTAATCTGTGATTAGTTCCCTTCTGCTGACTGTGATCTGTGATTGGTTCCCTTGTGCTGACTGTGATCTGTGATTAGTTCCTTTCTGCTGACTGTGATCTGTGATTGGTTCCCTTGTGCTGACCGCAATCTGTGATTGGTTCCCTTCTGCTGACTGCAATCTGTGATTGGTTCCCTGCTGCTGATTGCGATCTGTGATTGGTGCAGGTACATATGGACAGTTATCAGATGGTGGAGGACAGCAAAAAGCAACTCCGGCTGATAGAGGACAACTTGCCCAGGGCGCCTGTGCACACTGCCCGGCTACAGCAAGAACAGGCAGAAAGATGGCTACAGGATGCCCGTCAGGTGACCCAGCGCCTGGGGAGGTTGTCATCACTGGTTACTCACATGGCTGTCGAGAACCTCATCAGTGTGGTGCAGAGCGGGGTGGACAGCTTCATAAGAGCCATGCTACAGGTAGGAATAGTCAGCACAACAGGCTGTCAGACTCCTGGCACAGGATCGGGCAAAGTCCATTACACAACCAGCAAGAGGCTGCCCACTGACACCTGGGTGACACTCCCTTCACTGTTCAAGCTTCAAAGTAAATTTAATACCAAACCACATAAATATCACCATATACCACCCTGAGATTCATTTTATTGTGGGGATTCATGGGAAATACCATGAAACTCAATAGTCAGTGAAATACAGCACACAATAGGACTAAAAAATGCAAACAACAAGAAGAGAAAAAAGAATAACAATAATAACAATTCATAAATAAGCAATAAATATTGAGAACATGAGATGAAAAGTCCTTGAAAGTGAGTCCATGGGTTATGGGAACATGGGTGAGTGAAGTTGAGTGAACTTATCCAATTTTGTATGGCATGGTTGTAAGTATTAACTGTTTCTGAACCTGGAGGTGTGGGACCTGATGGTTGAGGGGTAATAACTGTTCCTGAACCTGGTGGTGTGGACCTGATGGTTGAGGGTAGTAACTGTTTCTGAACCTGGAGGTGTGGGACCTGATGGTTGAGGGTAATAACTGTTCCTGAACCTGGTGGTGTGGACCTGATGGTTGAGGGTAATAACTGTTCCTGAATCTGGTGTGGGATCTGATAGTTGAGGGGTAAAATCTGTAATTGAACCCGATGATGTTAATTGGGTTGGACAAACTCTTACACAAGATGCAGATGTTCCCCACCTCCTCTTCTGTGTTAAGCCAAATGATCTCCCAGTTTGGTGCACGCATTCAACAGGCCAGCCTGCATCTGTGGGAAAGGAAACAGATCGGTATTTCATGTCAGAGACCTCTCATTAGAACTGAGATGAAGATAATATACTTAACTTGATAGGGTTCACTCTCTGCAAAAGTCTATCTTATGTCCATCTGTAGGCTCCCCTTTTCCTCCTATCTGCCTCAAATAAGGGGAATTTTTCCTGGAGCTTACCTACTGATATATAGCAGTCATGTTCCTGTTTAAATCCTCTCCATTCCAGGAAAACACAGAACATTGAACGCTACAGCACAGCGCAGGCCCTTCAGGCCACCTTTTAACCCACTCCAAGAGGATTCTTTTCCTTCCCTCCATATGTCTCTCATTCATGGTCAAAGTTAATTTATTATCAATGTACATATGTGTCATGCTATACAACCCTGATTCTTTTTCTCACTCAATAAATCCAAAACCAAATCGGGGCAGGCTTGATGGGTTGGACGGCCTACTCCTGCTCCTATTTCTTATGTTCTGAAAACAGAATCAATGAAAATCTGTAGAAACAGGGCAGAAAACTATTGTGTACAAGACAACAAACTATGCAAATACAAAAAGAAAAACACATATAATAATGAATAAATAAGCAATAACTATTGAGAACATGAGATGAAGAGTCCTTGAAAGTGAGTCCAGAGGTTGTGGGAACAGTTCAGTGATAGGATGTGCCTTAGAGTCTCTTAATTTCCCCTCATGTGTCTGCCTCTACCATCACTGCTGGTTGTGTGTTCCACATTTCCACATCCTTCCTGTAGTGAGGTGACCAGAACTGAACACAGCACTCCAAGTGAGGTCTGACCAAGGTCTTACATAGCTGTAACATTACCTCACAGCTCTTGAACTCAATCCCATGAGTGATGAAGGCCAACACATCATACGCCTTTCTAACAACTCTGTCAACCTGTGCAGCAGCTTTGAGTGTCTTATGGACATGGATTCCAAGATCTCTCAGATCCTTCACACTGATATTCTCAAACAACATAAGCATCCTCATGTGTAGGTCCTTATGAAATGCCTTCTGAAAATCCAAGTAAATGACATCCACTGCCTCTCCTTTGTCCACCCTGCTTGTTACTTCCTCAAAGAATTATAACAGATTTGTCAGGCAAGATTTCCCTTAACAGAAACCATGCTGACTTTGACTTATTTTATCATTGGTCTCCAAGTACACCCAAAACCTCATCCTTAATAATAGAGTCCAACACTTTCCCTAACACTGAGGTTCGGCTAACTGGCTATAATTTCCTTTCTTTTGCCTTCCTCCCTTCTTAAAGAGTGGAGTGACATTTGCAATCTTTCAGTCCTCCGGGATGATGCCAGAATCAAGTGATTCTTGAAAAATCATGATCATTGCATCCGTTATCTTTTCAGTAACGTCTCTCAGGACTCTGTGATGTCGTCCATCTGACCAAGTTGACCTATCCACCTTAAGACCTTTCAGTTTGCCTGGTACTTTTTCCTTTGTACTAGCAATGGCACTCACAGACCTCTGGCACACTGCTAGTGCCTTCCACAGTGTAGACAGATGCAAAGTACCCATTAAGTTCATCTGCCATTTCTTTGTCCCCCATTACCACCTCACCAGCATCATTTTCCAGTGATCTGATATCAACTCTCACCTCCCTTTTACTCTTCTTATAACTGAAAAAAACTTTAGATATCCTGCTTTAAATTATTGGCTAGTCTGCCCTTGCATTTTATCTTTTCCCTTCTTATAGCTTTTTATTGTTGCCTTTCATTGGATCTTAAAAGCTTCTTAATCATCCAACTTCCCATCTTTTGCTACCTTATATGCCCTTTCCTTGCCCTTTATGTAGTCCTTAAAACAAGTAAACTGTCACTGTTTCAGGCCAAAACCCTTCATCAGGACCGGAGAAAAAAAATTAGGTCAGAGTAAAAAGGAGGGAGGAGGGGAGGAAGAAATACAAGGTGATAGGTGACAGGTGAGACTGGGGGGGGGGGGGGATGAAGTAAAGAGCTGGGAGAGGACAGAAGGATATGGACAAAAGGGAAGGAGATAGAGCTTCGGAGGGGGGGGGGCATTACCAGAAGTTCGAGGAATCTGTGTTCATGCCATCAGGTTGGAGGCTACCCAGACAGAATATAACGAGAGGACATGATTATTCAAACGAGAGGACATGATTATTCAAACGAGAGGACATGATTATTCAAACGAGAGGACATGATTATTCAAACGAGAGGACATGATTTGAGAGTTAGGGGGCAAAAGTTTAAGGGAAACACGAGGGGGTATTTCTTTACTCAGAGAGTGATAGCTGTGTGGAATGAGCTTCCTGTAGAAGTAGTAGAGGCCAGATCAGTTGTGTCATTTAAGGTAAAATTGGATAGGTATATGGATAGGAAAGGAGTGGAGGGTTATGGGCTGAGTGCGGGTAGGTGGGACTAGGTGAGATTAAGAGTTCGGCACGGACTAGGAGGGCCGGAATGGCCTGTTTCCGTGCTGTGATTGTTATATGTTATATATGGTTATAAGGTGTTGTTCCTTCAACCTGAGTGTGGCCTCATAACGATGGTAGAGGAGACCGTGGACTGACATGTCGGAAGGAGAATGGAAAGTGGAATTAAAATAGGTGGCCACTGGGAGATCCCACTTTTTCTGGCTGATGGAGTGTAGGGGCTTGGCAAAGCGGTCTCCCAATCTATGTAGTATCTCACTGATATACAAGAGGCCACACTGTGAGCACCCCAACAGACTCACAGTGAAGTATCGCCTCACCTGGAAGGACTGTTTAGGGCCCTGGATGGTACCGAGGGAGGAGGTGTTGGGCAGGTGTAATACTTGTTCTGCTACTTCCATTTTGCACACACCTGCCCTCACCCCATCCTCCCACCACCCCACCGGGGATAGGTTTCCTCTTGTCCTCACCTACCACCCCACCAGCCTCCACGTCCAGCACATAATTCTCTGAAACCTCCGCCATCTCAAATCGGATCCCGGCACCAGGCACATCTTTCCCTCCCCACTTTCTGCTTTCCGCAGGGATCGCTCCCTAAGCAACACACTTGTCCATTCATCCCTCCCCACTGATCTCCCTCCTGGCATTTATCCTTGAAAGTAGAAAAACATCTGGTAATGCCCTCCCCCTCACCAATCCCCATTCCCATTTCCCTCTGTCACCTTATCTCCCTCCCTGCCCATCACCATCCTCTTGTGTTCCTCCCCCTTCCCTTTCTTCCATGACCTTCTGCCCTTTCCTATCAGATTCCTCCTTCTCCAGCCTTTACTTCTTTCACCAATTGACTTCCCAGTTCTTACCTTCATCCCCTTCCCCTTCCTGGTTTCTCCTATCACCTACCAACTTGTATTTCTTCCTCCCCTCTCCCCATCTTCTTACTCTGACTCCTCATCTTTCTTTCTCCAGGCCTGATGAAGGGCCTTGGCTCAAAATATCGACTCTTTACTCTTTTCCTTGGATGCTTCCTGGCCTGCTGAATTCTTCCAGCATTCTGTGCGTGTTGAACTTTGATTAGTAAGGGTGTTGAAAGTTACAGGCAGAAGGCAGGAGAATGGGATTGAGAGGGTTAATAAATCAGCCATGATGGAATGACAAAGCAAACGATGGACTGAATGGCCTAGTTCTGCTTCTGTGTCTTCTGGTCTAATTGAAATCATTGAGCTCATCGATGCAGATTGTTAACTTTTTTAAAAACTCCAGTTGACTTGATCAGTAGGGCCTGTCTGGGCAAAGCTATGCTAGCTAACTCTGACCAGTCCCAACTTTCCCAGCATCCATTAATGCTCTATGTCCACTCCTCTGTCAGGCTCATGGGTCTATAGTTACCAGGTTTCTATGCTCTCGCTGCTACTATATTCTGTGCCCTGGACAGTCAGGGAAAGCATCCTGTCTGCGTTCTTCTCCACACTGTTTACCTGTGACATCATCATCAGGGGTCCCTGGACTTGTACACCAAGATGCCTCTGTTCCCCAGTGTTCCCTTACGCCCTGTCACTGTGCATATCCCAGTCTTACTAAAGGTTATAGATTAGCTTTATGTATCACATGTACATTGAAACATGCAGTGAAATAAATTGTTCATGTCAAATCAAATCAGCGAGAATTGTGCTGGGGGCAGTTCACCAGTCTCACCACGTGTCCAGCACTCCATAGCATGTACACAACTCAGTAAACCTGACACGTGGGATGAAAGCGGAGGAGTGCAGTCACGGGTGGAACGTACAAAGAGTGGCGGAGATCAAGCTGTGATTGGAGATCACTGCCACTCTAATAGTGTTACGTTAGAGCTGCCTGTCTATCTCCTCACCAGCCCTGACTGTGGGTGCTCTCTGTACTGGATGTTGGTTCTGTTGCTCTGCCCCATAGCGCAGGAACCGGGGCCAGACTGCGTTACTGAAGATGATGCTCAAGTTCGACAAGGCCGGGCGGTTTGCCATCCATCCAGGCCGCACAGAGCTGCTGGAGAAGATGTCGTGGGTGCTGAGTTCTGTGGCTGAGAGCGTGCTGGAGGTGAGTCCAGTGTTATCGAGGGTGTGCCTATCCGGAGCTGAGCACGTGGCTGCTGGTCAGTCACTGTGTCCGTCACTGTGTCCATCACACAGTCACATGGGGGGGGGGGGTGTGGAGGTCAATACATTTCCCACCTCCATCACCAGAGGTCTGGGGTTTGGGACGAAGGCATTGGGGGATGGTTTACAGTCACAGTTCTACAGCTTAGGAAAAGGACCTGTGGCCCATCATGTCTGTAATGATCATTGTCGACCCTCACCCTACACCAGAGAAAGCATTCTATCCAACGCATCATGGCTTGGTACAGCAAAGTCTCTGCCCCACAAGAGAGTTGTGGACACAGCTCAGCTCATCACAGGAACCAGCCTCCCCTCCGTGGACTCTGTCTACACTCCTCACTGTCTCAGTAAAGCAGCCAACATAATCAAAGCCCCCACCCACCCCGGACATTCTCTCGTCTCCCCCCTCCCATCGGACAAAAGATACAAAAGCCTGAAATCACGTACCCCCAGGCTTAAGGACAGCATCAGTCCCACTGTTATCAGACTATTAAATGGTTCCCTGGTAATGATAACATGAACTCTTGTCCTCACAATCTACCTCGTTATGACCTGACATCTTGTTGCTTATCTGCACTGCAGTTCCACTGTAACCGGAACACGTTATTCTGCATTCTGTTATTGTTTTACTTTGTTTTACCTCAATGCTCTGAGTAATCCGTGCCTCTCCTGTGAGAGGTGGCAGTCTTGGGGGAACTCCCCTCTCCCGCAGAGTCACATCTGCCAGAAATGCTTGCAGCTGGGCGATCTGGAAGACCGTGTGAGGAATCTGGAGCAGCAGCTGGATGACCTTCGACTCATAAGGGAGAATGAGGCAGTCATAGATGAGAGCTACAGGGAGGTAGTCACACCTAGGCTGCCGGAAGCAGGTCGTTGGGTGACAGTCCGAGGGGGGAAAGCGAAGGAGAGTAGACGGGTAGTGCAGAGCACCCCTGTAGCCATTCCCCTGAATAATAAGTTTACTATCCTGGATGCTGTTGGTGAGGACGACCGACCAGGTGTGAGCCACGGTGGCGGGGCCTCTGGCACTGAGTCTGACCCTGTGGTGCAGAAGGATGGGACGGAGAAGAGGAGAGCTGTCGTCATTGGAGACTATAGTCAGGGGAGCAGACAGGAGATTTTGTGGACGTGAGAAGGAAACCCGTATGGTTTGTTGCCTCCTGGGTGCCAGGGTCCGGGATGTCTCTGACCGGGTGCATGACATCCTGGTACGAGAGGGAAAGCAACCAGAAGTCGTGATACATGTTGGGACCAACGACATAGACAGGAAGAGGGATGAGGTCCTGAAGTGTGAGTTTCGGGAACTAGGCAGAAGGCTGAAGAACAGGACCTCAAGGGTGGCGTTCTCAGGATTGCTGCCAGTACTACGTGATAGTGATGGTAAGAATTGGAGGAGATGGCAGTTGAATGCGTGGCTGAGGAGTTGGTGCAGGGGGCAGGGTTTTAGATTTTTGGACCATTGGGAACTCTTCTGGGGAAGGTGGGACCTGTACAGATTGAATGGGTTGCACCTGAACTCAAGGGGGAGCAATATCCTTGCTGGTAGGTTTGCTAGCATGGTTCGGGAGGGTTTAAACTAATTTGCAAGGGGGATGGGACCCGGAGCGATAGAACAGTGAAAGAAGTGCATGGAGTAAAGCCAGATCTAACATATAGAGAAGCTTTGAGGAAAGAGAAGCAGAATAAAGGGTGTAAAGGTAGTAAGGTAGAAGGGCTAAAGTGTGTATACTTCAATGCAAGAAGCATCAGGAACAAAGGTGATGAACTGAGAGCTTGGATACATACATGAAATTATGATGTAGTGGCCATTACGGAGACTTGGCTGGCACCAGGGCAGGAATGGATTCTCAATATTCCTGGATTTCAGTGCTTTCAAAGGGATGGGGGGGGGGGAAGGGGAGGAGGGGTGGCATTACTGGTCAGGGATACTATTACAGCTACAGAAAGGGGGGGTAATGTAGCAGGATCCTCTTTTGAGTCAGTATGGGTGAAGTCAGGAACAGGAAGGGAGCAGTTGCTCTACTGGGGGTATTCTATAGGCCCCCTGGTAGCAGGAGAGATACCGAGGAGCAGATTGGGAGGCAGATTTTGGAAAGGTGCAAAAATAACAGGATTTTTATCATGGGTGACTCTAACTTCCCTAATATTGATTGGCTCCTGATTAGTTCCAAGGGTTTAGATGGGGCAGAGTTTGTTAAGTGTGTCCAGGACCGATTCCTGTCACAGTATGTTGACAGGCCAACTAGGGGGAATGCCATACTAGATCTAGTATTAGGTAACGAACCAGGTCAGGTCACAGATCTGTCAGTGGGTGAGTATCTGGGGGACAGTGATCACCGCTCCCTGACCTTAGCATTATCATGGAAAAGGATAGAATCAGAGAGGACAGGAAAATTTTTAATTGGGGAAGGGCAAATTATGAGGCTATAAGGCTAGAACTTGCGGGTGTGAATTGGGATGATGTTTTTGCAGAGAAATGTACTATGGACCATATAACCATATAACAATCACAGCACGGAAACAGGCATTCCGGCCCTCCTAGTCCGTGCCGAACTCTTAATCTCACCTAGTCCCACCTACCCGCACTCAGCCCATAACCCTCCACTCCTTTCCTATCCATATACCTATCCAATTTTACCTTAAATGACACAACTGATCTGGCCTCTACTACTTCTACAGGAAGCTCATTCCACACAGCTATCACTCTCTGAGTAAAGAAATACCCCCTCGTGTTTCCCTTAAACTTTTGCCCCCTAACTCTCAAATCATGTCCTCTCGTTTGAATCTCCCCTACTCTCAATGGAAACAGCCTATTCACGTCAACTCTATCTATCCCTCTCAACATTTTAAATACCTCGATCAAATCCCCCCTCAACCTTCTACGCTCCAATGAATAGAGACCTAACTTGTTCAACCTTTCTCTGTAACTTAAGTGCTGAAACCCTGTAACATCTAGTAAATCGTCTCTGCACTCTCTCTAATTTATTGATATCTTTCCTATAATTCGGTGACCAGAACTGTACACAATATTCCAAATTTGGCCTTACCAATGCCTTGTACAATTTTAACATTACATCCCAACTTCTGTACTCAATGCTCTGATTTATAAAGGCCAGCGTTCCAAAAGCCTTCTTCACCACCCTATCTACATGAGACTCCACCTTCAGGGAACTATGCACTGTTATTCCTAGATCTCTCTGTTCCACTGCATTCCTCAATGCCCTACCATTTACCCTGTATGTTCTATTTGGATTATTCCTGCCAAAATGTAGAACCTCACACTTCTCAGCATTAAACTCCATCTGCCAACGTTCAGCCCATTCTTCTAACCGGCATAAACATGTGGTCAATGTTTAGGGATCTCTTGCAGGATGTTAGGATAAATTTGTCCCAGTGAGGAAGATAAGGAATGGTGAGGTGAAGGAACCATGGGTGACAAGTGAGGTGGAAAATCTAGTCAGGTGGAAGAAGGCAGCATATAACCATATAACAATTACAGCACGGAAACAGGCCATCTCGGCCCTTCTAGTCTGTGCCGAACGCTAACTCTCACCTAGTCCCACTGACCCGCACTCAGTCCATAACTCTCCATTCCTTTCCCGTCCATATACCTATCCAATTTTACTTTAAATGACAATACCGAACCTGCCTCTACCACTTCTACTGGAAGCTCATTCCACACAGCTACCACCCTCTGAGTAAAGAAATTCCTCCTCGTGTTACCCCTAAACTTTTGCCCCCCTAACTCTCAAATCATGTCCTCTTGTTTGTATCTCCCCTACTCTCAATGGAAAAAGCCTATCCACATCAACTCTATCTATCCCCGTCATAATTTTAAATACCTCTATCAAGTCCCCCCTCAACCTTCTACGCTCCAAAGAATAAAGACCTAACTTGTTCAATCTTTCCCTGTAACTTAGGTGCTGAAATCCAGGTAACATTCTAGTAAATCTTCTCTGTACTCTCTCTATTTTGTTGACATCGTTCCTATAATTTGGTGACCAGAACTGAACACAATACTCCAAATTTGGCCTTACCAATGCCTTGTACAATTTTAACATTACATCCCAACTCCTATACTCAATGCTCTGATTTATAAAGGCCAGCATACCAAAAGCTTTCTTCACCACCCTATCCACATGAGATTCCACCTTCAGGGAACTATGCACCATTATTCCTAGATCACTCTGTTCTACTGCATTCTTCAATGCCCTACCATTTACCATGTATGTCCTATTTGGATTATTCCTACCAAAATGTAGCACCTCACACTTATCAGCATTAAACTCCATCTGCCATCATTCAGCCCACTCTTCTAACTGGCCTAAATCTCTCTGCTAACTTTGAAAACCTACTTCATTATCCACAACGCCACCTACCTTGGTATCATCTGCATACTTACTAATCCAATTTACCACCCCATCATCATACATGAGGTTTAGGAAGCAAGGATCAGATATGTCTATTGAGGAATATAGGGTAGCAAGAAAGGAGCTTAAGAAGGGGCTGAGGAGAGCAAGAAGGGGGCATGAGAAGGCCTTGGCGAGTAAGGTAAAGGAAAACCCCATGGCATTCTTCAATTATGTGAAGAACAAAAGGATGACAGGAGTGAAGGTAGGACCGATTAGAGATAAAGGTGGGAAGATGTGCCTGGAGGCTGTGGAAGTGAGCGAGGTCCTCAATGAATACTTCTCTTCAGTATTCACCACTGAGAGGGAATTTGAGGATGGTGAGGACAATGTGAGTGAGGTTGATGTTCTGGAGCATGTTGATATTAAGGGAGAGGAGGTGTTGGAGTTGTTAAAATACATTAGGATGGACAAGTCCTGGGCCCTGATGGAATATTCCCCAGGCTGCTCCATGAGGCGAGGGAAGAGATTGCTGAGCCTCTGGCTAGGATCTTTATGTCCTCGTTGTCCACGGGAATGGTACTAAAGGATTGTAGGGAGGCGAATGTTGTCCCCTTGTTCAAAAAAGGTAGTAGGGATAGTCCGGGTAATTATAGACCATGTAGCCTTACATCTGTGGTGGGAAGCTGTTGTAAAAGATACTTAGAGATAGGGTCTATGGGCATTTAGAGAATCGTGGTCTGATCAGGGACAGTCAGCATGGCTTTGTGAAGGGCAGATCATGTCTAACAAGCCTGATAGAGTTCTTTGAGGAGGTGACCAGGCATATAGATGAAGGTAGTGCATTGGATGTGATTGTGGTAAACTATGTATACCTGTCTGGACACGCCCCTCTGCTGACTGCTCCTGTGGCTCCTCCCACAGACCCCTGTATAAAAGCGATTGGAGGCACTGCTCCTCCCTCAGTCTCCAAGATGTCGTGGTCCCTTTTGCTGCTAATAAAAGCCTATCGTTCACCTCCCATCTCCGAGAGTTATTGATGGTGCATCAGTGATCTACATGGATTTTAGTAAGGAATTTGACAAGGTTCCACACGGTAGGCTTATTCAGAAAGTCAGAAGGCATGGGATCCAAGGAAGTTTGGTCAGTTGGATTCAGAATTGGCTTGCCTGCAGAAGGCAGAGGGTCGTGGTGGAGGGAGTACATTCAGATTGGAGGGTTGTGACTAGCTGTGTCCCACAAGGATTGGTTCTGGGACCTCTACTTCTCATGATTTTTATTAACGACCTGGATGTGGGGGTAGAAGGGTGGGTTGGCAAGTTTGCAGATGACACAAAGGTTGATGGTGTTGTAGATAGTGTAGAGGATTGTTGAAGATTGCAGAGAGACATTGATAGAATGCAGAAGTGGGCTGAGAAGTGGCGGATGGAGTTCAACCCGGACAAGTGTGAGGTGGTACACTTTGGAAGGACAAACTCCAAGGCAGAGTACAAAGTAAATGGCAGGATACTTGGTAGTGTGGAGAGCAGAGGGATCTGGGGGTACATGTCCACAGATCCCTGAAAGTTGCCTCACAGGTAGATAGGGTAGTTAAGAAAGCTTATGGGGTGTTAGCTTTCATAAGTCGAGGGATAGAGTTTAAGAGTCGCGATGTAATGATGCAGCTCTATAAAACTCTGTTTAGGCCACACTTGGAGTACTGTGTCCAGTTCTGGTCGCCTCACTATAGGAAGGATGTGGAAGCATTGGAAAGGGTACAGAGGAGATTTACCAGGATGCTGCCTGGTTTAGAGAGTGTGGATTATGATCAGAGATTAAGGGGAGCTAGGGCTTTACTCTTTGGAGAGAAGGAGGATGGGAGGAGACATGATAGAGGTGTACAAGATATTAAGAGGAATAGATAGAGTGGACAGCCAGCACCTCTTCCCCAGGGCACCACTGCTCAGTACAAGAGGACATGGCTTTAAGGTAAGGGGGAGGGAAGTTCAAGGGGGATATTAGAGGAAGGTTTTTCACTCAGAGAGTGGTTGGTGCGTGGAATGCACTGCCTGAGTCAGTGGTAAAGTTTAAGAGACTACTAGACAGGTATATGGAGGAATTTAAGGTGGGGGGGGGGGGTTATATGTGAGGCAGGGTTTGAGGGTCGGCACAACGTCGTGGGCCGAAGGGCCTGTAATGTGCTGTACTATTCTATGTTCTATGTAATAATCTGATATGTATGAACAGAATGCAAGACAAACTTTTCACTGTGTCTTAGTACATTTGACAATAAACAAATTCCATTGCCAATGATCTACACCAAACCCACCTGCCTCCCTATCCTTCTGTCTCCTGCTCATTCCAGCATCTGTCCACCTCCTCTGGCAGCTCATTCCTGATACCAAATACCTTGAGTGTCTTTACCTGTCTTCCCTGGCTTGTCTCAGCTGCATTTCTGAAATAAACACACAAGATTAGTTGCTGAGATCTTCTGCCTGAAGAAGCTGTGGCAGAAAGTTATTTAAGCCTATCACCCCTACGGGGGCTGCCAGAGTCCTCTGTCCTGGGCCCGGGTGTAGCCCTCCTCTCCCAGGGATGAGATCCTTAAAGTTTCTGTCGACATTTCTGTCGTACTGAGTTTAACGGGATGAGTTTGCCAGGCCCTTGCCAAACCTTCTCCTGCAGCAGAGCTTGGGGCTGTCCGTAATGGAGTTGTTGAGGTAGAAAGCTGCTACCCAAATACCTTGAGTCCTGAATGGGTTGCAGCTGTTACAAACACAAGAGATGCTGGAAATCCAGAGCAAAGTGCTGGAGGAACTCAGCAAGTCAGGCAGCATCTGTGGAGGGGAATGAACAGTTAACACTTTGCATCGAGACTCCCCATCAGGACTGGAAAGCCAGAGGGAAGTGGGGGAAGCTGGCTGGTGATAAGTGAGACCAGGTGGAAGGGTGGGGGAGGAGGGATGAAGCAAGAAGCTGGGAGATGATAGGTGAAAGGGCTGAAGAAGTAGAAATCAGGTAGGAAGAAAGAAAAGTAGGAGGGGAGCCAGAGGGAGGTGATAGACAGGTGAGGAGAAGAGAAGGCATGGGAGCCAAGAGAAACATTGACTGTTTATTGTTCTCCATAGAAGCTGCCTGGCCTGCTGAGTTCTCTAGCATTGTGTACTTGTTGATACAGATCTTAGAGTTGTTCACCAACACCCTGTGTTGTATCCTTCAGGGGAAGGGACCAGTTGGGTTCTACAGAGGTTTTCAGTGGAGGAGCAGTGAAGGGGTGGATTGGAGAGGGGTGGTGGGGTACCTTGGAGTCAGAGAGGGCTGGCAGAGTACTCTGGGACTGGAGAGGGGTGGTGGGGTACCCTGGGGTTGGAGAAGGCTGGCAGAGTACTCTGGGACTGGAGAGGGGTGGTGGGGTACCCTGGGGTCGGAGAGGGATGGCAGGGTAATCAGGGACTGGAGAGGGGTGGCAGGGTACTCTGGGACTGGAAAGGGATGGCAGGGTACTCTGGGACTGGAGAGGGATGGCAGGGTAATCAGGGACTGGAGAGGGGTGGCAGGGTACTCTGGGACTGGAAAGGGGTGGCAGGGTACCCTGGGACTGGAGAGGGATGGCAGGGTAATCAGGGACTGGAGAGGGGTGGCAGGGTACTCAGGGACTGGAGAGGGGGTGGCGGGGTACTCTGGGACTGGAGAGGGGTGCTGGGGTACTCTGGGACTGGAAAGGGATGGCAGGGTACTCTGGGGTCGGAGAGGGATGGCAGGGTAATCAGGGACTGGAGAGGGGTGGTGGGGTACTCTGGGACTGGAGAGGGATGGCAGTGTAATCAGGGACTGGAGAGGGGTGGCAGGGTAATCAGGGACTGGAGAGGGATGGCAGGATAATCAGGGACTGGAGAGGGGTGGTAGGGTAATCAGGGACTGGAGAGGGGTGGTGGGGTACTCTGGGACTGGGGAGGGGTGGCAGGATACTCAGGGACTGGAGAGGGGTGGCAGGGTACTCAGGGACTGGAGAGGTGTGGTGGGGGTACTCTGGGGTCAGAGAGGGATGGCAGGGTAATCAGGGACTGGAGAGGGGTGGTGGGGTACTCTGGGACTGGAGAAGAGTGGCAGGGTAATCAGGGACTGGAGAGGGGTGGTGGGGTACTCTGGGACTGGAGAGGGATGGCAGGGTAATCAGGGACTGGAGAGGGCTGGTGGGGGTACCCTGGGACTGGAGAGGGGTGGTGGGGTAATCAGGGACTGGAGAGGGGTGGTGGGGTACCCTGGGACTGGAGAGGGATGGCAGTGTAATCAGGGACTGGAGAGGGCAGGTGGGGTACTCTGGGACTGGAGAGGGATGGCAGGGTACTCTGGGACTGGAGAGGGGTGGTGAGGTACCCTGGGACTGGAGAGGGGTGGTGGGGTACTCAGGGACTGGAGAGGGGTGGTGGGGTACCCTGGGACTGGAGAGGGATGGCAGGGTACTCTGGGACTGGAGAGGGATGGCGGGGTACTCTGGGACTGGAGAGGGATGGCGGGGTACTCTGGGACTGGAGAGGGGTGGCAGGGTACTCTGGGACTGGAGAGGGGTGGTGGGGTACTCAGGGACTGGAGAGGGGTGGCAGGGTACTCTGGGACTGGAGAGGGGTGGTGGGGTACTCAGGGACTGGAGAGGGGTGGCAGGGTACTCTGGGACTGGAGAGGGGTGGTGGGGTACTCAGGGACTGGAGAGGGGTGGTGGGGTACCCTGGGATTGGAGAGGGGTGGTGGGGCATCCTGGGACTGGAGAGGGATGGCAGGGTACTCTGGAACTGCAGAGGGGTGGTGGGGTACTCATTGACTGGAGAGGGGTGGTGGGGGTACTCAGGGACTGCAGAGGGGTGGTGGGGTACTCAGGGACTGCAGAGGGGTGGTGGGGTACTCAGGGACTGCAGAGGGGTGGTGGGGTACTCTGGGACTGCATCCTGGGACTGGAGAGGGATGGCAGGGTACTCTGAGACTGCAGAGGGGTAGTGGGGTACCCTGGGGTCGGAGAGGGCTGGCAAGGGTACCGGGGGTCGGAGAGGGATGACAACGTACACTGGTATGAGGTGGTCACTCACTTTCCTGCATCATTGTTCCTCAGGTAACAGAGGGACTGCAGGATGTCAATTGCCCACAGCTGGAGGAGCCAGAGGACAGAACAAAGAGAGAATCTATAGCGAGCCCTGAGAATGAATCTGGATGTGGCTTGTGCAGAGCACGTGAGAAACAGCATGCAGGAGGTGAGAGGACATGAGAACTGGCGTTGTCTGAGTGCCAGCAAACCGAGCTGAAGGTTCAGCTTCCTCACGAGATCCCCAGCATCACCCCAGTTAGTATTAGTCACACTGTGAGCTGAGAGAATGTAAAGACCAGGGAGCTCTGCTGGCCGAGATCCCCAGCATGTCACATTGTGAGCTGAGAGCGATGTAAAGACCAGGGAGCTCTGCTGGCCGAGATCCCCAGCATGTCACACTGTGAGCTGAGAGCGATGTAAAGACCAGGGAGATCTGCTGGCCGAGATCCCCAGCATGTCACATTGTGAGCTGAGAGTGATGTAAAGACCAGGGAGATCTGCTGGCCGAGATCCCCAGCATGTCACATTGTGAGCTGAGAGCGATGTAAAGACCAGGGAGCTCTGCTGGCCGAGATCCCCAGCATGTCACACTGTGAGCTGAGAGAATGTAAAGACCAGGGAGCTCTGCTGGCCGAGATCCCCAGCATGTCACACTGTGAGCTGAGAGAATGTAAAGACCAGGGAGCTCTGCTGGCCGAGATCCCCAGCATGTCACATTGTGAGCTGAGAGCGATGTAAAGACCAGGGAGCTCTGCTGGCCGAGATCCCCAGCATGTCACATTGTGAGCTGAGAGCGATGTAAAGACCAGGGAGATCTGAAGGCCGAGATCCCCAGCATGTCAAACTGTGAGCTGAGAGCGATGTAAAGACCAGGGAGCTCTGCTGGCCGAGATCCCCAGCATGTCACATTGTGAGCTGAGAGCGATGTAAAGACCAGGGAGATCTGCTGGCCGAGATCCCCAGCATGTCAAACTGTGAGCTGAGAGCGATGTAAAGACCAGGGAGCTCTGCTGGCCGAGATCCCCAGCATGTCACATTGTGAGCTGAGAGCGATGTAAAGACCAGGGAGATCTGCTGGCCGAGATCCCCAGCATGTCACACTGTGAGCTGAGAGAATGTAAAGACCAGGGAGATCTGCTGGCCGAGATCCCCAGCATGTCACACTGTGAGCTGAGAGCGATGTAAAGACCAGGGAGATCTGCTGGCCGAGATCCCCAGCATGTCACATTGTGAGCTGAGAGAATGTAAAGACCAGGGAGATCTGCTGGCCGAGATCCCCAGCATGTCACATTGTGAGCTGAGAGCGATGTAAAGACCAGGGAGCTCTGCTGGCCGAGATCCCCAGCATGTCACATTGTGAGCTGAGAGCGATGTAAAGACCAGGGAGATCTGCTGGCCGAGATCCCCCGCATGTCACACTGTGAGCTGAGAGAATGTAAAGACCAGGGAGCTCTGCTGGCCGAGATCCCCAGCATGTCACACTGTGAGCTGAGAGCGATGTAAAGACCAGGGAGCTCTGCTGGCCGAGATCCCCAGCATGTCACATTGTGAGCTGAGAGAATGTAAAGACCAGGGAGCTCTGCTGGCCGAGATCCCCAGCATGTCACATTGTGAGCTGAGAGAATGTAAAGACCAGGGAGATCTGCTGGCCGAGATCCCCAGCATGTCACACTGTGAGCTGAGAGTGATGTAAAGACCAGGGAGATCTGCTGGCCGAGATCCCCAGCATGTCACACTGTGAGCTGAGAGAATGTAAAGACCAGGGAGCTCTGCTGGCCGAGATCCCCAGCATGTCACATTGTGAGCTGAGAGAATGTAAAGACCAGGGAGCTCTGCTGGCCGAGATCCCCAGCATGTCACACTGTGAGCTGAGAGAATGTAAAGACCAGGGAGATCTGCTGGCCGAGATCCCCAGCATGTCACATTGTGAGCTGAGAGAATGTAAAGACCAGGGAGCTCTGCTGGCCGAGATCCCCAGCATGTCACACTGTGAGCTGAGAGCGATGTAAAGACCAGGGAGATCTGCTGGCCGAGATCCCCAGCATGTCACATTGTGAGCTGAGAGAATGTAAAGACCAGGGAGCTCTGCTGGCCGAGATCCCCAGCATGTCACATTGTGAGCTGAGAGAATGTAAAGACCAGGGAGCTCTGCTGGCCGAGATCCCCAGCATGTCACACTGTGAGCTGAGAGCGATGTAAAGACCAGGGAGATCTGCTGGCCGAGATCCCCAGCATGTCACACTGTGAGCTGAGAGAATGTAAAGACCAGGGAGCTCTGCTGGCCGAGATCCCCAGCATGTCACACTGTGAGCTGAGAGAATGTAAAGACCAGGGAGATCTGCTGGCCGAGATCCCCAGCATGTCACACTGTGAGCTGAGAGAATGTAAAGACCAGGGAGCTCTGCTGGCCGAGATCCCCAGCATGTCACATTGTGAGCTGAGAGAATGTAAAGACCAGGGAGCTCTGCTGGCCGAGATCCCCAGCATGTCACACTGTGAGCTGAGAGTGATGTAAAGACCAGGGAGCTCTGCTGGCCGAGATCCCCAGCATGTCACACTGTGAGCTGAGAGAATGTAAAGACCAGGGAGCTCTGCTGGCCGAGATCCCCAGCATGTCACACTGTGAGCTGAGAGAATGTAAAGACCAGGGAGCTCTGCTGGCCGAGATCCCCAGCATGTCACACTGTGAGCTGAGAGAATGTAAAGACCAGGGAGCTCTGCTGGCCGAGATCCCCAGCATGTCACACTGTGAGCTGAGAGAATGTAAAGACCAGGGAGCTCTGCTGGCCGAGATCCCCAGCATGTCACACTGTGAGCTGAGAGAATGTAAAGACCAGGGAGCTCTGCTGGCCGAGATCCCCAGCATGTCACACTGTGAGCTGAGAGAATGTAAAGACCAGGGAGCTCTGCTGGCCGAGATCCCCAGCATGTCACATTGTGAGCTGAGAGTGATGTAAAGACCAGGGAGCTCTGCTGGCCGAGATCCCCAGCATGTCACACTGTGAGCTGAGAGCGATGTAAAGACCAGGGAGCTCTGCTGGCCGAGATCCCCCGCATGTCACATTGTGAGCTGAGAGAATGTAAAGACCAGGGAGCTCTGCTGGCCGAGATCCCCAGCATGTCACATTGTGAGCTGAGAGTGATGTAAAGACCAGGGAGCTCTGCTGGCCGAGATCCCCAGCATGTCACACTGTGAGCTGAGAGCGATGTAAAGACCAGGGAGCTCTGCTGGCCGAGATCCCCCGCATGTCACATTGTGAGCTGAGAGCGATGTAAAGACCAGGGAGCTCTGCTGGCCGAGATCCCCAGCATGTCACATTGTGAGCTGAGAGAATGTAAAGACCAGGGAGATCTGCTGGCCGAGATCCCCAGCATGTCACATTGTGAGCTGAGAGAATGTAAAGACCAGGGAGCTCTGCTGGCCGAGATCCCCAGCATGTCACATTGTGAGCTGAGAGTGATGTAAAGACCAGGGAGCTCTGCTGGCCGAGATCCCCAGCATGTCACATTGTGAGCTGAGAGAATGTAAAGACCAGGGAGCTCTGCTGCCCGAGATCCCCAGCATGTCACATTGTGAGCTGAGAGCGATGTAAAGACCAGGGAGCTCTGCTGGCCGAGATCCCCCGCATGTCACATTGTGAGCTGAGAGAATGTAAAGACCAGGGAGCTCTGCTGGCCGAGATCCCCAGCATGTCACATTGTGAGCTGAGAGAATGTAAAGACCAGGGAGCTCTGCTGCCCGAGATCCCCAGCATGTCACATTGTGAGCTGAGAGCGATGTAAAGACCAGGGAGCTCTGCTGGCCGAGATCCCCCGCATGTCACATTGTGAGCTGAGAGAATGTAAAGACCAGGGAGCTCTGCTGGCCGAGATCCCCCGCATGTCACATTGTGAGCTGAGAGAATGTAAAGACCAGGGAGCTCTGCTGCCCGAGATCCCCAGCATGTCACATTGTGAGCTGAGAGCGATGTAAAGACCAGGGAGCTCTGCTGGCCGAGATCCCCCGCATGTCACATTGTGAGCTGAGAGTGATGTAAAGACCAGGGAGCTCTGCTGGCCGAGATCCCCCGCATGTCACATTGTGAGCTGAGAGAATGTAAAGACCAGGGAGCTCTGCTGGCCGAGATCCCCAGCATGTCACATTGTGAGCTGAGAGCGATGTAAAGACCAGGGAGCTCTGCTGGCCGAGATCCCCAGCATGTCACACTGTGAGCTGAGAGCGATGTAAAGACCAGGGAGCTCTGCTGGCCGAGAGGTTCCAGTGGCACCTATGCAACGGTGTGGGAAAGCTGTTCCTGTTCACAAATACATTCTAGCTCAGTCAGTTTGCCTCAAGTCCTAGACCCATGGAGCCATGTAATAAAGCTGTTGGTCCTTCAGCTTGCCATCCATACTAACCCAATCCCATATATCAGCTCTTAATCGTACACTTCCGAACCCCAGTCATTCAAGAATTCAACCAGATATACCGCATCATTCTGATGTTTGAACCCAACGTTCTTTCAGAAGTCAGGAAAGAAGCACAAAACTTGGTGCTTCACCTTTGTTTTATTAAGCATTGATAGAATAATGGAACAGTGAAACAGTGATAGAGGTCTACTAAGTGAAGTGAAGGAAGGGACAGTCATAACAAAATTAGAGACTACAATAGCACTGGCCTCGTGGTTAGCTCTTTTGTACACTAGATAAGGAAAGTTCCATTCAAATTTGTCAATATGAATCATCCATTCAAAAATACAGTACCAAGCAAAGCTGAAGAATTATACAATAGGGCAGATTGAATTACCACATGTACATACTGTGACCATACTGAGCAGTTACCTGTAAACAAGTAAATACCATATATAAAATACAATCAGACAATTGATTCCAAGTTCAAAGAAAATTTTTTATACATTGTATACAATCTTGGGATTAATCATCTTCCAGGCTCCCACAAAGCAAAGAAACACAATGGAATCCATGAAAATCCCCAACTCATAAAGTCCGTCAAACATCCAATGTGTGGAAAAATAACAAATTGTGCAAACGATAAAAACGTTGATGATATAGTGCACAGAACTTTCCCAGAATCCCCAGGAGGTGCGCCCACAGCACTGGGGAGAGTGGGTGCCGACCAGCAGCTCAATGGCTGCAGGGCTACGACTGCTCCTGAACCTGGTGGCGTGGACCCAAGTCTCCCGCATCTCCTGCTCGATGGTAACAGCGAGAAGAAACAGAGAAAGATCAAAGCCAGTCAGATGAGACAGGCACAAGTGGGGGATCCTGGCGGATAGATAGCCTCAACGCCTTAATCCTTTAAGTTTTGCTCAGCCCTTAAATCGGCAAAACATCAGTTCATTTTTTTCTGTTGGGTGGGCCCCAAAGTTTCAATCTGGCCCAAAATCCACCCAGCTAACCAGCTCAACGATAGCCTTCCCAAGAGCCCAGTTCACCAAATCTGTCAGGAGGTCATACAGTTGGTTCAAAAGCACAGCTCTCAAAGGGTAATTATGGGCTACAGACGGCAGTGATCATCGTCCAGAGGTATATTTAATAGAATAGATAGTAGTTCTGTGAGCTGCCCGCAAAATTTCACCATTTATCACCAGTGCCATCTTGGGCAGCTGTGACCCCTGAGACGTGCTGAACAGCAGTTACTGAGTTTCCCACCATATCAGACCTGCTGCTGTCTAGTTCTAAATCACTTGCGGGTCCTGAAGTGGAGAAGAGGAGAGAAAGGAAACAATTTAGAGCTAAAGGCGAGTTTATTGTCATCTACGCCAAAGATCCCACACCACCAGGTTCAGGAACAGTTATTACCCCTCAACCATCAGGTCCCACACCACCAGGTTCAGGAACAGTTATTACCCCTCAACCATCAGGTCCCACACCACCAGGTTCAGGAACAGTTATTACCCCTCAACCATCAGGTCCCACACCACCAGGTTCAGGAACAGTTATTACCCCTCAACCATCAGGTCCCACACCACCAGGTTCAGGAACAGTTATTACCCCTCAACCATCAGGTCCCACACCACCAGGTTCAGGAACAGTTATTACCCCTCAACCGTCAGGTCCCGCACCACCAGGTTCAGGAACAGTTATCACCCCTCAACCATCAGGTCCCACACCACCAGGTTCAGGAACAGTTCTTACACCTCAATCATCAGGTCCCACACCACCAGGTTCAGGAACAGTTATTACCTCTCAACCATCAGATCCAACACCACCAGGTTCAGGAACAGTTATTACCCCTCAACCATCAAGACCCACACCACCAGGTTCAGGAACAGTTATTACCCCTCAACCATCAGATCCCACACCAGCAGGTTCAGGAACAGTTATTACCCCTCAACCATCAGGTCCCACACCACCAGGTTCAGGAACAGTTATTACCTCTCAACCATCAGATCCAACACCACCAGGTTCAGGAACAGTTATTACCTCTCAACCATCAGATCCAACACCACCAGGTTCAGGAACAGTTATTACCCCTCAACCATCAAGTCCCACGCCACCAGGTTCAGGAACAGTTATTACCCCTCAACCATCAGATCCCACACCAGCAGGTTCAGGAACAGTTATTACCCCTCAACCATCAGGTCCCACACCACCAGGTTCAGGAACAGTTATTACCTCTCAACCATCAGATCCAACACCACCAGGTTCAGGAACATTTATTACCCCTCAACCATCAAGTCCCACACCACCAGGTTCAGGAACAGTTATTACCCCTCAACCATCAGATCCCACACCAGCAGATTCAGGAACAGTTATTACCCCTCAACCATCAGGTCCCACACCACCAGGTTCAGGAACAGTTCTTACACCTCAGCCATCAGATCCCACTCCACCAGGTTCAGGAACAGTTATTACCCCTCAACCATCAAGTCCCACACCACCAGGTTCAGGAACAGTTATTACCCCTCAACCATCAGATCCCACACCAGCAGGTTCAGGAACAGTTATTACCCCTCAACCATCAGGTCCCACACCACCAGGTTGAAGAACAGTTATTACCCTTAACCATCAGGTCCCACACCACCAGGTTCAGGAACAGTTATTACCCCTCAACCATCAGGTCCCACACCACCAGGTTCAGGAACAGTTATTACCCCTCAGCCATCAGATCCCACACCACCAGGTTCAGGAACAGTTATTACCCCTCAACCATCAGGTCCCACACCACCAGGTTCAGGAACAGTTATTACCCCTCAACCATCAAGTCCCACACCACCAGGTTCAGGAACAGTTATTACCCCTCAACCATCAGATCCCACACCAGCAGGTTCAGGAACAGTTATTACCCCTCAACCATCAGGTCCCACACCACCAGGTTCAGGAACAGTTATTACCTCTCAACCATCAGATCCAACACCACCAGGTTCAGGAACATTTATTACCCCTCAACCATCAAGTCCCACACCACCAGGTTCAGGAACAGTTATTACCCCTCAACCATCAGATCCCACACCAGCAGATTCAGGAACAGTTATTACCCCTCAACCATCAGGTCCCACACCACCAGGTTCAGGAACAGTTCTTACACCTCAGCCATCAGATCCCACTCCACCAGGTTCAGGAACAGTTATTACCCCTCAACCATCAGGTCCCACACCACCAGGTTCAAGAACAGTTATTACCCTCAACCATCAGGTCCCACACCACCAGGTTCAGGAACAGTTATTACCCCTCAACCATCAGGTCCCACACCACCAGGTTGAAGAACAGTTATTACCCTTAACCATCAGGTCCCACACCACCAGGTTCAGGAACAGTTATTACCCCTCAACCATCAGGTCCCACACCACCAGGTTCAGGAACATCTTCAGGGTCTTGAACCAGGGTGGATAACTTAACTCACTTCAACTCTGAACAGATTCTACAACTCATGTTATCGGGATTTTTATTATTGTATTTGCCTAGTTTGTTTTCATTAGTTGTTTGTCAGACTTGGGAGTGGGTACAGAGGAGATGCCAGGGGTAAGTTTTTTACGCAGAGAGTGGTGAGTGTGTGGAATGGGCTGCCGGTGGTGGAGGCAGATACGATAGGGTCTTTTAAGAGACTCCTGGATGGCTACATGGAGCTTAGAAAAATAGAGAGCTATGGGTAAAGCCCAGGTAGTTCTAAGGTAGGGGCATGTTCAGCACAGCTTTGTGGGCCTAAGGTCCTGTATTGCGCTGTATGTTTCTATGGTTCTATTTCTTTGTGTGTAGTTTGTCATGGATTCTGTTGTATTTCTTTGTCCTACTGGGCATACCCGGAGGAAATGAATCTGACAGTTGAATATGGTGACATTTACTTTGAATTTTGTATGCATGCTGCAATGAAAAACTTCAAACGGCATTTCCAGCAGAGCATCAGATGAGCAGTGCTCACAAGAAAACAGAAATTATACACACTTTTTAGAAGATAATTAGATCAATAAAGCTCATTTTAGAGCTGTGATCAAGGTGGTTGAAAGTTTGAAATAAATTTATTATCAAGATACATACATACCTGTCACCATATACAACCATGAGGCTAACTTCCTTCTGGGCACTGTGTGTTTTGGCTCTACTGAGGTGGTGATCTGGGTTGTGCCGGTCAGTTCAAGAACTGAATGGTTGAAGGTCAGTAGCTGTTCCTGAAACCTGTGGTGTGGGACTTCAGGCTTCTGTACCTCCTGCCCAATGGGAGCTCTGTGAAGATGGCATGGCAATGATGGTGGGGATCTTTGTTTTTCAACATTGTAGTCAAAACTGTCCAGTGCATCACCTGCATTAGCCAACCCTCCATCAAGGACATAACAACGTCAAGGGATGCATGAAAAGAGCTACCTTTTGGTCATGTCCATGTTGCAGTAGCATCTCTTTCTTTCTTTTTCTTTTTCCAATATTTTTATTAAATTTCATATACACAAATACAGAATTTATAAGGATACTATAAATCAGAATAAGATAGCACAAAATGCACAATATATAAATCGCACTGATACAATCACAGTATCCCATACTGATCATCAATCAGATAAAATAAATTGAATGATGAAATACAATAGTATGGTTAATTATATTATAAAAAATTTCTACACCCCCTACAAAGCTGGTTGATAAAACAAACAAAAGAAGAAAAAGAGTACTTTACCATAATAATAGCCCAGATCTATATTTTAATAACAATTCAAAGATTTTTAAAATAGTTCAGAAAAGGTCTTGGATAGAATCAGAAATCGAACAATGAATCTTCTCTAGATTGAAACATGACATAACATCACATAACCATTGAGCATGTGTGGGGGGGGCATCCTCCTTCCATTTAAGCAAGATCGCCCTCCTAGCTATAAGAGAAATAAAAGCCAGTACCCGCGAATGAGAAGGCTCCAAAATTATAACTCTTTCCTCAACAATACCAAATAAGGCAGTCAAAGGATTGGGCTTAAAACTAACTTTAAAAAGTTCAGAAAAAGTTTGGAATACAACTTTCCAATATTTTTCAAGGCTCGAACATGACCAAAACACATGAATTAATGAAGCCTCTCCATTATTACGTCTGTCACAATAAGCAGATATACCTGCAACATCAAGGGATGCATGAAAAGAGCTACCTTTTGGTCAGGTCCATGTTGCAGTAGCGTCTCTGAGTTGAGGAGTGGCCAATCAACAAGAGGGATTCATTAGAAAGGGCCAATAAAAATAACTCGAGTGAAAGTGACGCAGCCATTCTTTGAGTGTGCCAGTGTTTCGAGAGGCTCTGGCTCATCAAGTTTGAGCCAGGCTTGGGCAAGATACAGCATCTGGTAAGCTTGACACTTGGTAATTGTTCATTCCCCATCTGTTAGGGCATAGTCGTTCACTGAGAACGGCTCCAGAGCAGTGTTTGTACTTTGCGTGCGATGAGACCACCAGTCCCCCAGATAAACACATCTGCGCCAGGGGCACCGAGCTGCCGCTCCTGAGAGAACGTATTAAAGAAATGGAGCTGCAATTTGATCACCTTCACCTCGTGGAAGAATGAGAAGGTGATAGATGGGAGATACAGTGTCAACGTGTAGTGAGGAGAAGCTGTCGATAGGACAAAATTGTAGTCAACAGGATGAGTTGCAACGTAAAAGGCGGACTAAATCGAAAAGGGTGAACACAGGACTGGAAGTGTTACATCTGGATTTGTGCTCAATACAGAATAAGGACGATGAACTTGTAGCACAGTTACAGATTGGCATGCGTGGAGGCCAGGTCATTGGCTGTATTTAAGGCAGATGTTAATAGGTAATTGATTGGACATAGTATCAAAGGTTAGGAGAGAGCAAGGAACTAGGGATCAGGAGCAGATAGAAAAATAGCATCAGCCATGATTGAACGGTGAAGCAGACTCGATGGGCCAAATGGCCTAATTCTGCTCCTGTCTTATGCTTGTATGCTGTTGGCTTCACAGAATCATGGCTGAAAGAAGATTATAACTGGGAGCTTAATGTCCATGGATTTGCGGGAAACTGGGGAGGGATGTGTCCATAATGTATTGGACTGAGTCCTGTGGTTATTCCCAATGGGGAGGGATGTGTCCGTGATGTATTGGAGACTGAATCCTGTGGATATTCCCGATGGGGAGGGATGTGTCTGTGATGTATTGGACTGAATCCTGTGGATATTCCCGATGGGGAGGAATGTGTCCGTGATGTATCGGACTGAATCCTGTGGATATTCCCGATGGGGAGGGATGTGTCCAGATGGACTGAATCCTGTGGATATTCCCGATGGGGAGGGATGTGTCCAGATGGACTGAATCCTGTGGATATTCCCGATGGGGAGGGATGTGTCTGTGATGTATTGGACTGAATCCTGTGGATATTCCCGATGGGGAGGGATGTGTCCGTGATGTATCGGACTGAATCCTGTGGATATTCCCAATGGGGAGGGATGTGTCCGTGATGTATTGGACTGAGTCCTGTGGATATTCCCGATGGGGAGGGATGTGTCCGTGATGTATTGGACTGAATCCTGTGGATATTCCCGATGGGGAGGGATTTGTCTGGATGGACTGAGCCTGTGGATATTCCCGATGGGGAGGGATGTGTCCGTGATGTATTGGACTGGATCCTGTGGATATTCCCAATGGGGAGGGATGTGTCCGTGATGTATTGGACTGAGTCCTGTGGATATTCCCGATGGGGAGGGATGTGTCCGTGATGTATTGGACTGAATCCTGTGGATATTCCCGATGGGGAGGGATGTGTCCGTGATGTATTGGACTGAATCCTGTGGATATTCCCGATGGGGAGGGATGTGTCCGTGATGTATCGGACTGAATCCTGTGGATATTCCCAATGGGGAGGGATGTGTCCGTGATGTATTGGACTGAGTCCTGTGGATATTCCCGATGGGGAGGGATGTGTCCGTGATGTATTGGACTGAATCCTGTGGATATTCCCGATGGGGAGGGATTTGTCTGGATGGACTGAGCCTGTGGATATTCCCGATGGGGAGGGATGTGTCCGTGATGTATCGGAATGAATCCTGTGGATATTCCCGATGGGGAGGGATGCGTCCGTGATGTATCGGACTGAATCCTGTGGATATTCCCCATGGGGAAGGATGTGTCCGTGATGTATTGGACTGAGTCCTGTGGATATTCCCGATGGGGAGGGATGTGTCCGTGATGTATTGGACTGAATCCTGTGGATATTCCCGATGGGGAGGGATTTGTCTGGATGGACTGAGCCTGTGGATATTCCCGATGGGGAGGGATGTGTCCGTGATGTATCGGAATGAATCCTGTGGATATTCCCGATGGGGAGGGATGTGTGTGTCCGTGATGTATTGGACTGAGTCACTGAGATATTCCCGATGGGGAGGGATGTGTCCGTGATGTATTGGACTGAATCCTGTGGATATTCCCGATGGCGAGGGATGTGTCCGTGATGTATCGGACTGAATCCTGTGGATATTCCCGATGGGGAGGGATGTGTCCATGATGTATCGGACTGAATCCTGTGGATATTCCCGATGGGGAGGGATGTGTCCATGATGTATCGGACTGAATCCTGTGGATATTCCCCATGGGGAGGGATGTGTCCGTGATGTATCGGACTGAATCCTGTGGATATTCCCCATGGGGAGGGATGTGTCCGTGATGTATTGGACTGAATCCTCCACTCTCTGCAGCCTCTTACTTTCATGTTACTGGTAATTGCAGGTTTTCGAGCCACGGTGACTAGATTTGGTGACACGACGAAGCCTCTGGGCTCCAAACATTTCTGCTCCATCCCCACAAACTTGGTGGTGCGCTGTGACATGGATGACGGTGGGTTGCGTGTCAGTGGAGAATCCCTGAGACATCACCTCTACCCGCTGTCCAGCAGCATGCTGAGGGCAGTACTCACCTCCGACGTGGCACTGCAGAGGGCCCTCAAGAGGCAACAGCAGTTAATTGAGGTGAGGACTTGGGGGAGGTGTCACGTAGCAGACTGCATTTCTCTGGACTCGATCTGTCCTGCCCAGGTTGGACCTTCACAAAGTAAGAGCCTATTGCATCACAGGAAAGGGACCAACATGAATAAACCAGCTGACTGGCAGGAGGCAATGAATAGCAATAAAGGGAGCCTACAACTGCAGACAGAGCAAAGAGTTAAATTGAACCACAGAGGCAAAATTCAAAAGAGTGTAGAATGCAGGGTAAAGATGCTGTATTTAAATGTGTGTAGTGTTCATAATAAGGTGGACAAACTCGTGGCATAATCAGAGATCAGTCGGTATGATATTGTGGACATCACTGAATCATGACTGAAAGAAGGCCATAGCTGGGAGCTTAATATCAAAGATATACTGAAAGGACAGGCAGGAAGGCATAGGCGGTTGGTGAGAGATGGAATTTGCATCTTTAGAAAGAGGCGACATAGGGTCAGAGAAGCTATGTTTGATGGAGTTACGGAACTACAAGGGTAAAAAAAATCATGGGAATAATATATAGGCCTCCAAATAATAGATAAGATGAGGGGTTGAGATTGCAAAGGGAGCTGGAAAAGGCATGTAATAAGGGTAATGACACAATTGTAATGGAGCACTTCATTATGCAAGAGGGTTGGGAAAATCTGGTTGGTGTCGGATCACAAGGGAGGGAATTTATTGAATGCCTATGAGATGGCTTTTTAGAGCAGCTTGTGCTCAAGCCTACTTGGAGAAAGTATCTAAAAGTAGGTTTTGTGTAATAACCCAGTTCTTATTAGGGAGCTTAACATAAAGGAACCCCTAGGTGACAGTGATCGTAATATAGAAACAGAAATCCTACAGCACAATACAGGCCCTTTAGCCCACAAAGCTGTGCCAAACATGTCCTTACCTTAGAAATCACCCAGGGTTACCCATAGCCCTCTATTTTTCTGAGCTCCGTGTAACCATCCAAAGGTCTCTAAAAAGACCCTATCGTATCCACCTCCACCTCCGTCGCCAGCAGCCCATTCCACTCACTCACCACTCTCTGAATAAAAAATTTACCCCTGACATCTCTTCTGTACCTACTCCCCAGCACCTTAAAACTGTGCCCTCTCGCACTAGCCATTTCAGCCCTAGGAAAAAGCCTCTGACTATCCACACAATCAATGCCTCTCATCATCTTGTACACCTCTATCAGGTCACCTCTCATCCTCCTTCGCTCCAAGGAGAAAAGGCCGAGTTCACTCAACCTATTCTCATAAGGCATGTTCTCCAATCCAGGCAACATCCTTGTAAATCTCCTCTGCACCCTTTCTATGGTTTCCACATCATTCCTGTAGTGAGGTGACCAGAACTGAGCACAGTACTCCAAGTGGGGTCTGACCAGGGTCCTATATAGCTGCAACATTACCTCTCGGCTCTTAAACTCAATCCCACGATTGATGAAGGACAATACACCGTACGCCTTCTTAACCACAGAGTCAACCTACGTAGCAGCTTTGAGTATCATATGGACTCCAACCCCAAGATCCCTCTGATCCTCCACACTGCCAAGAGTCTTACCATTAATACTGTATTCTGCCATCATATTTGACCTAACAAAACGAACCACTTCACACTTATCTGGGCTGAACTCCATCTGCCACTTCTCAGCCCAGTTTTGCATCCTATTAATGTCCCACTGTGACCTCTGACAGCCCTCCACACTATCCACATCACCCCCAACCTTTGTGTTATCAGCATATTTACTAACCCAGCCCTCCACTTCCTTATCCAGGTCATTTATAAAAATCACGAAGAGTAAGGGTCCCAGAACAGATCCCTGAAGCACACCACTGGTCACCGACCTCCATGCAGAATATGACCCATCTACAACCACTCTCTGCCTTCTGTGGGCAAGCCAGTTCTGGATCCACAAAGCAATGTCCCCTTACTTTCGCTGTAAGTCTTGCATGGGGTACCTTGTCAAATGCCTTGCTGAAATCCATATACACTACATCTACTGCTCTACCTTCATCAATGTGTTTAGTCACATCCTCAAAATATTCAATCAGGCTCGTAAGGCAGGACCTACCATTGACAAAGCCATGCTGACTACTCCTAATCATATTATACCTCTCCAAATGTTCATAAATTCTGCCTCTCAGGATCTTCTCCATCAACTTACCAAGCACTGAAGTAAGACTCACTGGTCTATAATTTCCTGGGCTATCTCTACTCCCTTTCTTGAATAAGGGAACAACATCCGCAACCCTCCAATCCTCTGGAACTTCTCCTGTCTCCATTGATGATGCAAAGATCGTCACCAGAGACTCAGCAATCTCCTCCCTTGCCTCCCACAGTAGCCTGGGGTACATCCTGTCCGGTCCCAGTGACTTATCCAACTTGATGCTCCAGCATATCCTCTTCCTTAAATCTACATGCTCAAGCTTTTCAGTCCACTGTAAGTCATCCCTACAATCACCAAGATCCTTTTCCGTAGTGAATACTGAAGTAAAGTATTCATTAAGTACCTTTGCTATTTCCTCCGGTTCCATACACACTTTCCCACTGTCACACTTGATTGGTCCTGTTCTCCTTATCTTAGACACCTTATCCTCTTGCTCTTCACATCCTTGTAGAATGCCTTGGGATTTTCCTTAATCCTGTCTGCCAAGGCCTTCTCATGGCCCCTTCTGGCTCTCCTAATTTCATTCTTAAGCTCCTTCCTGCTAGCCTTATAATTTTCTAGATCTCTATCATTACCTAGTTTTTTGAACCTTTCGTGAGCTCTTCTTTTCTTCTTGAGTAGATTTACAACACCCTTTGTACACCACGGTTTCTGTACCCTACCATCCTTTCCCTGTCTCATTGGAACGTACCTATGCAGAACTCCATGAAAATATGCCCTGAACATTTACCACATTTCTTCCTTACATTTCACTGAGAACATCTGCTTCCAAGTTCCTGCTTCATATTCCTCCTTACTCCAACTTAACGCTTTCCTAACTTGTCTGTTCCTATCCCTCTCCAGTGCTATGGTAAAGGAGGTAGAGTTGTAATCACTTTCTACAAAATGCTCTCCCACTGAGAGACCTGGTACCTGATCAGATTCATTTCCCAATACCAGATCAAGTACAGCTTCTCTTCTTGTAGGCTTATCCACATACTGTGTCAAGAAACCTTCTTGAACACATCTAACAAACTCCATCCCATCTAAACCCCTCGCTTTAGGGAGATGCCAATCGATATTTGGGAAATTTAAATCTCCCATCACGACAACCCTGTTATTATTACACTTTTCCAGAATCTGTCTCCCTATCTGCTTCTCGATGTCCCTGTTACTATTGGATGGTCTATAAAAAACACCCAGTCGAGTTATTGACCCCTTCCTGTTCCTAACCTCCACCCACAGAGACTCTGTAGACAATCTCTCCATGACTTCCTCCTTTGCTGCAGCTGTGACACTATCTCTGATCAACAGTGTCGTGCCCCCACCTCTTTTACCTCCCTCCCTGTCCTTTCTGAAACATCTAAAGCCTGGCACTCAAAGTAACCATTCCTGCCTCTGAGCCATCCAAGTCTCTGTAATGGCCACAGCATCATAGCTTCAAGTGCTGATCCATGCTCTAAGCTCATCTGTAACATGATTGAATTCATAGTGCAGTATGAGAGGGAGATGCATAGGTCACATGTATCCCCTGCATGGAGGTTGGTGACCAGTGGTGTTCCGCAGGGCTCCGTCCTGGGACCCCCTCCTCTTTGTGATTTTTATAAATGACCTGTATGAAGAAAGAGAAGGATAGTTTTGTAAGTTTGCTGATGACACAAAGGTTGGGGTTGTTGTGGATAATCTGGAGGGTTGTCAGAGGTTACAGTGTGACATCAATAGGGTGCAGAACTGGGCGGAGAAATGGCAGATGGACTTCAACCCAGATAAGTGTAAAGTGGTTCATTTTGTTAGATCCAATTTGAAACTGGAATATAATATAAATGGTAAGACTCTTGGCAGTGTGGAGGATCAGAGGGATCTTAGGGTCCGTGTCCTTAGGGCACTCAAAGCTGCTGCACAGGTTGACAGCTTTGTTAAGAAGGCATATGGTGTGTTGGCCTTCATCAACCGTGGGATTGAGTTCAAGAGCCATGAGGTAATGTTACAGCTATGTAAGACCTTAGTCAGACCCCACCTGGAGTACTGTGTTCAGTTCTGGTTGCCTCACTACAGGAAGGATGTAGATACTATAGAAAGAGAGCAGAGGAGGTTTACAAGGATGTTGCCTGGATTGGGGAGCATGCGTTCTGAGAATAGGTTGAGTAAACGTGGTCTTTTCTCCTTGGGGTGACAGAGGATGAGAGGTGACCTGATAGAGGTGTATAAGATGATGAGGGGCATTGATTGTGTGGATAGCCAGAGGCTTTTTCCCAGGGCTAAAATGGCTAACACAAGGGGGCATAGTTTTAACGTGCTTGAAAATAGGTACCTAAGGGATGTCAGGGGTAAGTTTTTCACAAATAGAGTGGTAGGTGCGTGGAATGCACTGCCAGCGACAGTGGTGGAGGCAGATACAATAGAGTCTTTTAAGTGACTCTTAGGGGGCAATGCACTAGGAAAATTCTAGGCAGTTTCTAGAGTAGGTTACATGGTCAGCACAACATTGTGGGCTGAAGGACCTTTAATGTGCTGTAAATTTCTCTGTTCGATGTAACAGTATCGCAATGGAATAAAGGGAGTTTCTGGGACATGAGAGAGGAGCTTGCCCACGCGCATTGGAGGAGGAGCTTGCCCACGCGCATTGGAGGAGGAGCTTGATAGGGATGATGGCAGAGCAGAGACGGCTGAAGTTTCTGGGAATAGTTCACAAGGTGCAGGATAGATATGTCCCACAGAAGAAGTTGTTCTCAAATGGCAGGGTAGAAAAGAGAAGTTAAGGACTCCATAAAAGCTAAGGAAAGGGCATATAAGAGAACAAAAGTGAGTGGGAAGTTGGATGATTGGGAAGCTTTTAAAATCCAACTAAAGGCAACTAAAAAGCTATAAGAATGGAAAAGATGAAATATGAGGGCATATTTAATATAAAACAGTAATATGTAACATTTTTCAGTTATATACAGAATAAAAGGGAGGTGAGAGTTGATCTTGGACCACTGGAAAATGATGCTGGTGAGGTAGTAATGGGTACAAAGAAATGGCAGATGAACTTAATAAATACTTTGCATCAGTCTTCACTGTGGAAGACACTCGCAGTGTGCCAGAGGTCTGTGAGTGTCAGGGAGCAGGAGTGAGAGCCATTACTATTATAAAGGAAAAAGTTCTAGGCAAACTCAAAGGTGGATAAGTCCCCTGGACCAGATGGACTACATCCCAGAGTCCTGAGGGAGGGATAAGTCCCCTGGACCAGATGGACTACATCCCAGAGTCCTGAGGGAGGGATAAGTCCCCTGGACCAGACGGACTACATCCCAGAGTCCTGAGGGAGGGATAAGTCCCCTGGACCAGACGGACTACATCCCAGAGTCCTGAGGGAGGGATAAGTCCCCTGGACCAGACGGACTACATCCCAGAGTCCTGAGGGAGGGATAAGTCACCTGGACCAGATGGACTACATCCCAGAGGCCTGAGGGAGGGATAAGTCCCCTGGACCAGATGGACTACACCCCAGAGGCCTGAGGGAGGGATAAGTCCCCTGGACCAGATGGACTACACCCCAGAGTCCTGAGGGAGGGATAAGTCCCCTGGACCAGATGGACTACATCCCAGAGTCCTGAGGGAGGGATAAGTCAACTGGACCAGATGGACTACACCCCAGAGGCCTGAGAGAGGGATAAGTCCCCTGGACCAGACGGACTACATCCCAGAGTCCTGAGGGAGGGATAAGTCACCTGGACCAGACGGACTACATCCCAGAGTCCTGAGGGAGGGATAAGTCCCCTGGACCAGACGGACTACATCCCAGAGTCCTGAGGGAGGGATAAGTCCCCTGGACCAGACGGACTACATCCCAGAGTCCTGAGGGAGGGATAAGTCCCCTGGACCAGACGGACTACATCCCAGAGTCCTGAGGGAGGGATAAGTCAACTGGACCAGACGGACTACATCCCAGAGTCCTGAGGGAGGGATAAGTCCCCTGGACCAGATGGACTACATCCCAGAGTCCTGAGGGAGGGATAAGTCAACTGGACCAGATGGACTACAACCCAGAGTCCTGAGGGAGGGATAAGTCAACTGGACCAGATGGACTACAACCCAGAGTCCTGAGGGAGGGATAAGTCAACTGGACCAGATGGACTACAACCCAGAGTCCTGAGGGAGGGATAAGTCAACTGGACCAGATGGACTACAACCCAGATTCCTGAGAGAGGTTGCTGAATAGACAACAGATGCATTGGTCATGATCTTTCAAGAATCACTTGATTCTGGCATGGACCCGCAAATGTCACTCCAATCTTTAAGAAGGGAGGAAGGCAAAAGAAAAGAAATTATAGGCCAGTTAGCCTAACCTCAGTGTTAGGGAAAGTGTTGGAGTCCATTATCAAGGATAAGGTTTTGGGGTACCCGGAGACTAATGATAAAATAAGTCAAAGTCAGCATGGTTTTTGTAAAGGGCAATCTTGCCTGATAAATCTGTTAAAATTCTTCAAGGAAGTAACAAGCAGGGTGGACAAAGGAGAGGCAGATGATGTCATTTACTTAGATTTTCAGAAGGCATTTGATAAGATACCTCACATGAAGCTGCTTAACAAAAAATCCTATGGTGTTACAAGAAAGATAGCGGCATGGATAGAGGAATGGCTGACAGGCAGGAGGCAGCAAGTGGGAATAAAGGGGCCTTTTCTGGTTGGCTGTTGGCTGCCAGTGACTAGTGATGTTCCTCAGGAGTCAGTATTGGGATTGCTACTTTTCACATTCAATGATTTAAACAATGGAATTGATGGCTTTGTGGCAAAGTTTGTGGATGATACAAAGAGAGGTGGAGGGGCAGATATTGCCAAAGAAGCATTGTGATTACAGCAGGACTTAGACAAATCAAAAGAATGGACAAAAAAGTGGCAGATGGAATACAGTGTTGAGAAATGTATGATAATATATTTTGGTAAAAGGAACAATAATGCAGACTATTACCTAAATGGGGAGAAGGTTCAAACATCAGAGGTGCAGAGGGACTTAGGAGTCCTCATTCAAGACTTGCAGAAGGTTAATTTACAGGTTGAGTCTGGGGTAAAGAAGACAAATGCAACGTTGGCACTTATTTCAAGTAGAACAGAATATAAAAGCAAGGAGATAATGCTGAGGCTTTAGTCAGGCCACACTTATGCGGACCGTTTGGCAGCTTTGGGCCTGAACTCACTGGAATTCAGAAGAATGCTTGGGGAATCTCATTGAAACCCACTGAATGTTGAATGAACTAGATAAGGTGGATGTGGAGAGGATGTTTCCTATGGTGGGGGTATCCAGAACTAGAGGGCAGAGCCTCAAATTTAAGGGGCAACCTTTTAGGACAGCAGTAAGAGGATTTTTTTTAGCCAATGAGTGGTAGATCAATGGAACGCTCAAAGCGGAAGTTGATAGATTGATTGGGCTGGGCATGAAGGGATATGGTGAGAGGCAAGTGTAAGGGGTTGAGTGGGATCCGGGATCAGCCATGATGGAATGGTGGAGCAGACTGAATGGGCTGAATGGCCTAATTCTGCTCCTACTGTTCCTTTTGGCTGCCGGTGATTAGTGGTATTCCACAGGTATCAGTGCTGGGAACACTTTTTTTTACATTATGCATCAATGATTTGGATGACAGAATTGATGGCTTTCTGGCCAAGTTTGTGGATGAAAGGAAGATAGGTAGAGGGGTAGGTAGTGTTAAGGAAGCAGAGATGTTGCAGAAGATTTAGACAGATTGGGATAATGGGCAAAGAAGTGGCAGATGGAATATAGTGTGGAGAAACGCCTAGTCATACACTTTGGTAGAAGAATATAGACACAAAGTTTTTTCTAAATGGGGAGAAACTTTAAAAATCAGAGGTACAAAGGGACTTGGGAGTCCTTGTGCAGGATTCCCTAAAAGTTAACTTGCAGGCAGAGTCGATAGTGAGGAAGGCAAATACTATGTTAGCATTCATTTAAAGCGGACTAGAGTATAATGCTGAGGTTTATAAAACATTGGTCAGACCACACATGGAGTATTGAAGCAGCTTATCTTAGAGAGGATGTGCTGCTACTGGAGAGAGTCCAGAGGAGGCTCATGAGAAAGATTCCAAAGGTATGAGGAGTGTTTTGGCTCTGAGCCTGTACTCAGTGCAGTATAAAAGAATAAGGGGGGTATCTCATTGAAATCTATTGAATATTGAAAGGGCTAGATAGAGTGGATGTGGAGACCATGCTCCTTATAGTGTGGGAGTCTAGGAGCAGGGGGCACAGCCTCAGAATAGAAGGATGTCCATTTAGAAAAGAGATGAGAATAATTTTTTTAGCCAGATGGTAGTGAGTCTTATGAGTTCATTGCTACAGACAGTTGTAGAAGCCTAGGTATTGCATATATTTAAAGGGGCAGAGAGTCTGTGGGCTGAAGGAATTGAATTGAATTGAAATAACTTTATTACTTACAGCCTTTATAGACATGAGGAGTAAAAATCTTTACGTTACGTCTCTGTTCAATAGTAATTTATATAAATATTATGTACAACTGGATAGTCAATATAACATAGAAATACAGTTGCGTCAGCATGAGTTAAGCAGTCTGACGGCCTGGTGGATTCTGTGAGGCTGTGAGGCCTGTGAGTACCTGGAGTCGTTGCTGCAGGGAGTGAGCGAGGTTTCACAGTGATTCTATTCTCTCTCAGGATTCCCTGAAGGAGACACTCATGTTCCGAATCTGCAAAATCTGGCTGCTGGAAACACTCCAAGTGATCCGAGAATGGGATATGGCCGCTGTGGAACAGATGTACAGCTGGAGACTGGAGCAATTCCAAGAACTTATTGCCAAGCTGAGAAAGTGGGAGGGCCGGGCAAGGAGGGTGAGCCCAATGCTGGTCTGCACAAACCACCTGCTGGTGTTGGACTGTACCTACATTCAGCATGAGATGGGTAGGTACACACGCCGGTACCGACACAACCGTCTCACACTGTGCATGAGAGAGTTCGCACACACTCACCAACACAACCGTCTCACACTGTGCATGGGAGAGTTCGCACACACGCACCGACACAACCGTCTCACACTGTGCATGGGAGAGTTCGCACACACTCACACACAACCGTCTCACACTGTGCATGGGAGAGTTCGCACACACGCACCGACACAACCGTCTCACACTGTGCATGGGAGAGTTCGCACACACTCACCAACATAACCGTCTCACACTGTGCATGAGAGAGTTTGCACACACTCACCAACACAACCGTCTCACACTGTGCATGGGAGAGTTCGCACACACTCACCAACACAACCGTTTCACACTGTACATGAGTGAGTACGCACACAATCACCGACACAACCGTCTCACACTGTGCATGAGAGAGTTCGCACACACTTACCGACACAACCGTCTCACACTGTGCTTGAGAGAGTTCGCACACACTTACCGACACAACCATCTCACACTGTGCATGAGAGAGTTCGCACACACTTACCGACACAACCGTCTCACACTGTGCATGAGAGCGTTCGCACACACTCACCGACACAACAGTCTCACACTGTGCATGAGAGAGTTCATACACACTCACCGACACAACCATCTCACACTGTGCATCAGAGTTCGCACACACTCACCAACACAACCGTCTCACACTGTGCATGAGAGAGTTCATACACACTGACACAACCATCTCACACTGTGCATCAGAGTTCGCACACACTCACACACAACCGTCTCACACTGTGCATGACAGAGTTCACACACACTCACCAACACAACCGTCTCACACTGTGCATGAGAGAGTTCGCACACACTTACCGACACAACCGTCTCACACTGTGCATGGGAGAGTTCGCACACACTCACCAACACAACCGTCTCACACTGTGCGTGAGAGAGTTCGCACACACTCACACACAACTATCTCACACTGTGCATGAGAGAGTTCGCACACACTCACCGACACAACCGTCTCACACTGTGCATGGGAGAGTTCGCACACACTCACCAACACAACCGTCTCACACTGTGCATGAGAGAGTTCGCACACACTCACCAACACAACCGTCTCACACTGTGCATGAGAGAGTTCACACACACTCACACACAACCATCTCACACTGTGCATCAGAGTTCGCACACAATCACCAACACAACCGTCTCACACTGTGCGTGAGAGAGTTCACACACAATCACCGACACAACAGTCTCACACTGTGCATGAGAGAGTTCGCACACACTCACACACAACCATCTCACACTGTGCATGAGAGAGTTCACACACACTCACACACAACCATCTCACACTGTGCATGAGAGAGTTCATACACACACACAACCGTCTCACACTGTGCATGAGAGAGTTCGCACACACTCACACACAACCATCTCACACTGTGCATGAGAGAGTTCATACACACTCACACACAACCGTCTCACACTGTGCATGAGAGAGTTCGCACACACTCACCGACACAACCGTTTCACACTGTACATGAGTGAGTACGCACACAATCACCGACACAACCGTCTCACACTATGCATGAGAGAGTTCGCACACACTCACACACAACCGTCTCACACTGTGCATGAGAGTTCGCACACACTCACACACAACCATCTCACACTGCATGAGAGAGTTCACACACACTCACACACAACCGTCTCACACTGTGCATGAGAGTTCGCACACACTCACCGACACAACCGTCTCACACTGTGGATGAGAGTTCGCACACACTCACACACAACTGTCTCACACTGTGCATGAGAGCGTTCGCACACACTCACCGACACAACCGTCTCACACTGTGCGTGAGAGTTCACAAACACTCACCAACACAACTGTCTCGTACTGTGCATGAGAGAGTTCGCACACACTCACCGACACAACCGTCTCACACTGTGCATGAGAGAGTTCGCACACACTCACCGACACAACCGTCTCACACTGTGCATGGGAGAGTTCGCACACAATCACCGACACAACAGTCTCACACTGTGCGTGAGAGAGTTCGCACACAAACCGACACAACCGTCTCACACTGTGCATGAGAGAGTTCGCACACACTCACACACAACTGTCTCACACTGTGCATGAGAGAGTTCACACACACTCACTAACACAACCGTCTCACACTGTGCATGAGAGTTCACACACACTCACCAACACAACTGGCTCGTATTGTGCATGAGAGAGTTCATACACACTCACCGACACAACCATCTCACACTGTGCATCAGAGTTCGCACACACTCACCAACACAACCGTCTCACACTGTGCATGAGAGAGTTCATACACACTGACACAACCATCTCACACTGTGCATCAGAGTTCGCACACACTCACACACAACCGTCTCACACTGTGCATGACAGAGTTCACACACACTCACCAACACAACCGTCTCACACTGTGCATGAGAGAGTTCGCACACACTTACCGACACAACCGTCTCACACTGTGCATGGGAGAGTTCGCACACACTCACCAACACAACCGTCTCACACTGTGCGTGAGAGAGTTCGCACACACTCACACACAACTATCTCACACTGTGCATGAGAGAGTTCGCACACACTCACCGACACAACCGTCTCACACTGTGCATGGGAGAGTTCGCACACACTCACCAACACAACCGTCTCACACTGTGCATGAGAGAGTTCGCACACACTCACCAACACAACCGTCTCACACTGTGCATGAGAGAGTTCACACACACTCACACACAACCATCTCACACTGTGCATCAGAGTTCGCACACACTCACCGACACAACCGTCTCACACTGTGCATGAGAAAGTTCACACACACTCACCGACACAACAGTCTCACACTGTGCATGAGAGAGTTCGCACTCACTCACACACAACCATCTCACACTGTGCATGAGAGAGTTCACACACACTCACACACAACCATCTCACACTGTGCATGAGAGAGTTCATACACACACACAACCGTCTCACACTGTGCATGAGAGAGTTCGCACACACTCACACACAACCATCTCACACTGTGCATGAGAGAGTTCATACACACTCACACACAACCGTCTCACACTGTGCATGAGAGAGTTCGCACACACTCACCGACACAACCGTTTCACACTGTACATGAGTGAGTACGCACAATCACCGACACAACCATCTCACACTATGCATGAGAGAGTTCGCACACACTCACACACAACCGTCTCACACTGTGCATGAGAGTTCGCACACACTCACACACAACCATCTCACACTGCATGAGAGAGTTCACACACACTCACACACAACCGTCTCACACTGTGCATGAGAGTTCGCACACACTCACCGACACAACCGTCTCACACTGTGGATGAGAGTTCGCACACACTCACACACAACTGTCTCACACTGTGCATGAGAGCGTTCGCACACACTCACCGACACAACCGTCTCACACTGTGCGTGAGAGTTCACAAACACTCACCAACACAACTGTCTCGTACTGTGCATGAGAGAGTTCGCACACACTCACCGACACAACCGTCTCACACTGTGCATGAGAGAGTTCGCACACACTCACCGACACAACCGTCTCACACTGTGCATGGGAGAGTTCGCACACAATCACCGACACAACAGTCTCACACTGTGCGTGAGAGAGTTCGCACACAAACCGACACAACCGTCTCACACTGTGCATGAGAGAGTTCGCACACACTCACACACAACTGTCTCACACTGTGCATGAGAGAGTTCACACACAACCATCTCACACTGTGCATGAGAGTTCGCACACACTCACCGACACAACCGTCTCACACTGTGCATGAGAGAGTTCACACACACTCACCGACACAACAGTCTCACACTGTGCATGAGAGAGTTCGCACACACTCACCGAAACAACCGTCTCACACTATGCATGAGAGAGTTCGCACACACTCACACACAACCGTCTCACACTGTGCATGAGAGAGTTCGCACACACTCACACACAACCATCTCACACTGCATGAGAGAGTTCACACACACTCACACACAACCGTCTCACACTGTGCATGAGAGTTCGCACACACTCACCGACACAACCGTCTCACACTGTGGATGAGAGTTCGCACACACTCACACACAACTGTCTCACACTGTGCATGAGAGCGTTCGCACACACTCACCGACACAACCGTCTCACACTGTGCATGGGAGAGTTCGCACACAATCACCGACACAACCGTCTCACACTGTGCAAGAGAGAGTTTGCACACACTCACTGACACAACCGTCTCACACTGTGCATGGGAGAGTTCGCACACAATCACCGACACAACAGTCTCACACTGTGCATGAGAGTTCACAAACACTCACCAACACAACTGTCTCGTACTGTGCATGAGAGAGTTCGCACACACTCACCGACACAACCGTCTCACACTGTGCATGAGAGAGTTCGCACACAAACCGACACAACCGTCTCACACTGTGCATGAGAGAGTTCGCACACACTCACACACAACCATCTCACACTGTGCATGAAAGAGTTCATACACAATCACCGACACAACCGTCTCACACTGTGCGTGAGAGAGTTCGCACACACTCACCGACACAACCGTCTCACACTGTGCGTGAGAGAGTTCGCACACACTCACACACAACCGTCTCACACTGTGCATGAGAGAGTTTGCACACAATCACCGACACAACCGTCTCACACTGTGCGTGGGAGAGTTCGCACACACTCACACACAACTATCTCCCACTGTGCATGAGAGAGTTCGCACACAATCACCGACACAACCGTCTCACACTGTGCGTGAGAGAGTTCGCACACACTCACACACGACCATCTCACACTGTACATGAGCGAGTTCGCACACAATCACCAACACAACCGTCTCACACTGTGCGTGAGAGAGTTCGCACACACTCACACACAACCGTCTCACACTGTGCATGTGAGAGTTCGCACACACTCACACACAACCGTCTCACACTGTGCATGAGAGAGTTCACACACACTCACACACAACCGTCTCACACTGTGCATGAGAGAGTTCGCACACACTCACTAACACAACCGTCTCACACTGTGCATGAGAGTTCACACACACTCACCAACACAACTGGCTCGTATTGTGCATGAGAGAGTTCGCACACACTCACCGACGCAACTGTGTCACTGCCACACCTTGTCACCAGAGATTTCTCACACAACCGTCTCACACTGTGCGTGAGAGAGTTCGCACACACTCACACACAACCGTTTCACACTGTATGAGAGAGTTCGCACACACTCACCGACACAACCGTCTCACACTGTGCATGAGAGTTCACACACACTCACACACAACTATCTCACACTGTGCATGAGAGAGTTCGCACACAATCACCGACACAACCGTCTCACACTGTGCGTGAGAGAGTTCGCACACACTCACACACAACCATCTCACACTGTACATGAGAGTGTTCGCACACACTCACCAACACAACAGTCTCACACTGTGCGTGAGAGAGTTCGCACACACTCACACAAAACTATCTCACACTGTGCATGAGAGAGTTCGCACACAATCACCGACACAACCGTCTCACACTGTGCGTGAGAGAGTTCGCACACACTCACACACAACTGTCTCACACTGTGCATGAGAGAGTTCGCACACACTCACACACAACCATCTCACACTGTGCATGAGAGTTCACACACACTCACCAACACAACTGTCTCATATTGTGCATGAGAGAGTTCGCACACACTCACCGACGCAACTGTGTCACTGCCACACCTTGTCACCAGAGATTTCTCAAACAACCGTCTCACACTGTGCGTGAGAGAGTTCGCACACACTCACCGACACAACCGTCTCACACTGTGCATGAGAGTTCACACACACTCACACACAACTATCTCACACTGTGCATGAGAGAGTTCGCACACAATCACCGGCACAACCGTCTCACACTGTGCGTGAGAGAGTTCACACACACTCACACACAACCATCTCACACTGTACATGAGAGTGTTCGCACACACTCACCAGCACAACAGTCTCACACTGTGCGTGAGTGAGTTCGCACACACTCACACACAACTATCTCACACTGTGCATGAGAGAGTTCGCACACAATCACCGACACAACTGTCTCACACTGTGCGTGAGAGAGTTCGCACACACTCACCGACACAACCGTCTCACACTGTGCATGAGAGAGTTTGCACACACTCACCGACACAACCGTCTCACACTGTGCGTGAGAGAGTTCGCACACACTCACACACAACTATCTCACACTGTGCATGAGAGTTCGCACACAATCACCGACACAACCGTCTCACATTGTGCGTGAGAGAGTTCGCACACACTCACACACAACTATCTCACACTGTGCATGAGAGTTCGCACACAATCACCGACACAACCGTCTCATTGTGCGTGAGAGAGTTCGCACACACTCACACACAACTATCTCACACTGTGCATGAGAGTTCGCACACAATCACTGACACAACCGTCTCACACTGTGCGTGAGAGAGTTCGCACACAATCACCGACACAACCGTCTCACACTGTGCGTGGGAGAGTTCGCACACACTCACTGACACAACCGTCTCACACTGTGCATGAGAGAGTTCGCACACACTCACACACAACTATCTCACACTGTGCATGAGAGTTCGCACACAATCACCGACACAACCGTCTCACACTGTGCGTGAGAGAGTTCGCACACACTCACACACAACTATCTCACACTGTGCATGAGAGTTCGCACACAATCACCGACACAACCGTCTCACACTGTGCGTGAGAGAGTTCGCACACAATCACCGACACAACCGTCTCACACTGTGCATGAGAGAGTTCGCACACACTCACACACAACTATCTCACACTGTGCATGAGAGTTCGCACACAATCACCGACACAACCATCTCACACTGTGCGTGAGAGAGTTCGCACACACTCACACACAACTATCTCACACTGTGCATGAGAGTTCGCACACAATCACCGACACAACCGTCTCACACTGTGCGTGAGAGAGTTCGCACACACTCACACACAACTATCTCACACTGTGCATGAGAGAGTTCGCACACAATCACCGACACAACCGTCTCACACTGTGCGTGAGAGAGTTCGCACACAAACCAACACAACCGTCTCACACTGTGCATGAGAGAGTTCGCATACACTCACACACAACTATCTCACACTGTGCATGAGAGTTCGCACACAATCACCGATACAACCGTCTCACACTGTGCGTGAGAGAGTTCGCACACACTCACACACAACTATCTCACACTGTGCATGAGAGTTCGCACACAATCACCGACACAACCGTCTCACACTGTGCGTGAGAGAGTTCGCACACACTCACACACAACCGTCTCACACTGTGCATGAGAGTTCGCACACACTCACACACAACCATCTCACACTGTGCGTGAGAGAGTTCACATACACTCACACACAACTATCTCACACTGTGCATGAGAGAGTTCGCACACACTCACACACAACTATCTCACACTGCTACCTGATTGATCTCTCACTCACGTCAGCGGCCCTGTCGGCAGCAAAATGGACACAGCTGTGAGTGACACTTGCTGGTTGCAATCCTCAGTCAGTGCCTGTGCCCTGTTGCAGTTCCTGCGCTGGCGTCGATGCTGCAGCAGATCCTGCAGGTACTGAAGGACAAGATTGACCGTCTGCTCTGCCAACTCACCACTGACCTCAGCACAGCAATCGTACGCCTTCAGGAGAAACCGGACGACAGCATTGCCTTCGGCTCGTTTATAAGCACGGTAAAGGCACATCCAGTGCACCCGTCAGGCAGGGGATCCCAGCAGATCGCTTAGGGCACACCCAGAAGCCCATAAACCTCACCTCAAACACCCAAACCCCTCACTCTGAAAGCCCCAAACCCTCACCTCACACTCCCAAACTCCTCACTCTGCAACCCCCAAAACCTCTCCTCAAACTCCAAAACCCCTCACTCTGAAAGCCCCAAACTCTCACCTCACACTACCAAACCCCTCACTCTGAAAGCCCCAAACCCTCACCTCACACTCCCAAACTCCTCATTCTGCAACCCCCAAAACCTCACCTCAAACTCCCAAACTCCTCACTCTGCAACCCCCAAAACCTCACCTCAAACACCCAAACCCCTCACTCTGAAAGCCCCAAACCCTCACCTCACACTCCCAAACTCCTCACTCTGCAACCCCCAAAACCTCTCCTCAAACTCCAAAACCCCTCACTCTGAAAGCCCCAAACCCTCACCTCACACTCCCAAACTCCTCATTCTGCAACCCCCAAAACCTCACCTCAAACTCCCAAACTCCTCACTCTGCAACCCCCAAAACCTCTCCTCAAACTCCAAAACCCTCACTCTGCAGCCCCCAAAACCTCACCTCAAACTCCCAAACTCCTCACTCTGCAACCCCCAAAACCTCTCCTCAAACTCCAAAACCCCTCACTCTGAAAGCCCCAAACCCTCACCTCACACTCCCAAACTCCTCATTCTGCAACCCCCAAAACCTCTCCTCAAACTCCCAAAACCCTCACTCTGAAAGCCCCAAACTCTCAACTCACACTACCAAACCCGTCACTCTGAAAGCCCCAAACCCTCACCTCACACTATCAAACCTCTCACTCTGCAAACCCCAAAACCCTCACCTCAAACTCCCAAACCCCTTACTCAGAAACCTCCAAACCCTCACCTCACACTCCCAAACCCCTCACTCTGAAAGCCCCAAACCCTCACCTCAAACTCCCAGACCCCTCACTCTGAAAGCCCCAAAACCATCACCCGAACTTCTAAACACTCTCACTCAGACACTCCAAAACTGCTCACCTCAAACTCCCAAACACCCCTCACTCTGACACTCCAAAAGTCCTCACCTCAAACTTCCAAACACCCCTCAGTCTGACACCCCAAAACTCCTCAACTGAACTTCCAAACCCCCTCACTCTGACACTCCAAAACTCCTCACCTGAACTTCCAAACTCCCTCACTGTGTCACGCCAAAACTCCTCATCTAAACTCCCAAACCCCCTCACTCTGACACTCCAAAACTCCTCACTCTGCAACCCCCAAAACATCACATCAAACTCCCAAACCCCTCACTCTGAAAGCCCCAAACCCTCACCTCACACTCCAAAACCCCTCACTCAGAAACTCCCAAAACCTCACCTCAAACTCCCAGACCATTCACTCTGAAAGCCCCAAAACCTCACCTCACACTACCAAACCCCTCACTCTGCAACCCCCAAAACATCACTTCAAACTCCCAAAACCCTCACTCTGAAAGCCCCAAACCCTCACCTCAGACTCCCAGACCCCTCACTCTGAAAGCCGCAAACCCTCACCTCACACTCCAAAACCCCTCACTCAGAAACCCCCAAACCCTCACCTCAAACTCCCAGACCCCTCACTCTGAAAGCCCCAAACCTTCACCTCAAACTCCCAGACCCCTCACTCTGAAAGCCCCAAAACCATCAGCCGAACTTCTAAACACTCTCACTCAGACACTCCAAAACTCCTCAACTAAACTACAAAATCCCTCACTCTGACACTCCAAAACTCCTCACCACAACTTCCAAACCCCCTCACTGTGAGACTCCAAAAATCCTCACACTGACACTCCAAAACTCCTCACCTTAAAACTTCCAAACCCCCTCACTCTGACACTCCAAAACTCCTCACATTGACACTCCAAAACTCCTCACCTGAACTTCCAAACCCCATCACTCTGACACTCCAAAACTCCTCACCTGAACTTCCAAACCCCCTCACTCTGACACTCCAAAACTCCTCACCTGAACTTCCAACCCCCCTCACTCTGACATTCCAAAACTCCTCACTCGGACACTCCAAAACTCCTCACCTGAACTTCCAAACTCCCTCACTCTGACACTCCAAAACTCCTCACCTGAACTTCCAAACCCCCTCACTCTGACACTCCAAAACTCCTCACCTGAACTTCCAAACCCCCTCACTCTGACACTCCAAAACTCCTCACCTGAACTTCCAAACCCCCTCACTCTGACACTCCAAAACTCCTCACCTGAACTTCCAAACCCCCTCACTCTGACACTCCAAAACTCCTCACCTGAACTTCCAAACCCCCTCACTCTGACACTCCAAAACTCCTCACATCAAACTCCCAAATGCCCTCACTCTGACACTCCAAAACTCCTCACCTCAAACTCCCAAACCCCCTCACTCTGACACACCAAAACTCCTCACCTCAAACTCCCAAACCCCTCACTCTGACACTCCAAAACTCCTCACCTCAAACTTCCAAACCCCTCACTCTGACACACCAGAACTCCTCACCTAAACTCCCAAACCCCCCTCACTCTGACATTCCAAAACTCCTCACTCTGACACTCCAAAACTCCTCACCTGAACTTCCAAACTCCCTCACTCTGACACTCCAAAACTCCTCACCTAAACTCCCAAACCCCCTCACTCTGACACTCCAAAACTCCTCTCCTGAACTTCCAAACCCCCTCACTCTGACACTCCAAAACTCCTCACCTGAACTTCCAAACCCCCTCACTCTGACACTCCAAAACTCCTCACCTGAACTTCCAAACCCCCACTCTGACACTCCAAAACTCCTCACGTCAAACTCCCAAACGCCCTCACTCTGACACTCCAAATCTCCTCACCTCGAACTCCCAAACCCCCTCACTCTGACACACCAAAACTCCTCACCTCAAACTCCCAGACCCCTCACTCTGACACTCCAAAACTCCTCACCTCAAACTTCCAAACCCCTCACTCTAACACTACAGAACTCCTCACCTAAACTCCCAAACCCCCCTCACTCTGACATTACAAGACTCCTCACTCTGACACTCCAAAACTCCTCACCTGAACTTCCAAACTCCCTCACTCTGACACTCCAAATCTCCTCAACTCAGACTCCCAAACCCCCTAATTCTGACACTCCAAAACTCCTCACTCTGACACTCCAAAATTCCTCACCTCAAACTCCCAAACCCCTCACTCTGACACTCCAAAACTCCTCACCTGAACTTCTAAACCCCTCACTCTGACACTCCAAAACTCCTCACCTGAACTTCCAAACCCCCTCACTCTGACACTCCAAAAATCCTCACGTCAAACTCCCAAACGCCCTCACTCTGACACTCCAAAACTCCTCACCTGAATTTCTAAACCCCTCACTCTGACACTCCAAAACCCCTCACCTCAAACTCCCAAACCCCTCACTCTGACACTCCAAAACTCCTCACCTGAACTTCCAAGCCCCCTCACTCTGACACTCCAAAACTCCTCACCTGAACTTCCAACCCCCCTCACTCTGACATTCCAAAACTCCTCACTCGGACACTCCAAAACTCCTCACCTCAAACTCCCAAACCCCCTCACTCTGACACACCAAAACTCCTCACCTCAAACTCCCAAACCCCTCACTCTGACACTCCAAAACTCCTCACCTCAAACTTCCAAACCCCTCACTCTGACACACCAGAACTCCTCACCTAAACTCCCAAACCCCCCTCACTCTGACATTCCAAAACTCCTCACTCTGACACCCCAAAACTCCTCACCTGAACTTCCAAACCCCCTCACTCTGACACTCCAAAACTCCTCACCTGAACTTCCAAACCCCCTCACTCTGACACTCCAAAACTCCTCACCTGAACTTCCAAACCCCCACTCTGACACTCCAAAACTCCTCACGTCAAACTCCCAAACGCCCTCACTCTGACACTCCAAAACTCCTCACCTCGAACTCCCAAACCCCCTCACTCTGACACACCAAAACTCCTCACCTCAAACTCCCAGACCCCTCACTCTGACACTCCAAAACTCCTCACCTCAAACTTCCAAACCCCTCACTCTAACACTACAGAACTCCTCACCTAAACTCCCAAACCCCCCTCACTCTGACATTACAAGACTCCTCACTCTGACACTCCAAAACTCCTCACCTGAACTTCCAAACTCCCTCACTCTGACACTCCAAATCTCCTCAACTCAGACTCCCAAACCCCCTAATTCTGACACTCCAAAACTCCTCACTCTGACACTCCAAAATTCCTCACCTCAAACTCCCAAACCCCTCACTCTGACACTCCAAAACTCCTCACCTGAACTTCTAAACCCCTCACTCTGACACTCCAAAACTCCTCACCTGAACTTCCAAACCCCCTCACTCTGACACTCCAAAAATCCTCACGTCAAACTCCCAAACGCCCTCACTCTGACACTCCAAAACTCCTCACCTGAATTTCTAAACCCCTCACTCTGACACTCCAAAACCCCTCACCTCAAACTCCCAAACCCCTCACTCTGACACTCCAAAACTCCTCACCTGAACTTCCAAGCCCCCTCACTCTGACACTCCAAAACTCCTCACCTGAACTTCCAAACCCCCTCACTCTGGCACTCCAAAACTCCTCACCTCAAACTCCCAAACCCCTCACTCTGACACTCCAAAACTCCTCACCTGAACTTCTAAACCCCCTCACTCTGACACTCCAAAACTCCTCACCTCAAACTCCCAAACCCCTCACTCTGACACTCCAAAACTCCTCACCTGAACTTCTAAACCCCCTCACTCTGACACTCCAAAACTCCTCACCTGAACTTCCAAACCCCCTCACTCTGACACTCCAAAACTCCTCACCTCAAACTCCCAAACCCCTCACTCTGACACTCCAAACCTCCTCACCTGAACTTCTAAACCCCCTCACTCTGACACTCCAAAACTCCTCACCTCAAACTCCCAAACCCCTCACGTGAACTTCTAAACCCCCTCACTCTGACACTCCAAAACTCCTCACCTGAACTTCCAAACCCCCTCACTCTGACACTCCAAAACTCCTCACCTCAAACTCCCAAACGCCCTCACTCTGACACTCCAAAACTCCTCACCTCAAACTCCCAAACCCCCTCACTCTGACACACCAAAACTCCTCACCTAAACTCCCAAACCCCCTCACTCTGACACTCCAAAACTCCTCACATCAAACTCCCAAATGCCCTCACTCTGACACTCCAAAACTCCTCACCTCAAACTCCCAAACCCCCTCACTCTGACACACCAAAACTCCTCACCTCAAACTCCCAAACCCCCTCACTCTGACACACCAAAACTCCTCACCTCAAACTCCCAAACCCCTCACTCTGACACTCCAAAACTCCTCACCTCAAACTTCCAAACTCCCTCACTCTGACACTCCAAAACTCCTCACCTAAACTCCCAAACCCCCTCACTCTGACACTCCAAAACTCCTCACCTGAACTTCCAAACCCCCTCACTCTGACACTCCAAAACTCCTCACCTGAACTTCCAAACCCCCTCACTCTGACACTCCAAAACTCCTCACCTGAACTTCCAAACCCCCACTCTGACACTCCAAAACTCCTCACGTCAAACTCCCAAACGCCCTCACTCTGACACTCCAAAACTCCTCACCTCGAACTCCCAAACCCCCTCACTCTGACACACCAAAACTCCTCACCTCAAACTCCCAGACCCCTCACTCTGACACTCCAAAACTCCTCACCTCAAACTTCCAAACCCCTCACTCTAACACTACAGAACTCCTCTCCTAAACTCCCAAACCCCCCTCACTCTGACATTACAAGACTCCTCACTCTGACACTCCAAAACTCCTCACCTGAACTTCCAAACTCCCTCACTCTGACACTCCAAATCTCCTCAACTCAGACTCCCAAACCCCCTAATTCTGACACTCCAAAACTCCTCACTCTGACACTCCAAAATTCCTCACCTCAAACTCCCAAACCCCTCACTCTGACACTCCAAAACTCCTCACCTGAACTTCTAAACCCCTCACTCTGACACTCCAAAACTCCTCACCTGAACTTCCAAACCCCCTCACTCTGACACTCCAAAAATCCTCACGTCAAACTCCCAAACGCCCTCACTCTGACACTCCAAAACTCCTCACCTGAATTTCTAAACCCCTCACTCTGACACTCCAAAACCCCTCACCTCAAACTCCCAAACCCCTCACTCTGACACTCCAAAACTCCTCACCTGAACTTCCAAGCCCCCTCACTCTGACACTCCAAAACTCCTCACCTGAACTTCCAAACCCCCTCACTCTGGCACTCCAAAACTCCTCACCTCAAACTCCCAAACCCCTCACTCTGACACTCCAAAACTCCTCACCTGAACTTCTAAACCCCCTCACTCTGACACTCCAAAACTCCTCACCTCAAACTCCCAAACCCCTCACTCTGACACTCCAAAACTCCTCACCTGAACTTCTAAACCCCCTCACTCTGACACTCCAAAACTCCTCACCTGAACTTCCAAACCCCCTCACTCTGACACTCCAAAACTCCTCACCTCAAACTCCCAAACCCCTCACTCTGACACTCCAAACCTCCTCACCTGAACTTCTAAACCCCCTCACTCTGACACTCCAAAACTCCTCACCTCAAACTCCCAAACCCCTCACGTGAACTTCTAAACCCCCTCACTCTGACACTCCAAAACTCCTCACCTGAACTTCCAAACCCCCTCACTCTGACACTCCAAAACTCCTCACCTCAAACTCCCAAACGCCCTCACTCTGACACTCCAAAACTCCTCACCTCAAACTCCCAAACCCCCTCACTCTGACACACCAAAACTCCTCACCTAAACTCCCAAACCCCCCTCACTGACACTCCAAAACTCCTTACCTGAACTTCCAAACCCCCTCACTCTGACATTCCAAAACTCCTCACTCTGACACTCCAAAACTCCTCACCTGAACTTCCAAACCCCCTCACTGACACTCCAAAACTCCTTACCTGAACTTCCAAACCCCCTCACTCTGACATTCCAAAACTCCTCACTCTGACACTCCAAAACTCCTTACCTGAACTTCCAAACCCCCTCACTCTGACATTCCAAAACTCCTCACTCTGACACTCCAAAACTCCTCACCTAAACTCCCAAACCCCCTCACTCTGACACTCCAAAACTCCTCACCTGAACTTCCAAACCCCCTCACTCTGACACTCCTAAACTCCTCACCTGAACTTCCAAACCCCCTCACTCTGACACTCCAAAACTCCTCACCTGAACTTCCAAACCCCCACTCTGACACTCCAAAACTCCTCACGTCAAACTCCCAAACGCCCTCACTCTGACACTCCAAAATTCCTCACCTGAACTTCCAAACCCCCTCACTCTGACACTCCAAAACTCCTCACCTGAACTTCCAAACCCCCACTCTGACACTCCAAAACTCCTCACGTCAAACTCCCAAACGCCCTCACTCTGACACTCCAAAACTCCTCACCTCGAACTCCCAAACCCCCTCACTCTGACACACCAAAACTCCTCACCTCAAACTCCCAGACCCCTCACTCTGACACTCCAAAACTCCTCACCTCAAACTTCCAAACCCCTCACTCTAACACTACAGAACTCCTCTCCTAAACTCCCAAACCCCCCTCACTCTGACATTACAAGACTCCTCACTCTGACACTCCAAAACTCCTCACCTGAACTTCCAAACTCCCTCACTCTGACACTCCAAATCTCCTCAACTCAGACTCCCAAACCCCCTAATTCTGACACTCCAAAACTCCTCACTCTGACACTCCAAAATTCCTCACCTCAAACTCCCAAACCCCTCACTCTGACACTCCAAAACTCCTCACCTGAACTTCTAAACCCCTCACTCTGACACTCCAAAACTCCTCACCTGAACTTCCAAACCCCCTCACTCTGACACTCCAAAAATCCTCACGTCAAACTCCCAAACGCCCTCACTCTGACACTCCAAAACTCCTCACCTGAATTTCTAAACCCCTCACTCTGACACTCCAAAACCCCTCACCTCAAACTCCCAAACCCCTCACTCTGACACTCCAAAACTCCTCACCTGAACTTCTAAACCCCCTCACTCTGACACTCCAAAACTCCTCACCTGAACTTCCAAACCCCCTCACTCTGACACTCCAAAACTCCTCACCTCAAACTCCCAAACCCCTCACTCTGACACTCCAAACCTCCTCACCTGAACTTCTAAACCCCCTCACTCTGACACTCCAAAACTCCTCACCTCAAACTCCCAAACCCCTCACGTGAACTTCTAAACCCCCTCACTCTGACACTCCAAAACTCCTCACCTGAACTTCCAAACCCCCTCACTCTGACACTCCAAAACTCCTCACCTCAAACTCCCAAACGCCCTCACTCTGACACTCCAAAACTCCTCACCTCAAACTCCCAAACCCCCTCACTCTGACACACCAAAACTCCTCACCTAAACTCCCAAACCCCCCTCACTGACACTCCAAAACTCCTTACCTGAACTTCCAAACCCCCTCACTCTGACATTCCAAAACTCCTCACTCTGACACTCCAAAACTCCTCACCTGAACTTCCAAACCCCCTCACTGACACTCCAAAACTCCATACCTGAACTTCCAAACCCCCTCACTCTGACATTCCAAAACTCCTCACTCTGACACTCCAAAACTCCTTACCTGAACTTCCAAACCCCCTCACTCTGACATTCCAAAACTCCTCACTCTGACACTCCAAAACTCCTCACCTAAACTCCCAAACCCCCTCACTCTGACACTCCAAAACTCCTCACCTGAACTTCCAAACCCCCTCACTCTGACACTCCTAAACTCCTCACCTGAACTTCCAAACCCCCTCACTCTGACACTCCAAAACTCCTCACCTGAACTTCCAAACCCCCACTCTGACACTCCAAAACTCCTCACGTCAAACTCCCAAACGCCCTCACTCTGACACTCCAAAATTCCTCACCTCGAACTCCCAAACCCCCTCACTCTGACACACCAAAACTCCTCACCTCAAACTCCCAGACCCCTCACTCTGACACTCCAAAACTCCTCACCTCAAACTTCCAAACCCCTCACTCTAACACTACAGAACTCCTCACCTAAACTCCCAAACCCCCCTCACTCTGACATTACAAGACTCCTCACTCTGACACTCCAAAACTCCTCACCTGAACTTCCAAACTCCCTCACTCTGACACTCCAAATCTCCTCAACTCAGACTCCCAAACCCCCTAATTCTGACACTCCAAAACTCCTCACTCTGACACTCCAAAATTCCTCACCTCAAACACCCAAACCCCTCACTCTGACACTCCAAAACTCCTCACCTGAACTTCTAAACCCCTCACTCTGACACTCCAAAACTCCTCACCTGAACTTCCAAACCCCCTCACTCTGACACTCCAAAACTCCTCACCTCAAACTCCCAAACACCTCACTCTGACACTCCAAAACTCCTCACCTGAACTTCTAAACCCCTCACTCTGACACTCCAAAACTCCTCACCTGAACTTCCAAACTCCCTCACTCTGACACTCCAAATCTCCTCAACTCAGACTCCCAAACCCCCTAATTCTGACACTCCAAAACTCCTCACTCTGACACTCCAAAATTCCTCACCTCAAACTCCCAAACCCCTCACTCTGACACTCCAAAATTCCTCACCTCAAACTCCCAAACCCCTCACTCTGACACTCCAAAACTCCTCACCTGAACTTCCAAACCCCCTCACTCTGACACTCCAAAACTCCTCACCTCAAACTCCCAAACACCTCACTCTGACACTCCAAAACTCCTCACCTGAACTTCTAAACCCCTCACTCTGACACTCCAAAACTCCTCACCTGAACTTCCAAACCCCCTCACTCTGACACTCCAAAACTCCTCACGTCAAACTCCCAAACGCCCTCACTCTGACACTCCAAAACTCCTCACCTGAATTTCTAAACCCCTCACTCTGACACTCCAAAACTCCTCACTCTGACACTCCAAAATTCCTCACCTCAAACTCCCAAACCCCTCACTCTGACACTCCAAAACTCCTCACCTGAACTTCTAAACCCCTCACTCTGACACTCCAAAACTCCTCACCTGAACTTCCAAACCCCCTCACTCTGACACTCCAAAACTCCTCACCTCAAACTCCCAAACACCTCACTCTGACACTCCAAAACTCCTCACCTGAACTTCTAAACCCCTCACTCTGACACTCCAAAACTCCTCACCTGAACTTCCAAACCCCCTCACTCTGACACTCCAAAACTCCTCACGTCAAACTCCCAAACGCCCTCACTCTGACACTCCAAAACTCCTCACCTGAATTTCTAAACCCCTCACTCTGACACTCCAAAACCCCTCACCTCAAACTCCCAAACCCCTCACTCTGACACTCCAAAACTCCTCACCTGAACTTCCAAACCCCCTCACTCTGACACTCCAAAACTCCTCACCTGAACTTCCAAACCCCCTCACTCTGACATTCCAAAACTCCTCACCTCAAACTCCCAAACGCCCTCACTCTGACACTCCAAAACTCCTCACCTGAACTTCCAAACCCCCTCACTCTGGCACTCCAAAACTCCTCACCTCAAACTCCCAAACCCCTCACTCAGACACTCCAAAACTCCTCACCTGAACTTCTAAACCCCCTCACTCCGACACTCCAAAACTCCTCACCTCAAACTCCCAAACCCCTCACTCTGACACTCCAAAACTCCTCACCTGAACTTCTAAACCCCCTCACTCTGACACTCCAAAACTCCTCACCTGAACTTCCAAACCCCCTCACTCTGACACTCCAAAACTCCTCACCTCAAACTCCCAAACCCCTCACTCTGACACTCCAAACCTCCTCACCTGAACTTCTAAACCCCCTCACTCTGACACTCCAAAACTCCTCACCTCAAACTCCCAAACCCCTCACGTGAACTTCTAAACCCCCTCACTCTGACACTCCAAAACTCCTCACCTGAACTTCCAAACCCCCTCACTCTGACACTCCAAAACTCCTCACCTCAAACTCCCAAACGCCCTCACTCTGACACTCCAAAACTCCTCACCTCAAACTCCCAAACCCCCTCACTCTGGCACTCCAAAACTCTTCACCTCAAACTCCCAAACCCCTCACTCTGACACTCCAAAACTCCTCACCTGAACTTCTAAACAGCCTCACTCTGACACTCCAAAACTCCTCACCTCAAACTCCCAAACCCCTCACTCTGACACTCCAAAACTCCTCACCTGAACTTCTAAACCCCCTCACTCTGACACTCCAAAACTCCTCACCTGAACTTCCAAACCCCCTCACTCTGACACTCCAAAACTCCTCACCTCAAACTCCCAAACCCCTCACTCTGACACTCCAAACCTCCTCACCTGAACTTCTAAACCCCCTCACTCTGACACTCCAAAACTCCTCACCTCAAACTCCCAAACCCCTCACGTGAACTTCTAAACCCCCTCACTCTGACACTCCAAAACTCCTCACCTGAACTTCCAAACCCCCTCACTCTGACACTCCAAAACTCCTCACCTCAAACTCCCAAACGCCCTCACTCTGACACTCCAAAACTCCTCACCTCAAACTCCCAAACCCCCTCACTCTGACACACCAAAACTCCTCACCTAAACTCCCAAACCCCCCTCACTGACACTCCAAAACTCCTTACCTGAACTTCCAAACCCCCTCACTCTGACATTCCAAAACTCCTCACTCTGACACTCCAAAACTCCTCACCTGAACTTCCAAACCCCCTCAGTGACACTCCAAAACTCCTCACCTGAACTTCCAAACCCCCTCAGTGACACACCAAAACTCCTCACCTGAACTTCCAAACTCCTCACCTGAACTTCCAAACCCCCTCACTCTGAGACTCCAAAACTCCTCACCTCAAACTCCCAAACCCCCTCACTCTGACACACCAAAACTCCTCACCTCAAACTCCCAAACGCCCTCACTCTGACACTCCAAAACTCCTCACCTGAACTTCCAAACCCCCTCACTCTGGCACTCCAAAACTCCTCACCTCAAACTCCCAAACCCCTCACTCTGACACTCCAAAACTCCTCACCTGAACTTCTAAACCCCCTCACTCTGACACACCAAAACTCCTCACCTCAACCTCCCAAACCCCTCACTCTGACACTCCAAAACTCCTCACCTGAACTTCTAAACCCCCTCACTCTGACACTCCAAAACTCCTCACCTGAACTTCCAAACCCCCTCACTCTGACACTCCAAAACTCCTCACCTCAAACTCCCAAACCCCTCACTCTGACACTCCAAACCTCCTCACCTGAACTTCTAAACCCCCTCACTCTGACACTCCAAAACTCCTCACCTCAAACTCCCAAACCCCTCACGTGAACTTCTAAACCCCCTCACTCTGACACTCCAAAACTCCTCACCTGAACTTCCAAACCCCCTCACTCTGACACTCCAAAACTCCTCACCTCAAACTCCCAAACGCCCTCACTCTGACACTCCAAAACTCCTCACCTCAAACTCCCAAACCCCCTCACTCTGGCACTCCAAAACTCTTCACCTCAAACTCCCAAACCCCTCACTCTGACACTCCAAAACTCCTCACCTGAACTTCTAAACCCCCTCACTCTGACACTCCAAAACTCCTCACCTCAAACTCCCAAACCCCTCACTCTGACACTCCAAAACTCCTCACCTGAACTTCTAAACCCCCTCACTCTGACACTCCAAAACTCCTCACCTGAACTTCCAAACCCCCTCACTCTGACACCCAAAACTCCTCACCTCAAACTCCCAAACCCCTCACTCTGACACTCCAAACCTCCTCACCTGAACTTCTAAACCCCCTCACTCTGACACTCCAAAACTCCTCACCTCAAACTCCCAAACCCCTCACGTGAACTTCTAAACCCCCTCACTCTGACACTCCAAAACTCCTCACCTGAACTTCCAAACCCCCTCACTCTGACACTCCAAAACTCCTCACCTCAAACTCCCAAACGCCCTCACCTGACACTCCAAAACTCCTCACCTCAAACTCCCAAACCCCCTCACTCTGACACACCAAAACTCCTCACCTAAACTCCCAAACCCCCCTCACTGACACTCCAAAACTCCTTACCTGAACTTCCAAACCCCCTCACTCTGACATTCCAAAACTCCTCACTCTGACACTCCAAAACTCCTCACCTGAACTTCCAAACCCCCTCAGTGACACTCCAAAACTCCTCACCTGAACTTCCAAACTCCTCACCTGAACTTCCAAACCCCCTCACTCTGACACTCCAGAACTCCTCACCTCAAACTCCCAAAACCCCTCACTCTGAGACTCCAAAACTCCTCACCTCAAACTCCCAAACCCCCTCACTCTGACACACCAAAACTCCTCACCTAAACTCCCAAACCCCTCACTCTGACACTCCAAAACTCCTCACCTAAACTCCCAAACCCCTCACTCTGACACTCCAAAACTCCTCACCTGAACTTCCAAACCCCCTCACTCTGACACTCCAAAGCTCCTCACCTGAACTTCCAAACCCCCTCACTCTGACACTCCAAACCCCCTCACTGTAACACTCTAAAACTCCTCACTCTGAAATTCTGAAGCACATGAACCACACAACCTTCATGCCAAGCTCCTGAGACACCACCTGCCCCACAATCTGAAAGCCCAAAACTCAGAAAACCAAAATCCCCTCAACCAAATACCCTGAACACCCTTCATTCTGAATTTCATAATATCTGATCTCAAAAACCCAAAACTCACATTATTCTGAAATTACAAAGACACTCACCATTAAAATCCATCACCCCACCCCCACCCCCGAAATCCTGCAATGTGGAAACCCAGAAATCCCAAATCCCCTCTCTCCAAACTCAGAGAAACACCGTACTCTGACATCCAAAATCCCAAATCCCCTCACCCCAAACTCAGAGAAACACCTTACCCTGACATCCAAAATCCCAAGTCCCCTCTCGCCAAACTCAGAGAAACACCGTACTCTGACATCCCAAATCCAAAATCCCCTCACCCCAAATTCAGAGAACCACCGTACCCTGACATCCAAAATCCGAAATCCGAAATCCCCAAACTCAGAGAAACACCGTACTCTGACATCCAAAATCCCAAATCCCCTCACCCCTTACTCAGAAAAACACCTTACTCTGAAACCCCAAATCCCAAATCCCCTAACCCCAAACTCAGAAAAACACCGTACTCTGACATCCCAAATCCCAAATCCCCTCTCTCCAAACTCAGAGAAACACCGTACTCTGACATCCAAAATCCCAAATCCCCTCTCTCCAAACTCAGAAAAACACCGTACTCTGACATCCCAAATTCCAAATCCCCTCTCTCCAAACTCAGAGAAACACCGTACTCTGACATCCCAAATCCCCTCTCTCCAAACTCAGAGAAACACCGTACTCTGACATCCCAAATCCCAAATCCCCTCTCTCCAAACTCAGAGAAACACCATACTCTGACATCCCAAATCCCAAATCCCCTTTCTCCAAACTCAGAGAAACACCGTACTCTGACATCCCAAATCCCAAATCCCCTCTCTCCAAACTCAGAGAAACACCGTACTCTGACATCCCAAATCCCCTCTCTCCAAACTCAGAGAAACACCGTACTCTGACATCCCAAATCCCAAATCCCCTCTCTCCAAACTCAGAGAAACACCATACTCTGACATCCCAAATCCCAAATCCCCTTTCTCCAAACTCAGAGAAACACCGTACTCTGACATCCCAAATCCCAAATCCCCTCTCTCCAAACTCAGAGAAACACAGTACTCTGAAATCCCAAATCCGAAATCCCCTCACTCCAAACTCAGAAATAGACCGTACTCTGACATCCCAAATCCCCTCTCTCCAAACTCAAAGAAACACCGTACTCTGACATCCCAAATCCCAAATCCCCTCACCCCAAACTCAGAGAAACACCGTACCCTGATATCCAAAATCCGAAATCCCAAATCCCCAAACTCAGAGAAACACCGTACTCTGACATCCAAAATCCCAAATCCCCTCACCCCTTACTCAGAAAAACACAGTACTCTGACATCCCAAATCTAAAATCCCCTCACCCCAAATTCAGAGAACCACCGTACCCTGACATCAAAAATCCGAAATCCGAAATCCCGACTCAGAGAAACACCGTACTCTGACATCCAAAATCCCAAATCCCCTCACCCCTTACTCAGAAAAACACCTTACTCTGAAACCCCAAATCCCAAATCCCCTAACCCCAAACTCAGAAAAACACCGTACTCTGACATCCCAAATCCCAAATCCCCTCTCTCCAAACTCAGAGAAACACCGTACTCTGACATCCAAAATCCCAAATCCCCTCTCTCCAAACTCAGAAAAACACCGTACTTTGACATCTCAAATCCCAAATCCCCTCTCTCCAAACTCAGAGAAACACCGTACTCTGACATCCCAAATCCCCTCACCCCTTACTCAGAGAAACACCGTACTCTGAAACCCCAAATCCCAAATCCCCTCATTCCAAACTCAGAAAAATACCGTACTCTGACATCCCAAATCCCCTTTCTCCAAACTCAGAGAAACACCGTACTCTGACATCCCAAATCCCCTTTCTCCAAACTCAGAGAAACACCGTACTCTGACATCCCAAATCCCCAATCCCCAAACTCAGAGAAACAACGCACTCTGACATCCCAAATCCCCTCACCCCTTACTCAGAGAAACACCGTACTCTGAAACCCCAAATCCCAAATCCCCTCACTCCAAACTCAGAAAAATACCGTACTCTGACATCCCAAATCCCCTTTCTCCAAACTCAGAGAAACACCGTACTCTGACATCCCAAATCCCCTTTCTCCAAACTCAGAGAAACACCGTACTCTGACATCCCAAATCCCCAATCCCCAAACTCAGAGAAACAACGTACTCTGACATCCCAAATCCCCTCACCCCTTACTCAGAGAAACACTGTACTCTGAAACCCCAAATCCCAAATCCCCTCACTCCAAACTCAGAAAAACACCGTACTCTGACATCCCAAATCCCCTTTCTCCAAACTCAGAGAAACACCGTACTCTGACATCCCAAATCCCCTCTCTCCAAACTCAGAGAAACACCGTACTCTGACATCCCAAATCCCCTTTCTCCAAACTCTGAGAAACACCGTACTCTGACATCCCAAATCCCCTCTCTCCAAACTCAGAGAAACACCGTACTCTGACATCCAAATCCCAAATCCCAAATCCCCAAACTCAGAGAAACACCGTACTCTGACATCCAAAATCCCAAATCCCCTCACCCCTTACTCAGAAAAACACCTTACTCTGAAACCCCAAATCCCAAATCCCCTAACCCCAAACTCAGAAAAACACCGTACTCTGACATCCCAAATCCCCTTTCTCCAAACTCAGAGAAACACCGTACTCTGACATCCCAAATCCCCTCTCTCCAAACTCAGAAAAACACGGTACTCTGACATCCCAAATCCCCTCTCTCCAAACTCAGAAAAACACCGTACTCTGACATCCCAAATCCCCTCTCTACAAACTCAGAGAAACACCGTACTCTGAAACCCCAAATCCCAAAACCCCACACTCCGAACTCAGAGAAACACCGTACTCTGACATCCCAAATCCCCAAACTCAGAGAAACACCATACTCTGACATCCCAAATCCCCTCTCTCCAAACTCAGAGAAACACCGTACTCTGACATCCCAAATCACCTCTCTCCAAACTCAGAAAAACACCATACTCTGACATCCCAAATCCCCTTTCTCCAAACTCTGAGAAACACCGTACTCTGACATCCCAAATCCCCTCTCCAAACTCAGAGAAACAACGTACTCTGACATCCCAAATCCCAAATCCCCTCACTCCAAACTCAAAGAAACACCGTACTCTGACATCCCACATCCCAAATCGCCTCACTCCAAACTCAGGGAAACACCGTACTCTGACATCCCAAATCCCCAAACTCAGAGAAACACCGTACTCTGACATCCCAAATCCCCTCTCTCCAAACTCAGAGAAACACCATACTCTGACATCCCAAATCCCCTTTCTCCAAACTCAGAGAAACACCGTACTCTGACATCCCAAATCCCCAATCCCCAAACTCAGAGAAACAACGCACTCTGACATCCCAAATCCCCTCACCCCTTACTCAGAGAAACACCGTACTCTGAAACCCCAAATCCCAAATCCCCTCACTCCAAACTCAGAAAAATACCGTACTCTGACATCCCAAATCCCCTTTCTCCAAACTCAGAGAATCACCGTACTCTGACATCCCAAATCCCCAATCCCCAAACTCAGAGAAACAACGTCCTCTGACATCCCAAATCCCCTCACCCCTTACTCAGAGAAACACTGTACTCTGAAACCCCAAATCCCAAATCCCCTCACTCCAAACTCAGAAAAACACCGTACTCTGACATCCCAAATCCCCTTTCTCCAAACTCAGAGAAACACCGTACTCTGACATCCCAAATCCCCAATCCCCAAACTCAGAGAAACACCGTAATCTGACATCCCAAATCCCCTTTCTCCAAACTCTGAGAAACACCGTACTCTGACATCCCAAATCCCCTCTCTCCAAACTCAGAGAAACACCGTACTCTGACATCCAAATCCCAAATCCCAAATCCCCAAACTCAGAGAAACACCGTACTCTGACATCCAAAATCCCAAATCCCCTCACCCCTTACTCAGAAAAACACCTTACTCTGAAACCCCAAATCCCAAATCCCCTAAACCCAAACTCATAAAAGCACCGTACTCTGACATCCCAAATCCCCTTTCTCCAAACTCAGAGAAACACCGTACTCTGACATCCCAAATCCCAAATCCCCTCTCTCCAAACTCAGAAGAACACCGTACTTTGACATCTCAAATCCCAAATCCCCTCTCTCCAAACTCAGAGAAACACCGTGCTCTGACATCCCAAATCCCCTCTCTCCAAACTCAGAGAAACACCGTACTCTGACATCCCAAATCCCAAATCCCCTCTCTCCAAACTCAGAGAAACACCGTACTCTGACATCCCAAATCCCAAATCCCCTCTCTCCAAAGTCAGAGAAACAGCGTACTCTGACATCCCAAATCCCAAATCCCCTTTCTCCAAACTCAGAGAAAGACCGTACTCTGACATCCCAAATCCCCTCTCTCCAAACTCAGAGAAACACAGTACTCTGACATCCCAAATCCGAAATCCCCTCACTCCAAACTCAGAAAGACACCGTACTCTGACATCCCAAATCCCCTCTCTCCAAACTCAGAAAAACACCGTACTCTGACATCCCAAATCCCCTCTCTACAAACTCAGAGAAACACCGTACTCTGAAACCCCAAATCCCAAAACCCCACACTCCGAACTCAGAGAAACACCGTACTCTGACATCCCAAATCCCCAAACTCAGAGAAACACCATACTCTGACATCCCAAATCCCCTCTCTCCAAACTCAGAGAAACACCGTACTCTGACATCCCAAATCACCTCTCTCCAAACTCAGAGAAACACCATACTCTGACATCCCAAATCCCCTTTCTCCAAACTCTGAGAAACACCGTACTCTGACATCCCAAATCCCCTCTCCAAACTCAGAGAAACAACGTACTCTGACATCCCAAATCCCAAATCCCCTCACTCCAAACTCAAAGAAACTCCGTACTCTGACATCCCACATCCCAAATCGCCTCACTCCAAACTCAGGGAAACACCGTACTCTGACATCCCAAATCCCCAAACTCAGAGAAACACCGTACTCTGACATCCCAAATCCCCTCTCTCCAAACTCAGAGAAACACCATACTCTGACATCCCAAATCCCCTTTCTCCAAACTCAGAGAAACACCGTACTCTGACATCCCAAATCCCCAATCCCCAAACTCAGAGAAACAACGCACTCTGACATCCCAAATCCCCTCACCCCTTACTCAGAGAAACACCATACTCTGAAACCCCAAATCCCAAATCCCCTAACTCCAAACTCAGAAAAATACCGTACTCTGACATCCCAAATCCCCTTTCTCCAAACTGAGAGAAACACCGTAATCTGACATCCCAAATCCCCTTTCTCCAAACTCAGAGAAACACCGTAATCTGACATCCCAAATCCCCTCTCTCCAAACTCAGAGAAACACAGTACTCTGACATCCCAAATCCCCAATCCCCAAACTCAGAGAAACAACGTACTCTGACATCCCAAATACCCTCACCCCTTACTCAGAGAAACACTGTACTCTGAAACCCCAAATCCCAAATCGCCTCACTCCAAACTCTGAGAAACACCGTACTCTGACATCCCAAATCCCCTCTCTCCAAACTCAGAGAAACACCGTACTCTGACATCCAAATCCCAAATCCCAAATCCCCAAACTCAGAAAAACACCGTACTCTGACATCCCAAATACCCTCACCCCTTACTCAGAGAAACACTGTACTCTGAAACCCCAAATCCCAAATCCCCTCACTCCAAACTCTGAGAAACACCGTACTCTGACATCCCAAATCCCCTCTCTCCAAACTCAGAGAAACACCGTACTCTGACATCCAAATCCCAAATCCCAAATCCCCAAACTCAGAAAAACACCGTACTCTGACATCCCAAATCCCCTTTCTCCAAACTCAGAGAAACACCGTACTCTGACATCCCAAATCCCAAATCCCCTCTCTCCAAACTCAGAAGAACACCGTACTTTGACATCTCAAATCCCAAATCCCCTCTCTCCAAACTCAGAGAAACACCGTGCTCTGACATCCCAAATCCCCTCTCTCCAAACTCAGAGAAACACCGTACTCTGACATCCCAAATCCCAAATCCCCTCTCTCCAAACTCAGAGAAACAACGTACTCTGACATCCCAAATTCCAAATCCCCTCTCTCCAAAGTCAGAGAAACAGCGTACTCTGACATCCCAAATCCCAAATCCCCTCTCTCCAAACTCAGAGAAACACCGTACTCTGATATCCCAAATCCCCAAACTCAGAGAAACACCATACTCCTGACATCCCAAATCCCCTCTCTCCAAACTCAGAGAAACACCGTACTCTGACATCCCAAATCCCCAATCCCCAAACTCAGAGAAACAACGCACTCTGACATCCCAAATCCCCTCACCCCTTACTCAGAGAAACACCGTACTCTGAAACCCCAAATCCCAAATCCCCTATCCCAAATCCCCTCACTCCAAACTCAGAAAAATACCGTACTCTGACATCCCAAATCCCCTTTCTCCAAACTCAGAGAAACACCGTACTCTGACATCCCAAATCCCCTTTCTCCAAACTCAGAGAAACACCGTACTCTGACATCCCAAATCCCCTTTCTCCAAACTCAGAGAAACACCGTACTCTGACATCCCAAATCCCAAATCCCCTTTCTCCAAACTCAGAGAAACACCGTACTCTGACATCCCAAATCCCCTTTCTCCAAACTCAGAGAAACACCGTACTCTGACATCCCAAATCCCCTTTCTCCAAACTCAGAGAAACACCGTACTCTGACATCCCAAATCCCCAATCCCCAAACTCAGAGAAACAACGTACTCTGACATCCCAAATCCCCTCACCCCTTACTCAGAGAAACACTGTACTCTGAAACCCCAAATCCCAAATCCCCTCACTCCAAACTCAGAAAAACACCGTACTCTGACATCCCAAATCCCCTTTCTCCAAACTCAGAGAAACACCGTACTCTGACATCCCAAATCCCCTCTCTCCAAACTCAGAGAAACACCGTACTCTGACATCCCAAATCCCCTTTCTCCAAACTCTGAGAAACACCGTACTCTGACATCTTAAATCCCCTCTCTCCAAACTCAGAGAAACACCGTACTCTGACATCCAAATCCCAAATCCCAAATCCCCAAACTCAGAGAAACACCGTACTCTGACATCCCAAATCCCCAAACTCAGAGAAACACCGTACTCTGACATCCCAAATCCCCTCTCTCCAAACTCAGAGAAACACCATACTCTGACATCCCAAATCCCCTTTCTCCAAACTCAGAGAAACACCGTACTCTGACATCCCAAATCCCCAATCCCCAAACTCAGAGAAACAACGCACTCTGACATCCCAAATCCCCTCACCCCTTACTCAGAGAAACACCGTACTCTGAAACCCCAAATCCCAAATCCCCTCACTCCAAACTCAGAAAAATACCGTACTCTGACATCCCAAATCCCCTTTCTCCAAACTCAGAGAATCACCGTACTCTGACATCCCAAATCCCCAATCCCCAAACTCAGAGAAACAACGTCCTCTGACATCCCAAATCCCCTCACCCCTTACTCAGAGAAACACTGTACTCTGAAACCCCAAATCCCAAATCCCCTCACTCCAAACTCAGAAAAACACCGTACTCTGACATCCCAAATCCCCTTTCTCCAAACTCAGAGAAACACCGTACTCTGACATCCCAAATCCCCAATCCCCAAACTCAGAGAAACACCGTAATCTGACATCCCAAATCCCCTTTCTCCAAACTCTGAGAAACACCGTACTCTGACATCCCAAATCCCCTCTCTCCAAACTCAGAGAAACACCGTACTCTGACATCCAAATCCCAAATCCCAAATCCCCAAACTCAGAGAAACACCGTACTCTGACATCCAAAATCCCAAATCCCCTCACCCCTTACTCAGAAAAACACCTTACTCTGAAACCCCAAATCCCAAATCCCCTAAACCCAAACTCATAAAAGCACCGTACTCTGACATCCCAAATCCCCTTTCTCCAAACTCAGAGAAACACCGTACTCTGACATCCCAAATCCCAAATCCCCTCTCTCCAAACTCAGAAGAACACCGTACTTTGACATCTCAAATCCCAAATCCCCTCTCTCCAAACTCAGAGAAACACCGTGCTCTGACATCCCAAATCCCCTCTCTCCAAACTCAGAGAAACACCGTACTCTGACATCCCAAATCCCAAATCCCCTCTCTCCAAACTCAGAGAAACACCGTACTCTGACATCCCAAATCCCAAATCCCCTCTCTCCAAAGTCAGAGAAACAGCGTACTCTGACATCCCAAATCCCAAATCCCCTTTCTCCAAACTCAGAGAAAGACCGTACTCTGACATCCCAAATCCCCTCTCTCCAAACTCAGAGAAACACAGTACTCTGACATCCCAAATCCGAAATCCCCTCACTCCAAACTCAGAAAGACACCGTACTCTGACATCCCAAATCCCCTCTCTCCAAACTCAGAAAAACACCGTACTCTGACATCCCAAATCCCCTCTCTACAAACTCAGAGAAACACCGTACTCTGAAACCCCAAATCCCAAAACCCCACACTCCGAACTCAGAGAAACACCGTACTCTGACATCCCAAATCCCCAAACTCAGAGAAACACCATACTCTGACATCCCAAATCCCCTCTCTCCAAACTCAGAGAAACACCGTACTCTGACATCCCAAATCACCTCTCTCCAAACTCAGAGAAACACCATACTCTGACATCCCAAATCCCCTTTCTCCAAACTCTGAGAAACACCGTACTCTGACATCCCAAATCCCCTCTCCAAACTCAGAGAAACAACGTACTCTGACATCCCAAATCCCAAATCCCCTCACTCCAAACTCAAAGAAACTCCGTACTCTGACATCCCACATCCCAAATCGCCTCACTCCAAACTCAGGGAAACACCGTACTCTGACATCCCAAATCCCCAAACTCAGAGAAACACCGTACTCTGACATCCCAAATCCCCTCTCTCCAAACTCAGAGAAACACCATACTCTGACATCCCAAATCCCCTTTCTCCAAACTCAGAGAAACACCGTACTCTGACATCCCAAATCCCCAATCCCCAAACTCAGAGAAACAACGCACTCTGACATCCCAAATCCCCTCACCCCTTACTCAGAGAAACACCATACTCTGAAACCCCAAATCCCAAATCCCCTAACTCCAAACTCAGAAAAATACCGTACTCTGACATCCCAAATCCCCTTTCTCCAAACTGAGAGAAACACCGTAATCTGACATCCCAAATCCCCTTTCTCCAAACTCAGAGAAACACCGTAATCTGACATCCCAAATCCCCTCTCTCCAAACTCAGAGAAACACAGTACTCTGACATCCCAAATCCCCAATCCCCAAACTCAGAGAAACAACGTACTCTGACATCCCAAATACCCTCACCCCTTACTCAGAGAAACACTGTACTCTGAAACCCCAAATCCCAAATCGCCTCACTCCAAACTCTGAGAAACACCGTACTCTGACATCCCAAATCCCCTCTCTCCAAACTCAGAGAAACACCGTACTCTGACATCCAAATCCCAAATCCCAAATCCCCAAACTCAGAAAAACACCGTACTCTGACATCCCAAATACCCTCACCCCTTACTCAGAGAAACACTGTACTCTGAAACCCCAAATCCCAAATCCCCTCACTCCAAACTCTGAGAAACACCGTACTCTGACATCCCAAATCCCCTCTCTCCAAACTCAGAGAAACACCGTACTCTGACATCCAAATCCCAAATCCCAAATCCCCAAACTCAGAAAAACACCGTACTCTGACATCCCAAATCCCCTTTCTCCAAACTCAGAGAAACACCGTACTCTGACATCCCAAATCCCAAATCCCCTCTCTCCAAACTCAGAAGAACACCGTACTTTGACATCTCAAATCCCAAATCCCCTCTCTCCAAACTCAGAGAAACACCGTGCTCTGACATCCCAAATCCCCTCTCTCCAAACTCAGAGAAACACCGTACTCTGACATCCCAAATCCCAAATCCCCTCTCTCCAAACTCAGAGAAACAACGTACTCTGACATCCCAAATTCCAAATCCCCTCTCTCCAAAGTCAGAGAAACAGCGTACTCTGACATCCCAAATCCCAAATCCCCTCTCTCCAAACTCAGAGAAACACCGTACTCTGATATCCCAAATCCCCAAACTCAGAGAAACACCATACTCCTGACATCCCAAATCCCCTCTCTCCAAACTCAGAGAAACACCGTACTCTGACATCCCAAATCCCCAATCCCCAAACTCAGAGAAACAACGCACTCTGACATCCCAAATCCCCTCACCCCTTACTCAGAGAAACACCGTACTCTGAAACCCCAAATCCCAAATCCCCTATCCCAAATCCCCTCACTCCAAACTCAGAAAAATACCGTACTCTGACATCCCAAATCCCCTTTCTCTAAACTCAGAGAAACACCGTACTCTGACATCCCAAATCCCCTTTCTCCAAACTCAGAGAAACACCGTACTCTGACATCCCAAATCCCCTTTCTCCAAACTCAGAGAAACACCGTACTCTGACATCCCAAATCCCAAATCCCCTTTCTCCAAACTCAGAGAAACACCGTACTCTGACATCCCAAATCCCCTTTCTCCAAACTCAGAGAAACACCGTACTCTGACATCCCAAATCCCCTTTCTCCAAACTCAGAGAAACACCGTACTCTGACATCCCAAATCCCCAATCCCCAAACTCAGAGAAACAACGTACTCTGACATCCCAAATCCCCTCACCCCTTACTCAGAGAAACACTGTACTCTGAAACCCCAAATCCCAAATCCCCTCACTCCAAACTCAGAAAAACACCGTACTCTGACATCCCAAATCCCGTTTCTCCAAACTCAGAGAAACACCGTACTCTGACATCACAAATCCCCTCTCTCCAAACTCAGAGAAACACCGTACTCTGACATCCCAAATCCCCTTTCTCCAAACTCTGAGAAACACCGTACTCTGACATCCCAAATCCCCTCTCTCCAAACTCAGAGAAACACCGTACTCTGACATCCAAAATCCCAAATCCCCTCACCCCTTACTCAGAAAAACACCTTACTCTGAAACCCCAAATCCCAAATCCCCTAACCCCAAACTCAGAAAAACACCGTACTCTGACATCCCAAATCCCCTTTCTCCAAACTCAGAGAAACACCGTACTCTGACATCCCAAATCCCAAATCCCCTCTCTCCAAACACAGAAAAACACCGTACTTTGACATCTCAAATCCCAAATCCCCTCTCTCCAAACTCAGAGAAACACCGTGCTCTGACATCCCAAATCCCGTCTCTCCAAACTCAGAAAAACACCGTACTCTGACATCCCAAATCCCCTCTCTCCAAACTCAGAGAAACACCGTACTCTGACATCCCAAATTCCAAATCCCCCTCTGCAAAGTCAGAAAAACACCGTACTCTGACATCCCAAATCCCAAATCCCCTTTCTCCAAACTCAGAGAAAGACCGTACTCTGACATCCCAAATCCCCTCTCTCTAAACTCAGAGAAACACCGTACTCTGACATCCCAAATCCCCTCTCTCCAAACTCAGAGAAACACCGTACTCTGAAACCCCAAATCCCAAAACCCCACACTCGGAACTCAGAGAAACAACTTACTCTGACATCCGAAATCCGCTCACTCCAAACTCAGAGAAACACCGTACTCTGACATCCCAAATCCCAAATCCCCTCACTCCAAACTCAGAGAAACACCGTACTCTGACATCCCAAATCCCCAAACTCAGAGAAACACCATACTCTGACATCCCAAATCCCCAAACTCAGAGAAACACCGTACTCTGACATCCCAAATCCCAAATCCCCTCACTCCAAACTCAAAGAAACACCGTACTCTGACATCCCACATCCCAAATCGCCTCACTCCAAACTCAGGGAAACACCGTACTTTGACATCCCAAATCCCCAAACTCAGAGAAACTCCATACTCTGACATCCCAAATCCCCTCTCTCCAAACTCAGAGAAACACCGTACTCTGACATCCCAAATCCCCTTTCTCCAAACTCAGAGAAACACCGTACTCTGACATCCCAAATCCCCAATCCCCAAACTCAGAGAAACAACGCACTCTGACATCCCAAATCCCCTCACCCCTTACTCAGAGAAACACCGTACTCTGAAACCCCAAATCACAAATCCCCTCACTCCAATCTCAGAAAAATACCGTACTCTGACATCCCAAATCCCCTTTCTCCAAACTCAGAGAAACACCGTACTCTGACAACCCAAATCCCCTCTCTCCAAACTCAGAGAAACACCGTACTCTGACATCCCAAATCCCCTTTCTCCAAACTCAGAGAAACACAGTACTCTGTCATCCCAAATCCCAAATCCCCTTTCTACAAACTCAGAGAAACACCGTACTCTGACATCCCAAATCACCTCTCTCCAAACTCAGAGAAACACTGTACTCTGACATCCCAAATCCGAAATCCCCTCACCCTAAACTCAGAGAAGCACCGTACTCTGATATCCCAAATCACAAATCCACTAACTCAGAGAAACAACATACTCTGACATCCCAAATCCCCTCTCTCCAAACTCAGAGAAACACCGTACTCTGACATCCAAAATCCCAAATCCCCTCACCCCTTACTCAGAAAAACACCTTACTCTGAAACCCCAAATCCCAAATCCCCTAACCCCAAACTCATAAAAGCACCGTACTCTGACATCCCAAATCCCAAATCCCCTCTCTCCAAACTCAGAAGAACACCGTACTTTGACATCTCAAATCCCAAATCCCCTCTCTCCAAACTCAGAGAAACACCGTGCTCTGACATCCCAAATCCCCTCTCTCCAAACTCAGAGAAACACCGTACTCTGACATCCCAAATCCCAAATCCCCTCTCTCCAAACTCAGAGAAACACCGTACTCTGACATCCCAAATCCCAAATCCCCTCTCTCCAAAGTCAGAGAAACAGCGTACTCTGACATCCCAAATCCCAAATCCCCTTTCTCCAAACTCAGAGAAAGACCGTACTCTGACATCCCAAATCCCCTCTCTCCAAACTCAGAGAAACACAGTACTCTGACATCCCAAATCCGAAATCCCCTCACTCCAAACTCAGAAAGACACCGTACTCTGACATCCCAAATCCCCTCTCTCCAAACTCAGAAAAACACCGTACTCTGACATCCCAAATCCCCTCTCTACAAACTCAGAGAAACACCGTACTCTGAAACCCCAAATCCCAAAACCCCACACTCCGAACTCAGAGAAACACCGTACTCTGACATCCCAAATCCCCAAACTCAGAGAAACACCATACTCTGACATCCCAAATCCCCTCTCTCCAAACTCAGAGAAACACCGTACTCTGACATCCCAAATCACCTCTCTCCAAACTCAGAGAAACACCATACGCTGACATCCCAAATCCCCTTTCTCCAAACTCTGAGAAACACCGTACTCTGACATCCCAAATCCCCTCTCCAAACTCAGAGAAACAACGTACTCTGACATCCCAAATCCCAAATCCCCTCACTCCAAACTCAAAGAAACTCCGTACTCTGACATCCCACATCCCAAATCGCCTCACTCCAAACTCAGGGAAACACCGTACTCTGACATCCCAAATCCCCAAACTCAGAGAAACACCGTACTCTGACATCCCAAATCCCCTCTCTCCAAACTCAGAGAAACACCATACTCTGACATCCCAAATCCCCTTTCTCCAAACTCAGAGAAACACCGTACTCTGACATCCCAAATCCCCAATCCCCAAACTCAGAGAAACAACGCACTCTGACATCCCAAATCCCCTCACCGCTTACTCAGAGAAACACCGTACTCTGAAACCCCAAATCCCAAATCCCCTAACTCCAAACTCAGAAAAATACCGTACTCTGACATCCCAAATCCCCTTTCTCCAAACTGAGAGAAACACCGTAATCTGACATCCCAAATCCCCTTTCTCCAAACTCAGAGAAACACCGTAATCTAACATCCCAAATCCCCTCTCTCCAAACTCAGAGAAACACAGTACTCTGACATCCCAAATCCCCAATCCCCAAACTCAGAGAAACAACGTACTCTGACATCCCAAATACCCTCACCCCTTACTCAGAGAAACACTGTACTCTGAAACCCCAAACCCCAAATCCCCTCACTCCAAACTCTGAGAAACACCGTACTCTGACATCCCAAATCCCCTCTCTCCAAACTCAGAGAAACACCGTACTCTGACATCCAAATCCCAAATCCCAAATCCCCAAACTCAGAGAAACACCGTACTCTGACATCCAAAATCCCAAATCCCCTCACCCCTTACTCAGAAAAACACCTTACTCTGAAACCCCAAGTCCCAAATCCCCTAACCCCAAACTCAGAAAAACACCGTACTCTGACATCCCAAATCCCCTTTCTCCAAACTCAGAGAAACACCGTACTCTGACATCCCAAATCCCAAATCCCCTCTCTCCAAACTCAGAAGAACACCGTACTTTGACATCTCAAATCCCAAATCCCCTCTCTCCAAACTCAGAGAAACACCGTGCTCTGACATCCCAAATCCCCTCTCTCCAAACTCAGAGAAACACCGTACTCTGACATCCCAAATCCCAAATCCCCTCTCTCCAAACTCAGAGAAACAACGTACTCTGACATCCCAAATTCCAAATCCCCTCTCTCCAAAGTCAGAGAAACAGCGTACTCTGACATCCCAAATCCCAAATCCCCTCTCTCCAAACTCAGAGAAACACCGTACTCTGATATCCCAAATCCCCAAACTCAGAGAAACACCATACTCCTGACATCCCAAATCCCCTCTCTCCAAACTCAGAGAAACACCGTACTCTGACATCCCAAATCCCCAATCCCCAAACTCAGAGAAACAACGCACTCTGACATCCCAAATCCCCTCACCCCTTACTCAGAGAAACACCGTACTCTGAAACCCCAAATCCCAAATCCCCTATCCCAAATCCCCTCACTCCAAACTCAGAAAAATACCGTACTCTGACATCCCAAATCCCCTTTCTCCAAACTCAGAGAAACACCGTACTCTGACATCCCAAATCCCAAATCCCCTTTCTCCAAACTCAGAGAAACACCGTACTCTGACATCCCAAATCCCCTTTCTCCAAACTCAGAGAAACACCGTACTCTGACATCCCAAATCCCCTTTCTCCAAACTCAGAGAAACACCGTACTCTGACATCCCAAATCCCCAATCCCCAAACTCAGAGAAACAACGTACTCTGACATCCCAAATCCCCTCACCCCTTACTCAGAGAAACACTGTACTCTGAAACCCCAAATCCCAAATCCCCTCACTCCAAACTCAGAAAAACACCGTACTCTGACATCCCAAATCCCGTTTCTCCAAACTCAGAGAAACACCGTACTCTGACATCACAAATCCCCTCTCTCCAAACTCAGAGAAACACCGTACTCTGACATCCCAAATCCCCTTTCTCCAAACTCTGAGAAACACCGTACTCTGACATCCCAAATCCCCTCTCTCCAAACTCAGAGAAACACCGTACTCTGACATCCAAAATCCCAAATCCCCTCACCCCTTACTCAGAAAAACACCTTACTCTGAAACCCCAAATCCCAAATCCCCTAACCCCAAACTCAGAAAAACACCGTACTCTGATATCCCAAATCCCCTTTCTCCAAACTCAGAGAAACACCGTACTCTGACATCCCAAATCCCAAATCCCCTCTCTCCAAACACAGAAAAACACCGTACTTTGACATCTCAAATCCCAAATCCCCTCTCTCCAAACTCAGAGAAACACCGTGCTCTGACATCCCAAATCCCGTCTCTCCAAACTCAGAAAAACACCGTGCTCTGACATCCCAAATCCCCTCTCTCCAAACTCAGAGAAACACCGTACTCTGACATCCCAAATTCCAAATCCCCCTCTGCAAAGTCAGAAAAACACCGTACTCTGACATCCCAAATCCCAAATCCCCTTTCTCCAAACTCAGAGAAAGACCGTACTCTGACATCCCAAATCCCCTCTCTCTAAACTCAGAGAAACACCGTACTCTGACATCCCAAATCCCCTCTCTCCAAACTCAGAGAAACACCGTACTCTGAAACCCCAAATCCCAAAACCCCACACTCGGAACTCAGAGAAACAACTTACTCTGACATCCGAAATCCGCTCACTCCAAACTCAGAGAAACACCGTACTCTGACATCCCAAATCCCAAATCCCCTCACTCCAAACTCAGAGAAACACCGTACTCTGACATCCCAAATCCCCAAACTCAGAGAAACACCATACTCTGACATCCCAAATCCCCAAACTCAGAGAAACACCGTACTCTGACATCCCAAATCCCAAATCCCCTCACTCCAAACTCAAAGAAACACCGTACTCTGACATCCCACATCCCAAATCGCCTCACTCCAAACTCAGGGAAACACCGTACTTTGACATCCCAAATCCCCAAACTCAGAGAAACTCCATACTCTGACATCCCAAATCCCCTCTCTCCAAACTCAGAGAAACACCGTACTCTGACATCCCAAATCCCCTTTCTCCAAACTCAGAGAAACACCGTACTCTGACATCCCAAATCCCCAATCCCCAAACTCAGAGAAACAACGCACTCTGACATCCCAAATCCCCTCACCCCTTACTCAGAGAAACACCGTACTCTGAAACCCCAAATCACAAATCCCCTCACTCCAATCTCAGAAAAATACCGTACTCTGACATCCCAAATCCCCTTTCTCCAAACTCAGAGAAACACCGTACTCTGACAACCCAAATCCCCTCTCTCCAAACTCAGAGAAACACCGTACTCTGACATCCCAAATCCCCTTTCTCCAAACTCAGAGAAACACAGTACTCTGTCATCCCAAATCCCAAATCCCCTTTCTACAAACTCAGAGAAACACCGTACTCTGACATCCCAAATCACCTCTCTCCAAACTCAGAGAAACACTGTACTCTGACATCCCAAATCCGAAATCCCCTCACCCTAAACTCAGAGAAGCACCGTACTCTGATATCCCAAATCACAAATCCACTAACTCAGAGAAACAACATACTCTGACATCCCAAATCCCCTCTCTCCAAACTCAGAGAAACACCGTACTCTGACATCCAAAATCCCAAATCCCCTCACCCCTTACTCAGAAAAACACCTTACTCTGAAACCCCAAATCCCAAATCCCCTAACCCCAAACTCATAAAAGCACCGTACTCTGACATCCCAAATCCCAAATCCCCTCTCTCCAAACTCAGAGAAACACCGTGCTCTGACATCCCAAATCCCCTCTCTCCAAACTCAGAGAAACACCGTACTCTGACATCCCAAATCCCAAATCCCCTCTCTCCAAACTCAGAGAAACACCGTACTCTGACATCCCAAATCCCAAATCCCCTCTCTCCAAAGTCAGAGAAACAGCGTACTCTGACATCCCAAATCCCAAATCCCCTTTCTCCAAACTCAGAGAAAGACCGTACTCTGACATCCCAAATCCCCTCTCTCCAAACTCAGAGAAACACAGTACTCTGACATCCCAAATCCGAAATCCCCTCACTCCAAACTCAGAAAGACACCGTACTCTGACATCCCAAATCCCCTCTCTCCAAACTCAGAAAAACACCGTACTCTGACATCCCAAATCCCCTCTCTACAAACTCAGAGAAACACCGTACTCTGAAACCCCAAATCCCAAAACCCCACACTCCGAACTCAGAGAAACACCGTACTCTGACATCCCAAATCCCCAAACTCAGAGAAACACCATACTCTGACATCCCAAATCCCCTCTCTCCAAACTCAGAGAAACACCGTACTCTGACATCCCAAATCCCCTCTCTCCAAACTCAGAGAAACACAGTACTCTGACATCCCAAATCCGAAATCCCCTCACTCCAAACTCAGAAAGACACCGTACTCTGACATCCCAAATCCCCTCTCTCCAAACTCAGAAAAACACCGTACTCTGACATCCCAAATCCCCTCTCTACAAACTCAGAGAAACACCGTACTCTGAAACCCCAAATCCCAAAACCCCACACTCCGAACTCAGAGAAACACCGTACTCTGACATCCCAAATCCCCAAACTCAGAGAAACACCATACTCTGACATCCCAAATCCCCTCTCTCCAAACTCAGAGAAACACCGTACTCTGACATCCCAAATCACCTCTCTCCAAACTCAGAGAAACACCGTACTCTGACATCCAAATCCCAAATCACCTCTCTCCAAACTCAGAGAAACACCGTACTCTGACATCCCAAATCCCCTTTCTCCAAACTCTGAGAAACACCGTACTCTGACATCCCAAATCCCCTCTCCAAACTCAGAGAAACAACGTACTCTGACATCCCAAATCCCAAATCCCCTCACTCCAAACTCAAAGAAACTCCGTACTCTGACATCCCACATCCCAAATCGCCTCACTCCAAACTCAGGGAAACACCGTACTCTGACATCCCAAATCCCCAAACTCAGAGAAACACCGTACTCTGACATCCCAAATCCCCTCTCTCCAAACTCAGAGAAACACCATACTCTGACATCCCAAATCCCCTTTCTCCAAACTCAGAGAAACACCGTACTCTGACATCCCAAATCCCCAATCCCCAAACTCAGAGAAACAACGCACTCTGACATCCCAAATCCCCTCACCCCTTACTCAGAGAAACACCGTACTCTGAAACCCCAAATCCCAAATCCCCTAACTCCAAACTCAGAAAAATACCGTACTCTGACATCCCAAATCCCCTTTCTCCAAACTGAGAGAAACACCGTACTCTGACATCCCAAATCCCCAATCCCCAAACTCAGAGAAACAACGTACTCTGACATCCCAAATACCCTCACCCCTTACTCAGAGAAACACTGTACTCTGAAACCCCAAATCCCAAATCCCCTCACTCCAAACTCAGAAAAACACCGTACTCTGACATCCCAAATCCCCTTTCTCCAAACTCAGAGAAACACCGTACTCTGACATCCCAAATCCCCTCTCTCCAAACTCAGAGAAACACCGTAATCTGACATCCCAAATCCCCTTTCTCCAAACTCTGAGAAACACCGTACTCTGACATCCCAAATCCCCTCTCTCCAAACTCAGAGAAACACCGTACTCTGACATCCAAATCCCAAATCCCAAATCCCCAAACTCAGAGAAACACCGTACTCTGACATCCAAAATCCCAAATCCCCTCACCCCTTACACAGAAAAACACCTTACTCTGAAACCCCAAATCCCAAATCCCCTAACCCCAAACTCAGAAAAACACCGTACTCTGACATCCCAAATGCCCTTTCTCCAAACTCAGAGAAACACCGTACTCTGACATCCCAAATCCCAAATCCCCTCTCTCCAAACTCAGAAAAACACCGTACTTTGACATCTCAAATCCCAAATCCCCTCTCTCCAAACTCAGAGAAACACCGTGCTCTGACATCCCAAATCCCCTCTCTCCAAACTCAGAGAAACACCGTACTCTGACATCCCAAATTCCAAATCCCCTCTCTCCAAAGTCAGAGAAACACAGTACTCTGACATCCCAAATCCGAAATCCCCTCACTCCAAACTCAGAAAAACACCGTACTCTGACATCCCAAATCCCCTCTCTCCAAACTCAGAAAAACACCGTACTCTGACATCCCAAATCCCCTCTCTCCAAACTCAGAGAAACACCGTACTCTGAAACCCCAAATCCCAAAACACCACACTCGGAACTCAGAGAAACAACTTACTCTGACATCCCAAATCCCCAAACTCAGAGAAACACCATACTCTGACATCCCAAATCCGCTCACTCCAAACTCAGAGAAACACCGTACTCTGACATCCCAAATCCCCTCACTCCAAACTCAGAGAAACACCGTACTCTGACATCCCAAATCCCCAAACTCAGAGAAACACCATACTCTGACATCCCAAATCCCCAAACTCAGAGAAACACCGCACTCTGACAACCCAAATCCCCAATCCCCAAACTCAGAGAAACAACGTACTCTGACATCCCAAATCCCCTCACCCCTTACTCAGAGAAACACCGTACTCTGAAACCCCAAATCCCAAATCCCCTCACTCCAAACTCAGAAAAACACCATACTCTGACATCCCAAATCCCCTCTCCAAACTCAGAGAAACAACGTACTCTGAAACCCCAAATCCCAAATCCCCAAACTCAGAGAAACAACGTACTCTGACATCCCAAATCCCAAATCCCCTCACTCCAAACTCAAAGAAACACCGTACTCTGACATCCCACATCCCAAATCGCCTCACTCCAAACTCAGGGAAGCACCGTACTTTGACATCTCAAATCCCCAAACTCAGAGAAACACCATACTCTGACATCCCAAATCCCCTTTCTCCAAACTCAGAGAAACACCGTACTCTGACATCCCAAATCCCCTCACCCCTTACTCAGAGAAACACCGTACTCTGAAACCCCAAATCACAAATCCCCTCACTCCAAACTCAGAAAAATACCGTACTCTGACATCCCAAATCCCCTTTCTCCAAACTCAGAGAAACACCGTACTCTGACAACCCAAATCCCCACTCTCCAAACTCAGAGAAACACCGTACTCTGACATCCCAAATCCCCTTTCTCCAAACTCAGAGAAACACAGTACTCTGACATCCCAAATCCCAAATCCCCTCTCTCCAAACTCAGAGAAACACCGTACTCTGACATCCCAAATCGCCTCACTCCAAACTCAGGGAAACACCGTACTTTGACATCTCAAATCCCCAAACTCAGAGAAACACCATACTCTGACATCCCAAATCCCCTCTCTCCAAACTCAGAGAAACACCGTACTCTGACATCCCAAATCCCCTTTCTCCAAACTCAGAGAAACACCGTACTCTGACATCCCAAATCCCCAATCCCCAAACTCAGAGAAACAACGCACTCTGACATCCCAAATCCCCTCACCCCTTACTCAGAGAAACACCGTACTCTGAAACCCCAAATCACAAATCCCCTCACTCCAATCTCAGAAAAATACCGTACTCTGACATCCCAAATCCCCTTTCTCCAAACTCAGAGAAACACCGTACTCTGACAACCCAAATCCCCTCTCTCCAAACTCAGAGAAACACCGTACTCTGACATCCCAAATCCCCTTTCTCCAAACTCAGAGAAACACAGTACTCTGTCATCCCAAATCCCAAATCCCCTTTCTACAAACTCAGAGAAACACCGTACTCTGACATCCCAAATCACCTCTCTCCAAACTCAGAGAAACACTGTACTCTGACATCCCAAATCCGAAATCCCCTCACCCTAAACTCAGAGAAGCACCGTACTCTGATATCCCAAATCACAAATCCACTAACTCAGAGAAACAACATACTCTGACATCCCAAATCCCCTCTCTCCAAACTCAGAGAAACACCGTACTCTGACATCCAAAATCCCAAATCCCCTCACCCCTTACTCAGAAAAACACCTTACTCTGAAACCCCAAATCCCAAATCCCCTAACCCCAAACTCATAAAAGCACCGTACTCTGACATCCCAAATCCCAAATCCCCTCTCTCCAAACTCAGAAGAACACCGTACTTTGACATCTCAAATCCCAAATCCCCTCTCTCCAAACTCAGAGAAACACCGTGCTCTGACATCCCAAATCCCCTCTCTCCAAACTCAGAGAAACACCGTACTCTGACATCCCAAATCCCAAATCCCCTCTCTCCAAACTCAGAGAAACACCGTACTCTGACATCCCAAATCCCAAATCCCCTCTCTCCAAAGTCAGAGAAACAGCGTACTCTGACATCCCAAATCCCAAATCCCCTTTCTCCAAACTCAGAGAAAGACCGTACTCTGACATCCCAAATCCCCTCTCTCCAAACTCAGAGAAACACAGTACTCTGACATCCCAAATCCGAAATCCCCTAACTCCAAACTCAGAAAGACACCGTACTCTGACATCCCAAATCCCCTCTCTCCAAACTCAGAAAAACACCGTACTCTGACATCCCAAATCCCCTCTCTACAAACTCAGAGAAACACCGTACTCTGAAACCCCAAATCCCAAAACCCCACACTCCGAACTCAGAGAAACACCGTACTCTGACATCCCAAATCCCCAAACTCAGAGAAACACCATACTCTGACATCCCAAATCCCCTCTCTCCAAACTCAGAGAAACACCGTACTCTGACATCCCAAATCACCTCTCTCCAAACTCAGAGAAACACCATACTCTGACATCCCAAATCCCCTTTCTCCAAACTCTGAGAAACACCGTACTCTGACATCCCAAATCCCCTCTCCAAACTCAGAGAAACAACGTACTCTGACATCCCAAATCCCAAATCCCCTCACTCCAAACTCAAAGAAACTCCGTACTCTGACATCCCACATCCCAAATCGCCTCACTCCAAACTCAGGGAAACACCGTACTCTGACATCCCAAATCCCCAAACTCAGAGAAACACCGTACTCTGACATCCCAAATCCCCTCTCTCCAAACTCAGAGAAACACCATACTCTGACATCCCAAATCCCCTTTCTCCAAACTCAGAGAAACACCGTACTCTGACATCCCAAATCCCCAATCCCCAAACTCAGAGAAACAACGCACTCTGACATCCCAAATCCCCTCACCCCTTACTCAGAGAAACACCGTACTCTGAAACCCCAAATCCCAAATCCCCTAACTCCAAACTCAGAAAAATACCGTACTCTGACATCCCAAATCCCCTTTCTCCAAACTGAGAGAAACACCGTACTCTGACATCCCAAATCCCCAATCCCCAAACTCAGAGAAACAACGTACTCTGACATCCCAAATACCCTCACCCCTTACTCAGAGAAACACTGTACTCTGAAACCCCAAATCCCAAATCCCCTCACTCCAAACTCAGAAAAACACCGTACTCTGACATCCCAAATCCCCTTTCTCCAAACTCAGAGAAACACCGTACTCTGACATCCCAAATCCCCTCTCTCCAAACTCAGAGAAACACCGTAATCTGACATCCCAAATCCCCTTTCTCCAAACTCTGAGAAACACCGTACTCTGACATCCCAAATCCCCTCTCTCCAAACTCAGAGAAACACCGTACTCTGACATCCAAATCCCAAATCCCAAATCCCCAAACTCAGAGAAACACCGTACTCTGACATCCAAAATCCCAAATCCCCTCACCCCTTACACAGAAAAACACCTTACTCTGAAACCCCAAATCCCAAATCCCCTAACCCCAAACTCAGAAAAACACCGTACTCTGACATCCCAAATGCCCTTTCTCCAAACTCAGAGAAACACCGTACTCTGACATCCCAAATCCCAAATCCCCTCTCTCCAAACTCAGAAAAACACCGTACTTTGACATCTCAAATCCCAAATCCCCTCTCTCCAAACTCAGAGAAACACCGTGCTCTGACATCCCAAATCCCCTCTCTCCAAACTCAGAGAAACACCGTACTCTGACATCCCAAATTCCAAATCCCCTCTCTCCAAAGTCAGAGAAACACAGTACTCTGACATCCCAAATCCGAAATCCCCTCACTCCAAACTCAGAAAAACACCGTACTCTGACATCCCAAATCCCCTCTCTCCAAACTCAGAAAAACACCGTACTCTGACATCCCAAATCCCCTCTCTCCAAACTCAGAGAAACACCGTACTCTGAAACCCCAAATCCCAAAACACCACACTCGGAACTCAGAGAAACAACTTACTCTGACATCCCAAATCCCCAAACTCAGAGAAACACCATACTCTGACATCCCAAATCCGCTCACTCCAAACTCAGAGTAACACCGTACTCTGACATCCCAAATCCCCTCACTCCAAACTCAGAGAAACACCGTACTCTGACATCCCAAATCCCCAAACTCAGAGAAACACCATACTCTGACATCCCAAATCCCCAAACTCAGAGAAACACCGCACTCTGACATCCCAAATCCCCAATCCCCAAACTCAGAGAAACAACGTACTCTGACATCCCAAATCCCCTCACCCCTTACTCAGAGAAACACCGTACTCTGAAACCCCAAATCCCAAATCCCCTCTCTCCAAACTCAGAAAAACACCATACTCTGACATCCCAAATCCCCTCTCCAAACTCAGAGAAACAACGTACTCTGAAACCCCAAATCCCAAATCCCCAAACTCAGAGAAACAACGTACTCTGACATCCCAAATCCCAAATCCCCTCACTCCAAACTCAAAGAAACACCGTACTCTGACATCCCACATCCCAAATCGCCTCACTCCAAACTCAGGGAAACACCGTACTTTGACATCTCAAATCCCCAAACTCAGAGAAACACCATACTCTGACATCCCAAATCCCCTTTCTCCAAACTCAGAGAAACACCGTACTCTGACATCCCAAATCCCCTCACCCCTTACTCAGAGAAACACCGTACTCTGAAACCCCAAATCACAAATCCCCTCACTCCAAACTCAGAAAAATACCGTACTCTGACATCCCAAATCCCCTTTCTCCAAACTCAGAGAAACACCGTACTCTGACAACCCAAATCCCCTCTCTCCAAACTCAGAGAAACACCGTACTCTGACATCCCAAATCCCCTTTCTCCAAACTCAGAGAAACACAGTACTCTGACATCCCAAATCCCAAATCCCCTCTCTCCAAACTCAGAGAAACACCGTACTCTGACATCCCAAATCGCCTCACTCCAAACTCAGGGAAACACCGTACTTTGACATCTCAAATCCCCAAACTCAGAGAAACACCATACTCTGACATCCCAAATCCCCTTTCTCCAAACTCAGAGAAACACCGTACTCTGACATCCCAAATCCCCTCACCCCTTACTCAGAGAAACACCGTACTCTGAAACCCCAAATCACAAATCCCCTCACTCCAAACTCAGAAAAATACCGTACTCTGACATCCCAAATCCCCTTTCTCCAAACTCAGAGAAACACCGTACTCTGACAACCCAAATCCCCTCTCTCCAAACTCAGAGAAACACCGTACTCTGACATCCCAAATCCCCTTTCTCCAAACTCAGAGAAACACAGTACTCTGACATCCCAAATCCCAAATCCCCTCTCTCCAAACTCAGAGAAACACCGTACTCTGACATCCCAAATCACCTCTCTCCAAACTCAGAGAAACACCGTACTCTGACATCCCAAATCCCAAATCCCCTCTCTCCAAACTCAGAAAAACACCGTACTTTGACATCTCAAATCCCAAATCCCCTCTCTCCAAACTCAGAGAAACACCGTGCTCTGACATCCCAAATCCCCTCTCTCCAAACTCAGAGAAACACCGTACTCTGACATCCCAAATTCCAAATCCCCTCTCTCCAAAGTCAGAGAAACACAGTACTCTGACATCCCAAATCCGAAATCCCCTCACTCCAAACTCAGAAAAACACCGTACTCTGACATCCCAAATCCCCTCTCTCCAAACTCAGAAAAACACCGTACTCTGACATCCCAAATCCCCTCTCTCCAAACTCAGAGAAACACCGTACTCTGAAACCCCAAATCCCAAAACACCACACTCGGAACTCAGAGAAACAACTTACTCTGACATCCCAAATCCCCAAACTCAGAGAAACACCGTACTCTGACATCCCAAATCCCCTCACTCCAAACTCAGAGAAACACCGTACTCTGACATCCCAAATCCCCAAACTCAGAGAAACACCATACTCTGACATCCCAAATCCCCAAACTCAGAGAAACACCGCACTCTGACATCCCAAATCCCCAATCCCCAAACTCAGAGAAACAACGTACTCTGACATCCCAAATCCCCTCACCCCTTACTCAGAGAAACACCGTACTCTGAAACCCCAAATCCCAAATCCCCTCACTCCAAACTCAGAAAAACACCATACTCTGACATCCCAAATCCCCTCTCCAAACTCAGAGAAACAACGTACTCTGAAACCCCAAATCCCAAATCCCCAAACTCAGAGAAACAACGTACTCTGACATCCCAAATCCCAAATCCCCTCACTCCAAACTCAAAGAAACACCGTACTCTGACATCCCACATCCCAAATCGCCTCACTCCAAACTCAGGGAAACACCGTACTTTGACATCTCAAATCCCCAAACTCAGAGAAACACCGTACTCTGACATCCCAAATCCCCTCACCCCTTACTCAGAGAAACACCGTACTCTGAAACCCCAAATCACAAATCCCCTCACTCCAAACTCAGAAAAATACCATACTCTGACATCCCAAATCCCCTTTCTCCAAACTCAGAGAAACACCGTACTCTGACAACCCAAATCCCCTCTCTCCAAACTCAGAGAAACACCGTACTCTGACATCCCAAATCCCCTTTCTCCAAACTCAGAGAAACACAGTACTCTGACATCCCAAATCCCAAATCCCCTCTCTCCAAACTCAGAGAAACACCGTACTCTGACATCCCAAATCGCCTCACTCCAAACTCAGGGAAACACCGTACTTTGACATCTCAAATCCCCAAACTCAGAGAAACACCATACTCTGACATCCCAAATCCCCTTTCTCCAAACTCAGAGAAACACCGTACTCTGACATCCCAAATCCCCTCACCCCTTACTCAGAGAAACACCGTACTCTGAAACCCCAAATCACAAATCCCCTCACTCCAAACTCAGAAAAATACCGTACTCTGACATCCCAAATCCCCTTTCTCCAAACTCAGAGAAACACCGTACTCTGACAACCCAAATCCCCTCTCTCCAAACTCAGAGAAACACCGTACTCTGACATCCCAAATCCCCTTTCTCCAAACTCAGAGAAACACAGTACTCTGACATCCCAAATCCCAAATCCCCTCTCTCCAAACTCAGAGAAACACCGTACTCTGACATCCCAAATCACCTCTCTCCAAACTCAGAGAAACACCGTACTCTGACATCCCAAATCCGAAATCCCCTCACCCTAAACTCAGAGAAGCACCGTACTCTGATATCCCAAATCACAAATCCACTAACTCAGAGAAACAACATACTCTGACATCCCAAATCCCCTCTCACCAAACTCAGAGAAACACTGTACACTGTCATCCCAAATCCCAAATCCCCTCACCCCAAACTCAGAGAAACACCGTACTCTGACATCCCAAATCCCCAAACTCAGAGAAACAACGTACTCTGACATCCCAAATCCCCTCTCTCCAAACTCAGAGAAACACCGTACTATGACTTCCCAAATCCCAAATAACCTCACCCCTTACTCAGAGAAACACCGTACTCTGAAACCCCAAATCCCAAATCCCCTCACTCCAAACTCAGAAAAATACCGTACTCTGACATCCCAAATCCCCTTTCTCCAAACTCAGAGAAACACCGTACTCTGACATCCCAAATCCCCAATCCCCAAACTCAGAGAAACACCGTACTCTGACATCCCAAATCCCCAATCCCCAAACTCAGAGAAACAACGCACTGTGACATCCCAAATCCCCTCACCCCTTACTCAGAGAAACACCGTACTCTGAAACCCCAAATCCCAAATCCCCTCACTCCAAACTCAGAAAAATACCGTACTCTGACATATCAAATCCCCTTTCTCCAAACTCAGAGAAACACCGTACTCTGACATCCCAAATCTCCAATCCCCAAACTCAGAGAAACAACGCACTCTGACATCCCAAATCCCCTCACCCCTTACTCAGAGAAACACCGTACTCTGAAACCCCAAATCACAAATCCCCTCTCTCCAAACTCAGAGAAACACCATACTCTGTCATCCCAAATCCCAAATCCCCTTTCTCCAAACTCAGAGAAACACCGTACTCTGACATCCCAAATCACCTCTCTCCAAACTCAGAGAAACACCGTACTCTGACATCCCAAATCCGAAATCCCCTCACCCTAAACTCAGAGAAGCACCGTACTCTGATATCCCAAATCACAAATCCACTAACTCAGAGAAACAGCATACTCTGACATCCCAAATCCCCTCTCTCCAAACTCAGAGAAACACCGTACTCTGACATCCAAACTCCCAAATCCCCTCACCCCTTACTCAGAAAAACACCTTACTCTGAAACCCCAAATACCAAATCCCCTAACCCCAAACTCATAAAAGCACCGTACTCTGACATCCCAAATCCCCTTTCTCCAAACTCAGAGAAACACCGTAATCTGACATCCCAAATCCCAAATCCCCTCTCTCCAAACTCAGAGAAACACCGTGCTCTGACATCCCAAATCCCCTCTCTCCAAACTCAGAGAAACACCGTACTCTGACATCCCAAATCCCAAATCCCCTCTCTCCAAACTCAGAGAAACACCGTACTCTGACATCCCAAATCCCAAATCCCCTCTCTCCAAAGTCAGAGAAACAGCGTACTCTGACATCCCAAATCCCAAATCCCCTTTCTCCAAACTCAGAGAAAGACCGTACTCTGACATCCCAAATCCCCTCTCTCCAAACTCAGAGAAACACAGTACTCTGACATACCAAATCCGAAATCCCCTCACTCCAAACTCAGAAAAACACCGTACTCTGACATCCCAAATCCCCTCTCTCCAAACTCAGAAAAACACCGTACTCTGACATCCCAAATCCCCTCTCTACAAACTCAGAGAAACACCGTACTCTGAAACCCCAAATCCCAAAACCTCACACTCCGAACTCAGAGAAACACCGTACTCTGACATCCCAAATCCCCAAACTCAGAGAAACACCATACTCTGACATCCCAAATCCCCTCTCTCCAAACTCAGAGAAACACCGTACTCTGACATCCCAAATCACCTCTCTCCAAACTCAGAGAAACACCATACTCTGACATCCCAAATCCCCTTTCTCCAAACTCTGAGAAACACCGTACTCTGACATCCCAAATCCCCTCTCCAAACTCAGAGAAACAACGTACTCTGACATCCCAAATCCCAAATCCCCAAACTCAGAGAAACAACGTACTCTGACATCCCAAATCCCCAAACTCAGAGAAACACCATACTCTGACATCCCAAATCCCCAAACTCAGAGAAACACCGCACTCTGACATCCCAAATCCCCAATCCCCAAACTCAGAGAAACAACGTACTCTGACATCCCAAATCCCCTCACCCCTTACTCAGAGAAACACCGTACTCTGAAACCCCAAATCCCAAATCCCCTCACTCCAATCTCAGAAAAACACCATACTCTGACAGCCCAAATCCCCTTTCTCCAAACTCAGAGAAACACCGTACTCTGACATCCCAAATCCCCTCTCCAAACTCAGAGAAACACCGTACTCTGACATCCCAAATCCCCTTTCTCCAAACTCAGAGAAACACCGTACTCTGACAACCCAAATCCCCTCTCTCCAAACTCAGAGAAACACCGTACTCTGACATCCCAAATCCCCTTTCTCCAAACTCAGAGAAACACAGTACTCTGACATCCCAAATCCCAAATCCCCTCTCTCCAAACTCAGAGAAACACCGTACTCTGACATCCCAAATCACCTCTCTCCAAACTCAGAGAAACACCGTACTCTGACATCCCAAATCCGAAATCCCCTCACCCTAAACTCAGAGAAGCACCGTACTCTGATATCCCAAATCACAAATCCACTAACTCAGAGAAACAACATACTCTGACATCCCAAATCCCCTCTCACCAAACTCAGAGAAACACTGTACACTGTCATCCCAAATCCCAAATCCCCTCACCCCAAACTCAGAGAAACACCGTACTCTGACATCCCAAATCCCCAAACTCAGAGAAACAACGTACTCTGACATCCCAAATCCCCTCTCTCCAAACTCAGAGAAACACCGTACTATGACTTCCCAAATCCCAAATAACCTCACCCCTTACTCAGAGAAACACCGTACTCTGAAACCCCAAATCCCAAATCCCCTCACTCCAAACTCAGAAAAATACCGTACTCTGACATCCCAAATCCCCTTTCTCCAAACTCAGAGAAACACCGTACTCTGACATCCCAAATCCCCAATCCCCAAACTCAGAGAAACACCGTACTCTGACATCCCAAATCCCCAATCCCCAAACTCAGAGAAACAACGCACTGTGACATCCCAAATCCCCTCACCCCTTACTCAGAGAAACACCGTACTCTGAAACCCCAAATCCCAAATCCCCTCACTCCAAACTCAGAAAAATACCGTACTCTGACATATCAAATCCCCTTTCTCCAAACTCAGAGAAACACCGTACTCTGACATCCCAAATCTCCAATCCCCAAACTCAGAGAAACAACGCACTCTGACATCCCAAATCCCCTCACCCCTTACTCAGAGAAACACCGTACTCTGAAACCCCAAATCACAAATCCCCTCTCTCCAAACTCAGAGAAACACCGTACTCTGACATCCCAAATCCCCTTTCTCCAAACTCAGAGAAACACAATACTCTGACATCCCAAATCCCAAATCCCCTCTCTCCAAACTCAGAGAAACACCATACTCTGTCATCCCAAATCCCAAATCCCCTTTCTCCAAACTCAGAGAAACACCGTACTCTGACATCCCAAATCACCTCTCTCCAAACTCAGAGAAACACCGTACTCTGACATCCCAAATCCGAAATCCCCTCACCCTAAACTCAGAGAAGCACCGTACTCTGATATCCCAAATCACAAATCCACTAACTCAGAGAAACAGCATACTCTGACATCCCAAATCCCCTCTCTCCAAACTCAGAGAAACACCGTACTCTGACATCCAAAATCCCAAATCCCCTCACCCCTTACTCAGAAAAACACCTTACTCTGAAACCCCAAATACCAAATCCCCTAACCCCAAACTCATAAAAGCACCGTACTCTGACATCCCAAATCCCCTTTCTCCAAACTCAGAGAAACACCGTAATCTGACATCCCAAATCCCAAATCCCCTCACTCCAAACTCAGAGAAACACCGTACTCTGACATCCCAAATCCCAAATCCCCTCTCTCCAAACTCAGAGAAACACCGTGCTCTGACATCCCAAATCCCCTCTCTCCAAACTCAGAGAAACACCGTACTCTGACATCCCAAATCCCAAATCCCCTCTCTCCAAAGTCAGAGAAACAGCGTACTCTGACATCCCAAATCCCAAATCCCCTTTCTCCAAACTCAGAGAAAGACCGTACTCTGACATCCCAAATCCCCTCTCTCCAAACTCAGAGAAACACCGTACTCTGACATCCCAAATCCCCTTTCTCCAAACTCAGAGAAACACAGTACTCTGACATCCCAAATCCCAAATCCCCTCTCTCCAAACTCAGAGAAACACCGTACTCTGACATCCCAAATCACCTCTCTCCAAACTCAGAGAAACACCGTACTCTGACATCCCAAATCCGAAATCCCCTCACCCTAAACTCAGAGAAGCACCGTACTCTGATATCCCAAATCACAAATCCACTAACTCAGAGAAACAACATACTCTGACATCCCAAATCCCCTCTCACCAAACTCAGAGAAACACTGTACACTGTCATCCCAAATCCCAAATCCCCTCACCCCAAACTCAGAGAAACACCGTACTCTGACATCCCAAATCCCCAAACTCAGAGAAACAACGTACTCTGACATCCCAAATCCCCTCTCTCCAAACTCAGAGAAACACCGTACTATGACTTCCCAAATCCCAAATAACCTCACCCCTTACTCAGAGAAACACCGTACTCTGAAACCCCAAATCCCAAATCCCCTCACTCCAAACTCAGAAAAATACCGTACTCTGACATCCCAAATCCCCTTTCTCCAAACTCAGAGAAACACCGTACTCTGACATCCCAAATCCCCAATCCCCAAACTCAGAGAAACACCGTACTCTGACATCCCAAATCCCCAATCCCCAAACTCAGAGAAACAACGCACTGTGACATCCCAAATCCCCTCACCCCTTACTCAGAGAAACACCGTACTCTGAAACCCCAAATCCCAAATCCCCTCACTCCAAACTCAGAAAAATACCGTACTCTGACATATCAAATCCCCTTTCTCCAAACTCAGAGAAACACCGTACTCTGACATCCCAAATCTCCAATCCCCAAACTCAGAGAAACAACGCACTCTGACATCCCAAATCCCCTCACCCCTTACTCAGAGAAACACCGTACTCTGAAACCCCAAATCACAAATCCCCTCTCTCCAAACTCAGAGAAACACCGTACTCTGACATCCCAAATCCCCTTTCTCCAAACTCAGAGAAACACAATACTCTGACATCCCAAATCCCAAATCCCCTCTCTCCAAACTCAGAGAAACACCATACTCTGTCATCCCAAATCCCAAATCCCCTTTCTCCAAACTCAGAGAAACACCGTACTCTGACATCCCAAATCACCTCTCTCCAAACTCAGAGAAACACCGTACTCTGACATCCCAAATCCGAAATCCCCTCACCCTAAACTCAGAGAAGCACCGTACTCTGATATCCCAAATCACAAATCCACTAACTCAGAGAAACAGCATACTCTGACATCCCAAATCCCCTCTCTCCAAACTCAGAGAAACACCGTACTCTGACATCCAAACTCCCAAATCCCCTCACCCCTTACTCAGAAAAACACCTTACTCTGAAACCCCAAATACCAAATCCCCTAACCCCAAACTCATAAAAGCACCGTACTCTGACATCCCAAATCCCCTTTCTACAAACTCAGAGAAACACCGTAATCTGACATCCCAAATCCCAAATCCCCTCTCTCCAAACTCAGAGAAACACCGTGCTCTGACATCCCAAATCCCCTCTCTCCAAACTCAGAGAAACACCGTACTCTGACATCCCAAATCCCAAATCCCCTCTCTCCAAACTCAGAGAAACACCGTACTCTGACATCCCAAATCCCAAATCCCCTCTCTCCAAAGTCAGAGAAACAGCGTACTCTGACATCCCAAATCCCAAATCCCCTTTCTCCAAACTCAGAGAAAGACCGTACTCTGACATCCCAAATCCCCTCTCTCCAAACTCAGAGAAACACAGTACTCTGACATACCAAATCCGAAATCCCCTCACTCCAAACTCAGAAAAACACCGTACTCTGACATCCCAAATCCCCTCTCTCCAAACTCAGAAAAACACCGTACTCTGACATCCCAAATCCCCTCTCTACAAACTCAGAGAAACACCGTACTCTGAAACCCCAAATCCCAAAACCTCACACTCCGAACTCAGAGAAACACCGTACTCTGACATCCCAAATCCCCAAACTCAGAGAAACACCATACTCTGACATCCCAAATCCCCTCTCTCCAAACTCAGAGAAACACCGTACTCTGACATCCCAAATCACCTCTCTCCAAACTCAGAGAAACACCATACTCTGACATCCCAAATCCCCTTTCTCCAAACTCTGAGAAACACCGTACTCTGACATCCCAAATCCCCTCTCCAAACTCAGAGAAACAACGTACTCTGACATCCCAAATCCCAAATCCCCAAACTCAGAGAAACAACGTACTCTGACATCCCAAATCCCCAAACTCAGAGAAACACCATACTCTGACATCCCAAATCCCCAAACTCAGAGAAACACCGCACTCTGACATCCCAAATCCCCAATCCCCAAACTCAGAGAAACAACGTACTCTGACATCCCAAATCCCCTCACCCCTTACTCAGAGAAACACCGTACTCTGAAACCCCAAATCCCAAATCCCCTCACTCCAATCTCAGAAAAACACCATACTCTGACAGCCCAAATCCCCTTTCTCCAAACTCAGAGAAACACCGTACTCTGACATCCCAAATCCCCTTTCTCCAAACTCAGAGAAACACCGTACTCTGACAACCCAAATCCCCTCTCTCCAAACTCAGAGAAACACCGTACTCTGACATCCCAAATCCCCTTTCTCCAAACTCAGAGAAACACAGTACTCTGACATCCCAAATCCCAAATCCCCTCTCTCCAAACTCAGAGAAACACCGTACTCTGACATCCCAAATCACCTCTCTCCAAACTCAGAGAAACACCGTACTCTGACATCCCAAATCCGAAATCCCCTCACCCTAAACTCAGAGAAGCACCGTACTCTGATATCCCAAATCACAAATCCACTAACTCAGAGAAACAACATACTCTGACATCCCAAATCCCCTCTCACCAAACTCAGAGAAACACTGTACACTGTCATCCCAAATCCCAAATCCCCTCACCCCAAACTCAGAGAAACACCGTACTCTGACATCCCAAATCCCCAAACTCAGAGAAACAACGTACTCTGACATCCCAAATCCCCTCTCTCCAAACTCAGAGAAACACCGTACTATGACTTCCCAAATCCCAAATAACCTCACCCCTTACTCAGAGAAACACCGTACTCTGAAACCCCAAATCCCAAATCCCCTCACTCCAAACTCAGAAAAATACCGTACTCTGACATCCCAAATCCCCTTTCTCCAAACTCAGAGAAACACCGTACTCTGACATCCCAAATCCCCAATCCCCAAACTCAGAGAAACACCGTACTCTGACATCCCAAATCCCCAATCCCCAAACTCAGAGAAACAACGCACTGTGACATCCCAAATCCCCTCACCCCTTACTCAGAGAAACACCGTACTCTGAAACCCCAAATCCCAAATCCCCTCACTCCAAACTCAGAAAAATACCGTACTCTGACATATCAAATCCCCTTTCTCCAAACTCAGAGAAACACCGTACTCTGACATCCCAAATCTCCAATCCCCAAACTCAGAGAAACAACGCACTCTGACATCCCAAATCCCCTCACCCCTTACTCAGAGAAACACCGTACTCTGAAACCCCAAATCACAAATCCCCTCTCTCCAAACTCAGAGAAACACCGTACTCTGACATCCCAAATCCCCTTTCTCCAAACTCAGAGAAACACAATACTCTGACATCCCAAATCCCAAATCCCCTCTCTCCAAACTCAGAGAAACACCATACTCTGTCATCCCAAATCCCAAATCCCCTTTCTCCAAACTCAGAGAAACACCGTACTCTGACATCCCAAATCACCTCTCTCCAAACTCAGAGAAACACCGTACTCTGACATCCCAAATCCGAAATCCCCTCACCCTAAACTCAGAGAAGCACCGTACTCTGATATCCCAAATCACAAATCCACTAACTCAGAGAAACAGCATACTCTGACATCCCAAATCCCCTCTCTCCAAACTCAGAGAAACACCGTACTCTGACATCCAAAATCCCAAATCCCCTCACCCCTTACTCAGAAAAACACCTTACTCTGAAACCCCAAATACCAAATCCCCTAACCCCAAACTCATAAAAGCACCGTACTCTGACATCCCAAATCCCCTTTCTCCAAACTCAGAGAAACACCGTAATCTGACATCCCAAATCCCAAATCCCCTCACTCCAAACTCAGAGAAACACCGTACTCTGACATCCCAAATCCCAAATCCCCTCTCTCCAAACTCAGAGAAACACCGTGCTCTGACATCCCAAATCCCCTCTCTCCAAACTCAGAGAAACACCGTACTCTGACATCCCAAATCCCAAATCCCCTCTCTCCAAAGTCAGAGAAACAGCGTACTCTGACATCCCAAATCCCAAATCCCCTTTCTCCAAACTCAGAGAAAGACCGTACTCTGACATCCCAAATCCCCTCTCTCCAAACTCAGAGAAACACAGTACTCTGACATACCAAATCCGAAATCCCCTCACTCCAAACTCAGAAAAACACCGTACTCTGACATCCCAAATCCCCTCTCTCCAAACTCAGAAAAACACCGTACTCTGACATCCCAAATCCCCTCTCTACAAACTCAGAGAAACACCGTACTCTGAAACCCCAAATCCCAAAACCTCACACTCCGAACTCAGAGAAACACCGTACTCTGACATCCCAAATCCCCAAACTCAGAGAAACACCATACTCTGACATCCCAAATCCCCTCTCTCCAAACTCAGAGAAACACCGTACTCTGACATCCCAAATCACCTCTCTCCAAACTCAGAGAAACACCATACTCTGACATCCCAAATCCCCTTTCTCCAAACTCTGAGAAACACCGTACTCTGACATCCCAAATCCCCTCTCCAAACTCAGAGAAACAACGTACTCTGACATCCCAAATCCCAAATCCCCAAACTCAGAGAAACAACGTACTCTGACATCCCAAATCCCCAAACTCAGAGAAACACCATACTCTGACATCCCAAATCCCCAAACTCAGAGAAACACCGCACTCTGACATCCCAAATCCCCAATCCCCAAACTCAGAGAAACAACGTACTCTGACATCCCAAATCCCCTCACCCCTTACTCAGAGAAACACCGTACTCTGAAACCCCAAATCCCAAATCCCCTCACTCCAATCTCAGAAAAACACCATACTCTGACAGCCCAAATCCCCTTTCTCCAAACTCAGAGAAACACCGTACTCTGACATCCCAAATCCCCTCTCCAAACTCAGAGAAACACCGTACTCTGACATCCCAAATCCCCTTTCTCCAAACTCAGAGAAACACCGTACTCTGAAACCCCAAATCCCAAATCCCCAAACTCAGAGAAACAACGTACTCTGACATCCCAAATCCCAAATCCCCTCACTCCAAACTCAAAGAAACACCGTACTCTGACATCCCACATCCCAAATCGCCTCACTCCAAACTCAGGGAAACACCGTACTTTGACATCCCAAATCCCCTCTCTCCAAACTCAGAGAAACACCGTACTCTGACATCCCAAATCCCCTTTCTCCAAACTCAGAGAAACACCGTACTCTGACATCCCAAATCCCCTCACCCCTTACTCAGAGAAACACCGTACTCTGAAACCCCAAATCACAAATCCCCTCACTCCAAACTCAGAAAAATACCGTACTCTGACATCCCAAATCCCCTTTCTCCAAACTCAGAGAAACACCGTACTCTGACAACCCAAATCCCCTCTCTCCAAACTCAGAGAAACACCGTACTCTGACATCCCAAATCCCCTTTCTCCAAACTCAGAGAAACACAGTACTCTGACATCCCAAATCCCAAATCCCCTCTCTCCAAACTCAGAGAAACACCGTACTCTGACATCCCAAATCACCTCTCTCCAAACTCAGAGAAACACCGTACTCTGACATCCCAAATCCGAAATCCCCTCACCCTAAACTCAGAGAAGCACCGTACTCTGATATCCCAAATCACAAATCCACTAACTCAGAGAAACAACATACTCTGACATCCCAAATCCCCTCTCTCCAAACTCAGAGAAACACTGTACACTGTCATCCCAAATCCCAAATCCCCTCACCCCAAACTCAGAGAAACACCGTACTCTGACATCCCAAATCCCCAAACTCAGAGAAACAACGTACTCTGACATCCCAAATCCCCTCTCTCCAAACTCAGAGAAACACCGTACTATGACTTCCCAAATCCCAAATAACCTCACCCCTTACTCAGAGAAACACCGTACTCTGAAACCCCAAATCCCAAATCCCCTCACTCCAAACTCAGAAAAATACCGTACTCTGACATCCCAAATCCCCTTTCTCCAAACTCAGAGAAACACCGTACTCTGACATCCCAAATCCCCAATCCCCAAACTCAGAGAAACACCGTACTCTGACATCCCAAATCCCCAATCCCCAAACTCAGAGAAACAACGCACTGTGACATCCCAAATCCCCTCACCCCTTACTCAGAGAAACACCGTACTCTGAAACCCCAAATCCCAAATCCCCTCACTCCAAACTCAGAAAAATACCGTACTCTGACATATCAAATCCCCTTTCTCCAAACTCAGAGAAACACCGTACTCTGACATCCCAAATCCCCAATCCCCAAACTCAGAGAAACAACGCACTCTGACATCCCAAATCCCCTCACCCCTTACTCAGAGAAACACCGTACTCTGAAACCCCAAATCACAAATCCCCTCTCTCCAAACTCAGAGAAACACCGTACTCTGACATCCCAAATCCCCTTTCTCCAAACTCAGAGAAACACAATACTCTGACATCCCAAATCCCAAATCCCCTCTCTCCAAACTCAGAGAAACACCGTACTCTGTCATCCCAAATCCCAAATCGCCTTTCTCCAAACTCAGAGAAACACCGTACTCTGACATCCCAAATCACCTCTCTCCAAACTCAGAGAAACACCGTACTCTGACATCCCAAATCCGAAATCCCCTCACCCTAAACTCAGAGAAGCACCGTACTCTGATATCCCAAATCACAAATCCACTAACTCAGAGAAACAGCATACTCTGACATCCCAAATCCCCTCTCTCCAAACTCAGAGAAACACCGTACTCTGACATCCAAAATCCCAAATCCCCTCACCCCTTACTCAGAAAAACACCTTACTCTGAAACCCCAAATCCCAAATCCCCTAACCCCAAACTCATAAAAGCACCGTACTCTGACATCCCAAATCCCCTTTCTCCAAACTCAGAGAAACACCGTAATCTGACGTCCCAAATCCCAAATCCCCTCTCTCCAAACTCAGAGAAACACCGTGCTCTGACATCCCAAATCCCCTCTCTCCAAACTCAGAGAAACACCGTACTCTGACATCCCAAATCCCAAATCCCCTCTCTCCAAACTCAGAGAAACACCGTACTCTGACATCCCAAATCCCAAATCCCCTCTCTCCAAAGTCAGAGAAACAGCGTACTCTGACATCCCAAATCCCAAATCCCCTTTCTCCAAACTCAGAGAAAGACCGTACTCTGACATCCCAAATCCCCTCTCTCCAAACTCAGAGAAACACAGTACTCTGACATCCCAAATCCGAAATCCCCTCACTCCAAACTCAGAAAAACACCGTACTCTGACATCCCAAATCCCCTCTCTCCAAACTCAGAAAAACACCGTACTCTGACATCCCAAATCCCCTCTCTACAAACTCAGAGAAACACCGTACTCTGAAACCCCAAATCCCAAAACCCCACACTCCGAACTCAGAGAAACACCGTACTCTGACATCCCAAATCCCCAAACTCAGAGAAACACCATACTCTGACATCCCAAATCCCCTCTCTCCAAACTCAGAGAAACACCGTACTCTGACATCCCAAATCACCTCTCTCCAAACTCAGAGAAACACCATACTCTGACATCCCAAATCCCCTTTCTCCAAACTCTGAGAAACACCGTACTCTGACATCCCAAATCCCCTCTCCAAACTCAGAGAAACAACGTACTCTGACATCCCAAATCCCAAATCCCCAAACTCAGAGAAACAACGTACTCTGACATCCCAAATCCCCTCACCCCTTACTCAGAGAAACACTGTACTCTGAAACCCCAAATCCCAAATCCCCTCACTCCAAACTCAGAAAAACACCGTACTCTGACATCCCAAATCCCCTTTCTCCAAACTCAGAGAAACACCGTACTCTGACATCCCAAATCCCCTCTCTCCAAACTCAGAGAAACACCGTAATCTGACATCCCAAATCCCCTTTCTCCAAACTCTGAGAAACACCGTACTCTGACATCCCAAATCCCCTCTCTCCAAACTCAGAGAAACACCGTACTCTGACATCCAAATCCCAAATCCCAAATCCCCAAACTCAGAGAAACACCGTACTCTGACATCCAAAATCCCAAATCCCCTCACCCCTTACTCAGAAAAACACCTTACTCTGAAACCCCAAATCCCAAATCCCCTAACCCCAAACTCAGAAAAACACCGTACTCTGACATCCCAAATCCCCTTTCTCCAAACTCAGAGAAACACCGTACTCTGACATCCCAAATCCCAAATCCCCTCTCTCCAAACTCAGAGAAACACCGTACTCTGTCATCCCAAATCCCAAATCCCCTCTCTCCAAACTCAGAGAAACACCGTACTCTGACATCCCAAATCCCAAATCCCCTCTCTCCAAACTCAGGGAAACACCGTACTCTGACATCCCAAATCCCCAAACTCAGAGAAACAACGTACTCTGACATCCCAAATCCCCTCTCTCCAAACTCAGAGAAACATCATACTCTGACATCCCAAATCCCCTTTCTCCAAACTCAGAGAAACACCGTACTCTGACATCCCAAATCCCCAATCCCCAAACTCAGAGAAACAACGCACTCTGACATCCCAAATCCCCTCACCCCTTACTCAGAGAAACACCGTACTCTGAAACCCCAAATCCCAAATCCCCTCACTCCAAACTCAGAAAAATACCGTACTCTGACATCCCAATTCCCCTTTCTCCAAACTCAGAGAAACACCGTACTCTGACATCCCAAATCCCCTCTCTCCAAACTCAGAGAAACACCGTAATCTGACATCCCAAATCCCCTTTCTCCAAACTCTGAGAAACACCGTACTCTGACATCCCAAATCCCCTCTCTCCAAACTCAGAGAAACACCGTACTCTGACATCCAAATCCCAAATCCCAAATCCCCAAACTCAGAGAAACACCGTACTCTGACATCCAAAATCCCAAATCCCCTCACCCCTTACTCATAAAAACACCTTACTCTGAAACCCCAAATCCCAAATCCCCTAACCCCAAACTCAGAAAAACACCGTACTCTGACATCCCAAATCCCCTTTCTCCAAACTCAGAGAAACACCGTACTCTGACATCCCAAATCCCCTCTCTCCAAACTCAGAAAAACACCGTACTCTGACATCCCAAATCCCCTCTCTCCAAACTCAGAAAAACACCGTACTCTGACATCCCAAATCCCCTCTCTACAAACTCAGAGAAACACCGTACTCTGAAACCCCAAATCCCAAAACCCCACACTCCGAACTCAGAGAAACACCGTACTCTGACATCCCAAATCCCAAATCCCCTCACTCCAAACTCAAAGAAACACCGTACTCTGACATCCCAAATCGCCTCACTCCAAACTCAGGGAAACACCGTACTTTGACATCTCAAATCCCCAAACTCAGAGAAACACCATACTCTGACATCCCAAATCCCCTCTCCCCAAACTCAGAGAAACACCGTACTCTGACATCCCAAATCCGAAATCCCCTCACCCTAAACTCAGAGAAGCACCGTACTCTGATATCCCAAATCACAAATCCACTAACTCAGAGAAACAACATACTCTGACATCCCAAATCCCCTCTCTCCAAACTCAGAGAAACACTGTACACTGTCATCCCAAATCCCAAATCCCCTTACTCCAAACTCAGAGAAACACCGTACTCTGACATGCCAAATCCGAAATCCCCTCACCCTAAACTCAGAGAAGCACCGTACTCTGATATCCCAAATCCCAAATCCCCAAACTCAGAGAAACACCGTACTCTGACATCCCAAATCCCCAAACTCAGAGAAACAACGTACTATGACATCCCAAATCCCAAATAACCTCACCCCTTACTCAGAGAAACACCGTACTCTGACATCCCAAATCCCCTTTCTCCAAACTCAGAGAAACACAATACTCTGACATCCCAAATCCCAAATCCCCTCTCTCCAAACTCAGAGAAACACCATACTCTGTCATCCCAAATCCCAAATCCCCTTTCTCCAAACTCAGAGAAACACCGTACTCTGACATCCCAAATCACCTCTCTCCAAACTCAGAGAAACACCGTACTCTGACATCCCAAATCCGAAATCCCCTCACCCTAAACTCAGAGAAGCACCGTACTCTGATATCCCAAATCACAAATCCACTAACTTAGAGAAACAGCATACTCTGACATCCCAAATCCCCTCTCTCCAAACTCAGAGAAACACCGTACTCTGACATCCAAAATCCCAAATCCCCTCACCCCTTACTCAGAAAAACACCTTACTCTGAAACCCCAAATACCAAATCCCCTAACCCCAAACTCATAAAAGCACCGTACTCTGACATCCCAAATCCCCTTTCTCCAAACTCAGAGAAACACCGTAATCTGACATCCCAAATCCCAAATCCCCTCACTCCAAACTCAGAGAAACACCGTACTCTGACATCCCAAATCCCAAATCCCCTCTCTCCAAACTCAGAGAAACACCGTGCTCTGACATCCCAAATCCCCTCTCTCCAAACTCAGAGAAACACCGTACTCTGACATCCCAAATCCCAAATCCCCTCTCTCCAAAGTCAGAGAAACAGCGTACTCTGACATCCCAAATCCCAAATCCCCTTTCTCCAAACTCAGAGAAAGACCGTACTCTGACATCCCAAATCCCCTCTCTCCAAACTCAGAGAAACACCGTACTCTGACATCCCAAATCCCCTTTCTCCAAACTCAGAGAAACACAGTACTCTGACATCCCAAATCCCAAATCCCCTCTCTCCAAACTCAGAGAAACACCGTACTCTGACATCCCAAATCACCTCTCTCCAAACTCAGAGAAACACCGTACTCTGACATCCCAAATCCGAAATCCCCTCACCCTAAACTCAGAGAAGCACCGTACTCTGATATCCCAAATCACAAATCCACTAACTCAGAGAAACAACATACTCTGACATCCCAAATCCCCTCTCACCAAACTCAGAGAAACACTGTACACTGTCATCCCAAATCCCAAATCCCCTCACCCCAAACTCAGAGAAACACCGTACTCTGACATCCCAAATCCCCAAACTCAGAGAAACAACGTACTCTGACATCCCAAATCCCCTCTCTCCAAACTCAGAGAAACACCGTACTATGACTTCCCAAATCCCAAATAACCTCACCCCTTACTCAGAGAAACACCGTACTCTGAAACCCCAAATCCCAAATCCCCTCACTCCAAACTCAGAAAAATACCGTACTCTGACATCCCAAATCCCCTTTCTCCAAACTCAGAGAAACACCGTACTCTGACATCCCAAATCCCCAATCCCCAAACTCAGAGAAACACCGTACTCTGACATCCCAAATCCCCAATCCCCAAACTCAGAGAAACAACGCACTGTGACATCCCAAATCCCCTCACCCCTTACTCAGAGAAACACCGTACTCTGAAACCCCAAATCCCAAATCCCCTCACTCCAAACTCAGAAAAATACCGTACTCTGACATATCAAATCCCCTTTCTCCAAACTCAGAGAAACACCGTACTCTGACATCCCAAATCTCCAATCCCCAAACTCAGAGAAACAACGCACTCTGACATCCCAAATCCCCTCACCCCTTACTCAGAGAAACACCGTACTCTGAAACCCCAAATCACAAATCCCCTCTCTCCAAACTCAGAGAAACACCGTACTCTGACATCCCAAATCCCCTTTCTCCAAACTCAGAGAAACACAATACTCTGACATCCCAAATCCCAAATCCCCTCTCTCCAAACTCAGAGAAACACCATACTCTGTCATCCCAAATCCCAAATCCCCTTTCTCCAAACTCAGAGAAACACCGTACTCTGACATCCCAAATCACCTCTCTCCAAACTCAGAGAAACACCGTACTCTGACATCCCAAATCCGAAATCCCCTCACCCTAAACTCAGAGAAGCACCGTACTCTGATATCCCAAATCACAAATCCACTAACTCAGAGAAACAGCATACTCTGACATCCCAAATCCCCTCTCTCCAAACTCAGAGAAACACCGTACTCTGACATCCAAACTCCCAAATCCCCTCACCCCTTACTCAGAAAAACACCTTACTCTGAAACCCCAAATACCAAATCCCCTAACCCCAAACTCATAAAAGCACCGTACTCTGACATCCCAAATCCCCTTTCTCCAAACTCAGAGAAACACCGTAATCTGACATCCCAAATCCCAAATCCCCTCTCTCCAAACTCAGAGAAACACCGTGCTCTGACATCCCAAATCCCCTCTCTCCAAACTCAGAGAAACACCGTACTCTGACATCCCAAATCCCAAATCCCCTCTCTCCAAACTCAGAGAAACACCGTACTCTGACATCCCAAATCCCAAATCCCCTCTCTCCAAAGTCAGAGAAACAGCGTACTCTGACATCCCAAATCCCAAATCCCCTTTCTCCAAACTCAGAGAAAGACCGTACTCTGACATCCCAAATCCCCTCTCTCCAAACTCAGAGAAACACAGTACTCTGACATACCAAATCCGAAATCCCCTCACTCCAAACTCAGAAAAACACCGTACTCTGACATCCCAAATCCCCTCTCTCCAAACTCAGAAAAACACCGTACTCTGACATCCCAAATCCCCTCTCTACAAACTCAGAGAAACACCGTACTCTGAAACCCCAAATCCCAAAACCTCACACTCCGAACTCAGAGAAACACCGTACTCTGACATCCCAAATCCCCAAACTCAGAGAAACACCATACTCTGACATCCCAAATCCCCTCTCTCCAAACTCAGAGAAACACCGTACTCTGACATCCCAAATCACCTCTCTCCAAACTCAGAGAAACACCATACTCTGACATCCCAAATCCCCTTTCTCCAAACTCTGAGAAACACCGTACTCTGACATCCCAAATCCCCTCTCCAAACTCAGAGAAACAACGTACTCTGACATCCCAAATCCCAAATCCCCAAACTCAGAGAAACAACGTACTCTGACATCCCAAATCCCCAAACTCAGAGAAACACCATACTCTGACATCCCAAATCCCCAAACTCAGAGAAACACCGCACTCTGACATCCCAAATCCCCAATCCCCAAACTCAGAGAAACAACGTACTCTGACATCCCAAATCCCCTCACCCCTTACTCAGAGAAACACCGTACTCTGAAACCCCAAATCCCAAATCCCCTCACTCCAATCTCAGAAAAACACCATACTCTGACAGCCCAAATCCCCTTTCTCCAAACTCAGAGAAACACCGTACTCTGACATCCCAAATCCCCTTTCTCCAAACTCAGAGAAACACCGTACTCTGACAACCCAAATCCCCTCTCTCCAAACTCAGAGAAACACCGTACTCTGACATCCCAAATCCCCTTTCTCCAAACTCAGAGAAACACAGTACTCTGACATCCCAAATCCCAAATCCCCTCTCTCCAAACTCAGAGAAACACCGTACTCTGACATCCCAAATCACCTCTCTCCAAACTCAGAGAAACACCGTACTCTGACATCCCAAATCCGAAATCCCCTCACCCTAAACTCAGAGAAGCACCGTACTCTGATATCCCAAATCACAAATCCACTAACTCAGAGAAACAACATACTCTGACATCCCAAATCCCCTCTCACCAAACTCAGAGAAACACTGTACACTGTCATCCCAAATCCCAAATCCCCTCACCCCAAACTCAGAGAAACACCGTACTCTGACATCCCAAATCCCCAAACTCAGAGAAACAACGTACTCTGACATCCCAAATCCCCTCTCTCCAAACTCAGAGAAACACCGTACTATGACTTCCCAAATCCCAAATAACCTCACCCCTTACTCAGAGAAACACCGTACTCTGAAACCCCAAATCCCAAATCCCCTCACTCCAAACTCAGAAAAATACCGTACTCTGACATCCCAAATCCCCTTTCTCCAAACTCAGAGAAACACCGTACTCTGACATCCCAAATCCCCAATCCCCAAACTCAGAGAAACACCGTACTCTGACATCCCAAATCCCCAATCCCCAAACTCAGAGAAACAACGCACTGTGACATCCCAAATCCCCTCACCCCTTACTCAGAGAAACACCGTACTCTGAAACCCCAAATCCCAAATCCCCTCACTCCAAACTCAGAAAAATACCGTACTCTGACATATCAAATCCCCTTTCTCCAAACTCAGAGAAACACCGTACTCTGACATCCCAAATCTCCAATCCCCAAACTCAGAGAAACAACGCACTCTGACATCCCAAATCCCCTCACCCCTTACTCAGAGAAACACCGTACTCTGAAACCCCAAATCACAAATCCCCTCTCTCCAAACTCAGAGAAACACCGTACTCTGACATCCCAAATCCCCTTTCTCCAAACTCAGAGAAACACAATACTCTGACATCCCAAATCCCAAATCCCCTCTCTCCAAACTCAGAGAAACACCATACTCTGTCATCCCAAATCCCAAATCCCCTTTCTCCAAACTCAGAGAAACACCGTACTCTGACATCCCAAATCACCTCTCTCCAAACTCAGAGAAACACCGTACTCTGACATCCCAAATCCGAAATCCCCTCACCCTAAACTCAGAGAAGCACCGTACTCTGATATCCCAAATCACAAATCCACTAACTCAGAGAAACAGCATACTCTGACATCCCAAATCCCCTCTCTCCAAACTCAGAGAAACACCGTACTCTGACATCCAAAATCCCAAATCCCCTCACCCCTTACTCAGAAAAACACCTTACTCTGAAACCCCAAATACCAAATCCCCTAACCCCAAACTCATAAAAGCACCGTACTCTGACATCCCAAATCCCCTTTCTCCAAACTCAGAGAAACACCGTAATCTGACATCCCAAATCCCAAATCCCCTCACTCCAAACTCAGAGAAACACCGTACTCTGACATCCCAAATCCCAAATCCCCTCTCTCCAAACTCAGAGAAACACCGTGCTCTGACATCCCAAATCCCCTCTCTCCAAACTCAGAGAAACACCGTACTCTGACATCCCAAATCCCAAATCCCCTCTCTCCAAAGTCAGAGAAACAGCGTACTCTGACATCCCAAATCCCAAATCCCCTTTCTCCAAACTCAGAGAAAGACCGTACTCTGACATCCCAAATCCCCTCTCTCCAAACTCAGAGAAACACAGTACTCTGACATACCAAATCCGAAATCCCCTCACTCCAAACTCAGAAAAACACCGTACTCTGACATCCCAAATCCCCTCTCTCCAAACTCAGAAAAACACCGTACTCTGACATCCCAAATCCCCTCTCTACAAACTCAGAGAAACACCGTACTCTGAAACCCCAAATCCCAAAACCTCACACTCCGAACTCAGAGAAACACCGTACTCTGACATCCCAAATCCCCAAACTCAGAGAAACACCATACTCTGACATCCCAAATCCCCTCTCTCCAAACTCAGAGAAACACCGTACTCTGACATCCCAAATCACCTCTCTCCAAACTCAGAGAAACACCATACTCTGACATCCCAAATCCCCTTTCTCCAAACTCTGAGAAACACCGTACTCTGACATCCCAAATCCCCTCTCCAAACTCAGAGAAACAACGTACTCTGACATCCCAAATCCCAAATCCCCAAACTCAGAGAAACAACGTACTCTGACATCCCAAATCCCCAAACTCAGAGAAACACCATACTCTGACATCCCAAATCCCCAAACTCAGAGAAACACCGCACTCTGACATCCCAAATCCCCAATCCCCAAACTCAGAGAAACAACGTACTCTGACATCCCAAATCCCCTCACCCCTTACTCAGAGAAACACCGTACTCTGAAACCCCAAATCCCAAATCCCCTCACTCCAATCTCAGAAAAACACCATACTCTGACAGCCCAAATCCCCTTTCTCCAAACTCAGAGAAACACCGTACTCTGACATCCCAAATCCCCTCTCCAAACTCAGAGAAACACCGTACTCTGACATCCCAAATCCCCTTTCTCCAAACTCAGAGAAACACCGTACTCTGAAACCCCAAATCCCAAATCCCCAAACTCAGAGAAACAACGTACTCTGACATCCCAAATCCCAAATCCCCTCACTCCAAACTCAAAGAAACACCGTACTCTGACATCCCACATCCCAAATCGCCTCACTCCAAACTCAGGGAAACACCGTACTTTGACATCCCAAATCCCCTCTCTCCAAACTCAGAGAAACACCGTACTCTGACATCCCAAATCCCCTTTCTCCAAACTCAGAGAAACACCGTACTCTGACATCCCAAATCCCCTCACCCCTTACTCAGAGAAACACCGTACTCTGAAACCCCAAATCACAAATCCCCTCACTCCAAACTCAGAAAAATACCGTACTCTGACATCCCAAATCCCCTTTCTCCAAACTCAGAGAAACACCGTACTCTGACAACCCAAATCCCCTCTCTCCAAACTCAGAGAAACACCGTACTCTGACATCCCAAATCCCCTTTCTCCAAACTCAGAGAAACACAGTACTCTGACATCCCAAATCCCAAATCCCCTCTCTCCAAACTCAGAGAAACACCGTACTCTGACATCCCAAATCACCTCTCTCCAAACTCAGAGAAACACCGTACTCTGACATCCCAAATCCGAAATCCCCTCACCCTAAACTCAGAGAAGCACCGTACTCTGATATCCCAAATCACAAATCCACTAACTCAGAGAAACAACATACTCTGACATCCCAAATCCCCTCTCTCCAAACTCAGAGAAACACTGTACACTGTCATCCCAAATCCCAAATCCCCTCACCCCAAACTCAGAGAAACACCGTACTCTGACATCCCAAATCCCCAAACTCAGAGAAACAACGTACTCTGACATCCCAAATCCCCTCTCTCCAAACTCAGAGAAACACCGTACTATGACTTCCCAAATCCCAAATAACCTCACCCCTTACTCAGAGAAACACCGTACTCTGAAACCCCAAATCCCAAATCCCCTCACTCCAAACTCAGAAAAATACCGTACTCTGACATCCCAAATCCCCTTTCTCCAAACTCAGAGAAACACCGTACTCTGACATCCCAAATCCCCAATCCCCAAACTCAGAGAAACACCGTACTCTGACATCCCAAATCCCCAATCCCCAAACTCAGAGAAACAACGCACTGTGACATCCCAAATCCCCTCACCCCTTACTCAGAGAAACACCGTACTCTGAAACCCCAAATCCCAAATCCCCTCACTCCAAACTCAGAAAAATACCGTACTCTGACATATCAAATCCCCTTTCTCCAAACTCAGAGAAACACCGTACTCTGACATCCCAAATCCCCAATCCCCAAACTCAGAGAAACAACGCACTCTGACATCCCAAATCCCCTCACCCCTTACTCAGAGAAACACCGTACTCTGAAACCCCAAATCACAAATCCCCTCTCTCCAAACTCAGAGAAACACCGTACTCTGACATCCCAAATCCCCTTTCTCCAAACTCAGAGAAACACAATACTCTGACATCCCAAATCCCAAATCCCCTCTCTCCAAACTCAGAGAAACACCGTACTCTGTCATCCCAAATCCCAAATCCCCTTTCTCCAAACTCAGAGAAACACCGTACTCTGACATCCCAAATCACCTCTCTCCAAACTCAGAGAAACACCGTACTCTGACATCCCAAATCCGAAATCCCCTCACCCTAAACTCAGAGAAGCACCGTACTCTGATATCCCAAATCACAAATCCACTAACTCAGAGAAACAGCATACTCTGACATCCCAAATCCCCTCTCTCCAAACTCAGAGAAACACCGTACTCTGACATCCAAAATCCCAAATCCCCTCACCCCTTACTCAGAAAAACACCTTACTCTGAAACCCCAAATCCCAAATCCCCTAACCCCAAACTCATAAAAGCACCGTACTCTGACATCCCAAATCCCCTTTCTCCAAACTCAGAGAAACACCGTAATCTGACGTCCCAAATCCCAAATCCCCTCTCTCCAAACTCAGAGAAACACCGTGCTCTGACATCCCAAATCCCCTCTCTCCAAACTCAGAGAAACACCGTACTCTGACATCCCAAATCCCAAATCCCCTCTCTCCAAACTCAGAGAAACACCGTACTCTGACATCCCAAATCCCAAATCCCCTCTCTCCAAAGTCAGAGAAACAGCGTACTCTGACATCCCAAATCCCAAATCCCCTTTCTCCAAACTCAGAGAAAGACCGTACTCTGACATCCCAAATCCCCTCTCTCCAAACTCAGAGAAACACAGTACTCTGACATCCCAAATCCGAAATCCCCTCACTCCAAACTCAGAAAAACACCGTACTCTGACATCCCAAATCCCCTCTCTCCAAACTCAGAAAAACACCGTACTCTGACATCCCAAATCCCCTCTCTACAAACTCAGAGAAACACCGTACTCTGAAACCCCAAATCCCAAAACCCCACACTCCGAACTCAGAGAAACACCGTACTCTGACATCCCAAATCCCCAAACTCAGAGAAACACCATACTCTGACATCCCAAATCCCCTCTCTCCAAACTCAGAGAAACACCGTACTCTGACATCCCAAATCACCTCTCTCCAAACTCAGAGAAACACCATACTCTGACATCCCAAATCCCCTTTCTCCAAACTCTGAGAAACACCGTACTCTGACATCCCAAATCCCCTCTCCAAACTCAGAGAAACAACGTACTCTGACATCCCAAATCCCAAATCCCCAAACTCAGAGAAACAACGTACTCTGACATCCCAAATCCCCTCACCCCTTACTCAGAGAAACACTGTACTCTGAAACCCCAAATCCCAAATCCCCTCACTCCAAACTCAGAAAAACACCGTACTCTGACATCCCAAATCCCCTTTCTCCAAACTCAGAGAAACACCGTACTCTGACATCCCAAATCCCCTCTCTCCAAACTCAGAGAAACACCGTAATCTGACATCCCAAATCCCCTTTCTCCAAACTCTGAGAAACACCGTACTCTGACATCCCAAATCCCCTCTCTCCAAACTCAGAGAAACACCGTACTCTGACATCCAAATCCCAAATCCCAAATCCCCAAACTCAGAGAAACACCGTACTCTGACATCCAAAATCCCAAATCCCCTCACCCCTTACTCAGAAAAACACCTTACTCTGAAACCCCAAATCCCAAATCCCCTAACCCCAAACTCAGAAAAACACCGTACTCTGACATCCCAAATCCCCTTTCTCCAAACTCAGAGAAACACCGTACTCTGACATCCCAAATCCCAAATCCCCTCTCTCCAAACTCAGAGAAACACCGTACTCTGTCATCCCAAATCCCAAATCCCCTCTCTCCAAACTCAGAGAAACACCGTACTCTGACATCCCAAATCCCAAATCCCCTCTCTCCAAACTCAGGGAAACACCGTACTCTGACATCCCAAATCCCCAAACTCAGAGAAACAACGTACTCTGACAACCCAAATCCCCTCTCTCCAAACTCAGAGAAACATCATACTCTGACATCCCAAATCCCCTTTCTCCAAACTCAGAGAAACACCGTACTCTGACATCCCAAATCCCCAATCCCCAAACTCAGAGAAACAACGCACTCTGACATCCCAAATCCCCTCACCCCTTACTCAGAGAAACACCGTACTCTGAAACCCCAAATCCCAAATCCCCTCACTCCAAACTCAGAAAAATACCGTACTCTGACATCCCAATTCCCCTTTCTCCAAACTCAGAGAAACACCGTACTCTGACATCCCAAATCCCCTCTCTCCAAACTCAGAGAAACACCGTAATCTGACATCCCAAATCCCCTTTCTCCAAACTCTGAGAAACACCGTACTCTGACATCCCAAATCCCCTCTCTCCAAACTCAGAGAAACACCGTACTCTGACATCCAAATCCCAAATCCCAAATCCCCAAACTCAGAGAAACACCGTACTCTGACATCCAAAATCCCAAATCCCCTCACCCCTTACTCATAAAAACACCTTACTCTGAAACCCCAAATCCCAAATCCCCTAACCCCAAACTCAGAAAAACACCGTACTCTGACATCCCAAATCCCCTTTCTCCAAACTCAGAGAAACACCGTACTCTGACATCCCAAATCCCCTCTCTCCAAACTCAGAAAAACACCGTACTCTGACATCCCAAATCCCCTCTCTCCAAACTCAGAAAAACACCGTACTCTGACATCCCAAATCCCCTCTCTACAAACTCAGAGAAACACCGTACTCTGAAACCCCAAATCCCAAAACCCCACACTCCGAACTCAGAGAAACACCGTACTCTGACATCCCAAATCCCAAATCCCCTCACTCCAAACTCAAAGAAACACCGTACTCTGACATCCCAAATCGCCTCACTCCAAACTCAGGGAAACACCGTACTTTGACATCTCAAATCCCCAAACTCAGAGAAACACCATACTCTGACATCCCAAATCCCCTCTCCCCAAACTCAGAGAAACACCGTACTCTGACATCCCAAATCCGAAATCCCCTCACCCTAAACTCAGAGAAGCACCGTACTCTGATATCCCAAATCACAAATCCACTAACTCAGAGAAACAACATACTCTGACATCCCAAATCCCCTCTCTCCAAACTCAGAGAAACACTGTACACTGTCATCCCAAATCCCAAATCCCCTTACTCCAAACTCAGAGAAACACCGTACTCTGACATGCCAAATCCGAAATCCCCTCACCCTAAACTCAGAGAAGCACCGTACTCTGATATCCCAAATCCCAAATCCCCAAACTCAGAGAAACACCGTACTCTGACATCCCAAATCCCCAAACTCAGAGAAACAACGTACTATGACATCCCAAATCCCAAATAACCTCACCCCTTACTCAGAGAAACACCGTACTCTGAAAGCCCAAATCCCAAATCCCCAAACTCAGAGAAACACCGTACCCTGACATCCAAAATCCGAATTCCCAAATCCTCAAACTCAGAGAAACACCGTACTCTGACGTCCAAAATCCCAAATCCCCTCACCCCTTAGTCAGAAAAACACCTTACTCTGAAACCCCAAATCCCAAATCCCCTAACCCCAAACTCAGAAAAACACCGTACTCTGACATCCCAAATCCCCTTTCTCCAAACTCAGAGAAACACCGTACTCTGACATCCCAAATCCCAAATCCCCTCTCTCCAAACTCAGAGAAACAACATACTCTGAAACCCCAAATCCCAAATCCCCAAACTCAGAGAAACAACGTACTCTGACATCCCAAATCCCAAATCCCCTCACTCCAAACTCAAAGAAACACCGTACTCTGACATCCCACATCCCAAATCGCCTCACTCCAAACTCAGGGAAACACCGTACTTTGACATCCCAAATCCCCAAACTCAGAGAAACACCGTACTCTGACATCCCAAATCCCCTTTCTCCAAACTCAGAGAAACACAGTACTCTGACATCCCAAATCCCAAATCCCCTCTCTACAAACTCAGAGAAACACCGTACTCTGTCATCCCAAATCCCAAATCCCCTTTCTCCAAATTCAGAGAAACACCGTACTCTGACATCCCAAATCACCTCTCTCCAAACTCAGAGAAACACCGTACTCTGACATCCCAAATCCGAAATCCCCTCACCCTAAACTCAGAGAAGCACCGTACTCTGATATCCCAAATCACAAATCCACTAACTCAGAGAAACAACATACTCTGACATCCCAAATCCCCTCTCTCCAAACTCAGAGAAACACTGTACACTGTCATCCCAAATCCCAAATCCCCTCACTCCAAACTCAGAGAAACACCGTACTCTGACATGCCAAATCCGAAATCCCCTCACCCTAAACTCAGAGAAGCACCGTACTCTGATATCCCAAATCCCAAATCCCCAAACTCAGAGAAACACCGTACTCTGACATCCCAAATCCCCTCCAAACTCAGAGAAACAACGTACTCTGACATCCCAAATCCCCTCTCTCCAAACTCAGAGAAACACCGTACTATGACATCCCAAATCCCAAATAACCTCACCCCTTACTCAGAGAAACACCGTACTCTGAAAGCCCAAATCCCAAATCCCAAATCCCCAAACTCAGAGAAACACCGTACTCTGACATCCAAAATCCCAAATCCCCTCACCCCTTACTCAGAGAAACACCGTACTCTGAAACCCCAAATCACAAATCCCCTCTCTCCAAACTCAGAGAAACACCGTACTCTGACATCCCAAATCCCCTTTCTCCAAACTCAGAGAAACTCAATACTCTGACATCCCAAATCCCAAATCCCCTCTCTCCAAACTCAGAGAAACACCGTACTCTGTCATCCCAAATCCCAAATCTTCTTTCTCCAAACTCAGAGAAACACCGTACTCTGACATCCCAAATCACCTCTCTCCAAACTCAGAGAAACACCGTACTCTGTCATCCCAAATCCCAAATCCCCTTTCTCCAAACTCAGAGAAACACCGTACTCTGACATCCCAAATCCGAAATCCCCTCACCCTAAACTCAGAGAAGCACCGTACTCTGATATCCCAAATCACAAATCCACTAACTCAGAGAAACAACATACTCTGACATCCCAAATCCCCTCTCTCCAAACTCAGAGAAACACCGTACTCTGACATCCAAAATCCCAAATCCCCTCACCCCTTACTCAGAAAAACACCTTACTCTGAAACCCCAAATCCCAAATCCCCTAACTCCAAACTCATAAAAGCACCGTACTCTGACATCCCAAATCCCCTTTCTCCAAACTCAGAGAAACACCGTACTCTGTCATCCCAAATCCCAAATCCCCTCTCTCCAAACTCAGAGAAACACCGTGCTCTGACATCCCAAGTCCCCTCTCTCCAAACTCAGAGAAACACCGTACTCTGACATCCCAAATCCCAAATCCCCTCTCTCCAAACTCAGAGAAACACCGTACTCTGACATCCCAAATCCCAAATCCCCTCTCTCCAAAGTCAGAGAAACAGCGTACTCTGACATCCCAAATCCCAAATCCCCTTTCTCCAAACTCAGAGAAATACCGTACTCTGACATCCCAAATCCCCTCTATCCAAGCTCAGAGAAACACAGTACTCTGACATCCCAAATCCGAAATCCCCTCACTCCAAACTCAGAAAAACACCGTACTCTGACATCCCAAATCCCCTCTCTCCTTAAACTCAGAAAAACACCGTACTCTGACATCCCAAATCCACTCTCTACAAACTCAGAGAAACACCGTACTCTGAAACCCCAAATCCCAAAACCCCACACTCCGAACTCAGAGAAACACCGTACTCTGACATCCCAAATCCCCAAACTCAGAGAAACACCATACTCTGACATCCCAAATCCCCTCTCTCCAAACTCAGAGAAACACCGTACTCTGACATCCCAAATCCCCTCTCTCCAAACTCAGAGAAACACCATACTCTGACATCCCAAATCCCCTTTCTCCAAACTCTGAGAAACACCGTACTCTGACATCCCAAATCCCCTCTCCAAACTCAGAGAAACAACGTACTCTGACATCCCAAATCCCAAATCCCCTCACTCCAAACTCAAAGAAACACCGTACTCTGACATCCCACATCCCAAATCGCCTCACTCCAAACTCAGGGAAACACCGTACTCTGACATCCCAAATCCCCAAACTCAGAGAAACACCGTACTCTGACATCCCAAATCCCCTCTCTCCAAACTCAGAGAAACACCATACTCTGACATCCCAAATCCCCTTTCTCCAAACTCAGAGAAACACCGTACTCTGACATCCCAAATCCCCAATCCCCAAACTCAGAGAAACAACGCACTCTGACATCCCAAATCCCCTCACCCCTTACTCAGAGAAACACCGTACTCTGAAACCCCAAATCCCAAATCCCCTCACTCCAAACTCAGAAAAATACCGTACTCTGACATCCCAAATCCCCTTTCTCCAAACTCAGAGTAACACCGTACTCTGACATCCCAAATCCCCAATCCCCAAACTCAGAGAAACAACGTACTCTGACATCCCAAATCCCCTCACCCCTTACTCAGAGAAACACTGTACTCTGAAACCCCAAATCCCAAATCCCCTCACTCCAAACTCAGAAAAACACCGTACTCTGACATCCCAAATCCCCTTTCTCCAAACTCAGAGAAACACCGTACTCTGACATCCCAAATCCCCTCTCTCCAAACTCAGAGAAACACCGTAATCTGACATCCCAAATCCCCTTTCTCCAAACTCTGAGAAACACCGTACTCTGACATCCCAAATCCCCTCTCTCCAAACTCAGAGAAACACCGTACTCTGACATCCAAATCCCAAATCCCAAATCCCCAAACTCAGAGAAACACCGTACTCTGACATCCAAAATCCCAAATCCCCTCACCCCTTACTCATAAAAACACCTTACTCTGAAACCCCAGATCCCAAATCCCCTAACCCCAAACTCAGAAAAACACCGTACTCTGACATCCCAAATCCCCTTTCTCCAAACTCAGAGAAACACCGTACTCTGACATCCCAAATCCCCTCTCTCCAAACTCAGAAAAACACCGTACTCTGACATCCCAAATCCCCTCTCTCCAAACTCAGAAAAACACCGTACTCTGACATCCCAAATCCCCTCTCTACAAACTCAGAGAAACACCGTACTCTGAAACCCCAAATCCCAAAACCCCACACTCCGAACTCAGAGAAACACCGTACTCTGACATCCCAAATCCCCAAACTCAGAGAAACACCATACTCTGACATCCCAAATCCCCTCTCTCCAAACTCAGAGAAACACCGTACTCTGACATCCCAAATCACCTCTCTCCAAACTCAGAGAAACACCATACTCTGACATCCCAAATCCCCTTTCTCCAAACTCTGAGAAACACCGTACTCTGACATCCCAAATCCCCTCTCCAAACTCAGAGAAACAACGTACTCTGACATCCCAAATCCCAAATCCCCTCACTCCAAACTCAAAGAAACACCGTACTCTGACATCCCACATCCCAAATCGCCTCACTCCAAACTCAGAGAAACACCGTACTCTGACATCCCAAATCACCTCTCTCCAAACTCAGAGAAACACCGTACTCTGTCATCCCAAATCCCAAATCCCCTTTCTCCAAACTCAGAGAAACACCGTACTCTGACATCCCAAATCCGAAATCCCCTCACCCTAAACTCAGAGAAGCACCGTACTCTGATATCCCAAATCACAAATCCACTAACTCAGAGAAACAACATACTCTGACATCCCAAATCCCCTCTCTCCAAACTCAGAGAAACACCGTACTCTGACATCCAAAATCCCAAATCCCCTCACCCCTTACTCAGAAAAACACCTTACTCTGAAACCCCAAATCCCAAATCCCCTAACTCCAAACTCATAAAAGCACCGTACTCTGACATCCCAAATCCCCTTTCTCCAAACTCAGAGAAACACCGTACTCTGTCATCCCAAATCCCAAATCCCCTCTCTCCAAACTCAGAGAAACACCGTGCTCTGACATCCCAAGTCCCCTCTCTCCAAACTCAGAGAAACACCGTACTCTGACATCCCAAATCCCAAATCCCCTCTCTCCAAACTCAGAGAAACACCGTACTCTGACATCCCAAATCCCAAATCCCCTCTCTCCAAAGTCAGAGAAACAGCGTACTCTGACATCCCAAATCCCAAATCCCCTTTCTCCAAACTCAGAGAAATACCGTACTCTGACATCCCAAATCCCCTCTATCCAAGCTCAGAGAAACACAGTACTCTGACATCCCAAATCCGAAATCCCCTCACTCCAAACTCAGAAAAACACCGTACTCTGACATCCCAAATCCCCTCTCTCCTTAAACTCAGAAAAACACCGTACTCTGACATCCCAAATCCACTCTCTACAAACTCAGAGAAACACCGTACTCTGAAACCCCAAATCCCAAAACCCCACACTCCGAACTCAGAGAAACACCGTACTCTGACATCCCAAATCCCCAAACTCAGAGAAACACCATACTCTGACATCCCAAATCCCCTCTCTCCAAACTCAGAGAAACACCGTACTCTGACATCCCAAATCCCCTCTCTCCAAACTCAGAGAAACACCATACTCTGACATCCCAAATCCCCTTTCTCCAAACTCTGAGAAACACCGTACTCTGACATCCCAAATCCCCTCTCCAAACTCAGAGAAACAACGTACTCTGACATCCCAAATCCCAAATCCCCTCACTCCAAACTCAAAGAAACACCGTACTCTGACATCCCACATCCCAAATCGCCTCACTCCAAACTCAGGGAAACACCGTACTCTGACATCCCAAATCCCCAAACTCAGAGAAACACCGTACTCTGACATCCCAAATCCCCTCTCTCCAAACTCAGAGAAACACCATACTCTGACATCCCAAATCCCCTTTCTCCAAACTCAGAGAAACACCGTACTCTGACATCCCAAATCCCCAATCCCCAAACTCAGAGAAACAACGCACTCTGACATCCCAAATCCCCTCACCCCTTACTCAGAGAAACACCGTACTCTGAAACCCCAAATCCCAAATCCCCTCACTCCAAACTCAGAAAAATACCGTACTCTGACATCCCAAATCCCCTTTCTCCAAACTCAGAGTAACACCGTACTCTGACATCCCAAATCCCCAATCCCCAAACTCAGAGAAACAACGTACTCTGACATCCCAAATCCCCTCACCCCTTACTCAGAGAAACACTGTACTCTGAAACCCCAAATCCCAAATCCCCTCACTCCAAACTCAGAAAAACACCGTACTCTGACATCCCAAATCCCCTTTCTCCAAACTCAGAGAAACACCGTACTCTGACATCCCAAATCCCCTCTCTCCAAACTCAGAGAAACACCGTAATCTGACATCCCAAATCCCCTTTCTCCAAACTCTGAGAAACACCGTACTCTGACATCCCAAATCCCCTCTCTCCAAACTCAGAGAAACACCGTACTCTGACATCCAAATCCCAAATCCCAAATCCCCAAACTCAGAGAAACACCGTACTCTGACATCCAAAATCCCAAATCCCCTCACCCCTTACTCATAAAAACACCTTACTCTGAAACCCCAAATCCCAAATCCCCTAACCCCAAACTCAGAAAAACACCGTACTCTGACATCCCAAATCCCCTTTCTCCAAACTCAGAGAAACACCGTACTCTGACATCCCAAATCCCCTCTCTCCAAACTCAGAAAAACACCGTACTCTGACATCCCAAATCCCCTCTCTCCAAACTCAGAAAAACACCGTACTCTGACATCCCAAATCCCCTCTCTACAAACTCAGAGAAACACCGTACTCTGAAACCCCAAATCCCAAAACCCCACACTCCGAACTCAGAGAAACACCGTACTCTGACATCCCAAATCCCCAAACTCAGAGAAACACCATACTCTGACATCCCAAATCCCCTCTCTCCAAACTCAGAGAAACACCGTACTCTGACATCCCAAATCACCTCTCTCCAAACTCAGAGAAACACCATACTCTGACATCCCTAATCCCCTTTCTCCAAACTCTGAGAAACACCGTACTCTGACATCCCAAATCCCCTCTCCAAACTCAGAGAAACAACGTACTCTGACATCCCAAATCCCAAATCCCCTCACTCCAAACTCAAAGAAACACCGTACTCTGACATCCCACATCCCAAATCGCCTCACTCCAAACTCAGGGAAACACCGTACTCTGACATCCCAAATCCCCAAACTCAGAGAAACACCGTACTCTGACATCCCAAATCCCCTCTCTCCAAACTCAGAGAAACACCATACTCTGACATCCCAAATCCCCTTTCTCCAAACTCAGAGAAACACCGTACTCTGACATCCCAAATCCCCAATCCCCAAACTCAGAGAAACAACGTCCTCTGACATCCCAAATCCCCTCACCCCTTACTCAGAGAAACACTGTACTCTGAAACCCCAAATCCCAAATCCCCTCACTCCAAACTCAGAAAAACACCGTACTCTGACATCCCAAATCCCCTTTCTCCAAACTCAGAGAAACACCGTACTCTGACATCCCAAATCCCCTCTCTCCAAACTCAGAGAAACCCCGTAATCTGACATCCCAAATCCCCTTTCTCCAAACTCTGAGAAACACCGTACTCTGACATCCCAAATCCCCTCTCTCCAAACTCAGAGAAACACCGTACTCTGACATCCAAATCCCAAATCCCAAATCCCCAAACTCAGAGAAACACCGTACTCTGACATCCAAAATCCCAAATCCCCTCACCCCTTACTCATAAAAACACCTTACTCTGAAACCCCAAATCCCAAATCCCCTAACCCCAAACTCAGAAAAACACCGTACTCTGACATCCCAAATCCCCTTTCTCCAAACTCAGAGAAACACCGTACTCTGACATCCCAAATCCCCTTTCTCCAAACTCTGAGAAACACCGTACTCTGACATCCCAAATCCCAAATCCCCTCACCCTAAACTCAGAGAAGCACCGTACTCTGATATCCCAAATCACAAATCCACTAACTCAGAGAAACAACATACTCTGACATCCCAAATCCCCTCTCTCCAAACTCAGAGAAACACTGTACACTGTCATCCCAAATCCCAAATCCCCTCACTCCAAACTCAGAGAAACACCGTACTCTGACATGCCAAATCCGAAATCCCCTCACCCTAAACTCAGAGAAGCACCGTACTCTGATATCCCAAATCCCAAATCCCCAAACTCAGAGAAACACCGTACTCTGACATCCCAAATCCCCAAACTCAGAGAAACAACGTACTATGACATCCCAAATCCCAAGTAACCTCACCCCTTACTCAGAGAAACACCGTACTCTGAAAGCCCAAATCCCAAATCCCCAAACTCAGAGAAACACCGTACCCTGACATCCAAAATCCCCTTTCTCCAAACTCAGAGAAACACAGTACTCTGACATCCCAAATCCCAAATCCCCTCTCTACAAACTCAGAGAAACACCGTACTCTGTCATCCCAAATCCCAAATCCCCTTTCTCCAAATTCAGAGAAACACCGTACTCTGACATCCCAAATCACCTCTCTCCAAACTCAGAGAAACACCGTACTCTGACATCCCAAATCCGAAATCCCCTCACCCTAAACTCAGAGAAGCACCGTACTCTGATATCCCAAATCACAAATCCACTAACTCAGAGAAACAACATACTCTGACATCCCAAATCCCCTCTCTCCAAACTCAGAGAAACACTGTACACTGTCATCCCAAATCCCAAATCCCCTCACTCCAAACTCAGAGAAACACCGTACTCTGACATGCCAAATCCGAAATCCCCTCACCCTAAACTCAGAGAAGCACCGTACTCTGATATCCCAAATCCCAAATCCCCAAACTCAGAGAAACACCGTACTCTGACATCCCAAATCCCCTCCAAACTCAGAGAAACAACGTACTCTGACATCCCAAATCCCCTCTCTCCAAACTCAGAGAAACACCGTACTATGACATCCCAAATCCCAAATAACCTCACCCCTTACTCAGAGAAACACCGTACTCTGAAAGCCCAAATCCCAAATCCCAAATCCCCAAACTCAGAGAAACACCGTACTCTGACATCCAAAATCCCAAATCCCCTCACCCCTTACTCAGAGAAACACCGTACTCTGAAACCCCAAATCACAAATCCCCTCTCTCCAAACTCAGAGAAACACCGTACTCTGACATCCCAAATCCCCTTTCTCCAAACTCAGAGAAACTCAATACTCTGACATCCCAAATCCCAAATCCCCTCTCTCCAAACTCAGAGAAACACCGTACTCTGTCATCCCAAATCCCAAATCTTCTTTCTCCAAACTCAGAGAAACACCGTACTCTGACATCCCAAATCACCTCTCTCCAAACTCAGAGAAACACCGTACTCTGTCATCCCAAATCCCAAATCCCCTTTCTCCAAACTCAGAGAAACACCGTACTCTGACATCCCAAATCCGAAATCCCCTCACCCTAAACTCAGAGAAGCACCGTACTCTGATATCCCAAATCACAAATCCACTAACTCAGAGAAACAACATACTCTGACATCCCAAATCCCCTCTCTCCAAACTCAGAGAAACACCGTACTCTGACATCCAAAATCCCAAATCCCCTCACCCCTTACTCAGAAAAACACCTTACTCTGAAACCCCAAATCCCAAATCCCCTAACTCCAAACTCATAAAAGCACCGTACTCTGACATCCCAAATCCCCTTTCTCCAAACTCAGAGAAACACCGTACTCTGTCATCCCAAATCCCAAATCCCCTCTCTCCAAACTCAGAGAAACACCGTGCTCTGACATCCCAAGTCCCCTCTCTCCAAACTCAGAGAAACACCGTACTCTGACATCCCAAATCCCAAATCCCCTCTCTCCAAACTCAGAGAAACACCGTACTCTGACATCCCAAATCCCAAATCCCCTCTCTCCAAAGTCAGAGAAACAGCGTACTCTGACATCCCAAATCCCAAATCCCCTTTCTCCAAACTCAGAGAAATACCGTACTCTGACATCCCAAATCCCCTCTATCCAAGCTCAGAGAAACACAGTACTCTGACATCCCAAATCCGAAATCCCCTCACTCCAAACTCAGAAAAACACCGTACTCTGACATCCCAAATCCCCTCTCTCCTTAAACTCAGAAAAACACCGTACTCTGACATCCCAAATCCACTCTCTACAAACTCAGAGAAACACCGTACTCTGAAACCCCAAATCCCAAAACCCCACACTCCGAACTCAGAGAAACACCGTACTCTGACATCCCAAATCCCCAAACTCAGAGAAACACCATACTCTGACATCCCAAATCCCCTCTCTCCAAACTCAGAGAAACACCGTACTCTGACATCCCAAATCCCCTCTCTCCAAACTCAGAGAAACACCATACTCTGACATCCCAAATCCCCTTTCTCCAAACTCTGAGAAACACCGTACTCTGACATCCCAAATCCCCTCTCCAAACTCAGAGAAACAACGTACTCTGACATCCCAAATCCCAAATCCCCTCACTCCAAACTCAAAGAAACACCGTACTCTGACATCCCACATCCCAAATCGCCTCACTCCAAACTCAGGGAAACACCGTACTCTGACATCCCAAATCCACAAACTCAGAGAAACACCGTACTCTGACATCCCAAATCCCCTCTCTCCAAACTCAGAGAAACACCATACTCTGACATCCCAAATCCCCTTTCTCCAAACTCAGAGAAACACCGTACTCTGACATCCCAAATCCCCAATCCCCAAACTCAGAGAAACAACGCACTCTGACATCCCAAATCCCCTCACCCCTTACTCAGAGAAACACCGTACTCTGAAACCCCAAATCCCAAATCCCCTCACTCCAAACTCAGAAAAATACCGTACTCTGACATCCCAAATCCCCTTTCTCCAAACTCAGAGTAACACCGTACTCTGACATCCCAAATCCCCAATCCCCAAACTCAGAGAAACAACGTACTCTGACATCCCAAATCCCCTCACCCCTTACTCAGAGAAACACTGTACTCTGAAACCCCAAATCCCAAATCCCCTCACTCCAAACTCAGAAAAACACCGTACTCTGACATCCCAAATCCCCTTTCTCCAAACTCAGAGAAACACCGTACTCTGACATCCCAAATCCCCTCTCTCCAAACTCAGAGAAACACCGTAATCTGACATCCCAAATCCCCTTTCTCCAAACTCTGAGAAACACCGTACTCTGACATCCCAAATCCCCTCTCTCCAAACTCAGAGAAACACCGTACTCTGACATCCAAATCCCAAATCCCAAATCCCCAAACTCAGAGAAACACCGTACTCTGACATCCAAAATCCCAAATCCCCTCACCCCTTACTCATAAAAACACCTTACTCTGAAACCCCAGATCCCAAATCCCCTAACCCCAAACTCAGAAAAACACCGTACTCTGACATCCCAAATCCCCTTTCTCCAAACTCAGAGAAACACCGTACTCTGACATCCCAAATCCCCTCTCTCCAAACTCAGAAAAACACCGTACTCTGACATCCCAAATCCCCTCTCTCCAAACTCAGAAAAACACCGTACTCTGACATCCCAAATCCCCTCTCTACAAACTCAGAGAAACACCGTACTCTGAAACCCCAAATCCCAAAACCCCACACTCCGAACTCAGAGAAACACCGTACTCTGACATCCCAAATCCCCAAACTCAGAGAAACACCATACTCTGACATCCCAAATCCCCTCTCTCCAAACTCAGAGAAACACCGTACTCTGACATCCCAAATCACCTCTCTCCAAACTCAGAGAAACACCATACTCTGACATCCCAAATCCCCTTTCTCCAAACTCTGAGAAACACCGTACTCTGACATCCCAAATCCCCTCTCCAAACTCAGAGAAACAACGTACTCTGACATCCCAAATCCCAAATCCCCTCACTCCAAACTCAAAGAAACACCGTACTCTGACATCCCACATCCCAAATCGCCTCACTCCAAACTCAGAGAAACACCGTACTCTGACATCCCAAATCACCTCTCTCCAAACTCAGAGAAACACCGTACTCTGTCATCCCAAATCCCAAATCCCCTTTCTCCAAACTCAGAGAAACACCGTACTCTGACATCCCAAATCCGAAATCCCCTCACCCTAAACTCAGAGAAGCACCGTACTCTGATATCCCAAATCACAAATCCACTAACTCAGAGAAACAACATACTCTGACATCCCAAATCCCCTCTCTCCAAACTCAGAGAAACACCGTACTCTGACATCCAAAATCCCAAATCCCCTCACCCCTTACTCAGAAAAACACCTTACTCTGAAACCCCAAATCCCAAATCCCCTAACTCCAAACTCATAAAAGCACCGTACTCTGACATCCCAAATCCCCTTTCTCCAAACTCAGAGAAACACCGTACTCTGTCATCCCAAATCCCAAATCCCCTCTCTCCAAACTCAGAGAAACACCGTGCTCTGACATCCCAAGTCCCCTCTCTCCAAACTCAGAGAAACACCGTACTCTGACATCCCAAATCCCAAATCCCCTCTCTCCAAACTCAGAGAAACACCGTACTCTGACATCCCAAATCCCAAATCCCCTCTCTCCAAAGTCAGAGAAACAGCGTACTCTGACATCCCAAATCCCAAATCCCCTTTCTCCAAACTCAGAGAAATACCGTACTCTGACATCCCAAATCCCCTCTATCCAAGCTCAGAGAAACACAGTACTCTGACATCCCAAATCCGAAATCCCCTCACTCCAAACTCAGAAAAACACCGTACTCTGACATCCCAAATCCCCTCTCTCCTTAAACTCAGAAAAACACCGTACTCTGACATCCCAAATCCACTCTCTACAAACTCAGAGAAACACCGTACTCTGAAACCCCAAATCCCAAAACCCCACACTCCGAACTCAGAGAAACACCGTACTCTGACATCCCAAATCCCCAAACTCAGAGAAACACCATACTCTGACATCCCAAATCCCCTCTCTCCAAACTCAGAGAAACACCGTACTCTGACATCCCAAATCCCCTCTCTCCAAACTCAGAGAAACACCATACTCTGACATCCCAAATCCCCTTTCTCCAAACTCTGAGAAACACCGTACTCTGACATCCCAAATCCCCTCTCCAAACTCAGAGAAACAACGTACTCTGACATCCCAAATCCCAAATCCCCTCACTCCAAACTCAAAGAAACACCGTACTCTGACATCCCACATCCCAAATCGCCTCACTCCAAACTCAGGGAAACACCGTACTCTGACATCCCAAATCCCCAAACTCAGAGAAACACCGTACTCTGACATCCCAAATCCCCTCTCTCCAAACTCAGAGAAACACCATACTCTGACATCCCAAATCCCCTTTCTCCAAACTCAGAGAAACACCGTACTCTGACATCCCAAATCCCCAATCCCCAAACTCAGAGAAACAACGCACTCTGACATCCCAAATCCCCTCACCCCTTACTCAGAGAAACACCGTACTCTGAAACCCCAAATCCCAAATCCCCTCACTCCAAACTCAGAAAAATACCGTACTCTGACATCCCAAATCCCCTTTCTCCAAACTCAGAGTAACACCGTACTCTGACATCCCAAATCCCCAATCCCCAAACTCAGAGAAACAACGTACTCTGACATCCCAAATCCCCTCACCCCTTACTCAGAGAAACACTGTACTCTGAAACCCCAAATCCCAAATCCCCTCACTCCAAACTCAGAAAAACACCGTACTCTGACATCCCAAATCCCCTTTCTCCAAACTCAGAGAAACACCGTACTCTGACATCCCAAATCCCCTCTCTCCAAACTCAGAGAAACACCGTAATCTGACATCCCAAATCCCCTTTCTCCAAACTCTGAGAAACACCGTACTCTGACATCCCAAATCCCCTCTCTCCAAACTCAGAGAAACACCGTACTCTGACATCCAAATCCCAAATCCCAAATCCCCAAACTCAGAGAAACACCGTACTCTGACATCCAAAATCCCAAATCCCCTCACCCCTTACTCATAAAAACACCTTACTCTGAAACCCCAAATCCCAAATCCCCTAACCCCAAACTCAGAAAAACACCGTACTCTGACATCCCAAATCCCCTTTCTCCAAACTCAGAGAAACACCGTACTCTGACATCCCAAATCCCCTCTCTCCAAACTCAGAAAAACACCGTACTCTGACATCCCAAATCCCCTCTCTCCAAACTCAGAAAAACACCGTACTCTGACATCCCAAATCCCCTCTCTACAAACTCAGAGAAACACCGTACTCTGAAACCCCAAATCCCAAAACCCCACACTCCGAACTCAGAGAAACACCGTACTCTGACATCCCAAATCCCCAAACTCAGAGAAACACCATACTCTGACATCCCAAATCCCCTCTCTCCAAACTCAGAGAAACACCGTACTCTGACATCCCAAATCACCTCTCTCCAAACTCAGAGAAACACCATACTCTGACATCCCTAATCCCCTTTCTCCAAACTCTGAGAAACACCGTACTCTGACATCCCAAATCCCCTCTCCAAACTCAGAGAAACAACGTACTCTGACATCCCAAATCCCAAATCCCCTCACTCCAAACTCAAAGAAACACCGTACTCTGACATCCCACATCCCAAATCGCCTCACTCCAAACTCAGGGAAACACCGTACTCTGACATCCCAAATCCCCAAACTCAGAGAAACACCGTACTCTGACATCCCAAATCCCCTCTCTCCAAACTCAGAGAAACACCATACTCTGACATCCCAAATCCCCTTTCTCCAAACTCAGAGAAACACCGTACTCTGACATCCCAAATCCCCAATCCCCAAACTCAGAGAAACAACGTCCTCTGACATCCCAAATCCCCTCACCCCTTACTCAGAGAAACACTGTACTCTGAAACCCCAAATCCCAAATCCCCTCACTCCAAACTCAGAAAAACACCGTACTCTGACATCCCAAATCCCCTTTCTCCAAACTCAGAGAAACACCGTACTCTGACATCCCAAATCCCCTCTCTCCAAACTCAGAGAAACCCCGTAATCTGACATCCCAAATCCCCTTTCTCCAAACTCTGAGAAACACCGTACTCTGACATCCCAAATCCCCTCTCTCCAAACTCAGAGAAACACCGTACTCTGACATCCAAATCCCAAATCCCAAATCCCCAAACTCAGAGAAACACCGTACTCTGACATCCAAAATCCCAAATCCCCTCACCCCTTACTCATAAAAACACCTTACTCTGAAACCCCAAATCCCAAATCCCCTAACCCCAAACTCAGAAAAACACCGTACTCTGACATCCCAAATCCCCTTTCTCCAAACTCAGAGAAACACCGTACTCTGACATCCCAAATCCCCTTTCTCCAAACTCTGAGAAACACCGTACTCTGACATCCCAAATCCCAAATCCCCTCACCCTAAACTCAGAGAAGCACCGTACTCTGATATCCCAAATCACAAATCCACTAACTCAGAGAAACAACATACTCTGACATCCCAAATCCCCTCTCTCCAAACTCAGAGAAACACTGTACACTGTCATCCCAAATCCCAAATCCCCTCACTCCAAACTCAGAGAAACACCGTACTCTGACATGCCAAATCCGAAATCCCCTCACCCTAAACTCAGAGAAGCACCGTACTCTGATATCCCAAATCCCAAATCCCCAAACTCAGAGAAACACCGTACTCTGACATCCCAAATCCCCAAACTCAGAGAAACAACGTACTATGACATCCCAAATCCCAAGTAACCTCACCCCTTACTCAGAGAAACACCGTACTCTGAAAGCCCAAATCCCAAATCCCCAAACTCAGAGAAACACCGTACCCTGACATCCAAAATCCGAATTCCCAAATCCTCAAACTCAGAGAAACACCGTACTCTGACGTCCAAAATCCCAAATCCCCAAACTCAGAGAAACACCGTACTCTGACATCCCAAATCCCAAATCCCCTCTCTCCAAACTCAGAGAAACAACATACTCTGAAACCCCAAATCCCAAATCCCCAAACTCAGAGAAACAACGTACTCTGACATCCCAAATCCCAAATCCCCTCACTCCAAACTCAAAGAAACACCGTACTCTGACATCCCACATCCCAAATCGCCTCACTCCAAACTCAGGGAAACACCGTACTTTGACATCCCAAATCCCCAAACTCAGAGAAACACCGTACTCTGACATCCCAAATCCCCTTTCTCCAAACTCAGAGAAACACAGTACTCTGACATCCCAAATCCCAAATCCCCTCTCTACAAACTCAGAGAAACACCGTACTCTGTCATCCCAAATCCCAAATCCCCTTTCTCCAAACTCAGAGAAACACCGTACTCTGACATCCCAAATCACCTCTCTCCAAACTCAGAGAAACACCGTACTCTGACATCCCAAATCCGAAATCCCCTCACCCTAAACTCAGAGAAGCACCGTACTCTGATATCCCAAATCACAAATCCACTAACTCAGAGAAACAACATACTCTGACATCCCAAATCCCCTCTCTCCAAACTCAGAGAAACACTGTACACTGTCATCCCAAATCCCAAATCCCCTCACTCCAAACTCAGAGAAACACCGTACTCTGACATGCCAAATCCGAAATCCCCTCACCCTAAACTCAGAGAAGCACCGTACTCTGATATCCCAAATCCCGAATCCCCAAACTCAGAGAAACACCGTACTCTGACATCCCAAATCCCCTCCAAACTCAGAGAAACAACGTACTCTGACATCCCAAATCCCCTCTCTCCAAACTCAGAGAAACACCGTACTATGACATCCCAAATCCCAAATAACCTCACCCCTTACTCAGAGAAACACCGTACTCTGAAAGCCCAAATCCCAAATCCCAAATCCCCAAACTCAGAGAAACACCGTACTCTGACATCCAAAATCCCAAATCCCCTCACCCCTTACTCAGAGAAACACCGTACTCTGAAACCCCAAATCACAAATCCCCTCTCTCCAAACTCAGAGAAACACCTTACTCTGACATCCCAAATCCCCTTTCTCCAAACTCAGAGAAACTCAATACTCTGACATCCCAAATCCCAAATCCCCTCTCTCCAAACTCAGAGAAACACCGTACTCTGTCATCCCAAATCCCAAATCCCCTTTCTCCAAACTCAGAGAAACACCGTACTCTGACATCCCAAATCACCTCTCTCCAAACTCAGAGAAACACCGTACTCTGACATCCCAAATCCGAAATCCCCTCACCCTAAACTCAGAGAATCACCGTACTCTGATATCCCAAATCACAAATCCACTAACTCAGAGAAACAACATACTCTGACATCCCAAATCCCCTCTCTCCAAACTCAGAGAAACACCGTACTCTGACATCCAAAATCCCAAATCCCCTCACCCCTTACTCAGAAAAACACCTTACTCTGAAACCCCAAATCCCAAATCCCCTAACCCCAAACTCATAAAAGCACCGTACTCTGACATCCCAAATCCCAAATCCCCTCTCTCCAAACTCAGAGAAACACCGTGCTCTGACATCCCAAGTCCCCTCTCTCCAAACTCAGAGAAACACCGTACTCTGACATCCCAAATCCCAAATCCCCTCTCTCCAAACTCAGAGAAACACCGTACTCTGACATCCCAAATCCCAAATCCCCTCTCTCCAAAGTCAGAGAAACAGCGTACTCTGACATCCCAATTCCCAAATCTCCTTTCTCCAAACTCAGAGAAAGACCGTACTCTGACATCCCAAATCCCCTCTCTCCAAACTCAGAGAAACACAGTACTCTGACATCCCAAATCCGAAATCCCCTCACTCCAAACTCAGAAAAACACCGTACTCTGACATCCCAAATCCCCTCTCTCCTTAAACTCAGAAAAACACCGTACTCTGACATCCCAAATCCACTCTCTACAAACTCAGAGAAACACCGTACTCTGAAACCCCAAATCCCAAAACCCCACACTCCGAACTCAGAGAAACACCGTACTCTGACATCCCAAATCCCCAAACTCAGAGAAACACCATACTCTGACATCCCAAATCCCCTTTCTCCAAACTCTGAGAAACACCGTACTCTGACATCCCAAATCCCCTCTCTCCAAACTCAGAGAAACACCGTACTCTGACATCCCAAATCACCTCTCTCCAAACTCAGAGAAACACCATACTCTGACATCCCAAATCCCCTTTCTCCAAACTCTGAGAAACACCGTACTCTGACATCCCAAATCCCCTCTCCAAACTCAGAGAAACAACGTACTCTGACATCCCAAATCCCAAATCCCCTCACTCCAAACTCAAAGAAACACCGTACTCTGACATCCCACATCCCAAATCGCCTCACTCCAAACTCAGGGAAACACCGTACTCTGACATCCCAAATCCCCAAACTCAGAGAAACACCGTACTCTGACATCCCAAATCCCCTCTCTCCAAACTCAGAGAAACACCATACTCTGACATCCCAAATCCCCTTTCTCCAAACTCAGAGAAACACCGTACTCTGACATCCCAAATCCCCAATCCCCAAACTCAGAGAAACAACGCACTCTGACATCCCAAATCCCCTCACCCCTTACTCAGAGAAACACCGTACTCTGAAACCCCAAATCCCAAATCCCCTCACTCCAAACTCAGAAAAATACCGTACTCTGACATCCCAAATCCCCGTTCTCCAAACTCAGAGAAACACCGTACTCTGACATCCCAAATCCCCAATCCCCAAACTCAGAGAAACAACGTACTCTGACATCCCAAATCCCCTCACCCCTTACTCAGAGAAACACTGTACTCTGAAACCCCAAATCCCAAATCCCCTCACTCCAAACTCAGAAAAACACCGTACTCTGACATCCCAAATCCCCTTTCTCCAAACTCAGAGAAACACCGTACTCTGACATCCCAAATCCCCTCTCTCCAAACTCAGAGAAACACCGTAATCTGACATCCCAAATCCCCTTTCTCCAAACTCTGAGAAACACCGTACTCTGACATCCCAAATCCCCTCTCTCCAAACTCAGAGAAACACCGTACTCTGACATCCAAATCCCAAATCCCAAATCCCCAAACTCAGAGAAACACCGTACTCTGACATCCAAAATCCCAAATCCCCTCACCCCTTACTCATAAAAACACCTTACTCTGAAACCCCAAATCCCAAATCCCCTAACCCCAAACTCAGAAAAACACCGTACTCTGACATCCCAAATCCCCTTTCTCCAAACTCAGAGAAACACCGTACTCTGACATCCCAAATCCCCTCTCTCCAAACTCAGAAAAACACCGTACTCTGACATCCCAAATCCCCTCTCTCCAAACTCAGAAAAACACCGTACTCTGACATCCCAAATCCCCTCCCTACAAACTCAGAGAAACACCGTACTCTGAAACCCCAAATCCCAAAACCCCACACTCCGAACTCAGAGAAACACCGTACTCTGACATCCCAAATCCCCAAACTCAGAGAAACACCATACTCTGACATCCCAAATCCCCTCTCTCCAAACTCAGAGAAACACCGTACTCTGACATCCCAAATCACCTCTCTCCAAACTCAGAGAAACACCATACTCTGACATCCCAAATCCCCTTTCTCCAAACTCTGAGAAACACCGTACTCTGACATCCCAAATCCCCTCTCCAAACTCAGAGAAACAACGTACTCTGACATCCCACATCCCAAATCGCCTCACTCCAAACTCAGGGAAACACCGTACTCTGACATCCCAAATCCCCAAACTCAGAGAAACACCGTACTCTGACATCCCAAATCCCCTCTCTCCAAACTCAGAGAAACACCAAACTCTGACATCCCAAATCCCCTTTCTCCAAACTCAGAGAAACACCGTACTCTGACATCCCAAATCCCCAATCCCCAAACTCAGAGAAACAACGCACTCTGACATCCCAAATCCCCTCACCCCTTACTCAGAGAAACACCGTACTCTGAAACCCCAAATCCCAAATCCCCTCACTCCAAACTCAGAAAAATACCGTACTCTGACATCCCAAATCCCCTTTCTCCAAACTCAGAGAAACACCGTACTCTGACATCCCAAATCCCCAATCCCCAAACTCAGAGAAACAACGTCCTCTGACATCCCAAATCCCCTCACCCCTTACTCAGAGAAACACTGTACTCTGAAACCCCAAATCCCAAATCCCCTCACTCCAAACTCAGAAAAACACCGTACTCTGACATCCCAAATCCCCTTTCTCCAAACTCAGAGAAACACCGTACTCTGACATCCCAAATCCCCTCTCTCCAAACTCAGAGAAACACCGTAATCTGACATCCCAAATCCCCTTTCTCCAAACTCTGAGAAACACCGTACTCTGACATCCCAAATCCCCTCTCTCCAAACTCAGAGAAACACCGTAATCTGACATCCCAAATCCCCTTTCTCCAAACTCTGAGAAACACCGTACTCTGACATCCCAAATCCCCTCTCTCCAAACTCAGAAAAATACCGTACTCTGACATCCCAAATCCCCGTTCTCCAAACTCAGAGAAACACCGTACTCTGACATCCCAAATCCCCAATCCCCAAACTCAGAGAAACAACGTACTCTGACATCCCAAATCCCCTCACCCCTTACTCAGAGAAACACTGTACTCTGAAACCCCAAATCCCAAATCCCCTCACTCCAAACTCAGAAAAACACCGTACTCTGACATCCCAAATCCCCTTTCTCCAAACTCAGAGAAACACCGTACTCTGACATCCCAAATCCCCTCTCTCCAAACTCAGAGAAACACCGTAATCTGACATCCCAAATCCCCTTTCTCCAAACTCTGAGAAACACCGTACTCTGACATCCCAAATCCCCTCTCTCCAAACTCAGAGAAACACCGTACTCTGACATCCAAATCCCAAATCCCAAATCCCCAAACTCAGAGAAACACCGTACTCTGACATCCAAAATCCCAAATCCCCTCACCCCTTACTCATAAAAACACCTTACTCTGAAACCCCAAATCCCAAATCCCCTAACCCCAAACTCAGAAAAACACCGTACTCTGACATCCCAAATCCCCTTTCTCCAAACTCAGAGAAACACCGTACTCTGACATCCCAAATCCCCTCTCTCCAAACTCAGAAAAACACCGTACTCTGACATCCCAAATCCCCTCTCTCCAAACTCAGAAAAACACCGTACTCTGACATCCCAAATCCCCTCCCTACAAACTCAGAGAAACACCGTACTCTGAAACCCCAAATCCCAAAACCCCACACTCCGAACTCAGAGAAACACCGTACTCTGACATCCCAAATCCCCAAACTCAGAGAAACACCATACTCTGACATCCCAAATCCCCTCTCTCCAAACTCAGAGAAACACCGTACTCTGACATCCCAAATCACCTCTCTCCAAACTCAGAGAAACACCATACACTGACATCCCAAATCCCCTTTCTCCAAACTCTGAGAAACACCGTACTCTGACATCCCAAATCCCCTCTCCAAACTCAGAGAAACAACGTACTCTGACATCCCACATCCCAAATCGCCTCACTCCAAACTCAGGGAAACACCGTACTCTGACATCCCAAATCCCCAAACTCAGAGAAACACCGTACTCTGACATCCCAAATCCCCTCTCTCCAAACTCAGAGAAACACCATACTCTGACATCCCAAATCCCCTTTCTCCAAACTCAGAGAAACACCGTACTCTGACATCCCAAATCCCCAATCCCCAAACTCAGAGAAACAACGCACTCTGACATCCCAAATCCCCTCACCCCTTACTCAGAGAAACACCGTACTCTGAAACCCCAAATCCCAAATCCCCTCACTCCAAACTCAGAAAAATACCGTACTCTGACATCCCAAATCCCCTTTCTCCAAACTCAGAGAAACACCGTACTCTGACATCCCAAATCCCCAATCCCCAAACTCAGAGAAACAACGTCCTCTGACATCCCAAATCCCCTCACCCCTTACTCAGAGAAACACTGTACTCTGAAACCCCAAATCCCAAATCCCCTCACTCCAAACTCAGAAAAACACCGTACTCTGACATCCCAAATCCCCTTTCTCCAAACTCAGAGAAACACCGTACTCTGACATCCCAAATCCCCTCTCTCCAAACTCAGAGAAACACCGTAATCTGACATCCCAAATCCCCTTTCTCCAAACTCTGAGAAACACCGTACTCTGACATCCCAAATCCCCTCTCTCCAAACTCAGAGAAACACCGTACTCTGACATCCAAATCCCAAATCCCAAATCCCGAAACTCAGAGAAACACCGTACTCTGACATCCAAAATCCCAAATCCCTTCACCCCTTACTCATAAAAACACCTTACTCTGAAACCCCAAATCCCAAATCCCCTAACCCCAAACTCAGAAAAACACCGTACTCTGACATCCCAAATCCCCTTTCTCCAAACTCAGAGAAACACCGTACTCTGACATCCCAAATCCCCTTTCTCCAAACTCTGAGAAACACCGTACTCTGACATCCCAAATCCCAAATCCCCTCTCTACAAACTCAGAAAAACACCGTACTTTGACATCTCAAATCCCAAATCCCCTCTCTCCAAACTCAGAGAAACACCGTGCTCTGACATCCCAAATCCCCTCTCTCCAAACTCAGAGAAACACCGTACTCTGACATCCCAAATCCCAAATCCCCTCTCTCCAAACTCAGAGAAACACCGTACTCTGACATCCCAAATTCCAAATCCCCTCTCTCCAAAGTCAGAGAAACACCGTACTCTGACATCCCAAATCCCAAATCCCCTCTCTCCAAACTCAGGGAAACACCGTACTCTGACATCCCAAATCCCCAAACTCAGAGAAACACCATACTCTGACATCCCAAATCCCCTCTCTCCAAACTCAGAGAAACACCATACTCTGACATCCCAAATCCCCTTTCTCCAAACTCAGAGAAACACCGTACTCTGACATCCCAAATCCCCAATCCCCAAACTCAGAGAAACAACGCACTCTGACATCCCAAATCCCCTCACCCCTTACTCAGAGAAACACCGTAATCTGAAACCCCAAATCCCAAATCCCCTCACTCCAAACTCAGAAAAATACCGTACTCTGACATCCCAAATCCCCTTTCTCCAAACTCAGAGAAACACCGTACTCTGACATCCCAAATCCCCTCTCTCCAAACTCAGAGAAACACCGTACTCTGACATCCCAAATCCCCTTTCTCCAAACTCAGAGAAACACCGTACTCTGACATCCCAAATCCCAAATCCCCTCTCTCCAAACTCAGAGAAACACCGTACTCTGTCATCCCAAATCCCAAATCCCCTTTCTCCAAACTCAGAGAAACACCGTACTCTGACATCCCAAATCCCCTCTCTCCAAACTCAGAGAAACACCATACTCTGACATCCCAAATCCCCTTTCTCCAAACTCAGAGAAACACCGTACTCTGACATCCCAAATCCCAAATCCCCTCTCTCCAAACTCAGAGAAACACCGTACTCTGTCATCCCAAATCCCAAATCCCCTTTCTCCAAACTCAGAGAAACACCGTACTCTGACATCCCAAATCCCCTCTCTCCAAACTCAGAGAAACACCATACTCTGACATCCCAAATCCCCTCTCCAAACTCAGAGAAACAACGTACTCTGAAACCCCAAATCCCAAAACCCCACACACCGAACTCAGAGAAACAACCTACTCTGACATCCCAAATCCGCTCACTCCAAACTCAGAGAAACACCGTACTATGACATCCAAAATCCCAAATCCCCTCACCCCTTACTCAGAAAAACACCTTACTCTGAAACCCCAAATCCCAAATCCCCTAACCCCAAACTCAGAAAAACACCGTACTCTGACATCCCAAATCCCCTTTCTCCAAACTCAGAGAAACACCGTACTCTGACATCCCAAATCCCCTCTCTCCAAACTCAGAAAAACACCGTACTTTGACATCTCAAATCCCAAATCCCCTCTCTCCAAACTCAGAGAAACAGCGTGCTCTGACATCCCAAATCCCCTCTCTCCAAACTCAGAGAAACACCGTACTCTGACATCCCAAATCCCAAATCCCCTCTCTCCAAACTCAGAGAAACACCGTACTCTGACATCCCAAATTCCAAATCCCCTCTCTCCAAAGTCAGAGAAACACCGTACTCTGACATCCCAAATCCCAAATCCCCTTTCTCCAAACTCAGAGAAACACAGTACTCTGACATCCCAAATCCGAAATCCCCTCACTCCAAACTCAGAAAAACACCGTACTCTGACATCCCAAATCCCCAATCCCCAAACTCAGAGAAACAACGCACTCTGACATCCCAAATCCCCTCACCCCTTACTCAGAGAAACACCGTACTCTGAAACCCCAAATCCCAAAACCCCACACTCCGAACTCAGAGAAACAACTTACTCTGACATCCCAAATCCGCTCACTCCAAACTCAGAGAAACGCCGTACTCTGACATCCCAAATCCCAAATCCCCTCACTCCAAATTCAGAGAAACACCGTACTCTGACATCCCAAATCCCCTCTCTCCAAACTCAGAGAAACACCATACTCTGACATCCCAAATCCCAAATCCCCTCACTCCGAACTTAGAGAAACAACTTTCTCTGACATCCCAAATCCCAAATCCCCTCACTCCAAACTCAGAGAAACACCGTACTCTGACATCCCAAATCCCAAATCCCCTCTCTCCAAACTCAGAGAAACACCATACTCTGACATCCCAAATCCCAAATGCCCACTCAGAGAAACACCGTACCCTGAAATCCCAAATCCCCAATCCCCAAACGCAGAGAAACAACGCACTCTGACATCCCAATTCCCCTCACCCCTTACTCAGAGAAACACCGTACTCTGACATCCAAAATCCCAAATCCCCTCACCCCAAACTCAGAGAAACACCGTACTCTGACATCCCAAATCCCAGATCCCCTAACTCAGAGAAACACCATACTCTGACATCCCAAATCACCTCTCTCCAAACTCAGAGAAACACCGTACTCTGACATCCCAAATCCCAAATCCCCTCTCTCCAAACTCAGAGAAACACCGTACTCTGACATCCCAAATCCCCTCTCTCCAAACTCAGAGAAACACCGTACTCTGACATCCCAAATCCCAAATCCCCTCTCTCCAAACTCAGAGAAACACCGTACTCTGACATCCCAAATCCCAAATCCCCTCTCTCCAAACTCAGAGAAACACCGTACTCTGACATCCCAAATCCCAAATCCCCTCTCTCCAAACTCAGAGAAACACCGTACTCTGACATCCCAAATCCCAAATCCCCTCTCTCCAAACTCAGAGAAACACCGTACTCTGACATCCCAAATCCCCTCTCCAAACTCAAACACCGTACTCTGAAACCCCAAATCCCCAATCCCCAAACGCAGAGAAACAACGCACTCTGACATCCCAATTCCCCTCACCCCTTACTCAGAGAAACACCGTACTCTGACATCCCAAATCCCAAATCCCCTCACCCCAAACTCAGAGAAACACCGTACTCTGACATCCCAAATCCCAGATCCCCTAACTCAGAGAAACACCATACTCTGACATCCCAAATCACCTCTCTCCAAACTCAGAGAAACACCGTACTCTGACATCCCAAATCCCAAATCCCCTCTCTCCAAAATCAGAGAAACACCGTACTCTGACATCCCAAATCCCAAATCCCCTCTCTCCAAACTCAGAGAAACACCGTACTCTGACATCCCAAATCCCAAATCCCCTCTCTCCGAACTCAGAGAAACGCCGTACTCTGACATCCCAAATCCCAAATCCCCTCTCTCCAAACTCAGAGAAACACCGTACTCTGACATCCCAAATCCCAAATCCCCTCTCTCCGAACTCAGAAAAACTCCGTACTCTGACATCCCAAATCCCCTCTCCAAACTCAGAGAAACACCGTACTCTGAAACCCCAAATCCCAAATCCCCAAACTCAGAGAAACAACGTACTCTGACATCCCAAATCCCCTCAGTCCAAACTCAGAGAAACACCGTACTCTGTCATCCCAAATCCCCAAACTCAGAGAAACACCATACTCTTGACATCCCAAATCCCCTCTCTCCAAACTCAGAGAAACACCGTACTCTGACATCCCAAATCCCAAATCCCCTCTCTCCAAACTCTGAGAAACACCGTACTCTGACATCCCAAATCCCCTCTCCAAACTCAGAGAAACAACGTACTCTGACATCCCAAATCCCAAATCCCCTCACTCCAAACTCAAAGAAACACCGTACTCTGACATCCCACATCCCAAATCGCCTCACTCCAAACTCAGGGAAACACCGTACTCTGACATCCCAAATCCCCAAACTCAGAGAAACACCGTACTCTGACATCCCAAATCCCCTCTCTCCAAACTCAGAGAAACACCATACTCTGACATCCCAAATCCCCTTTCTCCAAACTCAGAGAAACACCGTACTCTGACATCCCAAATCCCCAATCCCCAAACTCAGAGAAACAACGCACTCTGACATCCCAAATCCCCTCACCCCTTACTCAGAGAAACACCGTACTCTGAAACCCCAAATCCCAAATCCCCTCACTCCAAACTCAGAAAAATACCGTACTCTGACATCCCAAATCCCCTTTCTCCAAACTCAGAGAAACACCGTACTCTGACATCCCAAATCCCCAATCCCCAAACTCAGAGAAACAACGTACTCTGACATCCCAAATCCCCTCACCCCTTACTCAGAGAAACACTGTACTCTGAAACCCCAAATCCCAAATCCCCTCACTCCAAACTCAGAAAAACACCGTACTCTGACATCCCAAATCCCCTTTCTCCAAACTCAGAGAAACACCGTACTCTGACATCCCAAATCCCCTCTCTCCAAACTCAGAGAAACACCGTAATCTGACATCCCAAATCCCCTTTCTCCAAACTCTGAGAAACACCGTACTCTGACATCCCAAATCCCCTCTCTCCAAACTCAGAGAAACACCGTACTCTGACATCCAAATCCCAAATCCCAAATCCCCAAACTCAGAGAAACACCGTACTCTGACATCCAAAATCCCAAATCCCCTCACCCCTTACTCATAAAAACACCTTACTCTGAAACCCCAAATCCCAAATCCCCTAACCCCAAACTCAGAAAAACACCGTACTCTGACATCCCAAATCCCCTTTCTCCAAACTCAGAGAAACACCGTACTCTGACATCCCAAATCCCCTTTCTCCAAACTCTGAAAAACACCGTACTCTGACATCCCAAATCCCCTCTCTCCAAACTCAGAAAAACACCGTACTTTGACATCTCAAATCCCAAATCCCCTCTCTCCAAACTCAGAGAAACACCGTGCTCTGACATCCCAAATCCCCTCTCTCCAAACTCAGAGAAACACCGTACTCTGACATCCCAAATCCCAAATCCCCTCTCTCCAAACTCAGAGAAACACCGTACTCTGACATCCCAAATTCCAAATCCCCTCTCTCCAAAGTCAGAGAAACACCGTACTCTGACATCCCAAATCCCAAATCCCCTCTCTCCAAACTCAGGGAAACACCGTACTCTGACATCCCAAATCCCCAAACTCAGAGAAACACCATACTCTGACATCCCAAATCCCCTCTCTCCAAACTCAGAGAAACACCATACTCTGACATCCCAAATCCCCTTTCTCCAAACTCAGAGAAACACCGTACTCTGACATCCCAAATCCCCAATCCCCAAACTCAGAGAAACAACGCACTCTGACATCCCAAATCCCCTCACCCCTTACTCAGAGAAACACCGTAATCTGAAACCCCAAATCCCAAATCCCCTCACTCCAAACTCAGAAAAATACCGTACTCTGACATCCCAAATCCCCTTTCTCCAAACTCAGAGAAACACCGTACTCTGACATCCCAAATCCCCTCTCTCCAAACTCAGAGAAACACCGTACTCTGACATCCCAAATCCCAAATCCCCTCTCTCCAAACTCAGAGAAACACCGTACTCTGACATCCCAAATCCCAAATCCCCTCTCTCCAAACTCAGAGAAACACCGTACTCTGTCATCCCAAATCCCAAATCCCCTTTCTCCAAACTCAGAGAAACACCGTACTCTGACATCCCAAATCCCCTCTCCAAACTCAGAGAAACACCATACTCTGACATCCCAAATCCCCTCTCCAAACTCAGAGAAACAACGTACTCTGAAACCCCAAATCCCAAATCCCCAAACTCAGAGAAACAACGTACTCTGACATCCCAAATCCCAAAACCCCACACACCGAACTCAGAGAAACAACCTACTCTGACATCCCAAATCCGCTCACTCCAAACTCAGAGAAACACCGTACTATGACATCCAAAATCCCAAATCCCCTCACCCCTTACTCAGAAAAACACCTTACTCTGAAACCCCAAATCCCAAATCCCCTAACCCCAAACTCAGAAAAACACCGTACTCTGACATCCCAAATCCCCTTTCTCCAAACTCAGAGAAACACCGTACTCTGACATCCCAAATCCCCTCTCTCCAAACTCAGAAAAACACCGTACTCTGACATCTCAAATCCCAAATCCCCTCTCTCCAAACTCAGAGAAACACCGTGCTCTGACATCCCAAATCCCCTCTCTCCAAACTCAGAGAAACACCGTACTCTGACATCCCAAATTCCAAATCCCCTCTCTCCAAAGTCAGAGAAACACCGTACTCTGACATCCCAAATCCCAAATCCCCTTTCTCCAAACTCAGAGAAACACAGTACTCTGACATCCCAAATCCGAAATCCCCTCACTCCAAACTCAGAAAAACACCGTACTCTGACATCCCAAATCCCCTCTCTCCAAACTCAGAAAAACACCGTACTCTGACATCCCAAATCCCCTCTCTCCAAACTCAGAGAAACACCGTACTCTGAAACCCCAAATCCCAAAACCCCACACTCCGAACTCAGAGAAACAACTTACTCTGACATCCCAAATCCGCTCACTCCAAACTCAGAGAAACGCCGTACTCTGACATCCCAAATCCCAAATCCCCTCACTCCAAACTCAGAGAAACACCGTACTCTGACATCCCAAATCACCTCTCTCCAAACTCAGAGAAACACCGTACTCTGACATCCCAAATCCGAAATCCCCCACCCTAAACTCAGAGAAGCACCGTACTCTGATATCCCAAATCACAAATCCACTAACTCAGAGAAACAACATACTCTGACATCCCAAATCCCCTCTCTCCAAACTCAGAGAAACGCCGTACTCTGACATCCCAAATCCCAAATCCCCTCACTCCGAACTTAGAGAAACAACTTACTCTGACATCCCAAATCCCAAATCCCCTCACTCCAAACTCAGAGAAACACCGTACTCTGACATCCCAAATCCCAAATCCCCTCTCTCCAAACTCAGTGAAACACCATACTCTTGACATCCCAAATCCCAAATGCCCACTCAGAGAAACACCGTACCCTGAAATCCCAAATCCCCAATCCCCAAACGCAGAGAAACAACGCACTCTGACATCCCAATTCCCCTCACCCCTTACTCAGAGAAACACCGTACTCTGACATCCAAAATCCCAAATCCCCTCACCCCAAACTCAGAGAAACACCGTACTCTGACATCCCAAATCCCAGATCCCCTAACTCAGAGAAACACCATACTCTGACATCCCAAATCACCTCTCTCCAAACTCAGAGAAACACCGTACTCTGACATCCCAAATCCCAAATCCCCTCTCTCCAAACTCAGAGAAACACCGTACTCTGACATCCCAAATCCCCTCTCTCCAAACTCAGAGAAACACCGTACTCTGACATCCCAAATCCCCTCTCTCCAAACTCAGAGAAACACCGTACTCTGACATCCCAAATCCCAAATCCCCTCTCTCCAAACTCAGAGAAACACCGTACTCTGACATCCCAAATCCCAAATCCCCTCTCTCCGAACTCAGAAAAACTCCGTACTCTGACATCCCAAATCCCCTCTCCAAACTCAGAGAAACACCGTACTCTGAAACCCCAAATCCCAAATCCCCAAACTCAGAGAAACAACATACTCTGACATCCCAAATCCCCTCAGTCCAAACTCAGAGAAACACCGTACTCTGACATCCCAAATCCCAAATCCCCTCACCCCAAACTCAGAGAAACACCGTACTCTGACATCCCAAATCCCAGATCCCCTAACTCAGAGAAACACCATACTCTGACATCCCAAATCACCTCTCTCCAAACTCAGAGAAACACCGTACTCTGACATCCCAAATCCCAAATCCCCTCTCTCCAAACTCAGAGAAACACCGTACTCTGACATCCCAAATCCCAAATCCCCTCTCTCCAAACTCAGAGAAACACCGTACTCTGACATCCCAAATCCCAAATCCCCTCTCTCCGAACTCAGAGAAACGCCGTACTCTGACATCCCAAATCCCCTCTCCAAACTCAGAGAAACACCGTACTCTGAAACCCCAAATCCCAAATCCCTAAACTCAGAGAAACAACGTACTCTGACATCCCAAATCCCCTCAGTCCAAACTCAGAGAAACACCGTACTCTGTCATCCCAAATCCCCAAACTCAGAGAAACACCATACTCTTGACATCCCAAATCCCAAATCCCCAAACTCAGAGAAACACCGTACTCTGACACCCCAAATCCCAAATCCCCTCTCTCCAAACTCAGAGAAACACCGTACTCTGACATCCCAAATCCCAAATCCCCTCTCTCCAAACTCAGAGAAACACTGTACTCTGAAATCCCAAATTCCCTCTCTCCAAACTCATAGAAACACCGTACTCTGACATCCCAAATCCCAAATCCCCTCATTTTGTCGTGGTTTCTCGTGCCCCACAAACGACCAGGAGACGCAGAAGATTCTTCAAGAAGTATTAAACTTTAATTTGCAAATCAATGCTGAGACAGTCAGTGAGCTAGTCGCTGATTGCCCACCGATCCTTGGACATAGCATTTTTTATAGCAATCTCCTGGTTTAGTTGCATTAGCATATCCAATCGGTCTATAGTTGCGTATCACAAGTACATCCGCCACTATTGTTTCTACCCATTGACTTAATCATGTTCTAATCTACATCTCTTAGCTACCTCTCATTAACACACCATTGTCTTCTACATTCTTAAGATTTCATTCTCTAGCAAATAGCAAGTTCAAAGCTGACTACATAGTTTTGGTTACACAGCAAACAATTTCAACTTTTATACTCCAATATATTCCCCCCTCACACAGAGAAAGAAGACTAAGAGAGTCTGCTCACGAAAGCCCCAATATACTCTAGCACTTATTCCCAAATCTCGGGTTAAACTATAATTTTCTGCGCCAAGACCTCAAAGTATTCTCTCCCTGTTACCCTGGGCCGCTGAGCCAAAAACCTGTCCCTTTGTACCTGAGACAGGGAAAAAGACTCAGAAGCCCTTACAATCTACTCCCACGCTGTCGTTTTGCTCTTGTTCATCCTACAGGTGTTGTAGGCTGTAACGATACATTTTCGGTGTTTCTTTCTCCACTAAGCTTGCTTCAGTAATTGCCACGAGCATCGGAAATTGTTTGGTTGCACCACGCACTACAAGAGGTTTGAGACAAGGAAGAAAACAGCACAGCACAAGCGCACAACTCAACAATACAATACTGACAGTTATTGCCATTTTAGTCAGCCATGCTCCCCATCCTCCAAGTTTACTTTCTAACCCTGTCCGAACCCTGCATTCTGTGCGCCTACCTCGCACTGTGACAAGACAAAGTCCACTGAAGCCTGTAAATAAGGTGACCAAAAACCATCCTCCTTTATTTTCTTTATCACTTCCCCCCTTGCACAATGGTCAATCCCATGCACTCCTGAAATCAGAATCGTCAGTAGAGGGGTGGGCGCTACCAACAACCATCTTCCATGCTCCACAAGCCTTCCGGGTTCTGCTTGACCCCCCTTCGTCTCCACATTGTCTGTTCTGCCAAAGTTGCCTTACCTTGTATTTCAATTAGGTCCTCTACCACAGGTTCTGGAGCTAGGCTTACCTGGGGGGCAATGACAGCTGATGTACATCCAGACGCTTTTCTGGCTGCCTCGTCCGCAGCTTGATTTCCCTTTGTTATTACATCATTTCCCTTTTTATGTGCCTGGCATTTTACTATAGCCAATGCTTTAGGTTTCATTATGGCTTTTATTAAGTCTAGAATTTGCTGACAATGTTGTATGGGATCTCCACTACTTTTTTAAAAACCTCTCTGCTTCCACACTGCCCCGAACAAATGGCATACTCCATGAGCATATGCTGAATCAGTATAGATGTCTACTTTCTCACCTTCCATCATTTCACACACAGCTGTCAGGGCTTTGATTTCCGCTAGTTGGGCGGAACACGGTTGGGGACAGGACTCCATCCTAATAATCTTATAGCTCGACCGATCCTGCTGCACCACTGAGAATCCTGCATGATTTCCATCATAATCCCTGTAACAAGAGCCATCTACGAACAGAACCTTTTTATCTGTATCCTCTAGTGGTTCTGACCGTAAATCTGCTCTCGATTTGGCAAATGCCATCGTCTTCCCTACACAATCATGGGGTTCTCCTTCATAGCCCAAAGGGACAAAATCGGCTATTACTGGTAGTGCATCTCTGTATAGTTATGTCAGGAAATGTCAATAGCATCTGATACGCTGCTATCCTGGCTGGCGTCAGCACAAATTTCCCTCTTTCCAGCAATTCTGCTACTTTGTGGTGTGTGTACAGAGTCACAGGATAGCCCAGGGTTACAGATGATGCCTTTTCATATGCATAGTACAGCGCCGCCAATCCCTGATAACAGGGTGGGTACCCCTGAGCCACCTCATCTAGTCTTGTACTGTAGTATGCTATCGGCTGCTTTGCTTTTCCTGTGCCTGTCTCCTGTGTTAGAACCACTGTGACATAACCCTCCTGTCGATTGGATACATACAAATAAAACACCTTCTCGTAGTCAGGCAAAGCTAATGCTGGTGCTGACTGCAATTCCTGCTTAATAGTATTGAAAGCTATCTCTGCCTCTTCATTCCACTGTAAGCCGTTCCTCAAATTTGTATGTCCTGCTTCTTTCATTATCTTTCTCAAAGGTGCCACAATCTCAGCATATTCTCCTATCCAATCTGAGCTGTATCCTGCCATTCCCAAAAACGTCATCATCTGCCCTACAGTCTGGGGTTTTGGGGCCTTGGTTATTGCCTCAATCTGATCTGGTGCTATCGCCTTCACTCCCTTGGATATTACCCTGCCTAAGTATTCCACTTGCTGCGTGCAAAATTGCAGTTTCTTTTTGGATACTTTATGTCCTCCGTGCGCCAGCTTCTCTAACAGAGTTATAGTGTCCTGCTCACACTGTTCCTTACTGTGGGAGCAAATCAACAGGTCATCCACATACTGTAACAATGTACTTTCCAATGGTATGCCCTCTAGGTCTGCCTTCCAACACCTGATTAAAAACGTGTGGTGAATGTTAAAATCCTTGCGGCATTCTGGTATAGGTATACTGAGCACCTCTGTAAGTAAATGCAAACAGATACTGACACTGGTCGGCTAGAGGAATGCTGAAGAAAGCCGAACACAAATCAATCACTGAAAAGTAGCTTGCTTCTAGTGGAACATTAGTCAAAAGCGTGTGTGGGTTGGGGACTACCACTGGCCAGTCCTCTACCACATCATTTACCGCTCACAAGTCATGCACCAATCTCCACTTAGATTTATCTGCTTTTAAGACCGGCAGCAAGGGGGTATTGCATGGACTGTTTGTTCTTTTAAGCACTCCTATTTCAAGCAACCCCTGCACTGTTGATGCTATTCCCTCTTCTGCTTCTGGTCTTAGAGGGTATTGTGGTCTCCTGGGTGGAATTGCTCACCTTTTCAGCCTTATTTCCACCGGACTAGCTGTTTTTATTTTCCCTACGTCCATGTCATGCTGTGACCACAGAATAGACGACAAGGGACTTCCGGTAAGATGGCGATCGCTTAGCTGCTCCGAACTTTTGTTCCGTTACTGTCGCTACCTTTGCACTAAATGTCTCCATTTTTATAAAGCTTAGTTAGGAATTATTTCGGTATCTCTTACTTGCCTGTGAATATATCTAACCTACAATGTCTAGCAAGAGTTCTAAATCCAGGAGAAAAGAAACTACGACCTCGTCGGACGTGACGATGGAGGCGCTTGAAAATCTCCGAGACGAAATCTTAAAGCAAATTAAAACCGCTTTCAAACAGTTAGAAGAGAAACTGGATCGGATCAACGATAAAGTGGACAAACATGCTGAACACTTATCTCGCATCGATTCGACTTCTGAAGCTTTAGAAAGTCGTGTTCGATACTTGGAGACTCTCTGTTCCAGCTTAGAGGAAAAATCTAATAAACTTCTTTCCAAAATGGTGGATCTCGAAAATCGCAGCAGACGCTGCAACATCAGAATTCTGGGATTACCAGAGGCAACTGAGAAGGGGTCAACCGTGAAGTTTTTCACCAAGTTTCTCTGTGAGATATTCGGGAAGGATCTGCTTCCAAACCCGCCTGAGCTGGAACGGGCACACAGAGTCTATGTCTCCCCCGGAATTCTGGGATCCCGTCCGCGACCAGTAATCTTGTGTTTCCATCAATACCAGGTAAAACACAGTCTGATTGTGGAGGCACGTCGCAGAGGCTCTTTTTCTTTCCAGGATACAACCATTCGCTTTGTGGAAGATTTTGCACCCCAGACCTTAAAGATGCGCGCTGAGTATAAAGGCGTAATGAAAGTGCTTTTTGATCGTGGTTTCAAACCTTCCTTTCGTAATCTTACTAACCTAAGAATCAAGTTTAATACCGGGGAATTCAAGTGGTTCAAATCAGCGAGGGAAGCTGAAGCGTTTGTGGCAAGTCTTCCGGCTATCCAGTCATCTTCGGAATCTGATCGGACCTCCTAAAATGGTGGATAAGTACTCCTCGTAGTAAAATTACTTTCTCTGGACTCGGAATTCACTTGAATCACTCAGACATTATTCACTGAAACTCTAAAGGCTGTTGACAATCTCTCCCGGGATTTGGTGTGTGTGTAATCTATTTTTACCTCTGTATAACTTTACCTACAGAGTTCTACAACTAAATCTAACTTGTTTTGGAGGTTTGAAGTCTTTAGTGAAGGCCTCCCTGTTTGTCGGTTCACAGTTCAACTGCTGATTTATTTTTCCTCTGTTTTAAATACTTATTTATTTTATCTTTTTCTTTTCTTCATCCCCCCTTTTTTTTTCCATTCTCTGAATGTTTTTTTCTCCCTTCTCGGTAAACGGTTGATAAATACTCGTCTTGAATTTATAATTTTCCCCTTCCTCTTTTTTTTCTTTTTCCTTCTTACCTTTTTTTTCCCCTTTCTCTTACTTTATTCTTCTATAATATTTCGCGGGTAGGTTAGCTTTGGTTTTCTTCCGATTCGCTCTGTATTAAGTTGTATATCTCGGCAGAAGGTGTTCTAATCTGTAGTTATGTTTTCTAGTGCATAAATTAGTTACTGTTTGTTATAGCATTTATACGGAACTGCTGTCAATGACACAGATCTGGAAGTTGTATTTGGGTTAATTTTTTTGGTAGAGCTAGCTACTTGTTTTGGTAGCCGTCTAGTTTTGGGTTGTGTGGGTGGGGTGGATTTTCCAGTTCCAACATTTCTTTATTGTTTAGGACATGTTTATATTTTGACCTTACGAATCTATGTTTACATCTCTGCTCCCAGACTGCTATTGTACCGCTTGATTTTTTATATGCCTGCTGCCTTTTATGCATTAGTAATTGATAACGGCTAGTGCACTTAAATTTGTGAGCTGGAATGTAAAGGGACTGAACCACCCTGTTAAAAGGAGGAAAGTATTCTCACATATTAAACAACTCAAAGCTGACATTGCTTTCCTCCAAGAAACTCATATTCGTTGTTTCGATAACTCCCGGCTTCTGTCCAAGTGGGCGGGTCAGCATTTTCATTCATCCTTTGCCGCTAAAGCTAAGGGAGTCTCCATTCTTATTAACTCAAATATCCCTTTTGAACTCCATAATAAAATATCGGACACAAATGGCCGTTTTATTATTGTTTCTGGTAAACTATATAACACTAAAGTTGCACTAGCAAACCTGTATGCCCCCAACTTTGATGATGTTAACTTTTTTGAACGGTTTTTTTCCTCACTACCAGACTTAAACTCATACTCTCTTATATTGGGTGGTGACTTTAACTGTTGGTTGGATCCTAAACTGGACCGATCGTCCTGTTACCAGATCACCTACCAAATCTGCCTTAGCTATTCAGTCGTTTCTCTCTAATTTTGGTATCTCTGATATATGGCGTTTCCTCCATCCTACGGAGAGAGATTATTCCTTTTTCTCACATGTTCACCATACCTTCACTAGAATTGACTATTTCCTACTCGATAACCAACTTATCCCATTTGCCCACACTTGTGACTATCAGAGTATACTGATTTCTGACCATGCCCCAATTATACCCTCTCTCTGAACTTTCCCGGTCTCCCTCAGAGGAACAAACACTGGCGGTTCGATTCAACTTTATTATCGGATGATGATTTCGTAAAATTTATTAAAGACCAGATAACCTTCTATTTTAACACTAATACATCACCTGAAGTGCCATCCCAGATTGTCTGGGATGCCATGAAAGCATATTTGAGGGGTCAAATAATCTCTTACACAGCAAATCTCAATAGAAGATCCCGTGCAGATCGAGCAGACCTCATTAACCAGATTAAAGATTTGGATCAAATATATGCCCAAACTAAGAACCCTGAATTATACAAGAAGCGCGTTGAACTCCAAACTAAATTTAACCTTCTGTCCACTCAACCTGTCGAACGCCAACTTCTCGAAAGCAAGAGCCGCTTTTACATTCATGGGGATAAGTCTGGTAAATTCCTAGCCAATCAGCTGAGGCGTTCTAAAGCCAAACAACATATTACAAAGATCCGGAAGGAGAACGGAGACTTTACATCGGATCATTTAGAAATTAATGACGCATTTAAAAATTTTTATTCTCGGCTTTATTCCTCTGAATCCCTGAATGACAATATCTCTGTGGATCAATTTTAACAGAATCTGAATATCCCCTCACTTTCATCTGATTTCAAAGCCAAACTTAATGCGCCTATATCACTAGAAGAAATATCTTTTGCAATTTCTGCACTGTCCTCAGGGAAATCTCCTGGACCTGATGGGTTCCCTGTGGAATTTTATAAATCATTCTCCTCACTTCTTTCTCCTCAGTTACTTTCAGTATTATCTGATTCGTTTAACTACGGCAAATTGCCACCCTCTTTCAATGAGGCATCTATTATTCTTCTTTTAAAAAAGGGCAAAGACCCAACAGAGTGTTCCTCATACAGGCCGATCTCTCTGCTCAATGTTGATGTAAAGATCTTAGCTAAAGTGTTGGCTCATAGATTAGAAACCGTTATTCCCTCCATTATCTCTGATGACCAAACAGGCTTTATTAAAAACCGTCTCCCTTTTTTTAACATTCGGCATCTATTTAATATTTTATACTCAGTTCCAACTGGGACTCCAGAATGTGTTATCTCCCTTGATGCGGAGAAAGCATTTGATCGTATAGAGTGGAACTACCTTTTTGCAGTCTTAGAAAAATTTGACCTCGGCCAAAGTTTCATCTCTTGGATCCAATTGCTGTACCTGTGTCCTACTGCTTCTGTTCTAACTAACTTTCAGAAATCCCAAGTATTTAATCTCAAACGTGGCACCCGTCAGAGATGCCCCTTAAGTCCCTTTCTCTTTGATTTGGCTATAGAACCTCTGGCGATAGCATTTCGAAAATGTCCTGAACTGACCGGGATTTGGAGAGGGGGTGTTGAACATAAAGTCTCTCTCTATGCTGATGACTTACTACTCTTTCTCTCATGTCCGTCTACATCCTTACCTCTAATGTTTTCACTTCTTGACCAGTTTAGCCAGATCTCTGGCTATAAAGTCAACTTACATAAGAGTGAACTTTTCCCAATTAATAAAGAAGCACAAGAACTAATATTTCGAGATCTCCCTTTTAAAGTAGTCCATAATCAATTTACTTATCTTGGAATTACAGTCACAAGGAAGTTTAAAGATCTCTTTCGTGAAAACTTTGTCAACCTCTCATATGCTACAAAACAGAGTCTGGTACAATGGTCACCTCTATCTATGTCCTTGGTAGGTCGTATCAATGTTGTCAAAATGTATGTTCTCCCCAAATTCTTATACTTATTTCAATCTATCCCAATTTTTATTCCTAAATCTTTTTTTGATTCCTTAGACTCTATTATTTTGTCATATCTGTGGCAGAATAAGCGCTCTAGAATTAATAAAATCCACCTCCAAAAATCTAAAAAAGAGGGTGGCATGGCTTTACCTAACTTTCGCTTATATTACTGGGCAGCTAATATATGTTGTGCTGCCTTCTGGTCTTTCTTCCACGGTCAACCCGAGTGCCCTAACTGGGTGGCAATGGAGTTGAGCTCCACTAAAGAATTATCTATATCTGCACTTCTTGGCTCTGCACTCCCTAGCAGTCTGCCCAGATCAATAGCTAATCCTCTGGTTAGACACACTTTGCGTATATGGGCTCAGTTCAGGAAATGCTATGGTTTCCAGGGGTTTTCCATTTCTAGCCCTGTCGCACATAATCACCTTTTTTTACCTACCACGTTCGATTCAGCATTCCATGTTTGGTACAGGAAGGGCATTAGACATTTTGAAGATCTCTTCATTGATAACTGCTTCGCTTCTTTTCAACAGCTCTCTGTTAAGTTCAACCTGCCTAACGCTCACTTTTTCAGATATCTCCAAATCCGACACTTTACTGCTCCTTTAATTCCTAACTTTCCTGAAATGCCTGCGAAAAATGCTATGGACCTATTTCTCTCCATTAATCCACTAGGTAAAGGTTTAATTTCAATTATCCAAGATAAACTAGCAGCCTTACGATGGGCCCCTGTGGATAAAATTAAAATGGCCTGGGAGCAGGATTTAAATATCTCCTTATCCGAGGCGAGCTGGGACTCAGTTCTCAAATCGGTTAACTCAACCTCTCTTTGTGCTCGCCATTGTCTCTTACAGTTTAAGATTGTTCATAGAGCCCATATGTCTAAATCTAAACTATCTCGATTCTACCCTGGCATTAGTCCGCTCTGTGATAAATGCAAGAGGGGTGTGGCCTCTCTCATCCATATGTACTGGCTCTGTCCTAGCTTGGAGAAATTCTGGAAAGATGTCTTCACTACACTATCGGGTATTCTGAATCAGCACCTAGAACCTAACCCCTTAATTGCTCTGTTCGGTTTTTGAGGCGAGACAGATTTATGTCTGGGTCCGACCAAATGCCGAATACTATCCTTTGCCTCTCTCCTGGCGAGACGCTTGATCCTCCTTAGATGGAGAGATGTTGCCCCGCCCACTCATGCACAATGGCTTAACGACATTATGGCCTGCTTGGACCTCGAAAAAATTCATTATTCAGTTCTCAATTTGGATTTAAAGTTCCATAAGATCTGGGGGCCTTTTATCGAGTACTTTCATAACCTTCCTCTTGACTAGGGTTTTTTTTTCTTTTCAGTCCCTTGCTTTCAGCTCCCTTTTTTTTCTGGTAGTAGGCATTATTATCCTCTGTTGCTAAGTGTATTCACAGTCTGGGAGTTTGACTGTCCTGACTTATACTCTCTATATTGTGTGGTGGTTGGTCTGGAATTGTTTTTTTTTCTTGTGTTGTGGGGTTTGGGGAGAACACTAAGCTCACTTGTCTTTAATTTAGGTGCTTTTTTGTTAAATTCTCTTCCTGTGTAGCATATTGTTATTGTATGCTTAACCTTGCTCTGTATTAATGCTCCTCATTGAGATTTGGGGTTTTTAATTTTGTAAAATGTTTTGAAAAACTAATTAAAATTTTTTTTTAAAAAGAATAGACGGCAACTCATCTAACCTTTTATCTTTCTGCTGGCCTCTTTCCTTTCCCAGCAAGGGCAGGTGTGGTTGGGGAGTTATTTCGACTTCTCTCACTGTCCCTACCATATCTACACACCATTATTTTAATGCAATTGTTGTCTTCTGATATCCACACCTCTGGCGTGATTTTCCTCCACACTGTTACGGTTTCAGCACTCTTAATTAAAGGTCCTAAGTCTTTAGACTGATATCCCTTGTTTACCAACAACGTTACGTGGGGCGCAGCCTCGGTGTCCTGTACCATTTTTCTAAAAAGGTGTTCCACTTAACTTGTAAAGCTGCCCCTTGCTTTCCAATTATCACAGCCTCCCCTTCCAGGTGCTGCTGGGTACATGCCTCCAGGTGCCATCTCTCCTCTAACTCCTTGTTCTGAGTCTCGTCAAAAATCACTGTACAATGTAGCTCAGATTTGGGCATTACAGCCCTGGGTAATATAGCCTGCACACCCTTTTTCCATTTTTCCCAGGCTTCCTGAATCTGATCTGCAATGTCTCCTATCCAAAAGACATTAGCCTTCTTGTCTTCTTGCACTATCAATTGAGCCCCTGATCTTTCCACACTCAGCCCATTTTTGGTGCATTCTAATTTTAATTCCAGTTTCAATAAGGCATCTCTGCCTAACAAATTAATCGGAGTTCCTTTAAATACTAGCACCGGCAAAACAATTCCTTTATTTCCCATTCTCAACTGCACTGGAGCCGTGCACTGTGTCAACTGTGTTTTCCCTGAGAACCCTACCATCTTAATAAACTTTCCTGACATGGGAAGGTGAAGGGCATACTGTGGCTGTACGTAAGTGTACGTGGCTCCAGTATCTATCATCATTGGTGTCAGTTGCCCTTCTAACATAACCTGAACAATGGGTTCCTCGTCTGCCTCCCTTGTTATCATTGGGTAATGTCCCTTCCCACTCGAGTTCTTGGGGCACCCCTAATACCTCACATAGGGGTTCACAGGTCCGCTTGGGCCTGTGGGGGCTGGTCCTTGGCTAAACTTTAGTTCCCTTCTTATCGGTTCCTGCTGGTGTGTGACAGGCCATGGTGTAAACGGACAATCTCTTCTCATGTGACCTGGCTGATTACATCCCCAGCACACTCTCTCTACCTCTCTTTCCCACTGTTTTCTCACTGGTCCCCTTTGCCCATAGCTCCTCTGTCCCCCTCCTTGGGACTTCCAGTCCTGTCTGGGCTGTTTGAATTTAGTCTGTTCCTGATAGGGCATTTGTGGGAATGCTCCCTCAAAGACAATTATTGGCATGGGGTTTTCCAGCCCTTGTCTTACAGTATGATCGGTTCCTCCATATAGCGGTGCTTCATCCAGTTCGATGGCTGTACTCGAACCGGTGGTTGCTGGCAGCATCTTTTTGCTTTTCTCTTTTTCCTTCTTTTTGAGTTCTTCGAGCTGCATTTGTATTAACTTTCTTTGCACCTCTTCCTGCTGCTCAGCCAACCTTCGTTTGTCTTTCCGGTATTTCTCAACCGCATGGACTACGTGGTCTCTAAATTCTTGTGGGGTCATTGACGTCAGCCCAACCACTTCCTCCAGTTTGGATTTTACTTGCGGAGGCATTGCATCCAAAATGCTACGTCGGAACAGTGTGGTGATAAATAAGCTATTTTCCACCTCTTGCTCAGTCTCCAGTCTCCACCTTTTCAACTGGTTTTCTACGTAGGCTGCTGTGTTTTCAGTGTCTCCCAGTGGATCCCCTTTTAAGGCTTTGGGGTCCACTTTGGGTGGGTAAAGCTTCCTGAGGGCCTACCATACCCTCTGCCTCACTCTGTCAAACCCATCTCCATCAGTTCTCGGGTCGTTCGAGTTTACTATGCCAGCCATTTCCATTAGTTCGTTAAATTTGGAGGTTCCCATCAACCTTATCAATAGTGCCTTCAAATCTCCGATAGCCAATAATCGTCCCGCCGTTTCTTCTTCAAAGGCCCTAATCCATTTCCCTGCTCCTTCATGTAAATTGGGCAGAGTGTTTTTCAGCCCTTCTAGGTCCTGGGATCCCCAAGGGATATACTGCACTTGTCCTGATCCTTTAGCTAACAACGGCATCATTCTTCCTCCTTCTTCCCACCTGCCCTGGCTCTCCTCCTCACCTGACTCCCCATCTGTCTCAGGGTATGTCTTTACTGCCTCCCACACAAATGTCTCCGGGGTCCTCTTCTTCCCTCGGTCTTCCTGTGGAGTCCTTCCTTTCTGTCTTGATTCAATACTTGGTTGACCCCTGGAGTATTTTTCACATCTCCTCTGGCAATCCCCTCTCAGTAACTTATCTGGCTCTCTCTCTACTTCCACAAGTCGCTCCCCGACCGCCTCCTTCTGCTCTTCTAGGCTTCTGCCTCCTACCTCTTCCCACAAATTCTCGCATCCTCTCTCTCTCCACAACTCTTGCTCCTCCAATGAGTCACCTTCTCTTTCTTTCTGTCCGTGTCTGTACACCTGTGGCAGGGACTCCTCATGATCCTTACTCATGCTTGATTCCCTTCTCTCTTGTGTTTCTCCAAGACTCTCATCTCCTATCTTTTTTCCACTTCTTCTTGAATGCCTCATCTCTTCCTGTCCTGATGGGCCACTTTCTTTTCTCGTCTGTTTATTTCTATAGTATAACCGATACTCCTCATACTCCTTTTCCTCTCTCAAGTATTTCATCCGTTCAATCTCTTCTTCCATTTCTCTCTTTGCCTGTTCCACCTTTATCCTTTCTGCCTGTATCTCCTTCCATATCGCCGCTTTTTCCTTCTCGTATTGTTTTTTCTCCTCCTCATTATCCCAAACCTGTACTTCTCCCTGCATGTTTACTGTTCCCGTCAGCAGGGGGCACTGCTTAGGGGTTCCTTCCTCATTATAGGGAGGAATAATGTTTCTGTTTCTTTCGCATCCGGGTACGGAGCTGAAGCCAGCTTCTCTCCGTACCCTTCTTTCTCTTTAACAGGCTGTTTCTCCAGCACCTTAGTGTCTTCCTCGCTTGTAATCAATATTCTACCTGTCCTCCTCAGCCTTTCTCCCTCCATTCTGAAGAGTTTTAGCACTTCCATTTCTCGTTCTCTTTTTTGCCCTTTTTTCTTAGATGTATCTTTTGGTTTGTAATTTTTAATTAGTCCCTCCATTTCTCCGCACAAGCTTACATCAAACGTTCCTTCTCTTGGCCACTTTGTGACCAGGTTTTTGGTTCTTTTTTCCCATTTTTCTGAAGTTTTTGTGATCTCATATTTATTTACCGGGATTTTCTTTTGCTCAGAATCTCTACTGCCGTTCCTTTACCTGTCATGTTGTTCTCTCCTTTTAAGGTATTTCAGAGATTCACAGTTCGTTTACTGGATAATATTATTTACTCTAATTGTATGCCTAGTCTATCGTCTATCTACCAGTGCTTTAAACTATATATTGGACTGTTCTTGTTTCCTATTCTGTTCTGCCCGTACAGACCTCTATTCAGAGTGGTACCCACAGAACTTGCTCTTTGCACCTCATCTATTCAGACCCTTATCTCTTAAGGCGGTATCCACGAGGATTTTCTCTATTTTCCTTTCCCTGCCCGTTCAGTCCTTCGTTTCATACGAAGCGGTATCCACAGGGACTTACCAACACCACATGGAATTTTTCTTAACTTCTTATTAACTTATTTGTACTTACCCTCACTGCAGTGTTCTTGATCAATCCTCTGAGCCGCCTGTTAACCCCCAATTCTACCAGATTCTTTGGACCGGAGAGACCCTTCGGCAGTGGTTCCACACTTCTGAGACTCCAAGACCTCCCCAAAGCCAACAGAATTCTTAGTCCAAATTGTCGCAAAAAGCGCTTACCTTTTGTTTGGGTGCACCCTTAATTCTGTTAGCCTTGTGGGGGTCCCTAGAGGACTGGGAAGCGTCCCCAATCTGCTGTTTCCTTTCCGCGGGTCTCTTTCCAGTCCTGTCACGGTCGCCAATTTTGTCGTGGTTTCTCGTGCCCCACAAACGACCAGGAGACGCAGAAGATTCTTCAAGAAGTATTAAACTTTAATTTGCAAATCAAAGCTGAGACAGTCAGTGAGCTAGTCGCTGATTGCCCACCGATCCTTGTACATAGCATTTTTTATAGCAATCTCCTGGTTTAGTTGTATTGGCATATCCAATCGGTCTACAGTTGCGTATCACAAGTACATCTGCCACTATTGTTTCTACCCATTGACTTAATCATGTTCTAATCTACATCTCTTAGCTACCTCTCATTAACACACCATTGTCTTCTACATTCTTAAGATTTCATTCTCCTACTAAATTGGGTACATGCATAGCAAATAGCAAACTCAGACTACATAATCTACATCTCTTAGCTACCTCTCATTAACACACCATTGTCTTCTACATTCTTAAGATTTCATTCTCTAGCAAATAGCAAGTTCAAAGCTGACTACATAGTTTTGGTTACACAGCAAACAATTTCAATTTTTATACTCCAATAACCCCAAACTCAGAGAAGCACCGTACTCTGACATCCCAAATCCCAAATCCCCTCACCCTAAACTCAGAGAAACACCATACTCTGACATCCCAAATCCCAAATCCCCACTCAGAGAAACACCGTACTCTGACATCCCAAATCCCCTCACCCTAAACTCAGAGAAACAACGTATTCTGACATTCCAAATCCCAAGTCCCCAAACTCAGAGAAACACCGTACTCTGGCATCCCAAATCCCAAATCCCCTCACCCTAAACTCAGAGAAACACCATACTCTGACATCCCAAATCCCAAATCCCCACTCAGAGAAACACCGTACTCTGACATCCCAAATCCCCTCTCTCCAAACTCAGAAAAACACCGTACTCTGACATCCCAAATCTCCAAACTCAGAGAAACACCGTACTCTTGACATCCCAAATCCCCAAACTCAGAGAAACACCATACTCTGACATTCCAAATCCCAAGTCCCCAAACTCAGAGAAACACTATACTCTGACATCCCAAATCCCAAGTCCCCAAACTCAGAGAAACACCATACTCTGACATTCCAAATCCCAAGTCCCCAAACTCAGAGAAACACCATACTCTGACATCCCAAATCCCAAGTCCCCAAACTCAGAGAAACACCATACTCTGACATTCCAAATCCCAAGTCCCCAAACTCAGAGAAACACCGTACTCTGACATCCCAAATCCCCTCTCTCCAAACTTGACCTTCCACACCCTGTCTCATCAAGAACCCATCACCACCGACTGTAAATGTAAACCTGGGCTCCACAGGCATCTGTAGCAAAGAATTCCACAGATTCACTACCCCTTGGCTGGAGAAATTCCTGCTCATCTCCATTCAAAATGAACGTTCCACTACTCTGAGGCTGTACTGTCTAGTCCTAGACTCCCTCAATATCTTCTGGAGTTTTTTGAGGATGTAACTATGAAAATGGACAAGGGAGATCCAGTGGATGTAGTGTACCTGGACTTTCAGAAAGCTTTTGATAAAGTCCCACATAGGAGATTAGTGGGCAAAATTAGGGCACATGGTATTGGGGGTAGAGTACTGACATGGATTGAAAATTGGCTGGCTGACAGGAAACAAAGAGTAGCGATTAACGGGTCCCTTTCGGATTGGCAGGCTGTAACCAGTGGGGTACCGCAAGGTTCGGTGCTGGGACTGCAGCTGTTTACAATATACATTAATGATTTAGATGAAGGGATTAAAAGTGACATTAGCAGATTTGTTGATGACACAAAGCTGGGTGGCAGTGTGAAATGTCAGGAGGATGTTATGAGAATGCAGGGTGACTTGGACAAGTTGGGTGAGTGGGCAAATGTATGGCAGATGCAGTTTAATGAGGATAAATGTGAGGTTATCCACTTTGGTGGCAAGAACAGGAAGGCAGATTACTATCTAAATGGAGTCAAGTTAGGAAAAGAGGAAGTACAACAAGATCTAGGTGTTCTTGTACATCAGTCAATGAATGCAAGCATGCAGGTACAGCAGGCAGTGAAGAAAGCTAATGGCATGCTGGCCTTTATAACAAGAGGAATTGAGTGTAGGAGTAAAGAGGTCCTTCTGCAGCTGTACAGGGCCCTGTTGAGACCCCACCTGGAGTATTGTGTGCAGTTTTGGTCTCCAAATTTGAGGAAGGACATTCTTGCTATTGAGGGAGTGCAGGGTAGATTCACAAGGTTAATTCCCAGAATGGCGGGACTGTCATATGTTGAAAGTTTGGAGCGACTGGGCTTGCATACACTGGAATTTAGAAGGATGAGAGTGGATCTGATTGAAACATATAAGATTATTAAGGGATTGGACATGCTGGAGACAGGAAGCATGTTCCCGCTGATGGGTGAGTCCAGAACTAGAGGCCACAGTTTAAGAATAAGAGGTAGGCGATTTAGAACAGAGATGCGGAAAAACTTTTTCACCCAGAGAGTGGTGGATATGTGGAATGCTCTGCCCCAGAAGACAGTGGAGGCCAAGTCTCTGGATGCATTCAAGAGAGAGTTAGATAGAGCTCTTATAGATAGCGGGGTCAAGGGATATGGGGAGAGGGCAGGAACGGGGTACTGATTGTGTATGATCAGCCATGATCACAGTGAATGGTGGTGCTGGCTAGAAGGGCCGAATGACCTACTCCTGCACCTACTGTCTATTGTCTATATAGGAAACATCCACTCTATCTGGGTCTAACAACATTTGATAGGTTTCAATGAGATCCCTCCTCATTCTTCTGAATTCCAGTGAGAGAAGCCCAGAGTCATTAAATGCTCCTCATATGAAAAGCTTTTCAATCCCAGAATCATTTTTGTGAATCTCTTTTGAACACTCTCCAGACTAACTGGCCTATAATTTCCTTTATTCCGCTTCTCTCCCTTTTTAAAGGGTAGAGTGACATTTACAATTTTCCAGTCTTCTGGAACCATTGCAGAATCTAGTGATTCTTGAAAGATCATTACTAATGCCACCACAATCTCTTCAGCTACCTCTTTCAGAACCCTGGAGTGTAGTCCGTCTGGTCCAGGTGACTTATCCACCTTCAGCCCTTTCTGTTTCCTAAGAAGCTTCTCACTAATACTATCAACTACACTTACTTCTGCTTTCTGACACTTGAACATCCAGCATACTGCTAGTGTATTCCACAGTGAAGACTGAAGGAAAATGTTTATGAAGTTCCTCCTCCATTTCTTTGTACTCCATTGCTACGTCTCCAGTGCCATTTCTACTGGTCAGATATCTACTCTTGCCTCTCCTTTACACTTCATGTGTCTGAAAAAGCATTTGGTATCCTCATTAAAATTATTGGCTAGCTCACCATCATGTTTCATCTTTTTGCATCTGTGGGTTTTTAGTTGCCTTCTGTTGGTTTTTTAATGCTACTCAATCCTCTAACACTGCACTAATGTTTGCTATATTCTTTACCCTCTCTTTTGCTTTTATGTTGCCATTGAATTCCCTTGTCAGCCACAGAGCATCATCCTGCCTTTAGAATACCTCTTTGGGATGTATCTGTCCTCCACCTTCTGAATTGTTCCCAAAATCTCCAGCTGTCATCCCTGCTCATGTCCCCTTCCAATCAACTTTGGCCAGCTCCTCTCTCTTGCCTCTGTACTTACTTTTACTCCACTGTAACACTGATACGTCTGATTTTATCTTCTCAAATTGCAGAGTGAATTCTGTCATATTATGATCACTGCCTCCTATGACTCCCTTTACCTTAAGCTCCTTGATCAAGTCTGTTTTATTACACAACACCCAATCCAGAATAGCTGATCCAGTGGAATCAACTGCAAACTTCACTAAAAAATCGTCTAGTAAGCATTCCAAAAATTCTCTCTTGGGAACCAGAATCAGCACCAACATGATTTTCCCAATCTACCTGCATATAACCTTAACCCTAACCCTTGCCCTAACCCTACCTGCATATTGAAATCCCCTTTGCCCTCTTGACATGCAATTTCTATCTCTTCTTGTAATTTATGTCCCACATCCTGGCTGCTACTCGGAGGCCTGTATATAACTCCCATCAGGGTCTTTTTACCCTTGCAGTTTCTTAACTCTACCCACAAGGATTCTACATATTCCGATCCTATGTCATCTCTTTCTCAGGATTTGATTTCATTTTTTACCAACAAAGCCACTCCACCCCCTCTGCCTACCTGCCTTCCTTTCAATCCCAACTACGATCTTCTTTCAGCCACATCTCAGTGATACCCACAGCATCATAACTGCCAACCTCTAACTGTGCTGCAAGATCATCTACCTTATTCCATACATTGTGGACATTCACATATACCACCCTCAACCCTAACCCTAACCCTAACCCTAACCCTAACCCTAACCCTAACCCTCTAACCCTAACCCTAACCCTAACCCTAACCCTAACCCTAACCCTAACCCTAACCCTAACCCTAACCCTAACCCTAACCCACATATACCACCTTCAATCCTGTATCCAACACCCTTTTTGATTTTGTCCCCATGTTACACTTCAACTCATCTCGCTGACTGCAATTTTGCCCTATCATCCGATTGTCCTTCCTGAAAATTTCACTACACACTGCCTCTGCTTGTATACCAACTGCCCCATCCTCAGCCCAATCACCCAGTTTTCCATTCCCCTGCCAAATTAGTTTAAACCCTCCCGAGCAGCTCTAGCAAGCCTGCCTGCAAGGATATTGTCCCCCCGTTGGGTTCCGGGATAACCCATCCCTTCTGTACAGGCCATAGCTTCCCAAGAAGAGATCACAGTGATCCCAAAACCTTCACTCCAAAACCCAGGAACCCATAAACCATAAATCCATTCATCCCAAAACTCTGGAACCCATAAAACGTTAATCCCTTCACCCCAAAACCCTGGAATCCATAAACCCTAAATCCCTTCACCCCAAAACCCTGGAATCCATAAACCCTAAATCCATTCACCCCAAACTCTGGAACACATAAACCCTAAATCCCTTCACGCCAAAACCCTGGAACCCATAAACCCTAAATCCCTTCACCGCAAAACCCTGGAACCATAAACCCTAAATACCTTCACCCCAAAACCCTGGAATCCATAAACCCTAAATCCACTCACCCCAAAACCCTGGAACCCATAAACCCTAAGTCCCTTCACCCCAAAACCCTGGAATCCATAAACCCTAAACCCATTCACCCCAAACCCTGGAACCCATAAACCCTAAATCCCTTCACGCCAAAACCCCTGAACCCATAAACCCTAAATCCCTTCATGCCAAAACCCTGGAACCCATAAACCCTAAATCCCTTCATCCCAAAACCCTGGAACCCATAAACCCTAAATCCCTTCACCCCAAAACCCTGGAATCCATAAACCCTAAACCCATTCACCCCAAAACCTTGGAAACCATAAACCCTAAATCCCTTCACCCCTTCACCCTGGAACCCATAAACCCTAAATCCCTTCATGCCAAAACACTGGAACCCATAAACCCTAAATCCCTTCACCCCCAAACTCTGGAACCATAAACCCTAAATCCCTTCACCCCCAAACCCTGGAACCATAAACCCTAAATCCCTTCACCCCAAAACCCTGGAACCCATAAACCCTAAATCCCTTCACCCCCAAACCCTGGAACCAAAAACCCTAAATCCATTCACCCCAAACCCTGGAACCCATAAACCCTAAATCCCTTCATGCCAAAACCCTTGAACCCATAAACCCTAAATCCCTTCACCCCAAAACCCTGAAACCATAAACCCTAAATCCATTCACACCAAAAACCTGGAACCCATAAACCCTAAATCCCTTCACCCCTTCACCCTGGAACCCATAAACCCTAAATCCCTTCACCCCCAAACTCTGGAACCATAAACCCTAAATCCCTTCACCCCCAAACTCTGGAACCATAAACCCTAAATCCCTTCACCCCCAAACCCTGGAACCATAAACCCTAAATCCCTTCACCCCAAAACCCTGGAACCCATAAACCCTAAATCCCTTCACCCCCAAACCCTGGAACCATAAACCCTAAATCCATTCACCCCAAACCCTGGAATCCATGAACCCTAAATCCATTCACCCCAAAACCTTGGAAACCATAAACCCTAAATCCCTTCACCCCTTCACCCTGGAACCCATAAACCCTAAATCCCTTCACCCCCAAACTCTGGAACCATAAACCCTAAATCCCTTCACCCCCAAACCCTGGAACCATAAACCCTAAATCCCTTCACCCCAAAACACTGGAACCCATAAACCCTAAATCCCTTCACCCCCAAACCCTGGAACCATAAACCCTAAATCCATTCACCCCAAACCCTGGAACCCATAAACCCTAAATCCCTTCATGCCAAAACCCTTGAACCCATAAACCCTAAATCCCTTCACCCCAAAACCCTGAAACCATAAACCCTAAATCCATTCACCCCAAAAACCTGGAACCCATAAACCCTAAATCCCTTCACCCCCAAACCCTGGAATCCATAAACCCTAAATCCCTTCACCCCAAACCCTGGAATCCATGAACCCTAAATCCATTCACCCCAAAACCTTGGAAACCATAAACCCTAAATCCCTTCACCCCTTCACCCTGGAACCCATAAACCCTAAAACCCTTCACCCCCAAACTCTGGAACCCATAAACCCTAAGTCCCTTCACCCCCAAACCCTGGAACCATAAACCCTAAATCCATTCACCCCAAACCCTGGAACCCATAAACCCTAAATCCCTTCATGCCAAAACCCTTGAACCCATAAACCCTAAATCCCTTCACCCCAAAACCCTGAAACCATAAACCCTAAATCCATTCACCCCAAAAACCTGGAACCCATAAACCCTAAATCCCTTCACCCCCAAACCCTGGAATCCATAAACCCTAAATCCCTTCACCCCAAACCCTGGAATCCATGAACCCTAAATCCATTCACCCCAAAACCTTGGAAACCATAAACCCTAAATCCCTTCACCCCGTCACCCTGGAACCCATAAACCCTAAATCCCTTCACCCCCAAACTCTGGAACCATAAACCCTAAATCCCTTCACCCCCAAACCCTGGAACCATAAACCCTAAATCCCTTCACCCCAAAACCCTGGAACCCATAAACCCTAAATCCCTTCACCCCCAAACCCTGGAACCATAAACCCTAAATCCATTCACCCCAAACCCTGGAATCCATGAACCCTAAATCCATTCACCCCAAAACCTTAGAAACCATAAACCCTAAATCCCTTCACCCCTTCACCCTGGAACCCATAAACCCTAAATCCCTTCACCCCCAAACTCTGGAACCATAAACCCTAAATCCCTTCACCCCCAAACCCTGGAACCATAAACCCTAAATCCCTTCACCCCAAAACCCTGGAACCCATAAACCCTAAATCCCTTCACCCCCAAACCCTGGAACCATAAACCCTAAATCCATTCACCCCAAACCCTGGAACCCACATACCCTAAATCCCTTCATGCCAAAACCCTTGAACCCATAAACCCTAAATCCCTTCACACCAAAACCCTGGAACCATAAACCCTAAATCCCTTCACCCCAAAACCCTGGAACCCATAAACCCTAAACCCCTTCACCCTAAAACCCTGGAACCCATAAACCTTAAATCCCTTCACCCCAAAACCCGGGAACCCTAAACCCTAAATCCCTTCACGCCAAAACCCTGGAACCCATAAACCCTAAACCCCTTCACCCCAAAACCCGGGAACCCTATACCCTCAGTCCCTTCTCCCCAAAACCCGGGAACCCTAAACCCTCAGTCCCTTCACCCCAAAACCCTGGAACCCATAGACCCTAAATCCCTTCACCCCAAAACCCTGGAACCATAAACTATAAATCCCATCACGCCAAAACGCTGGAACCCATAAACCCTAAATCCCTTCACCCCGAAACCCTGGAACCCATAAACCCTAAATCCCTTCACCCCCGAAACCCTGGAACCCATAAATCCTAAATCCATTCACCCCAAAACCCTGGAATCCATAAACCCTAAATCCCTTCACCCCAAAACCCGGGAACCCTAAACCCTCAGTCCCTTCACCCCAAAACCCGGGAACCCTAAACCCTCTGTCCCTTCACCCCAAAACCCTAAATCCACCCCAAACCCTGGAACCCTAAACCCTAAATCCCTTCAACCCCAAACCCTGGAACCCATAAACGCTAAATCCCTTCACCCCTAACCCTGGAACCCATAAACCCTAAATCCCTTAACGCCAAAACCCTTGAACCCATAAACCCTAAATCCCTTCACCCCAAAACCCTAGAATCCATAAATCCTAAATCCATTCACCCCAAAACCCTGGAACCCATAAACCCTAAATCCCTTCAGGCCAAAACCCTGGAACCCATAAACCCTAAATCCCTTCACCCCAAAACCCTGGAACCCTAAACCCTAAATCCCTTCACGCCAAAACCCTGGAACCCAAAAACCATAAATTCCTTCACCCCTAAACCCTAAATCCCTTCACCCCCAAACCCTGGAACCCTAAACCTTAAATCCCTTCACCCCCAAACCCTGGAACCCATAGACCCTAAATCCCTTCACCCCAAAACCCTGGAACCATAAACTATAAATCCCTTCATGCCAAAACCCTGGAACCCATAAACCCTAAATCCCTTCACCCCGAAACCCTGGAACCCATAAACCCTAAATCCCTTCACTCCCGAAACCCAGGAACCCATAAATCCTAAATCCATTCACCCCAAAACCCTGGAATCCATAAACCCTAAATCCCTTCACCCCAAAACCCTGGAACCATAAACCCTAAATCCCTTCACCCCAAACCCTGGAACCCATAAACCCTAAATCCCTTCACGCCAAAACCCTTGAACCCATAAACCCTAAATACCTTCACCCCAAACCCTGGAATCCATAAACCCTAAATCCATTCACCCCAAAACCCTGGAATCCATAAACCCTAAATCCCTTCACCCCAAACCCTGGAATCCATGAACCCTAAATCCATTCACCCCAAAACCTTGGAAACCATAAACCCTAAATCCCTTCACCCCTTCACCCTGGAACCCATAAACCCTAAATCCCTTCACCCCCAAACTCTGGAACCATAAACCCTAAATCCCTTCACCCCAAAACCCTGGAACCCATAAACCCTAAATCCCTTCACCCCAAAACCCTGGAATCCATAAACCCTAAATCCCTTCACCCCCAAACCCTGGAACCATAAACCCTAAATCCATTCACCCCAAACCCTGGAATCCATGAACCCTAAATCCATTCACCCCAAAACCTTGGAAACCATAAACCCTAAATCCCTTCACCCCTTCACCCTGGAACCCATAAACCCTAAATCCCTTCACCCCCAAACTCTGGAACCATAAACCCTAAATCCCTTCACCCCCAAACCCTGGAACCATAAACCCTAAATCCCTTCACCCCAAAACACTGGAACCCATAAACCCTAAATCCCTTCACCCCCAAACCCTGGAACCATAAACCCTAAATCCATTCACCCCAAACCCTGGAACCCATAAACCCTAAATCCCTTCATGCCAAAACCCTTGAACCCATAAACCCTAAATCCCTTCACCCCAAAACCCTGAAACCATAAACCCTAAATCCATTCACCCCAAAAACCTGGAACCCATAAACCCTAAATCCCTTCACCCCCAAACCCTGGAATCCATAAACCCTAAATCCCTTCACCCCAAACCCTGGAATCCATGAACCCTAAATCCATTCACCCCAAAACCTTGGAAACCATAAACCCTAAATCCCTTCACCCCTTCACCCTGGAACCCATAAACCCTAAATCCCTTCACCCCCAAACTCTGGAACCCATAAACCCTAAGTCCCTTCACCCCCAAACCCTGGAACCATAAACCCTAAATCCATTCACCCCAAACCCTGGAACCCATAAACCCTAAATCCCTTCATGCCAAAACCCTTGAACCCATAAACCCTAAATCCCTTCACCCCAAAACCCTGAAACCATAAACCCTAAATCCATTCACCCCAAAAACCTGGAACCCATAAACCCTAAATCCCTTCACCCCTTCACCCTGGAACCCATAAACCCTAAATCCCTTCACCCCCAAACTCTGGAACCATAAACCCTAAATCCCTTCACCCCCAAACCCTGGAACCATAAACCCTAAATCCCTTCACCCCAAAACCCTGGAACCCATAAACCCTAAATCCCTTCACCCCCAAACCCTGGAACCATAAACCCTAAATCCATTCACCCCAAACCCTGGAATCCATGAACCCTAAATCCATTCACCCCAAAACCTTAGAAACCATAAACCCTAAATCCCTTCACCCCTTCACCCTGGAACCCATAAACCCTAAATCCCTTCACCCCCAAACTCTGGAACCATAAACCCTAAATCCCTTCACCCCCAAACCCTGGAACCATAAACCCTAAATCCCTTCACCCCAAAACCCTGGAACCCATAAACCCTAAATCCCTTCACCCCCAAACCCTGGAACCATAAACCCTAAATCCATTCACCCCAAACCCTGGAACCCACATACCCTAAATCCCTTCATGCCAAAACCCTTGAACCCATAAACCCTAAATCCCTTCACACCAAAACCCTGGAACCATAAACCCTAAATCCCTTCACCCCAAAACCCTGGAACCCATAAACCCTAAACCCCTTCACCCTAAAACCCTGGAACCCATAAACCTTAAATCCCTTCACCCCAAAACCCGGGAACCCTAAACCCTAAATCCCTTCACCCCAAAACCCTGGAACCCATAAACCCTAAACCCCTTCACCCCAAAACCCGGTAACCCTATACCCTCAGTCCCTTCTCCCCAAAACCCGGGAACCCTAAACCCTCAGTCCCTTCACCCCAAAACCCTGGAACCCATAGACCCTAAATCCCTTCACCCCAAAACCCTGGAACCATAAACTATAAATCCCATCACGCCAAAACCCTGGAACCCATAAACCCTAAATCCCTTCACCCCGAAACCCTGGAACCCATAAACCCTAAATCCCTTCACCCCCGAAACCCTGGAACCCATAAATCCTAAATCCATTCACCCCAAAACCCTGGAATCCATAAACCCTAAATCCCTTCACCCCAAAACCCGGGAACCCTAAACCCTCAGTCCCTTCACCCCAAAACCCGGGAACCCTAAACCCTCTGTCCCTTCACCCCAAAACCCTAAATCCACCCCAAACCCTGGAACCCTAAACCCTAAATCCCTTCAACCCCAAACCCTGGAACCCATAAACGCTAAATCCCTTCACCCCTAACCCTGGAACCCATAAACCCTAAATCCCTTAACGCCAAAACCCTTGAACCCATAAACCCTAAATCCCTTCACCCCAAAACCCTAGAATCCATAAATCCTAAATCCATTCACCCCAAAACCCTGGAACCCATAAACCCTAAATCCCTTCAGGCCAAAACCCTGGAACCCATAAACCCTAAATCCCTTCACCCCAAAACCCTGGAACAATAAACCCTAAATCCCTTCACGCCAAAACCCTGGAACCCAAAAACCATAAATTCCTTCACCCCTAAACCCTAAATCCCTTCACCCCCAAACCCTGGAACCCTAAACCTTAAATCCCTTCACCCCCAAACCCTGGAACCCATAGACCCTAAATCCCTTCACCCCAAAACCCTGGAACCATAAACTATAAATCCCTTCATGCCAAAACCCTGGAACCCATAAACCCTAAATCCCTTCACCCCGAAACCCTGGAACCCATAAACCCTAAATCCCTTCACTCCCGAAACCCAGGAACCCATAAATCCTAAATCCATTCACCCCAAAACCCTGGAATCCATAAACCCTAAATCCCTTCACCCCAAAACCCTGGAACCATAAACCCTAAATCCCTTCACCCCAAACCCTGGAACCCATAAACCCTAAATCCCTTCACGCCAAAACCCTTGAACCCATAAACCCTAAATACCTTCACCCCAAACCCTGGAATCCATAAACCCTAAATCCATTCACCCCAAAACCCTGGAATCCATAAACCCTAAATCCCTTCACCCCAAACCCTGGAATCCATGAACCCTAAATCCATTCACCCCAAAACCTTGGAAACCATAAACCCTAAATCCCTTCACCCCTTCACCCTGGAACCCATAAACCCTAAATCCCTTCACCCCCAAACTCTGGAACCATAAACCCTAAATCCCTTCACCCCAAAACCCTGGAACCCATAAACCCTAAATCCCTTCACCCCAAAACCCTGGAATCCATAAACCCTAAATCCATTCACCCCAAACACTGGAACCCATAAACCCTAAATCCCTTCATGCCAAAACCCTTGAACCCATAAACCCTAAATCCCTTCACCCCCAAACCCTGGAACCATAAACCCTAAATCCCTTCACCCCAAAACCCTGGAACCCATAAACCCTAAATCCCTTCACCCCAAAACCCTGGAACCCATAAACCCTAAATCCCTTCACCCCCAAACCCTGGAACCATAAACCCTAAATCCCTTCACCCCAAAACCCTGGAACCCATAAACCCTAAATCCCTTCATGCCAAAACCCTTGAACCCATAAACCCTAAATCCCTTCACCCCCAAACCCTGGAACCATAAACCCTAAATCCATTCACCCCAAACCCTGGAACCCACATACCCTAAATCCCTTCATGCCAAAACCCTTGAACCCATAAACCCTAAATCCCTTCACGCCAAAACCCTGGAACCATAAACCCTAAATCCCTTCACCCCAAAACCCTGGAACCCATAAACCCTAAACCCCTTCATCCTAAAACCCTGGAACCCATAAACCTTAAATCCCTTCACCCCAAAACCTGGGAACCCTAAACCCTAAATCCCTTCACGCCAAAACCCTGGAACCCATAAACCCTAAACCCCTTCACCCTAAAGCCCTGGAACCCATAAACCTTAAATCCCTTCACCCCAAAACCCGGGAACCCTATACCCTAAATCCCTTCACGCCAAAACCCTGGAACCCATAAACCCTAAACCCCTTCACCCCAAAACCCGGGAACCCTATACCCTCAGTCCCTTCTCCCCAAAACCCGGGAACCCTAAACCCTCTGTCCCTTCACCCCAAAACCCTTGAACCCATAAACCCTAAATCCCTTCACGCCAAAACCCTGGAACCATAAACCCTAAATCCCTTCACCCCAAAACCCTGGAACCCATAAACCCTAAACCCCTTCATCCTAAAACCCTGGAACCCATAAACCTTAAATCCCTTCACCCCAAAACCTGGGAACCCTAAACCCTAAATCCCTTCACGCCAAAACCCTGGAACCCATAAGCCCTAAACCCCTTCACCCTAAAGCCCTGGAACCCATAAACCTTAAATCCCTTCACCCCAAAACCCGGGAACCCTATATCCTAAATCCCTTCACGCCAAAACCCTGGAACCCATAAACCCTAAACCCCTTCACCCCAAAACCCGGGAACCCTATACCCTCAGTCCCTTCTCCCCAAAACCCGGGAACCCTAAACCCTCTGTCCCTTCACCCCAAAACCCTTGAACCCATAAACCCTAAATCCCTTCACGCCAAAACCCTGGAACCATAAACCCTAAATCCCTTCACCCCAAAACCCTGGAACCCATAAACCCTAAACCCCTTCATCCTAAAACCCTGGAACCCATAAACCTTAAATCCCTTCACCCCAAAACCTGGGAACCCTAAACCCTAAATCCCTTCACGCCAAAACCCTGGAACCCATAAGCCCTAAACCCCTTCACCCTAAAGCCCTGGAACCCATAAACCTTAAATCCCTTCACCCCAAAACCCGGGAACCCTATACCCTAAATCCCTTCACGCCAAAACCCTGGAACCCATAAACCCTAAACCCCTTCACCCCAAAACCCGGGAACCCTATACCCTCAGTCCCTTCTCCCCAAAACCCGGGAACCCTAAACCCTCTGTCCCTTCACCCCAAAACCCTTGAACCCATAAACCCTAAATCCCTTCACGCCAAAACCCTGGAACCATAAACCCTAAATCCCTTCACCCCAAAACCCTGGAACCCATAAACCCTAAACCCCTTCATCCTAAAACCCTGGAACCCATAAACCTTAAATCCCTTCACCCCAAAACCCGGGAACCCTAAACCCTAAATCCCTTCACCCCAAAACCCTGGAACCCATAAACCCTAAACCCCTTCACCCCAAAACCCGGGAACCCTATACCCTCAGTCCCTTCTCCCCAAAACCCGGGAACCCTAAACCCTCAGTCCCTTCACCCCAAAACCCTGGAACCCATAGACCCTAAATCCCTTCACCCCAAAACCCTGGAACCATAAACTATAAATCCCATCACGCCAAAACCCTGGAACCCATAAACCCTAAATCCCTTCACCCCGAAACCCTGGAACCCATAAAACCTAAATCCCTTCACCCCCGAAACCCTGGAACCCATAAATCCTAAATCCATTCACCCCAAAACCCTGGAATCCATAAACCCTAAATCCCTTCACCCCAAAACCCGGGAACCCTAAACCCTCAGTCCCTTCACCCCAAAACCCGGGAACCCTAAACCCTCTGTCCCTTCACCCCAAAACCCTAAATCCACCCCAAACCCTGGAACCCTAAACCCTAAATCCCTTCAACCCCAAACCCTGGAACCCATAAACGCTAAATCCCTTCACCCCTAACCCTGGAACCCATAAACCCTAAATCCCTTAACGCCAAAACCCTTGAACCCATAAACCCTAAATCCCTTCACCCCAAAACCCTAGAATCCATAAATCCTAAATCCATTCACCCCAAAACCCTGGAACCCATAAACCCTAAATCCCTTCAGGCCAAAACCCTGGAACCCATAAACCCTAAATCCCTTCACCCCAAAACCCTGGAACAATAAACCCTAAATCCCTTCACGCCAAAACCCTGGAACCCAAAAACCATAAATTCCTTCACCCCTAAACCCTAAATCCCTTCACCCCCAAACCCTGGAACCCTAAACCTTAAATCCCTTCACCCCCAAACCCTGGAACCCATAGACCCTAAATCCCTTCACCCCAAAACCCTGGAACCATAAACTATAAATCCCTTCATGCCAAAACCCTGGAACCCATAAACCCTAAATCCCTTCACCCCGAAACCCTGGAACCCATAAACCCTAAATCCCTTCACTCCCGAAACCCAGGAACCCATAAATCCTAAATCCATTCACCCCAAAACCCTGGAATCCATAAACCCTAAATCCCTTCACCCCAAAACCCTGGAACCATAAACCCTAAATCCCTTCACCCCAAACCCTGGAACCCATAAACCCTAAATCCCTTCACGCCAAAACCCTTGAACCCATAAACCCTAAATACCTTCACCCCAAACCCTGGAATCCATAAACCCTAAATCCATTCACCCCAAAACCCTGGAATCCATAAACCCTAAATCCCTTCACCCCAAACCCTGGAATCCATGAACCCTAAATCCATTCACCCCAAAACCTTGGAAACCATAAACCCTAAATCCCTTCACCCCTTCACCCTGGAACCCATAAACCCTAAATCCCTTCACCCCCAAACTCTGGAACCATAAACCCTAAATCCCTTCACCCCAAAACCCTGGAACCCATAAACCCTAAATCCCTTCACCCCAAAACCCTGGAATCCATAAACCCTAAATCCATTCACCCCAAACACTGGAACCCATAAACCCTAAATCCCTTCATGCCAAAACCCTTGAACCCATAAACCCTAAATCCCTTCACCCCCAAACCCTGGAACCATAAACCCTAAATCCCTTCACCCCAAAACCCTGGAACCCATAAACCCTAAATCCCTTCACCCCAAAACCCTGGAACCCATAAACCCTAAATCCCTTCACCCCCAAACCCTGGAACCATAAACCCTAAATCCCTTCACCCCAAAACCCTGGAACCCATAAACCCTAAATCCCTTCATGCCAAAACCCTTGAACCCATAAACCCTAAATCCCTTCACCCCCAAACCCTGGAACCATAAACCCTAAATCCATTCACCCCAAACCCTGGAACCCACATACCCTAAATCCCTTCATGCCAAAACCCTTGAACCCATAAACCCTAAATCCCTTCACGCCAAAACCCTGGAACCATAAACCCTAAATCCCTTCACCCCAAAACCCTGGAACCCATAAACCCTAAACCCCTTCATCCTAAAACCCTGGAACCCATAAACCTTAAATCCCTTCACCCCAAAACCTGGGAACCCTAAACCCTAAATCCCTTCACGCCAAAACCCTGGAACCCATAAACCCTAAACCCCTTCACCCTAAAGCCCTGGAACCCATAAACCTTAAATCCCTTCACCCCAAAACCCGGGAACCCTATACCCTAAATCCCTTCACGCCAAAACCCTGGAACCCATAAACCCTAAACCCCTTCACCCCAAAACCCGGGAACCCTATACCCTCAGTCCCTTCTCCCCAAAACCCGGGAACCCTAAACCCTCTGTCCCTTCACCCCAAAACCCTTGAACCCATAAACCCTAAATCCCTTCACGCCAAAACCCTGGAACCATAAACCCTAAATCCCTTCACCCCAAAACCCTGGAACCCATAAACCCTAAACCCCTTCATCCTAAAACCCTGGAACCCATAAACCTTAAATCCCTTCACCCCAAAACCTGGGAACCCTAAACCCTAAATCCCTTCACGCCAAAACCCTGGAATCCATAAGCCCTAAACCCCTTCACCCTAAAGCCCTGGAACCCATAAACTTTAAATCCCTTCACCCCAAAACCCGGGAACCCTATACCCTAAATCCCTTCACGCCAAAACCCTGGAACCCATAAACCCTAAACCCCTTCACCCCAAAACCCGGGAACCCTATACCCTCAGTCCCTTCTCCCCAAAACCCGGGAACCCTAAACCCTCTGTCCCTTCACCCCAAAACCCTTGAACCCATAAACCCTAAATCCCTTCACGCCAAAACCCTGGAACCATAAACCCTAAATCCCTTCACCCCAAAACCCTGGAACCCATAAACCCTAAACCCCTTCATCCTAAAACCCTGGAACCCATAAACCTTAAATCCCTTCACCCCAAAACCTGGGAACCCTAAACCCTAAATCCCTTCACGCCAAAACCCTGGAACCATAAACCCTAAATCCCTTCACCCCAAAACCCTGGAACCCATAAACCCTAAATCCCTTCATGCCAAAACCCTTGAACCCATAAACCCTAAATCCCTTCACCCCCAAACCCTGGAACCATAAACCCTAAATCCATTCACCCCAAACCCTGGAACCCACATACCCTAAATCCCTTCATGCCAAAACCCTTGAACCCATAAACCCTAAATCCCTTCACGCCAAAACCCTGGAACCATAAACCCTAAATCCCTTCACCCCAAAACCCTGGAACCCATAAACCCTAAACCCCTTCATCCTAAAACCCTGGAACCCATAAACCTTAAATCCCTTCACCCCAAAACCTGGGAACCCTAAACCCTAAATCCCTTCACGCCAAAACCCTGGAACCCATAAACCCTAAACCCCTTCACCCTAAAGCCCTGGAACCCATAAACCTTAAATCCCTTCACCCCAAAACCCGGGAACCCTATACCCTAAATCCCTTCACGCCAAAACCCTGGAACCCATAAACCCTAAACCCCTTCACCCCAAAACCCGGGAACCCTATACCCTCAGTCCCTTCTCCCCAAAACCCGGGAACCCTAAACCCTCTGTCCCTTCACCCCAAAACCCTTGAACCCATAAACCCTAAATCCCTTCACGCCAAAACCCTGGAACCATAAACCCTAAATCCCTTCACCCCAAAACCCTGGAACCCATAAACCCTAAACCCCTTCATCCTAAAACCCTGGAACCCATAAACCTTAAATCCCTTCACCCCAAAACCTGGGAACCCTAAACCCTAAATCCCTTCACGCCAAAACCCTGGAACCCATAAGCCCTAAACCCCTTCACCCTAAAGCCCTGGAACCCATAAACCTTAAATCCCTTCACCCCAAAACCCGGGAACCCTATATCCTAAATCCCTTCACGCCAAAACCCTGGAACCCATAAACCCTAAACCCCTTCACCCCAAAACCCGGGAACCCTATACCCTCAGTCCCTTCTCCCCAAAACCCGGGAACCCTAAACCCTCTGTCCCTTCACCCCAAAACCCTTGAACCCATAAACCCTAAATCCCTTCACGCCAAAACCCTGGAACCATAAACCCTAAATCCCTTCACCCCAAAACCCTGGAACCCATAAACCCTAAACCCCTTCATCCTAAAACCCTGGAACCCATAAACCTTAAATCCCTTCACCCCAAAACCTGGGAACCCTAAACCCTAAATCCCTTCACGCCAAAACCCTGGAACCCATAAGCCCTAAACCCCTTCACCCTAAAGCCCTGGAACCCATAAACCTTAAATCCCTTCACCCCAAAACCCGGGAACCCTATACCCTAAATCCCTTCACGCCAAAACCCTGGAACCCATAAACCCTAAACCCCTTCACCCCAAAACCCGGGAACCCTATACCCTCAGTCCCTTCTCCCCAAAACCCGGGAACCCTAAACCCTCTGTCCCTTCACCCCAAAACCCTTGAACCCATAAACCCTAAATCCCTTCACGCCAAAACCCTGGAACCATAAACCCTAAATCCCTTCACCCCAAAACCCTGGAACCCATAAACCCTAAACCCCTTCATCCTAAAACCCTGGAACCCATAAACCTTAAATCCCTTCACCCCAAAACCCGGGAACCCTAAACCCTAAATCCCTTCACCCCAAAACCCTGGAACCCATAAACCCTAAACCCCTTCACCCCAAAACCCGGGAACCCTATACCCTCAGTCCCTTCTCCCCAAAACCCGGGAACCCTAAACCCTCAGTCCCTTCACCCCAAAACCCTGGAACCCATAGACCCTAAATCCCTTCACCCCAAAACCCTGGAACCATAAACTATAAATCCCATCACGCCAAAACCCTGGAACCCATAAACCCTAAATCCCTTCACCCCGAAACCCTGGAACCCATAAAACCTAAATCCCTTCACCCCCGAAACCCTGGAACCCATAAATCCTAAATCCATTCACCCCAAAACCCTGGAATCCATAAACCCTAAATCCCTTCACCCCAAAACCCGGGAACCCTAAACCCTCAGTCCCTTCACCCCAAAACCCGGGAACCCTAAACCCTCTGTCCCTTCACCCCAAAACCCTAAATCCACCCCAAACCCTGGAACCCTAAACCCTAAATCCCTTCAACCCCAAACCCTGGAACCCATAAACGCTAAATCCCTTCACCCCTAACCCTGGAACCCATAAACCCTAAATCCCTTAACGCCAAAACCCTTGAACCCATAAACCCTAAATCCCTTCACCCCAAAACCCTAGAATCCATAAATCCTAAATCCATTCACCCCAAAACCCTGGAACCCATAAACCCTAAATCCCTTCAGGCCAAAACCCTGGAACCCATAAACCCTAAATCCCTTCACCCCAAAACCCTGGAACAATAAACCCTAAATCCCTTCACGCCAAAACCCTGGAACCCAAAAACCATAAATTCCTTCACCCCTAAACCCTAAATCCCTTCACCCCCAAACCCTGGAACCCTAAACCTTAAATCCCTTCACCCCCAAACCCTGGAACCCATAGACCCTAAATCCCTTCACCCCAAAACCCTGGAACCATAAACTATAAATCCCTTCATGCCAAAACCCTGGAACCCATAAACCCTAAATCCCTTCACCCCGAAACCCTGGAACCCATAAACCCTAAATCCCTTCACTCCCGAAACCCAGGAACCCATAAATCCTAAATCCATTCACCCCAAAACCCTGGAATCCATAAACCCTAAATCCCTTCACCCCAAAACCCTGGAACCATAAACCCTAAATCCCTTCACCCCAAACCCTGGAACCCATAAACCCTAAATCCCTTCACGCCAAAACCCTTGAACCCATAAACCCTAAATACCTTCACCCCAAACCCTGGAATCCATAAACCCTAAATCCATTCACCCCAAAACCCTGGAATCCATAAACCCTAAATCCCTTCACCCCAAACCCTGGAATCCATGAACCCTAAATCCATTCACCCCAAAACCTTGGAAACCATAAACCCTAAATCCCTTCACCCCTTCACCCTGGAACCCATAAACCCTAAATCCCTTCACCCCCAAACTCTGGAACCATAAACCCTAAATCCCTTCACCCCAAAACCCTGGAACCCATAAACCCTAAATCCCTTCACCCCAAAACCCTGGAATCCATAAACCCTAAATCCATTCACCCCAAACACTGGAACCCATAAACCCTAAATCCCTTCATGCCAAAACCCTTGAACCCATAAACCCTAAATCCCTTCACCCCCAAACCCTGGAACCATAAACCCTAAATCCCTTCACCCCAAAACCCTGGAACCCATAAACCCTAAATCCCTTCACCCCAAAACCCTGGAACCCATAAACCCTAAATCCCTTCACCCCCAAACCCTGGAACCATAAACCCTAAATCCCTTCACCCCAAAACCCTGGAACCCATAAACCCTAAATCCCTTCATGCCAAAACCCTTGAACCCATAAACCCTAAATCCCTTCACCCCCAAACCCTGGAACCATAAACCCTAAATCCATTCACCCCAAACCCTGGAACCCACATACCCTAAATCCCTTCATGCCAAAACCCTTGAACCCATAAACCCTAAATCCCTTCACGCCAAAACCCTGGAACCATAAACCCTAAATCCCTTCACCCCAAAACCCTGGAACCCATAAACCCTAAACCCCTTCATCCTAAAACCCTGGAACCCATAAACCTTAAATCCCTTCACCCCAAAACCTGGGAACCCTAAACCCTAAATCCCTTCACGCCAAAACCCTGGAACCCATAAACCCTAAACCCCTTCACCCTAAAGCCCTGGAACCCATAAACCTTAAATCCCTTCACCCCAAAACCCGGGAACCCTATACCCTAAATCCCTTCACGCCAAAACCCTGGAACCCATAAACCCTAAACCCCTTCACCCCAAAACCCGGGAACCCTATACCCTCAGTCCCTTCTCCCCAAAACCCGGGAACCCTAAACCCTCTGTCCCTTCACCCCAAAACCCTTGAACCCATAAACCCTAAATCCCTTCACGCCAAAACCCTGGAACCATAAACCCTAAATCCCTTCACCCCAAAACCCTGGAACCCATAAACCCTAAACCCCTTCATCCTAAAACCCTGGAACCCATAAACCTTAAATCCCTTCACCCCAAAACCTGGGAACCCTAAACCCTAAATCCCTTCACGCCAAAACCCTGGAATCCATAAGCCCTAAACCCCTTCACCCTAAAGCCCTGGAACCCATAAACTTTAAATCCCTTCACCCCAAAACCCGGGAACCCTATACCCTAAATCCCTTCACGCCAAAACCCTGGAACCCATAAACCCTAAACCCCTTCACCCCAAAACCCGGGAACCCTATACCCTCAGTCCCTTCTCCCCAAAACCCGGGAACCCTAAACCCTCTGTCCCTTCACCCCAAAACCCTTGAACCCATAAACCCTAAATCCCTTCACGCCAAAACCCTGGAACCATAAACCCTAAATCCCTTCACCCCAAAACCCTGGAACCCATAAACCCTAAACCCCTTCATCCTAAAACCCTGGAACCCATAAACCTTAAATCCCTTCACCCCAAAACCTGGGAACCCTAAACCCTAAATCCCTTCACCCCAAAACCCTGGAACCCATAAACCCTAAACCCCTTCATCCTAAAACCCTGGAACCCATAAACCTTAAATCCCTTCACCCCAAAACCTGGGAACCCTAAACCCTAAACCCCTTCACCCTAAAGCCCTGGAACCCATAAACCTTAAATCCCTTCACCCCAAAACCCGGGAACCCTATACCCTAAATCCCTTCACGCCAAAACCCTGGAACCCATAAACCCTAAACCCCTTCACCCCAAAACCCGGGAACCCTATACCCTCAGTCCCTTCTCCCCAAAACCCGGGAACCCTAAACCCTCTGTCCCTTCACCCCAAAACCCTGGAACCCATAAACCCTAAATCCCTTCACCCCCAAACCCTGAAACCTATAAACAATCCCTTCACCCCAAAACCCGGGAACCCTAAACCCTCAGTCCCTTCACCCCAAAACCCTAAATCCACCCCAAACCCTGGAACCCTAAACCCTAAATCCCTTCAACCCCAAACCCTGGAACCCATAAACGCTAAATCCCTTCACCCCAAACCCTGGAACCCATAAACCCTTAATCCCTTCACCCCCAAACCCTGGAACCCATAAACCCTTAATCCCTTCACCCCAAAACCCTGGAACCCAAAACCCTAAATCCCTTCACCCCCAAACCCTGAAACCTATAAACAATCCCTTCACCCCAAAACCCTAAATCCCTTCACTCCCAAACCCCAGAACCCCTAAATCCCTTCACCCCAAAATCCCAAACCTCTCCTTCATTCTGAAATCCAAGACCCCTCACCACAGAAGCCATCACCCAAAATCCTGGAACCCAGAAACCTCAAAGCTCTTCACCCCAAACCAAATTCCCAAAAAAATCCCTCCTTCTGACACCCCAAAACCCAGAATCCCCAAATCCTTCATTCAAAAGACCCTGTCTGAAACTCAAAACCTTTGACCCAGAAACTACAAAATCCCAGAACCCAGAAAACTCCAAATCCTTCACCCAGAACTCCCTCACTACAACACCTCAAAACTCCTAATTCTGAAACCCCAAATCCTTTCACTCAAAATCCCCTCAGACTGAAACCCAAAACCTCTAACCCCAAACTCAGAAGCACAGAAATCCCAAAATTCTAGAACCCAAAAACCTCCAAACTCTTCACCTGGAATGATTGAAACCCCATCATTCTTAAACACTGTAACCCTGGTACCCCCAAAACCCCTCACCCTCAAAATCCCTCTTCCCAAAATCATGAATCCCTCCACAATGTGGAGCCTCAAATCCCCTCACTCTGAAATCCCAGAATCCAGAAGCCCAGTCACCCCAAAACCTTTCACCCACACCCTAGAAGCCAAGAAACCCCAAAACCTTCACCACGAAACCCCAGAACCTAGAAGCCCAAAAAAACCCAAATCCCCTCCTAATCACCTAAAAATTCTGGAAGCCAGAAGCCTCCATACCCTTCACCCTTGTCACCTGAAACACCCCTCACTCTGACACCACAAAATCCCTCTTCACAAAACCCTGAATCTAGAAATCCAGAAACCCCAAAACCCTTCACCATGAAATCCTTCATCTCTCAAACTCTTCGCTGTCTCATCCCGAAACCCCTCACCTCTTCACCGTGAAATCCCCTTCACCCCTTACCCTCAAGACAACTCATTCCTCAAACTCTTTACCCCCTCACCCACACTCTCTCACCCTGAAACTCCTCATCTCCTTCACCTCAACACTAAAACCCCCTCATACCTCAAATTCTTCACCCCATCACCATGAAAAATCTGATCTTCTTTACCTTGCAACACTAACCCCTCCCATTATCCCTCAAACTCTTCACCCCTTAACCCACACCCTCTCATCCTGAAACCTCTCATCTCCTTTGTCTCAAAGCTCTAACCCCCCCCCGCCCCCATTCCTCAAACTCCTCACCCTGTCACTCCGACACTCCATGTCATCTATGAGTCTACGTACTAACGCTGCTTTGTCTGTTCTGTACAGTTTTCTTCCCCGGGTGGGAAATCAGGAGCTACAAAGTGTAGGTTTAAAAGGGGAGACTCTACAGGAAGCTGAGGGGTAACTCTTTCACCCAGAGTGTGGAGGGCGATGGAACAAGCTGCCAGAGGAATTGGTTGGGGTAGCTGTCTGACTTCATCTCCACTGGACTCTCTGTGATTTCCCAGTTGGATAACTACAACAGGACCACCCCGGATTACCGGCGACAGTTGGATTATGCATTGGCTCTGGTCCGGATTGTCCGTGTTGACTTCCAGCATCACACCTCGTACCAGGACAAAGAGGAGGACCAGGTACTAAGGGAGGAGGGGTGCTGTATTTTCTTCCCTCGCTGTCTGTTGCCCTTCCCCTGAGTCTCTCCATACCTCATCCCATCCCTCTTCCCTTTCTGTGGCCTCTCCTTACCTCTGCCCTATTCCTCAACCCTTCCTCTGAGCCTCCCCTTGCCTCAGCCCTGTCTTTCCACCCTTCCCCTCAGTTTCTCATTACCTTAGCCCTGTCCTTCTGTCCTTCCCCATCCTTCCCTTCCCCTGCATCTCTCCTTACCTCTGCCCTTCTCCTGCATCTCTCCTTATCTCTGCCCTGTACCTCTCGAAGCTGTTGGAGGTGCACAGAGATAGAGGGTACAACATGGGTCCTGGATTAAGCAGAGCCTTCCCTGAGCCTGGTGTTCTAGGGTAACAGGAGAGAGCTCTCCCTTCTCCCAGGGCCATGAAGGATGGGACCCCTCCCAGTGGGGCCAGAGTGCTTTACTGAAATCCTAAACCTGAGGCAGATGTACCTTTGTGGGATCAGCTGAAAGAAATGGAGTAAAAGATTCTCATCTCCCCTTATCCCACTATTGGAATCAGATTCTGTGGCTGAAGAGCCCTGGTCACAGGTGAAGTTCCCCAGTCACTGGGCGTGAGCATGGGATTGAAACTGAGCCCATGTTGCAGAAATGGTCTCATTACTTGGTTCCCCCAGTGTTCTCCTCACTGCTGTGGTCTCCAGTGAACTCAGCCAGTTCCATCACGGACACTAGCCTCCCCAGCATTGAGGAGATCTTCAATAGACGATGCCTCAAGATGATGGGGTCCATCACTTGGACCCTATCACCCAGGACCCCATCACTCAGAACCCCATCACTCACGACCCCATCACTCAGGGCCCAATCACTCAGGACCCCATCACTCAGGACCTCATCACTCAGGGCCCCATCACCCAGGGCCCCATCACCCAGGGCCCCATCACTCAGGGCCCCATCACCCAGGACCCCATCACCCAGGGCCCCATCACCCAGGGCCCCATCACTCAGGGCCCCATCACCCAGGACCCCATCACCCAGGGCCCCATCACCCAGGACCCCATCACCCAGGACCCCATCACCCAGGACCCCATCACCCAGGGCCCCATCACTCAGGACCCCATCACCCAGGGCCCCATCACCCAGGGCCCCATCACCCAGGACCCCATCACCCAGGGCCCCATCACCCAGGACCCCATCACCCAGGGCCCCATCACCCATGGCCCCATCACTCAGGACTTCATCACTCAGGGCCCCATCACTCAGGACTTCATCACCCAGGACCCCATCACTCAGGACCCCATCACCCAGGGCCCCATCACCCAGGACCCCATCACCCAGGGCCCCATCACTCAGGGCCCCATCACTCAGGACCCCATCACCCAGGACCCCAACACCCAGGGCCCCATCACTCAGGGCCCCATCACTCAGGACACAATCACCCAGGACCCTATCACCCAGGGCCCCATCACCCAGGACTCCATCACCCAGGACCCCATCACCCAGGGCCCCATCACCCAGGACCCCATCACCCAGGACCTCATCACCCAGGACCCCATCACCCAGGACCCCATCACCCAGGACCCCATCACTCAGGACCCCATCACTCAGGGCCCCATCACCCAGGGCCCCATCACTCAGGACCTCATCACTCAGGGCCCCATCACCCAGGACCCCATCACCCAGGACCCCATCACCCAGGACCCCCATCACTCAGGACCCCATCACTCAGGGCCCCATCACTCAGGACCCCATCACCCAGGACCCCCATCACCCAGGGCCCCATCACTCAGGACCCCATCACCCAGGACCCCATCACCCAGGTCCTCATCACTCAGGGCCCCATCACCCAGGACCCCATCAACCAGGACATGTCCTCTTCTCTTCGATACCATCAACAAGGAGATACAGGAGCCTGAAGAAACACACTCAGTGTTTTAGGATCAGCTTCTTCCCCAGCTTTTCTCTCTTTAGGAAGGAAGAGTCTCTCTTCAGGACCCCCTTCCTGAAGTCAGTTTAAATATAAATGAATATTGAAATTTATTTCTAGAGTAAATAAAATATGCAGAAATATAGGTATATGTATGTGTATGTATATAAATAAATTTTTATTATAATTTATAGATTTTAAATTATGTATTACAATGTGCTGCTGCCACACAATAAAAGAAAATTTTTGCCATTTGCCAATGATTTTAAGTCTGATTCAGATTGTGTGCTGACCCTCCCTGCTCTGGAGCCAGTGTTCACTCCTTCTCTCTAACAGGTGGAGTACCTGTGGAACACCTTCCTCCAGGTGTGTAAAGAGGCATCAGAGTTGGTCAGGGGTCGGCGTGACAGTGCACTTGAGAATGTGGAGCAGAGACACCAACTCCTCACTGCACAGGCACAGTCCATAAACTGCGCTGTCAATGCGGCCTCATTCCGCGACCCCCGCCAGAATCCAGCAGCCACACTGCGACAGCTGGAGGAAATGCAGTGGCAGCTGCATTCACTGGCTCAGGATCTGCAGCAGCTGAGCAACACCCAGAACGCCATCACAGGTAACAGATAGCAACATCTGGGAATGGAGTTGTGCAGACAGCAAAGTCTAGGATTGTAAAGATCACACACACCACTATCTTGCAGCATGGAGGTCACTAATGCCAGTGTCTGTGACTGTGGGTGTTCACAGACGCCAGTACCTTGGTACCATTCATTTCACTATATCTGTACATCAAGGTAGAACAAGGTAAAACAATAACAGAATGCAGAATAACGTGTTCCGGTTACAGTGGAACTGCAGTGCAGATAAGCAACAAGATGTCAGGTCATAACGAGGTAGATTGTGAGGACAAGAGTTCATGTTATCATTACCAGGGAACCATTTAATAGTCTGATAACAGTGGGACTGATGCTGTCCTTGAGCCTGGGGGTACGTGATTTCAGGCTTTTGTATCTTTTGTCCGATGGGAGTGGGGAGACGAGAGAATGTCCGGGGTGGGTGGGGGCTTTGAATTTCCTGACGGTTCACTGAGGCAGTGAGGAGTGTAGACAGGGGAGGCTGGTTCCCGTGATGAGCTGAGTTCACTCCAGTTTGCAGACACAGACAGAGCAGTTGCCACACCATGCCATGATACATCCATACAGAAGGCTTTCCGTGGTGCATCGATTAAAAATGGTAAATGTTGATGGAACATACAAAATATTTTTCGCCTTCAGAAGTAGAAGCATTGGTGAGCTTGCTTGTCTGTGCAGTCTATATGATTGGACCATGACAGCCTATTGGTGATGTTCACACCCAGGAACCTGGTCAACCCCAACACCATTGATGCAGATGGGAACGTGTGCAGCCACATCCGCCAAAATGAGGGAGAAATTGCTGTCATGACAAACACATCACTGGGCTCTCTCTCCTTCCTGTACTCCAACTCATCGTTACTGTGGTAAACCATGTATACCTGCCTGGACACACCCCTCTGCTGACTGCTCCCACAGACCCCTGTATAAAGGCGATTGGAGGCACTGCTCCCCCCTCAGTCTCCGAGATGCTGTGCTCCGTTTTGCTGCTATAAAAGCCTATCATTCGACTCCCGTCTCCGAGAGTTATTGATGGTGCATCAGTTACCTGAGATATGGCCCACTATGGTGGAATCATCTGCAAATGTAGATGGAGATAGAGCAGAATTTGGCCACACAGTCTTGAGAGTACAGCAAATAGAGCAGGGGGTTGAGGACATAGCCTTCTGAGGCAAAAGTGTTGAGGACAATCGTAGTGAAGGTGTTGCTGCCTGCCCATGCTTATTGTGGTCTCCTTGTCAGAAAGTCAAGGACCCAGTTGCAGATAGAGGTGTCTGGAGTTTGGTGAAGAGTTTGTTTAGAATTGCAGTATTGAAGCTGGAGCTGTATCAATAACAAATCATCTGATGCAATCACAAATAAACATCGTCTAACATAAATGTGTTTAATCTGCAGGTCAGCCCCTCGATCTTTCCTTTGTGACAAAGGTAGAAATAAATGTGAACACCAGGAGGGAGTTGTGGGACCTCTTCTACACAGCCTCACAGGAAGTGAAAGACTGGAGGAAGATGTCGCTATCCCAGGTAAATCATGGGATGGATTTACGGGAGACATGGCAAAGTTACTAACTCTAGCAAAACATGTAATGGATTCACAGGAGACGCAAGCACAGTTACTGTCCCGGGTCCTGAAGATGGAGTGAGCATCTCCAAGAACTGATCACATGACATTCATGTGTCTAATAGCCTCCAAATCAGCTCAGTCTTATCTGCCTCAGTCGCCCCCCCCCCAGGCAGTGTGTCAGAGACCCACCACCCCCAGGCAGTGTGTACCAGACCCACCCCCCCAGGCAGTGTGTCAGAGACCCACCCCCAGGCAGTGTGTACCAGACCCACCCCCCCAAGCAGTGTGTACCAGAGACCCACCACCCCCCAGGCAGTGTGTACCAGACCCACCACCCCCAGACAGTGTGTCAGAGACCCACCCCCCCAGGCAGTGTGTACCAGAGACCCCCCCCCAGGCAGTGTGTACCAGATCCACCACCCCCAGGCAGTGTGTACCAGATCCACCCCCCCAGGCAGTGTGTCAGAGACCCACCCCCCAGGCAGTGTGTACCAGACCCACCACACCCAGGCAGTGTGTACCAGATCCACCACCCCAAGCAGTGTGTCAGAGACCCACCCCAGGCAGTGTGTACCAGATCCACCCCCCCCAGGCAGTGAGTCAGAGATCCACCCCCCCCCAGGCAGTGTGTACCAGATCCACCCCCCCCAGGCAGTGTGTACCAGATCCACCACCCCCAAGCAGTGTGTCAGAGACCCACCCCCAGGCAGTGTGTACCAGATCCACCCCCCCCCAGGCAGTGTGTACCAGATCCACCCCCCCAGGCAGTGTGTCAGAGACCCACCCCCCCCAGGCAGTGTGTACCAGAGACCCACCACCCCCAGGCAGTGTGTACCAGACCCACCCCCCCCAGGCAGTGTGTCAGAGACCCACCCCCCAGGCAGTGTGTCAGAGACCCCCCCCCAGGCAGTGTGTACCAGATCCACCCCCCCCAGGCAGTGTGTACCAGACCCACCCCCCCCAGGCAGTGTGTCAGAGACCCACCCCCAGGCAGTGTGTCAGAGACCCACCCCCAGGCAGTGTGTACCAGATCCACCCCCCCCAGGCAGTGTGTACCAGACCCACCCCCCCCAGGCAGTGTGTCAGAGACCCACCCCCAGGCAGTGTGTCAGAGACCCCCCCCCCAGGCAGTGTGCAGATCCACCCCCCCAGGCAGTGTGTAACAGACCCACCCCCCCCCAGGCAGTGTGTACCAGACCCACCACCCCCAGGCAGTGTGTCAGAGACCCCCCCCCAGGCAGTGTGTACCAGATCCACCCCCCCCAGGCAGTGTGTCAGAGACCCCCCCCCAGGCAGTGTGTACCAGATCCACCCCCCCCAGGCAGTGTGTCAGCAGAGTCCCCGACCCCCCCAGGCAGTGTGTACCAGATCCACCCCCCCAGGCAGTGTGTACCAGATCCACCCCCCCCAGGCAGTGTGTCAGAGACCCCCCCCCCAGGCAGTGTGTACCAGATCCACCCCCCCCAGGCAGTGTGTACCAGATCCACCCCCCCCAGGCAGTGTGTCAGAGACCCCCCCCCAGGGCAGTGTGTACCAGATCCACCCCCCCCAGGCAGTGTGTACCAGAGACCCCCCCCCAGGCAGTGTGTACCAGATCCACCCCCCCCAGGCAGTGTGTCAGAGACCCCCCCCCAGGCAGTGTGTACCAGATCCACCCCCCCCAGGCAGTGTGTCAGAGACCCCCCCCAGGCAGTGTGTCAGAGACCCCCCCCCAGGCAGTGTGTACCAGATCCACCACCCCCAGGCAGTGTGTACCAGACCCACCACCCCCCAGGCAGTGTGTACCAGATCCACCCCCCCCAGGCAGTGTGTCAGAGACCCCCCCCCACCCCCAGGCAGTGTGTACCAGAGACCCACCCCCCAGGCAGTGTGTACCAGATCCACCACCCACAAGCAGTGTGTCAGAGACCCCCCCCCAGGCAGTGTGTACCAGATTCACCCCCCCCAGGCAGTGTGTCAGAGACCCCCCCAGGCAGTGTGTACCAGACCCACCCCCCCCCCAAGCAGTGTGTCAGAGACCCACCCCCCCCAGGCAGTGTGTACCAGAGACCCCACCACCCCAGGCAGTGTGTCAGAGACCCACCACCCAGGCAGTGTGTTCCAGAGACCCACCACCCCCAGGCAGTGTGTACCAGATTCACCCCCCCAGGCAGTGTGTCAGAGACCCCCCCAGGCAGTGTGTACCAGACCCACCCCCCCCAAGCAGTGTGTCAGAGACCCACCCACCCCAGGCAGTGTGTACCAGAGACCCACCACCCCCAGGCAGTGTGTCAGAGACCCACCACCCCCAAGCAGTGTGTCAGAGACCCACCCCCCCCAGGCAGTGTGTACCAGATCCACCCCCCCAGGCAGTGTGTCAGAGACCCACCACCCCCAGGCAGTGTGTACCAGACCCACCCCCCCAAGCAGTGTGTACCAGAGACCCACCACCCCCAGGCAGTGTGTTCCAGACCCCACCACCCCCAGGCAGTGTGTCAGAGACCCACCACCCCCCCCAGGCAGTGTGTTCCAGACCCCCCCCCAGGCAGTGTGTACCAGACCCACCCCCCCAAGCAGTGTGTACCAGAGACCCCACCACCCCCCAGGCAGTGTGTTCCAGACCCACCCCCCCCCAAGCAGTGTGTCAGAGACACACCACCCCCCCAGGCAGTGTGTTCCAGACCCAACACCCCCAGGCAGTGTGTACCAGATCCACCCCCCCCAAGCAGTGTGTCAGAGACCCACCACCCCCAGGCAGTGTGTACCAGATCCACCACCCCCAGGCAGTGAGTCAGAGATCCACCCCCCCCCAGGCAGTGTGTACCAGATCCACCCCCCCCAGGCAGTGTGTACCAGATCCACCACCCCCAAGCAGTGTGTCAGAGACCCACCCCCAGGCAGTGTGTACCAGATCCACCCCCCCAGCAGTGTGTCAGAGACCCACCCCCCCAGGCAGTGTGTACCAGAGACCCACCACCCCCAGGCAGTGTGTCAGAGACCCCCCCCCAGGCAGTGTGTTCCAGACCCACCCCCCCCAGGCAGTGTGTCAGAGACCCCCCCCAGGCAGTGTGTCAGAGACACACCACCCCCCCAGGCAGTGTGTTCCAGACCCAACACCCCCAGGCAGTGTGTACCAGATCCACCACCCCCAGGCAGTGTGTACCAGACCCACCACCCCCAGGCAGTGTGTACCAGATCCACCCCCCAGGCAGTGTGTACCAGATCCACCCCCCCCAGGCAGTGTGTCAGAGACCCCCCCCAGGCAGTGTGTACCAGATCCACCCCCCCCCAGGCAGTGTGTCAGAGACCCCCCCCCCAGGCAGTGTGTACCAGATCCACCACCCCCCAGGCAGTGTGTACCAGACCCACCACCCCCAGGCAGTGTGTACCAGATCCACCCCCCCCAGGCAGTGTGTCAGAGACCCCCCCCCAGGCAGTGTGTACCAGATTCACCCCCCCAGGCAGTGTGTCAGAGACCCACCACCCCCAGGCAGTGTGTACCAGACCCACCACCCCCAAGCAGTGTGTCAGAGACCCCCCCCCAGGCAGTGTGTACCAGATTCACCCCCCCAGGCAGTGTGTCAGAGACCCACCACCCCCAGGCAGTGTGTACCAGACCCACCCCCCCCAGGCAGTGTGTACCAGACCCACCCCCCCCAAGCAGTGTGTCAGAGACCCACCCCCCCAGGCAGTGTGTACCAGACCCACCCCCCCCAAGCAGTGTGTCAGAGACCCACCCCCCCCCAGGCAGTGTGTACCAGATCCACCCCCCCCAGGCAGTGTGTCAGAGACCCACCACCCCCAGGCAGTGTGTACCAGACCCACCCCCCCCAAGCAGTGTGTACCAGAGACCCACCACCCCCAGGCAGTGTGTTCCAGACCCCACCACCCCCAGGCAGTGTGTTCCAGACCCACCACCCCCAGACAGTGTGTCAGAGACCCCCCCAGGCAGTGTGTACCAGAGACCCCCCCCCCAGGCAGTGTGTACCAGATCCACCACCCCCAGGCAGTGTGTACCAGATCCACCCCCCCCAGGCAGTGTGTCAGAGACCCACCACCCCCCCCAGGCAGTGTGTTCCAGACCCAACACCACCAGGCAGTGTGTCAGAGACCCCCCCAGGCAGTGTGTCAGAGACCCCCCCCCAGGCAGTGTGTACCAGACCCACCACCCCCAGGCAGTGTGTACCAGATCCACCCCCCCAGGCAGTGTGTCAGAGACCCACCACCCCCCCAGGCAGTGTGTTCCAGACCCAACACCCCCAGGCAGTGTGTACCAGATCCACCCCCCCCAAGCAGTGTGTCAGAGACCCACCACCCCCAGGCAGTGTGTACCAGACCCACCACCCCCAAGCAGTGTGTCAGAGACCCACCCCCAGGCAGTGTGTACCAGATCCACCCCCCCCAGGCAGTGTGTCAGAGACCCACCCCCCCAGGCAGTGTGTTCCAGATCCACCCCCCCCAGGCAGTGTGTCAGAGACCCACCCCCCCCAGGCAGTGAGTCAGAGATCCACCCCCCCCAGGCAGTGGTACCAGATCCACCCCCCCCCAGGCAGTGTGTACCAGATCCACCACCCCCAAGCAGTGTGTCAGAGACCCACCCCCCAGGCAGTGTGTACCAGATCCACCCCCCCCAGGCAGTGTGTCAGAGACCCACCCCCCCAGGCAGTGTGTACCAGAGACCCACCACCCCCAGGCAGTGTGTACCAGATCCACCCCCCCCCAGGCAGTGTGTCAGAGACCCCCCCCCCAGCAGTGTGTACCAGATCCACCCCCCCCAGGCAGTGTGTACCAGATCCACCACCCCCAAGCAGTGTGTCAGAGACCCACCCCCAGGCAGTGTGTACCAGATCCACCCCCCCCCAGGCAGTGTGTCAGAGACCCACCCCCCCAGGCAGTGTGTACCAGAGACCCACCACCCCCAGGCAGTGTGTACCAGATCCACCCCCCCCAAGGCAGTGTGTCAGAGACCCACCACCCCCCCAGGCAGTGTGTTCCAGATCCACCACCCCCAGGCAGTGAGTCAGAGATCCACCCCCCCCCCCCAGGCAGTGTGTTCCAGATCCACCACCCCCAGGCAGTGAGTCAGAGATCCACCCCCCCCCAGGCAGTGTGTACCAGATCCACCACCCCCAAGCAGTGTGTCAGAGACCCACCCCCAGGCAGTGTGTACCAGATCCACCCCCCCCAGGCAGTGTGTTCCAGACCCACCACCCCAGGCAGTGTGTTCCAGATCCACCCCCCCCAGGCAGTGTGTACCAGACCCACCCCCAGGCAGTGTGTACCAGACCCACCCCCCCCCAGGCAGTGTGTACCAGAGACCCACCCCCAAGCAGTGTGTACCAGATCCACCACCCCCAGGCAGTGTGTCAGAGACCCACAACCCCCAGGCAGTGTGTACCAGATCCACCACCCCCAAGCAGTGTGTCAGAGACCCCCCCCCCCCAGGCAGTGTGTACCAGATCCACCCCCCCAGGCAGTGTGTCAGAGACCCACCACCCCCAGGCAGTGTGTACCAGACCCACCACCCCCCAGGCAGTGTGTACTAGACCCACCACCCCCAAGCAGTGTGTACCAGAGACCCACCACCCCCAGGCAGTGTGTACCAGACCCACCACCCCCAGACAGTGTGTCAGAGACCCACCCCCCCCAGGCAGTGTGTACCAGATCCACCCCCCCAGGCAGTGTGTCAGAGACCCACCCCCCCCCAGGCAGTGTGTACCAGATCCACCCCCCCCAGGCAGTGTGTCAGAGACCCACCCCCCCAGGCAGTGTGTACCAGATCCACCCCCCCAGGCAGTGTGTCAGAGACCCACCCCCCCAGGCAGTGTGTACCAGATCCACCCCCCCCAGGCAGTGTGTCAGAGACCCACCCCCCCAGGCAGTGTGTACCAGATCCACCCCCCCCAGGCAGTGTGTACCAGACCCACCACCCCCAGGCAGTGTGTACCAGATCCACCCCCCCAGGCAGTGTGTCAGAGACCCACCACCCCCCAGGCAGTGTGTACCAGACCCACCACACCCAGGCAGTGTGTACCAGATCCACCCCCCCCAAGCAGTGTGTCAGAGACCCACCACCCCCAGGCAGTGTGTACCAGATCCACCACCCCCAGGCAGTGAGTCAGAGATCCACCACCCCCAGGCAGTGTGTACCAGACCCACCCCCCCCAGGCAGTGTGTCAGAGACCCACCCCCAGGCAGTGTGTACCAGACCCACCCCCCCAAGCAGTGTGTACCAGACCCACCACCCCCAGAGTGTGTCAGAGACCCACCCCCCCAGGCAGTGTGTACCAGAGACCCCCCCCCAGGCAGTGTGTACCAGATCCACCACCCCCAGGCAGTGTGTACCAGATCCACCCCCCCAGGCAGTGTGTCAGAGACCCACCCCCCCAGGCAGTGTGTACCAGACCCACCACACCCAGGCAGTGTGTACCAGATCCACCACCCCAAGCAGTGTGTCAGAGACCCACCCCAGGCAGTGTGTACCAGATCCACCCCCCCCAGGCAGTGAGTCAGAGATCCACCCCCCCCCAGGCAGTGTGTACCAGATCCACCCCCCCCAGGCAGTGTGTACCAGATCCACCACCCCCAAGCAGTGTGTCAGAGACCCACCCCCAGGCAGTGTGTACCAGATCCACCCCCCCCAGGCAGTGTGTACCAGATCCACCCCCCCAGGCAGTGTGTCAGAGACCCACCCCCCCCCAGGCAGTGTGTACCAGAGACCCACCACCCCCAGGCAGTGTGTACCAGACCCACCCCCCCAGGCAGTGTGTACCAGACCCACCCCAGGCAGTGTGTCAGAGACCCCCCCCCAGGCAGTGTGTCAGAGACCCCCCCCCCAGGCAGTGTGTACCAGATCCACCCCCCCAGGCAGTGTGTACCAGACCCACCACCCCCAGGCAGTGTGTCAGAGGACCCCCCCCCCAGGCAGTGTGTACCAGATCCACCCCCCCCAGGCAGTGTGTCAGAGACCCCCCCCCAGGCAGTGTGTCAGAGACCCCCCCCCCAGGCAGTGTGTACCAGATCCACCCCCCCAGGCAGTGTGTACCAGACCCACCCCCCCCCAGGCAGTGTGTACCAGAGACCCACCCCCAAGCAGTGTGTACCAGATCCACCACCCCCAGGCAGTGTGTCAGAGACCCACCCCCAGGCAGTGTGTACCAGATCCACCACCCCCAGGCAGTGTGTACCAGATCCACCACCCCCAGGCAGTGTGTCAGAGGACCCACAACCCCCAGGCAGTGTGTACCAGATCCACCACCCCCAAGCAGTGTGTCAGAGACCCCCCCCCCCAGGCAGTGTGTACCAGATCCACCCCCCCAGGCAGTGTGTCAGAGGACCCACCACCCCCAGGCAGTGTGTACCAGACCCACCACCCCCAGGCAGTGTGTACTAGACCCACCACCCCCAAGCAGTGTGTACCAGAGACCCACCACCCCCAGGCAGTGTGTACCAGACCCACCACCCCCAGACAGTGTGTCAGAGACCCACCCCCCCCAGGCAGTGTGTACCAGATCCACCCCCCCAGGCAGTGTGTCAGAGACCCACCCCCCCCAGGCAGTGTGTACCAGATCCACCCCCCCCAGGCAGTGTGTCAGAGACCCACCCCCCCAGGCAGTGTGTACCAGATCCACCCCCCCAGGCAGTGTGTCAGAGACCCACCCCCCCAGGCAGTGTGTACCAGATCCACCCCCCCCAGGCAGTGTGTCAGAGACCCACCCCCCCAGGCAGTGTGTACCAGATCCACCCCCCCCAGGCAGTGTGTACCAGACCCACCACCCCCCAGGCAGTGTGTACCAGATCCACCCCCCCAGGCAGTGTGTCAGAGACCCACCACCCCCCAGGCAGTGTGTACCAGACCCACCACACCCAGGCAGTGTGTACCAGATCCACCCCCCCCAAGCAGTGTGTTCAGAGACCCACCACCCCCAGGCAGTGTGTACCAGATCCACCACCCCCCAGGCAGTGAGTCAGAGATCCACCACCCCCAGGCAGTGTGTACCAGACCCACCCCCCCAGGCAGTGTGTCAGAGACCCACCCCCAGGCAGTGTGTACCAGACCCACCCCCCAAGCAGTGTGTACCAGACCCACCACCCCCAGACAGTGTGTCAGAGACCCACCCCCCCAGGCAGTGTGTACCAGAGACCCCCCCCCCAGGCAGTGTGTACCAGATCCACCACCCCCAGGCAGTGTGTACCAGATCCACCCCCCCAGGCAGTGTGTCAGAGACCCACCCCCCCAGGCAGTGTGTACCAGACCCACCACACCCAGGCAGTGTGTACCAGATCCACCACCCCAAGCAGTGTGTCAGAGACCCACCCCAGGCAGTGTGTACCAGATCCACCCCCCCCAGGCAGTGAGTCAGAGATCCACCCCCCCCCAGGCAGTGTGTACCAGATCCACCCCCCCCAGGCAGTGTGTACCAGATCCACCACCCCCAAGCAGTGTGTCAGAGACCCACCCCCAGGCAGTGTGTACCAGATCCACCCCCCCCAGGCAGTGTGTACCAGATCCACCCCCCCCAGGCAGTGTGTCCAGAGACCCACCCCCCCCAGGCAGTGTGTACCAGAGACCCACCACCCCCAGGCAGTGTGTACCAGACCCACCCCCCCCAGGCAGTGTGTACCAGACCCACCCCCCAGGCAGTGTGTCAGAGACCCCCCCCCAGGCAGTGTGTCAGAGACCCGCCCCCCCCAGGCAGTGTGTACCAGATCCACCCCCCCCAGGCAGTGTGTACCAGACCCACCACCCCCAGGCAGTGTGTCAGAGACCCCCCCCCAGGCAGTGTGTACCAGATCCACCCCCCCCAGGCAGTGTGTCAGAGACCCCCCCCCCAGGCAGTGTGTACCAGATCCACCCCCCCCAGGCAGTGTGTCAGAGACCCCCCCCCAGGCAGTGTGTACCAGATCCACCCCCCCCCAGGCAGTGTGTACCAGATCCACCCCCCCCAGGCAGTGTGTCAGAGACCCCCCCCCAGGCAGTGTGTACCAGATCCACCCCCCCCAGGCAGTGTGTCAGAGACCCCCCCCCAGGCAGTGTGTACCAGATCCACCCCCCCCAGGCAGTGTGTACCAGATCCACCCCCCCCAGGCAGTGTGTCAGAGACCCCCCCCCAGGCAGTGTGTACCAGATCCACCCCCCCCAGGCAGTGTGTACCAGAGACCCCCCCCCAGGCAGTGTGTACCAGATCCACCCCCCCCCAGGCAGTGTGTCAGAGACCCCCCCCAGGCAGTGTGTACCAGATCCACCCCCCCCCCAGGCAGTGTGTCAGAGACCCCCCCCAGGCAGTGTGTCAGAGACCCCCTCCCAGGCAGTGTGTACCAGATCCACCACCCCCAGGCAGTGTGTACCAGACCCACCACCCCCAGGCAGTGTGTACCAGATCCACCCCCCCCAGGCAGTGTGTCAGAGACCCCCCCCCAGGCAGTGTGTACCAGACCACCCCCCCAGGCAGTGTGTCAGAGACCCCCCCCAGGCAGTGTGTACCAGATCCACCACCCACAAGCAGTGTGTCAGAGACCCCCCCCCAGGCAGTGTGTACCAGATTCACCCCCCCAGGCAGTGTGTCAGAGACCCCCCCCAGGCAGTGTGTACCAGACCCACCCCCCCCAAGCAGTGTGTCAGAGACCCACCCCCCCCAGGCAGTGTGTACCAGAGACCCCACCACCCCCAGGCAGTGTGTCAGAGACCCACCCCACCCCAGGCAGTGTGTTCCAGAGACCCACCACCCCCCAGGCAGTGTGTACCAGATTCACCCCCCCAGGCAGTGTGTCAGAGACCCCCCCAGGCAGTGTGTACCAGACCCACCCCCCCCAAGCAGTGTGTCAGAGACCCACCCACCCCAGGCAGTGTGTACCAGAGACCCACCACCCCCAGGCAGTGTGTCAGAGACCCACCACCCCCAAGCAGTGTGTCAGAGACCCACCCCCCCAGGCAGTGTGTACCAGATCCACCCCCCCAGGCAGTGTGTCAGAGGACCACCACCCCCAGGCAGTGTGTACCAGACCCACCCCCCCAAGCAGTGTGTACCAGAGACCCCACCACCCCCAGGCAGTGTGTTCCAGACCCACCACCCCCAGGCAGTGTGTCAGAGACCCACCACCCCCCCCAGGCAGTGTGTTCCAGACCCCCCCCCAGGCAGTGTGTACCAGACCCACTACCCCCAGGCAGTGTGTAACAGACCCACCCCCCCCAAGCAGTGTGTCAGAGACACACCACCCCCCCAGGCAGTGTGTTCCAGACCCAACACCCCCAGGCAGTGTGTACCAGATCCACCCCCCCCAAGCAGTGTGTCAGAGACCCACCACCCCCCAGGCAGTGTGTACCAGATCCACCCCCCCCAAGCAGTGTGTCAGAGACCCACCCCCCCCCAGGCAGTGTGTACCAGATCCACCCCCCCAAGCAGTGTGTCAGAGACCCACCACCCCCCAGGCAGTGTGTACCAGATCCACCACCCCCAGGCAGTGAGTCAGAGATCCACCCCCCCCCCAGGCAGTGTGTACCAGATCCACCCCCCCCCAGGCAGTGTGTACCAGATCCACCACCCCCAAGCAGTGTGTCAGAGACCCACCCCCAGGCAGTGTGTACCAGATCCACCCCCCCAGGCTGTATGTCAGAGACCCCCCCCAGGCAGTGTGTCAGAGACCCACCCCCCCCAGGCAGTGTGTCAGAGACCCACCCCCCCCAGGCAGTGTGTACCAGAGACCCACCACCCCCAGGCAGTGTGTCAGAGACCCCCCCCCCAGGCAGTGTGTTCCAGACCCACCCCCCCCAGGCAGTGTGTCAGAGACCCCCCCCAGGCAGTGTGTCAGAGACACACCACCCCCCCAGGCAGTGTGTTCCAGACCCAACACCCCCAGGCAGTGTGTACCAGATCCACCCCCCCCAGGCAGTGTGTCAGAGACCCCCCCCAGGCAGTGTGTACCAGATCCACCCCCCCCCCAGGCAGTGTGTCAGAGACCCCCCCCCAGGCAGTGTGTACCAGACCCACCACCCCCAGGCAGTGTGTACCAGATCCACCCCCCCCAGGCAGTGTGTCAGAGACCCCCCCCCAGGCAGTGTGTACCAGATTCACCCCCCCAGGCAGTGTGTCAGAGACCCACCACCCCCCAGGCAGTGTGTACCAGACCCACCACCCCCAAGCAGTGTGTCAGAGACCCCCCCCCCAGGCAGTGTGTACCAGATTCACCCCCCCAGGCAGTGTGTCAGAGACCCACCACCCCCCAGGCAGTGTGTACCAGACCCACCCCCCCCAAGCAGTGTGTCAGAGACCCACCCCCCCAGGCAGTGTGTACCAGACCCACCCCCCCCAAGCAGTGTGTCAGAGACCCACCCCCCCCAGGCAGTGTGTACCAGATCCCACCCCCCCCAGGCAGTGTGTCAGAGACCCACCACCCCCAGGCAGTGTGTACCAGACCCACCCCCCCAAGCAGTGTGTACCAGAGACCCACCACCCCCAGGCAGTGTGTTCCAGACCCACCACCCCCAGGCAGTGTGTTCCAGACCCACCACCCCCAGACAGTGTGTCAGAGACCCACCCCCCCAGGCAGTCTGTACCAGAGACCCCCCCCCAGGCAGTGTGTACCAGATCCACCACCCCCAGGCAGTGTGTACCAGATCCACCCCCCCAGGCAGTGTGTCAGAGACCCACCACCCCCCCCAGGCAGTGTGTTCCAGACCCAACACCACCAGGCAGTGTGTCAGAGACCCCCCCCCAGGCAGTGTGTCAGAGACCCCCCCCCAGGCAGTGTGTACCAGACCCACCACCCCCAGGCAGTGTGTACCCAGATCCACCCCCCCAGGCAGTGTGTCAGAGACCCCCACCACCCCCCCAGGCAGTGTGTTCCAGACCCAACACCCCCAGGCAGTGTGTACCAGATCCACCCCCCCCAAGCAGTGTGTCAGAGACCCACCACCCCCAGGCAGTGTGTACCAGATCCACCCCCCCCCAGGCAGTGTGTACCAGATCCACCACCCCCAAGCAGTGTGTCAGAGACCCACCCCCAGGCAGTGTGTACCAGATCCACCCCCCCCAGGCAGTGTGTCAGAGACCCACCCCCCCCAGGCAGTGTGTTCCAGATCCACCCCCCCCAGGCAGTGTGTCAGAGACCCACCCCCCCCAGGCAGTGAGTCAGAGATCCACCCCCCCCCAGGCAGTGTGTACCAGATCCACCACCCCAAGCAGTGTGTCAGAGACCCACCCCCCAGGCAGTGTGTACCAGATCCACCACCCCCAAGCAGTGTGTCAGAGACCCACCCCCCAGGCAGTGTGTACCAGATCCACCCCCCCCAGGCAGTGTGTCAGAGACCCACCCCCCCCAGGCAGTGTGTACCAGAGACCCACCACCCCCAGGCAGTGTGTACCAGATCCACCCCCCCCAGGCAGTGTGTCAGAGACCCCCCCCCCCAGGCAGTGTGTACCAGATCCACCCCCCCCCAGGCAGTGTGTACCAGATCCACCACCCCAAGCAGTGTGTCAGAGACCCACCCCCAGGCAGTGTGTACCAGATCCACCCCCCCCAGGCAGTGTGTCAGAGACCCACCCCCCCAGGCAGTGTGTACCAGATCCACCCCCCCCAGGCAGTGTGTCAGAGACCCACCCCCCCAGGCAGTGTGTACCAGATCCACCCACACCCCAGGCAGTGTGTACCAGATCCACCCCCCCCAGGCAGTGTGTACCAGAGACCCACCACCCCCAGGCAGTGTGTACCAGATCCACCCCCCCCAAGGCAGTGTGTCAGAGACCCACCACCCCCCCAGGCAGTGTGTACCAGATCCACCCCCCCCCAGGCAGTGTGTCAGAGACCCACCCCCCCAGGCAGTGTGTACCAGAGACCCACCACCCCCAGGCAGTGTGTACCAGATCCACCCCCCCCAAGGCAGTGTGTCAGAGACCCACCACCCCCCCAGGCAGTGTGTTCCAGATCCACCACCCCCAGGCAGTGAGTCAGAGATCCACCCCCCCCCCCAGGCAGTGTGTTCCAGACCCACCCCCCCAGGCAGTGTGTACCAGAGACCCACCACCCCCAGGCAGTGTGTACCAGATCCCACCCCCCCCAAGGCAGTGTGTCAGAGACCCACCACCCCCCCAGGCAGTGTGTTCCAGATCCACCACCCCCAGGGCAGTGAGTCAGAGATCCACCCCCCCCCAGGCAGTGTGTACCAGATCCACCACCCCCAAGCAGTGTGTCAGAGACCCACCCCCAGGCAGTGTGTACCAGATCCACCCCCCCCAGGCAGTGTGTTCCAGACCCACCACCCCAGGCAGTGTGTTCCAGATCCACCACCCCCAGGCAGTGTGTACCAGACCCACCCCCCCCCAGGCAGTGTGTACCAGAGACCCACCCCCAAGCAGTGTGTACCAGATCCACCACCCCCAGGCAGTGTGTCAGAGACCCACAACCCCCAGGCAGTGTGTACCAGATCCACCACCCCCAAGCAGTGTGTCAGAGACCCCCCCCCCCCAGGCAGTGTGTACCAGATCCACCCCCCCAGGCAGTGTGTCAGAGACCCACCACCCCCAGGCAGTGTGTACCAGACCCACCACCCCCAGGCAGTGTGTACTAGACCCACCACCCCCAAGCAGTGTGTACCAGAGACCCACCACCCCCAGGCAGTGTGTACCAGACCCACCACCCCCAGACAGTGTGTCAGAGACCCACCCCCCCCCCAGGCAGTGTGTACCAGATCCACCCCCCCCAGGCAGTGTGTCAGAGACCCACCCCCCCAGGCAGTGTGTACCAGATCCACCCCCCCAGGCAGTGTGTCAGAGACCCACCCCCCCAGGCAGTGTCGTACCAGATCCACCCCCCCCAGGCAGTGTGTCAGAGACCCACCCCCCCCAGGCAGTGTGTACCAGATCCACCCCCCCCAGGCAGTGTGTACCAGACCCACCACCCCCAGGCAGTGTGTACCAGATCCACCCCCCCAGGCAGTGTGTCAGAGACCCACCACCCCCCAGGCAGTGTGTACCAGACCCCACCACACCCAGGCAGTGTGTACCAGATCCACCCCCCCCAGGCAGTGTGTACCAGACCCACCACCCCCAGGCAGTGTGTACCAGATCCACCCACCCCAGGCAGTGTGTACCAGATCCACCCCCCCCAGGCAGTGTGTACCAGACCCACCACCCCCAGGCAGTGTGTACCAGATCCACCCCCCCCAGGCAGTGTGTCAGAGACCCCCCCCCCAGGCAGTGTGTACCAGATCCACACCCCCCAAGCAGTGTGTCAGAGACCCCCCCCCCCAGGCAGTGCGTACCAGATCCACCACCCCCAGGCAGTGAGTCAGAGATCCACCCCCCCCCAGGCAGTGTGTACCAGATCCACCCCCCCCCAGGCAGTGTGTCAGAGACCCACCCCCCCCAGGCAGTGTGTACCAGATCCACCCCCCCCAGGCAGTGTGTACCAGACCCACCACCCCCAGGCAGTGTGTCAGAGACCCACCCCCCCCAGGCAGTGTGTACCAGACCCACCCCCCCCAGGCAGTGTGTCAGAGACCCACCCCCCCAGGCAGTGTGTCAGAGACCCCCCCCCCCCCAGGCAGTGTGTCAGAGACCCACCCCCCCAGGCAGTGTGTACCAGAGACCCACCACCCCCAGGCAGTGTGTACCAGACCCACCACCCCCAGGCAGTGTGTCAGAGACCCACCCCCCCCAGGCAGTGTGTCAGAGACCCCCCCTAGGCAGTGTGTACCAGACCCACCACCCCAGGCAGTGTGTACCAGACCCACCACCCCCAGGCAGTGTGTACCAGATCCACCCCCCCAGGCAGTGTGTCAGAGACCCACCCCCCCCAGGCAGTGTGTCAGAGACCCCCCCTAGGCAGTGTGTACCAGACCCACCCCCCAGGCAGTGTGTACCAGACCCACCACCCCCAGGCAGTGTGTACCAGACCCACCCCCCCAGGCAGTGTGTACCAGACCCACCACCCCCAGGCAGTGTGTCAGAGACCCCCCCCCCAGGCAGTGTGTCAGAGACCCCCCCTAGGCAGTGTGTACCAGACCCACCCCCCCAGGCAGTGTGTACCAGACCCACCACCCCCAGGCAGTGTGTACCAGACCCACCCCCCCAGGCAGTGTGTACCAGATCCACCCCCCCCCCAGGCAGTGTGTCAGAGACCCCCCCCAGGCAGTGTGTACCAGATCCACCCCCCCCAGGCAGTGTGTCAGAGACCCCCCCCCAGGCAGTGTGTACCAGATCCACCCCCCCCCAGGCAGTGTGTCAGAGACCCCACCCCCAGGCAGTGTGTACCAGATCCACCACCCCCAGGCAGTGTGTACCAGACCCACCACCCCCAGGCAGTGTGTACCAGATCCACCCCCCCCAGGCAGTGTGTCAGAGACCCACCACCCCCAGGCAGTGTGTACCATATCCACCACCCCCAAGCAGTGTGTACCAGATTCACCCCCCCAGGCAGTGTGTCAGAGACCCCCCCAGGCAGTGTGTACCAGACCCACCACACCCAGGCAGTGTGTACCAGATCCACCACCCCCAAGCAGTGTGTACCAGATCCACCACCCCCAGGCAGTGTGTCAGAGACCCACCACCCCCCAGGCAGTGTGTACCATATCCACCACCCCCAAGCAGTGTGTACCAGATCCACCACCCCCAGGCAGTGTGTCAGAGACCCCACCACCCCCCAGGCAGTGTGTACCATATCCACCACCCCCAAGCAGTGTGTACCAGATTCACCCCCCCAGGCAGTGTGTCAGAGACCCCCCCAGGCAGTGTGTACCAGACCCACCACACCCAGGCAGTGTGTACCAGATCCACCACCCCCAAGCAGTGTGTACCAGATCCACCACCCCCAGGCAGTGTGTCAGAGACCCACCCCCCCAGGCAGTGTGTACCAGATCCACCCCCCCCAGGCAGTGTGTACCAGATCCACCCCCCCCAGGCAGTGTGTCAGAGACCCACCACCCCCAGGCAGTGTGTACCATATCCACCACCCCCAAGCAGTGTGTACCAGATTCACCCCCCCAGGCAGTGTGTCAGAGACCCCCCCAGGCAGTGTGTACCAGATCCACCCCCCCCCAGGCAGTGTGTACCAGAGACCCCCCCCCCCAGGCAGTGTGTACCAGATCCACCACCCCCAAGCAGTGTGTCAGAGACCCCCCCCCCCAGGCAGTGTGTACCAGATCCACCCCCCCAGGCAGTGTGTCAGAGACCCACCACCCCAAGCAGTGTGTACCAGAGACCCACCACCCCCAGGCAGTGTGTACCAGACCCACCACCCCCAGACAGTGTGTCAGAGACCCACCACCCCCAGGCAGTGTGTACCAGATCCACCACCCCCAGGCAGTGTGTCAGAGACCCACCCCCCCAGGCAGTCTGTACCAGAGACCCCCCCCCCAGGCAGTGTGTACCAGATCCACCACCCCCAGGCAGTGTGTACCAGATCCAACCCCCAAGCAGTGTGTCAGAGACCCACCCACCCCCCCAGGCAGTGTGTTCCAGACCCAACACCCCCCAGGCAGTGTGTCAGAGACCCCCCCCAGGCAGTGTGTCAGAGACCCCCCCCCAGGCAGTGTGTACCAGATCCACCACCCCCAGGCAGTGTGTACCAGATCCAACCCCCAAGCAGTGTGTCAGAGACCCACCACCCCCCCCAGGCAGTGTGTTCCAGACCCAACACCCCCAGGCAGTGTGTCAGAGACCCCCCCCAGGCAGTGTGTCAGAGACCCCCCCCCAGGCAGTGTGTACCAGACCCACCACCCCCAGGCAGTGTGTACCAGATCCACCCCCCCAGGCAGTGTGTCAGAGACCCCACCACCCCCCCAGGCAGTGTGTTCCAGACCCAACACCCCCAGGCAGTGTGTCAGAGACCCCCCCCAGGCAGTGTGTCAGAGACCCCCCACAGGCAGTGTGTACCAGACCCACCCCCCCCAGGCTGTATGCACCAGATCCACCCCCCCAGGCAGTGTGTCAGAGACCCCCCCCCCAGGCAGTGTGTCAGAGACCCCCCCCCAGGCAGTGTGTACCAGATCCACCCCCCCAAGGCAGTGTGTACCAGACCCACCCCCCCCAAGCAGTGTGTCAGAGACCCCCCCCCAGGCAGTGTGTCAGAGACCCCCCCCCAGGCAGTGTGTACCAGATCCACCCCCCCTAGGCAGTGTGTACCAGACCCACCCCCCCCAAGCAGTGTGTCAGAGACCCCCCCCCAGGCAGTGTGTCAGAGACCCCCCCCAGGCAGTGTGTACCAGATCCACCCCTTCAAGCAGTGTGTCAGAGACCCCCCCCCCCCAGGCAGTGTGTACCAGATCCACCCCCCCTAGGCAGTGTGTACCAGACCCACCCCCCCCAAGCAGTGTCAGAGACCCCCCCCCAGGCAGTGTGTCAGAGACCCCCCCAGGCAGTGTGTACCAGATCCACCCCCCCCCAAGCAGTGTGTCAGAGACCCCCCCCCCAGGCAGTGTGTCAGAGACCCCCCCAGGCAGTGTGTACCAGATCCACCCCTTCAAGCAGTGTGTCAGAGACCCCCCCCCCCAGGCAGTGTGTACCAGATCCACCACCCCCAAGCAGTGTGTCAGAGACCCCCCCCCCCCAAGCAGTGTGTACCAGATCCACCCCCCCCCAGGCAGTGTGTACCAGACCCACCTCCCCCAAGCAGTGTGTCAGAGACCCCCCCAGGCAGTGTGTACCAGACCCACCACCCCCAAGCAGTGTGTCAGAGACCCCCCCCCCCAAGCAGTGTGTACCGAATCCACCCCCCCCCAGGCAGTGTGTACCAGACCCACCACCCCCCAAGCAGTGTGTCAGAGACCCCCCCAGGCAGTGTGTACCAGACCCACCACCCCCAAGCAGTGTGTACCAGATCCACCCCCCCCCAGGCAGTGTGTCAGAGACCCCCCCCCCAGGCAGTGTGTCAGAGACCCACCCCCAGGCAGTGTGTACCAGACCCACCCCCCCAAACAGTGTGTACCAGATCCACCCCCCCCCAGGCAGTGTGTCAGAGACCCACCACCCCCAGGCAGTGTGTACCAGACCCACCACCCCCAGGCAGTGTGTACCAGATCCACCCCCCCCAGGCAGTGTGTACCAGATCCACCCCCCCCCAGGCAGTGTGTCAGAGACCCACCACCCCCAGGCAGTGTGTACCAGATCCACCCCCCCCCAGGCAGTGTGTCAGAGACCCACCACCCCCAGGCAGTGTGTACCAGATCCACCCCCCCCCAGGCAGTGTGTACCAGATCCACCCCCCCCAGGCAGTGTGTCAGAGACCCACCACCCCCAGGCAGTGTGTACCAGACCCACCACCCCCAGGCAGTGTGTACCAGATTCACCCCCCCCCCCCCCAGGCAGTGTGTACCAGACCCACCCCCCCCCAGGCAGTGTGTACCAGACCCCACCACCCCCAGGCAGTGTGTACCAGATCCACCCCCCCCCCAAGCAGTGTGTCAGACCCCCCCAGGCAGTGTGTACCAGATCCACCCCCCCCCCCCAGGCAGTGTGTACCAGACCCCAACCCCCCCGGCAGTGTGTCAGAGACCCACCCCCCCCAGGCAGTGTCTACCAGATCCACCCCCCCCAGGCAGTGTGTCAGAGACCCCCCCAGGCAGTGTGTACCAGATCCACCCCCCCCAGGCAGTGTGTCAGAGACCCACCCCCCCCAGGCAGTGTGTTCCAGATCCACCCCCCCAGGCAGTGTGTCAGAGACCCACCCCCCCAGGCAGTGTGTACCAGATCCACCCCCCCCCCAGGCAGTGTGTCAGAGACCCACCCCCCCCAGGCAGTGTGTACCAGACCCACCCCCAGGCAGTGTGTCAGAGACCCCCCCAGGCAGTGTGTACCAGATCCACCCCACCCAGGCAGTGTGTCAGAGACCCACCCCCCCCAGGCAGTGTGTACCAGTTCCACCCCCCCCAGGCAGTGTGTCAGAGACCCACCCCCCCCAGGCAGTGTGTACCAGACCCACCCCCAGGCAGTGTGTCAGAGACCCCCCCAGGCAGTGTGTACCAGATCCACCCCACCCAGGCAGTGTGTCAGAGACCCACCCCCCCCCAGGCAGTGTGTACCAGATCCACCCCCCCCAGGCAGTGTGTCAGAGACCCACCCCCCCCCAGGCAGTGTGTCAGAGACCCACCCCCCCCAGGCAGTGTGTACCAGATCCACCCCCCCCCAGGCAGTGTGTACCAGACCCACCACCCCCAAGCAGTGTGTTCCAGAGACCCACCACCCCCAGGCAGTGTGTACCAGATCCACCCCCCCAGGCTGTATGTCAGAGACCCACCCCCAGGCAGTGTGTACCAGATCCACCCCCCCAGGCAGTGTGTCAGAGACCCACCCCCCCCAGGCAGTGTGTACCAGATCCACCCCCCCCAGGCAGTGTGTCAGAGACCCCACCCCCAGGCAGTGTGTACCAGATCCACCCCCCCCAGGCAGTGTGTCAGAGACCCACCCCCCCCAGGCAGTGTGTACCAGATCCACCCCCCCCAGGCAGTGTGTACCAGATCCACCCCCCCCAGGCAGTGTGTCAGAGACCCCCCCCCAGGCAGTGTGTACCAGAGACCCACCACCCCCAGGCAGTGTGTCAGAGACCCACCCCCAGGCAGTGTGTACCAGATCCACCCCCCCCCAGGCAGTGTGTCAGAGGACCCCCCCCCAGGCAGTGTGTACCAGATCCACCTCCCCCAGGCAGTGTGTCAGAGACCCACCCCCCCCAGGCAGTGTGTACCAGATCCACCCCCCCCCAGGCAGTGTGTCAGAGACCCACCCCCCCCAGGCAGTGTGTACCAGATCCACCCCCCCCAGGCAGTGTGTACCAGATCCACCCCCCCCAGGCAGTGTGTCAGAGACCCCCCCCCCAGGCAGTGTGTACCAGAGACCCACCACCCCCAGGCAGTGTGTCAGAGACCCACCCCCAGGCAGTGTGTACCAGATCCACCCCCCCCCAGGCAGTGTGTCAGAGACCCCCCCCAGGCAGTGTGTACCAGATCCACCTCCCCCAGGCAGTGTGTCAGAGACCCCCCCCCAGGCAGTGTGTACCAGATCCACCACCCCCAGGCAGTGTGTACCAGAGACCCACCACCCCCAGGCAGTGTGTCAGAGACCCCCCCCCAGGCAGTGTGTACCAGATCCACCACCCCCAGGCAGTGTGTACCAGATCCACCCCCGCCCCAGGCAGTGTGTACCAGATCCACCACCCCCAGGCAGTGTGTACCAGATCCACCCCCCCAGGCAGTGTGTCAGAGACCCACCACCCCTAGGCAGTGTGTACCAGATCCACCCCCAGGCAGTGTGTACCAGAGACCCACCCCCCCCCAGGCAGTGTGTCAGAGACCCACCACCCCCAGGCAGTGTGTACCAGACCCAAAACCCTCAGGCAGTGTGTACCAGATCCACCCCCCCCAGGCAGTGTGTCAGAGACCCACCACCCCCAGGCAGTGTGTACCAGACCCAAAACCCTCAGGCAGTGTGTACCAGATCCACCCCCCCAGGCAGTGTGTCAGAGACCCACCCCCCCAGGCAGTGTGTACCAGATCCACCCCCCCCAGGCAGTGTGTCAGAGACCCCACCCCCAGGCAGTGTGTACCAGATCCACCCCTCCCCAGGCAGTGTGTCAGAGACCCACCCCCCCAGGCAGTGTGTTCCAGACCCACCACCCCCAGGCAGTGTGTCAGAGACCCACCACCCCCCAGGCAGTGTGTACCAGACCCAACACCCTCAGGCAGTGTGTCAGAGACCCACCACCCCCAGGCAGTGTGTACCAGACCCAACACCCTCAGGCAGTGTGTCAGAGACCCACCACCCCCAGGCAGTGTGTACCAGATCCACCCCCCCCCAGGCAGTGTGTACCAGATCCACCCCCCCAGGCAGTGTGTCAGAGACCCACCCCCCCCAGGCAGTGTGTCAGAGACCCACCACCCCCAGGCAGTGTGTACCAGATCCACCCCCCCCCAGGCTGTATGTCAGAGACCCCCCCCCAGGCTGTATGCACCAGATCCACCCCCCCCAGGCAGTGTGTCAGAGACCCACCACCCCCAGGCAGTGTGTACCAGATCCACCACCCCCAGGCAGTGTGTCAGAGACCCACCCCCCCAGGCAGTGTGTTCCAGAGACACACCCCCCCCAGGCAGTGTGTCAGAGACCCACCACCCCCAGGCAGTGTGTACCAGATCCACCCCCCCAGGCAGTGTGTCAGAGCCCTCCCCCCCAGGCAGTGTGTCAGAGACCCACCACCCCAGGCAGTGTGTACCAGATCCACCCCCCCAGGCTGTGTGTCCAGAGACCCACCACCCCCAGGCAGTGTGTACCAGATCCACCCCCCCAGGCTGTGTGTCAGAGACCCACCACCCCCAGGCAGTGTGTACCAGATCCACCCCCCCAGGCTGTGTGTCAGAGACCCACCACCCCCCAGGCAGTGTGTACCAGATCCACCCCCCCAGGCTGTGTGTCAGAGACCCACCACCCCCAGGCAGTGTGT